>NW_018743943.1:0-600000 GCF_001683475.1 Chenopodium quinoa | reverse complement strand
TCGTATATGCAGAAATTTGGGTAATTAATTCAGTGAAGGGAACTGTTACCTGCAAATCTTTTACCATCTCCAGAAACTTACCAAACTGCTTATCCAAATTTGTTTTCAAGTAACGATTAGGGAATGGAAGTTTGATAACTAGCTTGGAGCATTATTTCTCTTATATAGAGTGGCCACCTTCCCTGGGGTCGTACCTAGGGGTGGCAATTCGGGTCAGCGGGTCGGTTCGGGTCAGATTTCGGGTTGTGCTTAAAAACTATCAAAAATAGTTTAAAAGTTAATATTATAACGATATATGACATTTTGGTCAAATCGGGTTGAATTCGGGTTGTTCGAGTTCGGGTCGGGTCGGGTTCGGGTTTCTCTCAATAACTTTGAGTCGGGTTCGGGTCGAGTTATCGGGTCGGGTCAGGGATTGCCAGCCCTAGTCGTACCCTACAATGTAAAATCGGATATATTAGTATTATTATTTAGCCTTGCAGGGCTATTAGCTACATTTTCAGGTTTAACGGAATCAAGATTAGCTTTATTTATTAAATCAGGTTCATCATCTTTGGGCATAGGGGGCCCTTCATAGTTTGAACCACTCCTTAGAGTAATTGCATAGGCTTGATCCGTAGGCTTGGTCGGCTGTGCTAGCAGAGCTCCCTGTTGACGGGCTTGTAGAGTAGCGGAAAGTTGCGCAATTTGATTATTTACAATTTTATTGTGTGCTAGGATCGAATCAATTTAGGCATCTCTACTCTCCATGTGCTTCTGCATATTAACCAGCATCGCTCTAATTTCTACCAAAGCAGGGTCGAAAGATGAGGAGAATTGTTGTGGTTGGTTCTTCTGGCCAGCATTGGGGTGGTAATATTTCTATTGTTGTTGTTGTGGCACCTGTGGTTCTTGTAATGGTGGTGGATTTTGAACATTGGTACTCCGGTAGGAAAGGTATGGATGATTCCGGTACCCAAGATTGTAGGTGTTGGAGTATGGGGTTATTCTGCCTATAAGCTTGAAAGGCATTGACTTGCTCCACGGAACTCCTGCAATCTTGTTCCCAATGACCTAAAATTCCACAATTTTCACAGAAAGCCTCATTAGCGTTATTATTAATTGCAGAAACATTAGCTACATTTGCAGTACTAAGATTATCTAATTTCTGGCAGATACAAGTTAATTGAGCTTGCAAAAAGGATACAGAATCAACATTATGCTTCCCATTGTTAGCAAAGCCTCTAGGGTTCCCATATTGGAAATTATGTATCGCCATATCTTCAATAACTTGACCAGCATCATCAACATTAAGGTTCATAAACCTCCCACTAGCTGCAGAATCCAATATTATTCTAGATGAATTTCCAATGCCATTGTAAAAGGCTTGGATTAACTGTCATTGTGCCAAATTATGGTGGGGGCATTCTCTTTATAGGTTCTTGAACCTCTCCCAAGCCTCATATAAAGTTTCATCGGCTTCTTGGGCAAAGTTCTGAATTGCACTCTATAGTACAGCTCTTCTCTCTACATGATAATATTTGTTATAAAAATTCAAAACAAGAGTTTCCCAGTCAGTATACCTAGCGTAGTTCTATTTAATCCATTAAACCATAATTTGGCTTTTCCAGTCAAAGAATAAGGAAAGAGAATCTCCCTGATTTGGTCTTGTGTGACCCCTTCTTGCCTGATGGTATTACAGTACTGACAGTAGTCTGCAATATGAAGATTTGGGTCTTCACCCTTAGCTCCACTAAATTGCTTCCTTTCTATCATCATTATAAATTGGGGTTTAATCTCAAACTGTACCCCATCAAGAACTGGAGTTGGAGTCAGGTGTGAAAAGTCTGTAAGCTTTGGTTGTGAATAATCACTAAGCTTCTTTGGAGCCGTCATCTCTGATTCCGGATCTAAAGATACCTCTGAATCGCTAGAATCAGTTGGAGGATCTCGGTGATTGTTATTATCACCAGAATCCGCCAGAATTAAAAGCAAATTCTGACTATGGAAGGATCATTCGATCTCAAGATCGAATGAGATGTAACCTCATCTGGAACACCTGGGCATAAACAAAGAACTAAAAGCAAATATGAGACTTGCCTCAAAGAACTAATGTTCTCCGAGACAAAAAGAAATAACCTAGACTACAAAAATAATCAAAAATAAAAATAAAATTGTTTCCCCAGCAACGGCGCCAAATTTTGACAGGCTAAAGTCGTATCACCTAATCAAAAGTAATTCCTAAATCCTCTAACTAATGTAGATAGGGAAGTAGGGTCGAATCCACAGAGAAACGAGTCTTTTTATTCCTAATTAATTAATATAATCTAGATTATAAAGTAACCAAAATATTATAATCGAAGGAAACTAAACTACGAAGATTAAGAATAAAGAGAAAACAATAAATAAAAGGCCTAGGGCATAGGTTCACCAATAAATAAAATTCCAGGGTAAAACATAATAATTAATCATTAATGCATACATTAATCAGATCATAAAGGGCTTTCGCTACGTATTACAATCACACAATTAATTTACCGATATTAAATCTCATCTCTCGAATATCGACTTAACCATTTATAAATAAACCTGCCTATTGAAACTAGAACTAAACATCAATTCTCATCTCTCGAATCTCGAATCAATATTGTCAAACTCGTGCATAAAGTATCTGCGCAAATCTAGTCACAGAGCATTAAATCAATCAATAGGAAACTAATCTAGCATTGACAATTAACAACAATAAATTACCCCTTCATATTATTTATGGATCCCCACAAACCCTAGAAATAAAACTACTCACACATAATTAAATCTAAACTAATCAAAGCAATAAAACAAGACATGATCAAAGGAATAAAATAACTAAGATTAAGAGAAAAGAAATCGTTACCAAAGAAATCTGGAATCAAGAATAAAGTCATGAACAAAGTATAAGAGAGAGAAACTAATCTAAAAGCTAAGTAGAGAGAGAAAATCTAAGAAAGAATTAGGAAAGAGTGAAAAGAAGATGTTAAACTTGCTTAACGGAAAAATATTTATACTAAGCAAGAATCCTAAACTAAAACAAACTTAAACGACGCTAATCGTCTCCTAATAATAACACGCGCCGGATCGGGCGAGGCACCGCCCGATCGAGCGCGCCTTTTTGCTCATTAGATACATTCCTCACACCCGGCCAGACGCGATTTCGGGCGCCGACTTACTTCCCTTCACCCAGCCGG
Organism: Chenopodium quinoa; assembly: GCF_001683475.1. Taxonomy (NCBI): domain Eukaryota; kingdom Viridiplantae; phylum Streptophyta; class Magnoliopsida; order Caryophyllales; family Amaranthaceae; genus Chenopodium; species Chenopodium quinoa. Next base: position 596,797 of record NW_018743943.1, on the reverse strand, counting down.
GCGCGCCTTCGGGCGCCAGCTTCTTTGGCCGGGCGGCACTCTTGGGCCACTATTTGGACTTCGATTGAGCTTCAATTCTTCGGGCAAATATGGATTTCCACTTCGGGTCTTGAATACTCGGTCCAAATGCCCCGGTATCACATATACCGAGCCCTTAATCACCGAATCGATGGCTCTAACCGGCCCTGGGCTATAGAAACTTGTCGTGCTTCTCCAATGCTCGTAATTGCTCCATAATATCTCGGGAAAATGCTCCAAAAGTGCAAATCCCTACAAAAGTCAACCAAATCTACGAAAACACTAGAAAATACCAATTAGTAATAAAAGTGGCTCTAAAGAGCCAAAAACACAACTAATTATGACCAAGGGACGGGGATAAAATACTATATAAAATAGAAATATCAATAGGGGGTTAGCTTATTTTTTAATTAGTCTTAATTTTGTTTCTGTAACTCTTGTTTTTAGGGAATTAGTTTTGCAGCTTTGATTCTTTAGCATAGAGATTAGTTTGAGTTGACTTTTCTTTATTTTCATATCTTAGCTTTGTTTTATTTTAGTTTCCAGTAATTAGTTTTGAGTTATTTGCGGAACTTTGTGGTTTTGTTTATGCTTTTATACTATTGTCTTCATATGAGTTCTTATATTATTGTTTCTTATATTGCTTACTTTAATTGTTTTATTTAATTGCTTTATTTAATTGCTTATTGTTTTTAATCGTGTTTAATTTGATTGTTTTGATTAGTTTAGTTTTAATTATGCACGAGTAATTTATTTCTAGGGTTCTTGGGGATCCATAAATAATATGAAGGAATGACTTATTATTATTGATTGTTAATGTTGTTAATTAATTTCCTAATGATTAATTTAATGCTCTGCAACTAGATTAGCGCTGGTCTTTTATGTATGAGTTTGGCAATATTGATTCGAGATTCGAGAGATGAGAGTTGATGTTTAGGCTTAGTTTCAATAGGCAAGTTAATTTATAAATGGTTAAGTCGAGATTCGAGAGATGAGATTTAACACCGATAGATTAATTATGTTATTATAATACGTAGCGAAAGCCCTTTATGATCTGATGAATTATGCATTGATGATTGATTATTATGTTTTACTCTGGAATATTATTTATTGGTGAACCTATGCCCTAGGTCTTTTATTCATTGATTTCCTCCTACTTTTATTTCTCCCTACTTTTATTCTTCTTAGTATAATTCCTTTAAATAACAACAATTTGGTTATTTAATAATTTAGATTATAATAATTTATTTGAAATAAAAGAACATTGTTTCCCTGTGGATTCGACCCTACTTACCTATCTATTTTAGTTAGTGGTTTTAGATATTACATTTGATTAGGTGATACGACTTTAGCCTGTCAAAATTTGGCGTCGTTGCCGTGGAAACGGTTTTATTTTTATTTCTGATTAATTTTTTAGTCTAGATTATTATTATTATTTATTATTTTTTTCATCTCATAGAACGTAAGTTCCTTGGACGGTTTCTCATATTTATTTGTTTAGTACAGATCAAGAATCAGAGATGACTGCACCACCGCCACCGCCTCCTGTTCGCAAGCTTAGCGATTATTCGCAGCCATCCCTGACAGATTTTTCACATCTTGCTCTCACACCTAATCTCGATGGAGTGCAATTCGAGATCAAGCCCCAATTTATCACGATGATTGAAAGAAAGCAATTTAGTGGAGCTAAGGGTGAAGACTCTAATCTTCACATTGCAGATTTCTGTCAGTATTACAATACTATTCGGCAAGTTGGGGTCACACAAGACCAAATCAGGGAGTTTCTTTTTCCCTTTTCTTTATGTGGTAAAGCTAAATTGTGGTATAATGGATTGAATAGAACTGCACTTGGTATTACTGACTGGGAAACTCTTGCTTTGAATTTCTATAATAAATATTACCCTGTAGAGAGGATAACTTTGTTAAGGAGTGCAATCCAAAATTTTGCCCAAGAAGCTGATGAGAGTTTATATGAAGCTTGGGAAAGATTTAAGGATTTGCAGAGAGAATGTCCACCATCATAAACTAGCATAGTGGTAGATAATCCAAGCCTTCTACAATGGGCTTGGATATAATTCAAGAATGATTGTTAATCTTGATTTTGTTAAACCAAACAATGTTGTTACTAGCCCTGTAGGCCTACAGGGTAAAACTAAATTTTCTGATAATTATTTGCAGGGTAAACCCCGGGATTAGAGTTGAGATGTGCATGGTCTTGCTATCTGATGTGTCTATTTTGTATAGTATTTTACCCCCGTCCCTTGGTCATAATTAGTAGTGTTTTTGGCTCTTTAGAGCCACTTTTATTACTAATTAGTGTTTTCTAGTGTTTTCGTAGATTTGGTTAACTTTTGCAGGGATTTATGCTTTTGGAGTATTTTCCCGAGTTATTTTAGAGCAATCACGAGCATTGGAGAAACACGACCAGATTTTATAGCCCAGGGCCGGTTAGAGCCATCGAACCGGTGATTAAGGGCTCGGTATAGGTGATACCGGGGCATTTGGATCGAGGTGATACCGGGGCATTTGGACCGAGTATTCAAGACCGGAAGAGGAAACCCAGATTGGCCCGAAAAATTGGGGCCCAATCGTAGTCCGAATAGTGGCCTAAGTAAGCCGCCCGGCCAAAGAGGCTGGTGCCCGGAGGCGCGCTTGGCTGGGCGGGAGAAGCTAAGGTTGGCGCCCGGTAACGCGCCGGGCCGGGCGTGAGATTAGTATTAGGAAGCAAAAAGGTGCGCCCGATCGGGCGCATGCATTGGTTAGGAGACGATTAACGTCGTTTTAGTTTGTTTTAACTTAGGATTTGTACAGAGTATAAATACTCCTCCGTAATACGATTTTAGGAGATCTCTCTTTCTCTCTCTTTCCTTTTACTCTTTCTTTACTCTCTTAATTGTTCTCTTAGATTTTTTCTCTTAAACTTTTGTTCTTAATTCTACTCTTAATTCCAGCTTTATTTTGGTAACGATTTCTCTTCTCTTAATCTTAGTTGTTTATTTTATTCCTTTAATCATGTCTTACTTTATTGCTTTGATTAGTTTAGTTTTTACTATGTGTGAGTAGTTCTATTTCTAGGGTTTATGGGGATCCATAAATAATATGAAGGGGTAATTTATTGTTGTTGGTTATCAATGCTAGATTAATTTCCTATTGATTGTTTTAATGCTCTGTGACTAGATTAGGCTTGATCTTTTATGCATGAGTTTGACAATATTGATTCGAGATTCGACAGATGAGAATTGATGTTTAGGTCTAGTTTCAATAGGCAGGTTGATCCGTGCCATTTATGGCACCTTTAGGCTATGTTTTCTTTATATTTCTATACTCCTTTGTAGTCGTTTATGTTGTGTTTTTAGAGAATAATGCTCGATTCGCGTGTTTTTGTGTTAGTTTAGAGAAATGCATGCTTTTAATGGCTTTCTTATCATTTTATTCATTTCTCAGCTATTTCTCTTGCTTCTCCGTTTCTTTGTCCTTTTTTGTAGGTACATCGTGGGCTATATGCATGGGAATTGAAAATAGCACCCACTAGGATCAACATGCACTTTTCGGAATTGAATTTGAGTTTGAAACAAAGGAAAACGAAGGATTGCAAAGTATCAAATAGGACCTTTGTGAATTGTTTTAGTCATATCTCAAGTTCTACAAATCGGATTAGGGTGATTCAAGTTGGGTTGGAAACTAGACTTGAAGAGATTTCCAATGATAGGACGCATGACTTCATACGAGTCTTAGATCGGAAGTTACAGCCTTCTGAAGTTGGCCCTGGAAAACTGCCGCGGGCGCGGGCTACAAAACCTGCGGGCGCGGGGTTGCTGCAGCTCCAAAACTGCCGTATTTGGGCAATAAGCACCCGCGGTTTCCCGAGGGCTCCCCAAGGGCGCGGGCTTTGGCCCCGCGGGCGCGGCTATCGGGGTGTTCGTTCCCCTCCGCGGGCGCTGGTTTCTGTGTCTTTTACGATTTTAAGCTTCTTTTTTCCTTTTGTTTATATAGTTTTGGTTTCCTTTATTCTTCATTCATGTAATTCTTTAGTTTTAGAATGGTTTTCTCTCTCTTAGGTTGAGAGCTTCTCTCTCTAGATTAGGCTAGATTAGGAGTAGTTTTAGAGAGAGAAAGTGAGGAATTTCAATGGTGATTGAGAGATTGAAGATGCAAGTGTGACAATTGTGTTGGAGATCTTCTAAATTATCAATGAGCATTTCTAAACTCTATCTCATTCAATTGCTTTGTTTAATTTGATGTTTGTTTGGTTTGATTTTGATATTTGATGTTTGATTAGAGTAATTGTTCTTGATATTTTGTTGATTCTTGTTCTCTATAGTTGATAGTTGATTTGAGATGATGTTGTTAGAGTAGTTTTTGGCTAGGAATTGGGTGAAACTTGTATGATTGATTAATTGTGATTAATTTTGGAATTTTGTTGATTAATTATTGAGATTAAAGTGATTAATGAAGGTTTGCATGTGTGTAATTCAATTAGGCCTTGAGAATTATGCTAGATTACATTGTAATTGCTGATGACATGAACAATTGATTTAGGAATTACAATTATCAATTGGTTTTGATTGTGATTCTCTTAGTTCGTTATTCATAGTGAACCCTAGCTTAACAATTAGGAGATAGCTCTTTGATTCCTATTGATTGCTCTTATCATTTAGTCCTCACAACCTTTGATTGGCATGCTCTTCCCAAGTTGTTGCAATTGACATGATTACTTGTTGATCCCCGTTCCTAGTGTTTTATTTCCTTGCTTACTTGTTTTGCTAGTTGTTAGTATTCTCTCTTACCTTCGTCTTCGACCTAACTTAGGCGCATAATTGAAAGTGCTTGAACATTACCGTTCCTTTGGGTTCGACCCTTGACTTGCCTCTATACTCGTATTTAGGTTTGTTAAGTGTTTATAAATTTAGTTTGACCGAGGGAAGATTAGATAACGACCTAGTTTTCCTCTCGTCACAGGTTAATTTATAAATGGTTAGGTCGAGATTCGAAAGATGAGATTTAATACTGGTAAATTAATTGTGTGATAATAATACGTAGCGAAATCCCTTTATAATCTGATTAATATATGCTTTGATGAATGATTATTATATTCTACCTTGGAATATTATTTATTGGTGAACCTATGCCCTATATCCTTTTTATATATTTTCTCCCTATTCTTGATCTCCGTAGTTTAGTTTCTTATTCAAATATAAATATTAGTTACTTCATAATCTAGATTATTTTAGTTAATTAGGAATAGAAAGACTTGTTTCCCTGTGGAGATCGACCCTACTTCCCTATTTGCTTTAGTTAGAGGACTTAGGTATTTATTTTTGATTAGGGGATACGACTTTACCCTGTAAAAATTTGGCGCCGTTGTCGGGGAAACGGTTTTATTTTTATTTCTGATTATTTTTGTCGTCTAGGTTATTTTCTTTTTGTCTCAGAGAACATTAGTTCTCTGAAGCAAATCTCAAATTTGCTTCTAGTTTTTTGTTTATGCCCAAGTGTTCCAGATCAGGGTACATCCCATTCGATCCTGAGATCGAACGTTCCTTCCATAGACAGAAAAATCTCTACAAGCAAATCCTGGCAGATTCTGGTGATAACAATAATAATCACCGAGACCCTCCAACTGGTTCTAGCGATTCAGAGGTATCATCAGATCCAGAATCAGAGATGATGGCTCCAAAGAAGCTTAGTGATTATTCACAACCAAAGCTTACAGATTTTCCATATCTCACCCCTACTCTGGCTCTTGATGGGGTTCAATTCGAAATTAAACCTCAATTCATAACGATGATAGAGAGGAAGGAATTCAGTGGAGCCAAGGGTGAAGACCCAAATCTTCACATTGCTAACTATTGTCAATATTGTAACACCATCAGGCAAGCCGGGGTCACTCAAGACCAAATCAGGGAGATTCTCTTTCCTTTCTCTTTAACTGGAAAAGCTAAATTGTGGTTTAATGGCTTAAATAGAACTGCACTTGGTATAACTGACTGGGAAACTCTTATTTTGAATTTTTATAACAAGTATTATCCTGCAGAGAGAACAACCGTACTACGGAGTGCAATTCAGAACTTTACCCAAGAAGCCGATGAATCTTTATATGAGGCTTGGGAGAGGTTCAAGGACTTACAAAGAGACTTCCCCCACCACAATTTAGCACAATGGCAGTTAATCCAAGCCTTCTATAATGGCCTTGGAGTTCTTCTCGAATAATTTTAGACTCTGCAGCTAGTGGGAGATTTATGAATCTTGATGTTGAAGATGCAGGTCAGGTTATTGAAGACATGGCGATACACAATTCCCAATATGGGAATCCTAGAGGATTTGCTAACAAGGGGAAGCATAGTGTTGACTCTGTATCCTTTTTGCAAGCTCAACTGACCTCTATTTGCTAAAAATTAGATAATCTTAGCACTGCTAATGTAGCTAATGTTTCTGCAATTAATAATAATTCTAATGAGGCTTTCTATGAAAATTGTGGTATTGTAGGTCATTGGGAGCAAGATTGCAAGAGTTCCGTGGAGCAAGTTAATGCCTTTCAAGCTTATAGGCAGAATAACCCATACTCCAGCACCTACAATCCTAGGTATCGGAATCATCCGTACCTTTCCTACCGGAGAACTAATGTTCAAAATCCACCACCACAAGAACCACAGGCGCCGCAGCAGCAGCAGCAAAAATATTATCATCCCAATGCTAGCCAGAAGAACCAACCACAACAACCCTCCTCATCTTCTGACCCTTCTCTGGTGGAAATTAGAGCAATGTTGGTTTATATGCAAAAGCACATGGAGAGTAGAGATGCAACAATTGATCAAATTCTAGCACATAATAAAATTGTAGATAATCAAATTGCGCAACTCTCTGCTACTCTACAAGCCCGCCAACAGGGAGCTCTGTCGGCACAGCCGACCAGGCCTACGGATCAATCATTTGCAATTACTCTAAGGAGTGGTTGAAACTATGAAGGGCCCTCTATGACCAGAGTTGATGAATCTGTTTTATTAAATAATGCTAATCTTGATTCCGTTAAACCAAACAATGTAGTTGATAGCCCTGCAGGGCTAAAGGATAATACTAACATATCTAATTCTACATTGCAGGGTACGACTCTAGAGAAGGTGGCTATTCCAGATAAGGGAAATAATGCCCCAAAGCCAATTATCAAACTTCCATTCCCCAATCGTCAATTGAAGACAAACTTGGATAAGCAGTTTGGTAAGTTCCTGGAGGTGGTAAAAGATTTGAAGGTAACAGTTCCCTTTACTGAATTAATCACACAAATTCCTTCGTATGCAAAATTTATGAAAGAAACATTGACGAGGAAAAGGTCTATTAGTGAGGTAGAGACAGTAGCTTTCACTGCAGAGTGTAGTGTCGTACTTCTAAATAAGTCTCCACCTAAATTAAAAGATCCGGATAGTTTTTCTATCCCTTGTCATATTGGCAATCTCTTGATTAATAATGCATTATGTGATTTGGGTGCTAGTGTTAGCGTCATGCCATTATCTGTGTGTTCTAAGTTGAATAGGGTAAATTAAAAGCTACCAATATAACTCTACAAATGGCCGACCGTTCTTTCAAATACCCCTTAGGAGTTTTAGAGGATTTCCCCGTTAGAGTAGTTAAATTTTATATACATGTAGATTTTGTTGTTCTTGATATGGCTGAGGATATGCAAACCCCGATTATTTTGGGTAGACCATTCCTTAACACTGCAGGAGCAGTCATAGATCGATGTAAGAAGTGGTAAGTTGACACTATCAGTAGGGGACGATAAAGTTATTTTCAATCTTAATAATACCCCTAAAAGCTCAATGATTGAGGAAAAATGTTTCAGTGTTAATGTGGTTGAGAATTATTCTAACAAGCCCCAAGCTCTTGAAAAAGATCCCTTGGAGGCGGTATCTTGTGTTGCATCCTTTTCAGATGAGATAGACAAATGGCATAAGGAAGTCAATGCAATAGAAAGATCACTCTACAATGTTGGTCTTGGTTTTGAGGATGAAAAGGTGGAACCGATCAAGCAAGTTGTGCGAATTGAGTCTACGGTAAGTGTTCCGCCAGATCGAGTTACAAGTGTTGAACGCAATGACAATTTGAAGCAACCTTCGATCGAAGAAGGATCTTTAGTGCGTAGCAGTGAAGATCCCTTAGTCCAAGTCAAGGAGGATCCACCTGATAAGGTGATTTGGCGTCCCACAGGGTATGTCAGGAAGCCGCATCGCAGCCTAAACACCGCTAGACCGGGTGAGAAACCACCCGATCAAGTGTTAGGCCACAAGTCCTAGTTATTGTACTTGGAAAGAAGGTCGTGCGGGACCTAGATAAACCAACGCTTTGCGGGAGGCAACCCGTATTTTTAATGTTTTTAGACTAGTTTTTCTTTCTTTTTTTTTTATGAGAGGAGAGATGAGGGAGTTTAACAAGTTTTATGAGTATTTGTACAGGTTTGAAGAAAAGAGTTAGCCAAATTTTGGAGAAAAGAAGAAGAATAATAATTAGACGATTTAGCCTTGGGCCCGATCGGGCGAAGCTCGCCCGACCGGGCGCGAGAGCAAGGGTCCAAAAATAAGTATTTTCGCCCGACTGGGCGCGAAACTCGTCGTATACGGACTAAATTGTCCGCCCGATCGGGCGACTCTCGCCCGACCGGGCGCGAGAAGAGGAACATTAGATCGCCTGACCGGGCGCGAGAGTTGGATACGTAAAAATACTCCAGATCGCCCGACCGGGCGACCCACCGCCCGACCGCGCGACCCACCGCCCGACCGGGCGCGCGTCCGTTTGCCCCTTTCTTCTTCTTTCTTTCCTTCTTTCTTCCTTCATTTCTTCTTACCTTCATAACTTTCTCTCTCTAAAACTCAAATTCTCTCTACCTTCTCTCTAAGATTTCTCCTCCATTTCTCATCAAAATTCAAAACTTTTTACATATTTGTGATCCTCTCTTCATCCTCTACATTTCCATATAAAAAATTTTCAGATTTAATTCAATAAATTTTCAAACCCATTTTCTAACATGGCTTCAAAGAGGGATAGGTCCATTTTCGGTAGGAGCTCCAGTTCGAGGGAGGAATACGACCGAGATTTGCAGCTTCCGTACTGGCCGACGATCCGCATTGCTAGCCGAGAGCAAAAGGAGCGGCCAGAACATTTAATCGGTCGTGAGGTAATTCCTTCTCGGTGGTTACACCGCCCTACTCTAGAATCATTTAATTGTTTGATTTTGTAAAACGATTTTTAAATGACATTGGCATGAGAAAATTTGTTGATATGCATTATCCTACATTCCGAGAACTTACTTTTGAATATATGTCTTCTTTACATGTTTTTAGTAGTAGAAATGGGCCAAATTTATTTTTCAGGTTGAACAATAGAAATATTAGTTTAACTTTTGTAGAATTTCGTAAATTATTTGAATTAAATTCTGAACTATCTCACCAATGGCATGCGGACTATAAAATGGGTGACATATATAATGCTTTGACTGGTTTGCCTACTCCCGACCCCCAACATGCTAGTACCAAACCTATTCACCACTCTGTCCCAAAAATCTGGCAAAGATTTGCGGGTTTATGTTTTTTAGGTAGGGCCGAGCCCCATAATGCCCAATCTAACGAACTAGCTGTCATAGGAAACTATGTGTATGGGTTCGGGAAATTGAACATAGGTAGGTTTATTGTTCACCATATGAGTAGGCATGCCACGGACAGCACCACATCAAAAACCCCCATCCGTTTAGGAGGCCTTATCACTCGAATAGCAGTGAAAAAGGCCGGTTTTGTAGTGGACGGACCCCATGATATGTCCATTTTAAATAGTGTTTTACCCCCGTCCCTTGGTCGTTATTAGTAGTGTATTTGGCTCTTTCGGGCCACTTTTATTACTAATTTGTGTTTTCTAGTGTTTTCGTAGTTTTAGTTGTATTTTACAGGAAATTGCACTCTTGGAGCGTTTTCCCGGGCTTTATGGATCAACTACGGAAGCTAGAAGGACACGACCACTTTTGAAGCCCAAGATCGATGAGAGCCGGTGATTAAGGGCTCGGTTATTGGGATCCCGAGGCTTTGGACCGAGTATTCAAACTCTGAAGAGGAAATCTGGATTGGACCGAGAAATAAAGCCCAATTGAAGTCCGAGCATCAAGGTGAAGCAAGGGCCTGATCGGGCAACCTCTAGCACGATCGGGCGCGGCGCTCTAGTACTGTGCGTGGCTTATAGCGCGCCCGATCGTGCAAGCCTCTAGCACGGTCGGGCGACGCTGATGGGAAGGAACACAAAGAAAAAGGCGGGCCCGATCGGGCGGCCCTTCGCCCTATCGGGCGCGCGTTTTTTATAGGACCTGATTAGTTAGCCTTAATTTTTGTTTTAGAAAAACGTTTAAGTATGATTTTTGTACGGATTTTAGATTATCTTCTTTCTTAGACTTTTTCTCTCTACTTAGAATATTTCTCTCTCTTAAATTCTATCTCAACTTTTGTTCTTAATTATTTCCATTAATTCCAGATTTCTTTTTGGTAACAATTTTTTCTCTTTTAATTTCAGTTATTTTACCTACTTCTTTGTTTATGCTTTTATTTATTTATTTGATTAGTTTAGTTATGATGATGTGTGATTAGTTTATTTCTAGGGTTTATGGGGATCTAATAAATGATATGAAGGGGTAATTTTGTGATTATTAATTATCAATGCTTGGTTGATTTCCTATTGATTGATTTAATGCTATGCAATTAGGTTTGGCCAGATTTAATTGTATGAGTTTAGCAATATTAATTTGAGATTCGACAGATGAGAATTGATGTTTAGGCTTAGTTTCAATAGGCGGATTAATTTATAAATGGTTAAGTCGAGATTCGACAAATGAGATTTAATACCGGTAAATGAACTCTGTGATTATAATACGTAGCGAAAGCCCTTTATAATCTGATTAACCAATGCTTGATGATTGCTTATTATGATTTGCTCTGAAATATTGTTTATTAGTGAACCTATGCCCTAGGCCTTTTAATATTTGATTTTCTCCCTACTTTATTCCTTTCGACCTTTTAATATTAGTTTAGACTATAATAATTAATTAGGAATAGAAAGACCTGTTTCCCTGTAGAGTTCGACCCTACTTCCCTATCTACTTTAGTTAGAGGACTTAGGTAATTATTTTTTATTTGGGGATACGACTTTACCATGTTTAAATTTGGGGCCGTTGCCGGGGAAACGGTTTTATTTTTGTTTTGTGATTATATTTTTGTAGTCTAGATTATCCCCTTTTGCCTCAGAGAACGTTAGTTCTTTGAGGCAATTCTCTTATTTGTCTTTTAGTTCTTTATTTATGCCCAGGTGTTCCAGATCAGGTTACATCCCATTCGACCCTGAGATCGAGCGCTCTTTTCATAGGCAAAGGAAACTCTACAGAAAAATCTGGCGGGTTCTGAGGAGGACAACAATCGAAGAGATCCTCCCTCTCATTCTAGTGACACAGATATTCCTTCAGAATCAAAGATGACGTCCTAGAAGAAACTCAGTGACTACTCGCAACCGAAGCTCACAGATTTCCCGCACCTTACTCCCATTCCGGCTCTAGATGGATTTTAATTTGAGATCAAGCCCCAATTTATCACTATGATAGAGAGGAAGCAGTTTAGTGGAGCTAAGGGTGAAGATCCTAATCTTCACATCGCAGATTTCTGCCAATATTGTAACACCATTAGACAAGCCGGGGTCACGCAAGACCAAATCAGGGAGATTCTTTTTCCTTTTTCATTATGTGGCAAAGCTAAATTATGGTTTAATGGTTTGAATAGAACTGCACTTGGTATTACTGACTGGGAAACTCTTGCTTTGAATTTCTATAATAAATACTATCCTACAGAGAGAACAGCGGTGCTAAGGAGTGTTATTCAGAACTTTGCTCAAGAGGCCGATAAAACGTTATATGAGGCTTGGGAGAGGTTCAAGGATCTACAGAGAGAGTGCCCCCACCACAATATAGCACAATGGCAATTGATCCAAGCATTTTATAATGGACTTGGAAATTCTTCTAAATCAGTGCTAGATTCTGCAGCTAGCGGGAGGTTCATGAATTTAAATGTGGATGATGCAGGACAGGTTATCAAAGGCATGGCAATACACAATTCCCAATATGGAAATCCGAGAGGGTTTGCAAATAAAGGAAAACATAATGTCGATTTCGTATCCTTTTTGCAAGCTCAATTAACGTCTATTTGTCAAAAATTAGATAATCTTACTACTGCTCCTAACTCTATAGCTAATGTTTCTGTTGTTGCTAACAATGAAGCTTTTTGTGAAAATTGTGGAATTGTAGGTCATTGGGAGCAAGATTGTAGGAGATCTATGGAACAAGTTAATGCCTTTAAAACCTATAGGCAGAATAACCCCTATTCCAATTCCTACAATGCCGGTTATAAAAATCATCCTTATCTTTCGTACCGGAGCACCAATGTACAAAATCCTCCACCTCCACAACAACCACAACAGCAAACCCCACCACAGCAAAAATATTATCATCCTAATTCTGGCCAGAAAAGCCAAGCATCACCCTCATCATCTTCTGACCCTGTCATGACAGAAATTAGAGCAATACTTGCCAATATGAAAAAGCATATGGAGAGTAGGGATGCGCAAATTGATTCTATCCTAGCCCATAATAAAATCATGGACAATCAAATTGCACAACTTTCATCTACCCTACAATCCCGTCAGCAGGGAGCCCTACCATCACAACCTATCCATCCTACAGATCATGCCAATGCAATCACTCTAAGGAGTGGTTCACATTATGATGGACCTCCTATGCCAAAGGAAGATAGACCAGTTCCTGATCTAGATTCCTCTATACCAAACGCTAATCTTGCTAGCCCTGCAGGGCTACAAATAGATACTAACCCTAGTAATGTTTCTGTGCAGGGTAAATCACAGGATAAGGGAGGAGATGTGAAGAGCCCGGTTATCAAACTTCCTTTCCCTAATAGACAACTGAAGAGTAAGTTTGATAAACAATTCGGTAAGTTTTTAGAGGTTGTGAAAAACCTGCAGGTAACAGTTCCTTTTACTGAATTAATCACTCAAGTTCCTGCTTATGCTAAATTTATGAAAGACATTCTGACTAGGAAAAGGGCCTTTAATGAAGTAGAAACTGTAGCTTTCACAGAGGAGTGTAGCGCTTTATTGCAAAATAAATCCCCTCCTAAATTAAAGGATCCCGGTAGTTTTTCTATCCCTTGTCATATTGGGAATGTTTTTATTGATAAAGCTTTGTGTAATTTGGGTGCTAGTGTCAGTGTCATGCCATCGTCTGTCTACGCTAAACTTAATATGGGAGAATTAAAAGTTACTAATATAACTTTGCAAATGGCATATCGTTCGGTAAAATACCCCTTAGGTATTTTAGAGGACGTACCTGTCAGAGATGGTAAATTTTTTATTCCTGTTGATTTTGTTGTTTTAGACATGGCAGAGGACACACAAATACCCATTATATTAGGTAGACCTTTCCTCCATACTGCAGGAGCGATTATTGATGTTAAAAATGGTAAACTAACCCTTTCTGTAGGTGACGATAATGTTACTTTCAATTTAGGGAAGGTTTTGAAAGGGCCTATGTTAGAGGAAAATTGTTGCTACATTGATATAATTGTTATAATGGATGATATTTGTGATGATAGCTTGCCACAGGTTCTAGCGAAGGATCCCCTAGAAGAAGTTCTCTGCGGGAATTTATCTAGCGACAATGCAAGCGTTTGGGGTAATGAGATACATGATATTGAAAAGGCTCTTTCCTTAAAAGAGTTAAGCCCCAAGGAAACAATGAAGGTAGTAAATTTAGTTCAGGAATCAAAACCTGCAGAGGTCAAGAAACCTGAGCTAAAACCTCTCCCTTCTCATTTGAAATATATTTTTTTTGGATGAACAGGAACTACACCCCGTGATCATCAGTACTGCACTTACTGACCTACAAACTTCCCAACTTCTAGGGGTTCTCAAAACCCATAAGAAGGCTATAGGGTACAGTATTGATGATCTCAAGGGTATTAGCCCTGACTTTTGTATGCACAAGATACATCTAGAGGAAAATTACAAGCCCTGCATTCAACCCCAACGAAGATTAAATCCCAACATGCAGGAAGTAGTCAAGAAGGAGGTTATGAAATTACTTGATGCAGGTATTATCTATCCTATTTCTGACTCCAAATAGGTAAGTCTTGTGCAGGTAGTGCCAAAGAAGGGTGGGATGACTGTGATAACAAATGAAAAGAATGAATTAATTCCCACTAGAACTGTAACAGGGTGGCGTATGTGCATAGACTATCGTAGATTAAATATCGCCACTAAAAAGGATCACTTCCCTCTTCCCTTTATAGATCAAATGCTTGAGAGGTTAGCCAATCATAAATTCTTTTTCTATTTGGATAGGTATTCGAGATTTTTCCAAATTTCGATTCACCCTAAAGATCAGGAAAAGACTACTTTTACATGCCCTTATGGCACTTTTGCATATCGTAGAATGCCCTTTGGTTTATGTAATGCACCCGCTACCTTTCAACGTTGTATGATGAGCATTTTTTCTGGTTTCATATAGTCTATTATGGAGGTCTTTATGGATGATTTTAGCGTATATGGTTCTTCATTTGATTCATGTTTAATTAATCTCGCTAAAATTTTGAAAAGATGTGAAGAGTGCAACTTAGTCCTTAATTGGGAAAAATGTCACTTTATGGTGACAGAGGGAGTAGTCTTAGGTCATATTGTATCTGATAAGGGCATACAAGTAGACAAAGCTAAAATATCAGTGATTGAGCAATTACCTCCCCCAGTTAATGTTAAGGGAGTTAGAAGTTTCTTTGGTCATGCGGGGTTTTATCGCCGCTTTATCAAAGATTTTTCTAAAATTGCTAAACCACTGACACAGCTTTTGCTCAAGGATTCCCCATTTACTTTTACTGACGAGTGTATTGAGGCTTTCAACAGGATTAAGCAGGCTTTGATATCGGCACCCATCATATGTGCTCCCGATTGGAATCTTCCTTTCGAGATCATGTGCGATGCAAGTGACTTTGCGCTAGGAGTCGTGCTCGGACAGAGGAAGGAAAAGGTTTTGCATGCTATTTATTATGCTAGCAAAAATTTGGATGAAGCCCAAGTCAACTATGTCACCACGGAAAAGGAGTTTCTTGCTGTTATTTATGCTTTAGAAAAATACCGGTGGGTTCTCTTGCTCCAAGATTTCAACATAGAAATAAAAGATAAAAAGGGAGCAGAGAATGTAGTGGTGGACCACTTGTCACGTATCAGGTATGATGAGGGTAAGGATTCTCTACCTATAGATGATTCTTTCCCTGACGACAACCTATATGCAGTTGTAGAGCAACACCCTTGGTATGCGGATTTTGCTAATTATTTAGTGGGTGGTACTCTACCTCTTGAATTGTCCTACCAACAAAAAAAGAAATTCCTTTCTGATGTTAAACATTATTTTTGGGATGATCCTTTTTTGTTTCGTGAGTGTGCAGATGGATTATTTCGCAGGTGTGTTCCCGAATGGGAAGTCCACGGTGTGCTTACTAGTTGCCACACCTCACCATATGGAGGACATCACGGCCCCACTAAAACGGTGGCCAAGATTAATGAGTCAGGTTTTTATTGGCCTACAATGTTTAAGGATGCTAACATGTTTGTGCAGGCTTGACCAGATGACTGGCAACATCTTGCGGAGGCATGAGATTCCCCAAATAGGAATTTTAGAAGTTGAAATTTTTGACGTTTGGGGTGTTGATTACATGGGACCGTTCCCTTCTTCAAAAGGGAACCGTTATATTCTTATCGCCGTAGATTATGTATCCAAGTGGGTTGAGGCCATCGCCACTCCTACCAATGACGCCAAGGTCGTCCACAAACTTTTTAAGAAGACCATATTTCCAAGATTTGGTGTACCTAAAGCTATAGTAAGTGACGGAGGATCTCACTTTCATGAACGGAAGTTGGACACCCTCATCAAAAAGTATGGTGTCTACCATAGGACAGGTTTAGCCTACCACCCCCAAACTAGTGGCCAAGTTGAGGTTTCCAACCGTGAGATCAAGGCTATTCTAGAGAAGGT
Organism: Chenopodium quinoa; assembly: GCF_001683475.1. NCBI lineage: Eukaryota > Viridiplantae > Streptophyta > Magnoliopsida > Caryophyllales > Amaranthaceae > Chenopodium > Chenopodium quinoa. Next base: position 580,671 of record NW_018743943.1, on the reverse strand, counting down.
GGTGTCAAAATGAAGGAAATATTGGAGCGACAAGTTGGACGACACTCTTTGGGCATACAGAAGTGCATTCAAGACCCTTACAAGTACTACTCTGTATAGACTCGTGTACGGAAAAACATGTCATCTCCCGGTCAAATTGGAATATAAGGCATATTGGGCTATTAAGGAGCTCAATCTAGATGCCAAACTAGTGGGAGAAAAGAGGTTACTTCAACTTAATCAACTCGATGAGTTTAGGTTGACGGCCTATGATAGTGCTCGAGTCTACAAAGAGAAGACGAAGAAGTGGCACGACAAGATGATCCTTCCGAGAGAATTCAAGGAGGGTGATAAAGTGTTACTAATCAACTCACGACTTAAACTTTTCCTAGGAAAGTTAAGGTCAAGGTGGTCGGGTCCTTTTATCGTAAAAAGGGCCGACAAATTCGGTTCTGTGGAAGTTTTCGATGAACATGGTAACGAGTTCAAGGTTAATGGCCAAAGACTCAAGCTATATCATGAGGGGGCTACAATTGGTACAGTTGATGTACTTCACCTAAGTGTTCCGATTCACTCTGAGTTTCACTGTGGTAAGAGGGTCGTGCGGGACCTAGATAAACCAGCGCTTTGCGGGAGGCAACCCGTATTTCTTGCTTTCTAGACTAGTTTTCCTTTTTATTTATTTTTATTTTTATTTTAGAGAGGCGAGGAGAGTGAAATTTTACCGTTTATAAGTGTTTTTGTACAAGTACAGGTTTAAGAGGTCAAAAGACTTAGAAAAATTTGAAGACGGAGAAAAAGCTAAGGAAATCTGACTGGGCACGGGCCCGATTGGGCGGATCTCGCCCGATCAGGGGCGCAAGCAAGGCAAAATTCCAGCCTTAATTTCGCCCGATCGGGCGTGGCTGCCCGATCGGGCGCGAAAGAAGAGTTGGAAATCGAGAAAATTTCGCCCGATCGGGCTAGGTTGCCCGATCAGGCGCGCAAGTGCAATTAGGAACTCGAGCACATTTTCCCCGATCGGGCGAGGTTGCCCGATCGGGCGCAAATCGAGTGAAGGAAAAGATATGTCGGGCGAAGCTCGCCCGATTGGGCGAGTGAAAGGGCAAAATTTTCGTTCGTGTTCGCGCCCGATCGGGTGAAGCTCGCCTGATCGGGTGCGCAACTGAGATTCTGGACTTCAGCATTATCCGCCCGATCGGGCGCGCCTATTTGGCCGACCTTTTAACTCTTTTCCCCTTCTTTCTTTCCTCACTTTCTTCTTCTTTCATCTTTTTCTCCATTACTTTCTCTCTCTAAAACCTCCCTTTTTACACCTTCAAACTCACTTATTTTCAAAGATCTTCTCCAATCCTTGCATCAAAACTCAAATTTTTTTGCATATTTTAAATCCTTTCATCTTTCTCTACAATCTACACCCTATTTCTACCATTTTCTCTCAACTTTCTCTAAACCTTAAGAGAGAGAAACATTTCAATTCCTATATTTTCTAATCTCAATGGCTCTCAAGAAATCAAGAACGGTAAGGGGGAAAGCTCAAGGCAACAAGAGGCTAGAATTGACCCGGATTTGCAAGTTCCGGGATGGGAGAGGGTGGTCATCACCACCCAAGAGCAAAAACAAAGGATGCTCAACCTCACTATGAGGCAGGTAATTCCCACTCGTTTCATTCATCACCCCACCCTTATTAGATTAGAAATTGATAATCATATAGAAAAATTGTTCAAGGGAGTTGGCATGAGTGGTTTCTTTAACATTCATTACGATACTTATGATTATTTAACCTTAGAATTCGTTTCTAGTTTTAATGTCATAAAATCAAATGCTTTAATTTCTCATGTTCAATTTTGTTTATTCAATAATGATATTAGATTGACTTTGAAAGAATTCGGTAAAATTTTTGAGTTGAAATCGGATAGGCCCCTTGAACCGCCCCAAGACAACATTGCCGTTGTCTATCAATCCCTTACGGGGGATCCCAATTTGAACCTCCAACATGCTAAAGGCACTTGGATACAACATCCCGTGCCAAAGATTTGGCAACGGTTTGTTGGCCTTACCATTTTTGGAAGGCATTAACCCGCCAATGTTAGGCGGGATGAGCTTGAATTGATAGGGTCATACATGATCCCTAGGAGTGAAAAGCTCAATATAGTCCACAAAATGGCCAACCACTTCCAACGGGTGGCCAATGCGGCCGATGCGGGTAGGTCTAGGGTACCCATTTACTTTGGTGGCCTAGTTACACACATAGCGGTCAAACACCTTAGCTTTGTCCCTAACGACGACGATAAGGTAGCCGGACCATCTATTATGGACCTACCCTATTTAGGTGGCCTTAATTGGATTAATGTCATGGAGGGGAGACTTGGTGGGTGATTCAACGGGAATCGAGTAGGAGGGATAATGCTTTCACTTTACCCAACCCCACCTTGACCAAATTTGAGAAGGGGAAGCCTTCTTACACTTTCGAGCTTAACGGTCAAGGTGAGGTTCAACCACCTCACCCTTCACCTCAACCCCACCAATCTCCCATAGACCACTCACCTCATCACCATTCACCACATTATCCACCACCTCCACCCTTTACATACAATATTCCCACTTCCTCTACTAACTACAACATAGACCCCAACGCCCCTTATGACTTCTCGGCTTTTAGGAGCCAATTAGATAGGATTGAGATGGGGCAAGGGAGAGTTGAGGGTTTGGTTAGGGATTTGGACACTATAGTAGGGTCTCTAGATAGAAGGGTAGGGTATGTGGAGAGGAACCTAGGGAGGGGTTTATACCCCATGTATGATGACTACGCCCGTCGGGGGGCTATTCCCCCCGATTCACTTGCCCCCGATTGGTTCCAATATCCGCAAGGTGGATATACGAACCCAAGTGCCTTTGGTACCTACGTCGACTACTCATCGGTCCATGGTTATGGGACCGATGTACCTTTTGGTGGGCTTGGGGGGAATGTGGACCCTAACTACTTTGCAGGTGGTTCGGGTTATGGAGGTGGTGGCTCTAGCCATGGAGGAGCCGGTTCTAGCCACGGAGGGGGCTATTCGAGGATGGATGAGGATGAGGAGTAGGCTCCACTCCCAAGTCAATGAGGGCATTGCTTGATTTGGCTTGGGGGGGTGTTCTTTCGCTTGGTAATTCTCTTCCTTTTCTCTTTTTATATGCTTTCTAGTATAGTTTTTATTGCTTTCCTAGTGTAGTTTTTATTGCTTTCTTATATATGAAAAATACAAAAAAAAAAACTGAAAAAATAAAAAATTCAAAAATACGTTCCAATGAATTATGAATCATACTTCCTTGTGCCCCATACTTGAGAAAATTTGTTTTGATTCTTGGTTATTGATAATGAGCATTGTGGATTTGTTGGTCATGATTTGAAGTTTAAATTGCTTGGATTCCTAAACATGAGTCAATTTTGCCAACTATTTGTGAATATAGTGCTTGACTAGTTGATTTGGTTAGGAAATGTGTGATAGTTCCATAATTTCTGGTATGTCAATGAATTTGAGTATTGATTTGCAACTATGAGTAGTGTTTCATGACTTATTATTATGCACATGAGGAGGACGAAGGCGTTCATTCTTTTAGGTAGCCTTCAGAGTATTAGATACATTTGTTCCCTTCTTGTTACCCATGTTGTTGCTTGTGCCCTTTTATTGTTTATTTAGCCACATTACAAGCCTATATGAGCCCCATTGGTTACTAGTCCCAAGCTTGGCTTGGGGGAGCTATTAGTTGGTGAGGTGAGGGAGTTGTGGTGTGCATATTATTTGCACAATGTGGGAATAAAAGAAGAGTTATTGTTCTTTGATTTTTGATTGGAAAATATTGATATAATGTTTCAAAGTTGAAATTTCCAATATGAGTTAAAAAGTAAAAAAAAGAGCAAAAGAAAATAAATTTATTAATGCTCAAATGTTCTATTTGAAGGTTGTTCAAGGAAAAAGAAAAAAAAAAAGAAGAAAAAAATTCAAGTAGAAAAAAAAGAATGAGTTCAAAGTTTGTTTTTCACTCAAAGTTCTACATTATCATATTTTTATGAGTGATTATTGTAAGTGTTGGGATTGTTTATGATGATTAGAGTTGTATTTGGTGGTTTTTGTTGGAGTTAGTTATGTTGATGGAGATGTATGATCATCATTTATTTTGATCATGGGTTTATTAGGATTTGGCTCCCTTAATGCATAGCTTTTCTCTCACATAATCCCAAATTTATCCTACCTTTACCCTAGCCTTACATTACAAGCTTTAAAGACCTTCCGACCTTGTGCATAAAAGTTATGTAAATGTGAAAGTGTTGTTTATCAATGCAAGTTATGACTTGGCATATTTTGAGTCGACTAGTAGGATGAGAGTTCATTATTTTTATACACACGAGAGTGTGAGTTGGGAGAGCATTGTTCACATTAAAAGGGTTGGTTGGAGAGCGATCGAGTACATCTTTTACTCGCCACATAAATGAGAGTTGAGTGTGTGAGCACTAGTCTTGAATTTTATATGCTCTTGTGGTTTGCTCTACTTGACAATTGTTGGGGAGGAAGGGTGATTAGATGAATAAGATTGATTGATGTTGAAGCATGTTCATTTGATTTGCCTTGAATCGTTGGTGCTTGATTTGATTATTGGGGTGAAGTATGTTTTATATGTTCATTGATGAGCTCTTTGCTTAGGGACAAGCAAAGGTTTGGCTTGGGGGAGTTTGATATGTCCATTTTATATAGTGTTTTACCCCCGTCCCTTGGTCGTTATTAGTAGTGTTTTTGGCTCTTTCGGGCCACTTTTATTACTAATTTGTGTTTTCTAGTGTTTTCGTAGTTTTAGTTGTATTTACAGGAAATTGCACTCTTGGAGCGTTTTCCCGGGCTTTATGGATCAACTACGGAAGCTAGAAGGACACGACCATTTTTGAAGCCCAGGTTCGGTGAGAGCCGGTGATTAAGGGCTCGGTAATTGGGATCCCAAGGCTTTGGACCGAGTATTCAAGACCCGAAGAGGAAATCCGGATTGGGCCGAGAAATCAAGCCCAATCGAAGTCCGAACATCAAGGTGAAGCAAGGGCCCGATCGGGCAACCTCTAACACGATCGGAACGCGGCGCTCTAGTGTTGTGCGTGGCTTATAGCGCGCCCGATCGTGTGACCCTCTAGCATGATCGGGCAACGCTGATGGGAAGGAACGCGAAGAAAAAGGCGGGCCCGATCGGGCGGCCCTTCGCCCGATCGGGCGCGCGTTTTTTATAGGACCTGATTAGTTAGCCTTAATTTTTGTTTTAGAAACGTTTAAGTATGATTTTTGTACGGATTTTAGATTATCTTCTTTCTTAGACTTTCTCTTTCTACTTAGAATATTTCTCTCTCTTAAATTTTCTCTCAACTTTTGTTCTTAATTATTTCCATTAATTCCATATTTCTTTTTGGTAACAATTTCTTCTCTTTTAATTTCAGTTATTTTACCTACTTCTTTTTTTATGCTTTTATTTATTTATTTGATAGTTTAGTTATGATGATGTGTGACTAGTTTTATTTCTAGGGTTTATGGAGATCTAATAAATGATATGAAGGGGTAATTTTGTGGTTGTTAATTATCAATGCTTGGTTGATTTCCTATTGATTGATTTAATGTTATGCTATTAGGTTTGGCCAGATTTAATTGTATGAGTTTAGCAATATTAATTCGAGATTCGACAGATGAGAATTGATGTTTAGGCTTAGTTTCAATAGGCGGATTAATTTATAAATGATTAAGTCGAGATTCGACAGATGAGATTTAATACCGGTAAATTAACTCTGTGATTATAATACGTAGCAAAAGCCCTTTATAATCTGGTTAACCAATGCTTGATGATTGCTTATTATGATTTGCCCTGAAATATTGTTGATTAGTGAACCTATGCCCTAGGCCTTTTAATATTTGATTTTCTCCCTACTTTATTCCTTTCGACCTTATTCTCCGTAGTTTAGATTTTATTCATAAAAATATTGGTTACTTAGATAATTTAGACTATAATAATTAATTAGGAATAGAAAGACCTATTTTCCTGTGGAGTTCGACCCTACTTCCCTATCTACTTTAGTTAGAGGACTTAGGTAATTATTTTTTATTAGGGAATACGACTTTACCCTGTTTACCCCACCAGCTGACCAACTGTGGATCAGATACCTATATGACTGCTAGGTATTTTGAGGAGGTTGGGTGGGTTCGGCCGGATAGCGAGCAGACACCCTTTTGGTGTATTAGGACTGGGAGCGAGCAACCTTTGCCCATCTTTCCCCTACCCAGTCCTGACTTGACCGCCTTTACCCCAGGGCAACCTTCTTACACTTATGATGTTTTAGTTGCCAATGCTAGGGGGAAAGCACCACCACCACCAGTTCCACCGCCCCAGCCTCAGCCCGAGGTGGCATTCTCTCCACCTCGTATGTCTCACTCCGTCCCTCATGTTGACTCTGACCCAGTTTGGGATCTTCAGAGTATAGTTTAGGCCTTAGGAAGTATCGAGCATTCACATACTGACCTTAGAAGGATGGTAGGCTCCATAGACCATAGGTTAGGGTACCGAGAGAGGAACCAGGGTAGAGCTCTCTACCCTATGTACGATGATTATGCTCGTCGGGGCAACATTCCCGACGAGGCTATTCACCCTGACTGGTTTCAGCCTCCACCCCATGGATACGATAGGGATCCCACTGCCCGTGGTATTTACACTGACTATTCTTCCTTCTACGGGTACGACCAGGACATTCCTTTCGGGGGACCGGCGGAGGGGAGTTTTCATGCTGATTATTTCGGTGGTAGTTCTTCTGGTGCAGGTGGCAATGGAGGTGCGGGCTTCGGCTCGATGGATGAGGATGATCAGGACTAGCTATGTTAGCCTAGTTCCCGAGCCAATGAGGACATTGTCTGATTCTGGCTTGGGGGAGATTTTTGTTTGGTATCTTTCTTTTTCCTCTTTTATTTTATTTTTGGTGTGTTTTCTTAGGTTAGATTTCTTGCTTTCTAGGTTATTTTTTTGTTTTCTTATATATGAAAAAAAAATATAAAAAAATTGAAAAATAAAAAAATCCAAAAATACGTTCCAATGAATTGTAAATTATGCTTCCCTGTACCCCTTACTTGAGAAATTTTTTTTGTTTATTGGTATTTGACGATAGGCATTGTGGATTAGTTGATCATGATTTGATGTTTGATTGCCTTGAAACCTTAACATGCGTCAATTTTGTCCAACTACTTGTGAATATAGTGCTTGTCTAGTTGATTTGGTAAGGAATGTGTGATAGTTCCATAGTTCCTGGTATGTCAATGAATTTGAGTATTGGTTTGCATCTATTAGTAATATTTATATGATTCATTATTATGCACATTGTGGAGGACGAAGGCGTTTGTTCTTTTAGGTAGCCTCCAGATATTGTAGATACATTTGTTCCCTTCTTGCTACCCTTGTTGTTGCCTTGACTTTTTGTTGTTTATTAGCCATATTACAAGACTATGTTGCCCCATTGGTTACTAGTCCCAAGCTTGGCTTGGGGGAGCTATTAGTGAGTGAGGTGAGGGAGTTTGTAGTGTGCTTATTATTTGCACAATTTGGGTGGGTTTTGAGAAGTTGTTTTGTTGTTATTCGTGTTTATTTTTGATGAGTTTGAGAGTTATATTTTCTTGAAAAAATAGAGCGTGATGTTTTGGAAAAAAAAAAGAGAAGTTCAAAGAAAAAAAATAAGTGAACTTCAAAAGAAAAGGAAAAAAATTGAAAAAATGTTCAAATGTTCTAGTTGGAGGTTGATCAAAGAAAAATAATAGAGCTTCAATGAAAAATTCAAGTTGGGAAATAAGGTTTGTTTATTCACTCTACTTCTTTATTATTATATCTTATGAGTGAAATCGTAAGAGTTGGGATTATTTATTATGATTGGAGTATATTTGGTTGATGTTAGAGTTGGTTATGTAGGAGATGTTGATCATTATTTATTTTGATCATGGGTTTTGATAGGATTTGCTCCCTTAAGCATAGCTTTTCTCTCACATACTCCCAAATTTATCCTACCCTTTACCCTAGCCTTATTTTACAAGCTTTAAAGACCTTCCGACCTTTGTGCATAGAATTATATGAATGTGAAAGTGTTGTTTATCAATGCAAGTTATGATTTGACATATTTCGAGTCGACTAGTAGGATTGAGCGTTCATTGTTTTATACACACGAGAGTGTGAGTTGGGAGGGCATTGTTCACAATTAAAGGGGTTGGATGGAGAGCGATCGAGTACATCTTTTACTCGCCACAAAAAAATAAGAGTTGAGTGCGTGAGCACTAGTCGGGAATTCTATATGCTCTTGTGGTTTGCTCTGTTTGACAATTGTTAGGGAAGATTGGTAATTAGATGGATTTGATTGATTGATTTTGAAGCATGTTTATTTGATTTACCCTGGATCGTTTATGCTTGATTTTTACTTCTGGGGTGAAGCATATTTATTGATTCATTGATGAGATCTTTGCTTAGGGACAAGCAAAGGTTTGGCTTGGGGGAGTTTGATGTGTCTATTTTGTATAGTATTTTACCCCTGTCCCTTGGTTATAATTAGTAGTGTTTTTGGCTCTTTAGAGCCACTTTTATTACTAATTAGTGTTTTCTAGTGTTTTCGTAGATTTGGTTGGCTTTTGCAGGGATTTATGCTTTTGGAGTATTTTCCCGAGTTATTTTGGAGCAATCACGAGCATTGGAGAAACACGACCAGATTTAATAGCCCAGGGCCGGTTAGAGCCATCGAACCGGTGATTAAGGGCTCGGTATAGGTGATACCGGGGCATTTGGACCGAGTATTCAAGACCGGAAGAGGAAACCCAGATTGGCCCGAAGAATTGGGGCCCAATCGTAGTCCAAATAGTGGCCCAAGTGAGCCGCCCGGCCAAAGAGGCTTGCGCCCGGAGGCGCGCTCGGCCGGGCAGGAGAAGCTAAGGTTGGCGCCCAATGACGCGCCGGGCCGGGCGCGAGATTAGTATTAGGAAGCAAAAAGGCGCGCCCGATCGGGCGCGTGCATTGATTAGGAGACGATTAACGTCGTTTTAGTTTGTTTTAACTTAGGATTTGTACGGAGTATAAATACTCCTCCGTAATACGATTTTAGGAGAACTCTCTTTCTCTCTCTTTCCTTTTACTCTTTCTTTACTCTCTTAATTGTTCTCTTAGATTTCTTTCTCTTAAACTTTTGTTCTTAATTCTACTCTTAATTCCAACTTTATTTTGGTAACGATTTATCTTCTCTTAATCTTAGTTGTTTATTTTATTCCTTTAATCATGTCTTACTTTATTGCTTTGATTAGTTTAGTTTTTACTATGTGTGAGTAGTTCTATTTTTAGGGTTTATGGGGATCCATAAATAATATAAAGGGGTAATTTATTGTTGTTGATTATCAATGCTAGATTAATTTCCTATTAATTGTTTTAATGCTCTGTGACTAGATTAGGCCTGATCTTTTATGCATGACTTTGACAATATTGATTCGAGATTCGACAGATGAGAATTGATGTTTGATCTAGTTTCAATAGGCAGGTTAATTTATAAATGGTTAGGTCGAGATTCGAAAGATGAGATTTAATACTGGTAAATTAATTGTGTGATTATAATACGTAGCGAAATCCCTTTATAATCTGATTAATATATGCTTTGATGAATGATTATTATATTCTACCCTGGAATATTATTTATTGGTGAACCTATGCCCTAGATCTATTTTATATTATTTTCTCCCTATTCTTGATCTCCGTAGTTTAGTTTCTTATTCAAATATAAATATTGGTTACTTCATAATCTAGATTATTTTAGTTAATTAGGAATAGAAAGACTTGTTTAACTGTGGAGATCGACCCTACTTCCCTATCTACTTTAGTTAGCGGACTTAGGTATTTACTTTTGATTTGGGGATACGACTTTACCCTGTCACTATCAAACTTCCATTCCCTAATAGACATTTAAAGAGTAAGTTGGATAAGCAATTTGGTAAGTTTCTAGAGGTTGTGAAGAATTTGTAGGTAACAATTCCTTTCATAGAATTAATTACTCAAGTTCCTGCATATTCTAAATTTATGAAGGAAATTTTTACTAGAAAAAGATATATTAGTGAGGTAGAGACAATTGCTTTTACCACAGAATGCAGTGCTATATTACAGAATAAATCTCCACCTAAACTAAAAGATCCGGGTAGTTTTTCTATTCCATGTCATATTGGTAATCTGATGATGGAAAAAGCTTTATGTGATTTGGGTGCTAGTGTAAGCGTTATGCCATTATCTGTGAGCTCTAAATTAAATATGGGTAAATTAAAAGCTACCAATATTACTCTGCAAATGGCCGATCGTTCCGTGAAATACCCTTTAGGTGTTTTAGAGGATGTTCCTGTAAGAGTAGGTAAATTTATATACCTGTTGATTTTATCGTTCTTGATATGGAGGAAGATTTGCAAATTCCGATTATTTTGGGTAGACCATTCCTTCATACTGCAAGGGCAATAATAGATGTCAAAAGTGGTAAACTTACATTATGTGTAGGGGATGATAATATCACTTTTAATTTAAATAATATCCCTAAAAGCCCCATGTTAGAGGAAAAGTGTTTTAGTATTGGTGTGATTGATGTAAATAATTTTTCTAATAAGCCCCAAGCTCCCGTTAGAGATTCCTTGGAGGCGATATCTTGTGTCACATCTTCTGCAGGAAAAACTAGTACTTGGAAAGATGAAGTGGATTCTATAGAAGAGCTCTAAATTGTGTAGGGCTCCGGGTTCGAAGATGAACAAGTGGAGATTGAGAAACAAGTTATAGAGTTTGAGCCCGTAGTGAAAGTTCCACCCGATCGAGTTATATTTGCTCAATCAAGGGCAAAAACGAAGAAAATCGAGCGTAGGAAGAAATTTCGTGCATCAAGTGGTCAAAAACCACCTCATCGTACCTTGGAGTCGGGCTCGATCGGGCCACGCTCGCCCGGTCGGGCGCGAGAGCGCGACATCAAAAATGGCCAACTTCAAAATGCCATAACTTTTGCGTTTCTTAACGAAATTTTGCGTGTGACCTATAGTTGGAAAGATCTTCAAGTCTACTTTCCAATTCAATTAGAATCACTACATTATCATTTGTATAAAAAAATTTATGAGCAAAATAGTGAACCTGACTCATTTTTGCCTCTTTTCTCACTAACACTTTGTTTCTATTTTGTCCAAAATTGTACCAAGGTGATGCATTGCAATGTTTGGGATGGTGGTGGATACAAGTTTGATGATGAGGGGAGTCACTTGGATTACTAACTTCCCTTTAAGCCAATGAGGACATTGTCTAATTTAGCTTGGGGGGGATTGCTTGTATATATAGGTACTCTTTCTTTCGCTTTTCTTTTTATTTTCTTCGGTGTGCTTAGTTTAGTTTTTAACGCTTTCTTAGGATAGATTTAATTTCTTTCATAGGTTAGATTTATAGCTTTCCAAAAATTTAAAAAAAAATCCAAAAATACTTTCTAATGAATAATGAATCATGTTATGCTTCCCTGTGCCCTGTGATGAAAATTTTTCGAAATTGTTTTGATTCTTGGTTATTGATGATAAATATTGTGGATTATTTGATCATGATTTGATGTTTGATTGCCTTGAAACCCTAAAATGCGTCAATTTTGTCCAACTAATTGTGAATATAGTGCTTGACTAGTTGATTTGGTGAGGAATGTGTGTTAGTTCCTGGTATGTCAATGAAGTTGAGTATTGGTTTTTAACTTTGAGTGATGTTTGTATGACTCATTATTATGCACATTGAGTAGGACGAACGCATTTGTTCTTTTAGGTGACCTTTAGACGATATTAGATACATTTGTTCCCTTCTTGCTACCCATGTTGTTGCCTTGACTTTTTATTGTTTATTTAGCCACATTAGCCTATTTTATCCCCATTGGTTAATAGTCCCAAGCTTGGCTTGGGAGAGCTTTTAGTTAGTGAGGTAAGGGAGTTGTAGTGCGCACCTTTTTTGAACAATGCGGGAATATAAGATGAGTAATTTGTTCTTTGATTTTGTGATTGGAAAAAAAAAAACAAGAATTTGTGGTTCAAAGTTGAATATTTTCAATGTGAGATAAAAAGAAAAAAAAAGAGAAAAAGGAAAAAATTGTTTAATGTACAAATGTTCTTTGTGAAGGTTGCTCAAAAAGAAAAAAAGAAAAAACAACCAAAAGAAAAGAAAAAAATTCGAAAGAAAAAAAGGATATCAAGTTTGAAAAAAAAAGAATGAGTTCAAAGTTGTTATTCACTCTATTTCTATATTATCATATTTTTATAAGTGGAATTGTAAGTGTTGTGATTGTTTATATTTAGAGTTGTATTTAGTGAATTTTTGGTGGAGTTGAGTATGTTGAAGATTTATTGATCATTATTTATTTTTGACCTTGGTTTTATTTATAAGGATTTGGCTCCCTTAAGCATGGCTTTACTCTCACATTTTCCCAAATTTATCCTACCTTTTTATCCTAACCTTACATTACAAGATTTGAAGACCTTCTGACCTTTGTGCATAGAGTCGTGTGAATGTGAAATTAGTTGTTTATCAATTCGAAGAATGATTTGACATATTTTGAGTCGACTATTAGGATGAGTGCTTGTCTTTTTAAACACACGAGAGTGTCAGTTGGGAGGGCATTATTCACATTAAAGGGGTTGGTTGGAGAGCGATCGAGTACATCTTTTACTCGCCACATAAATGAGAGTTGAGTGTGTGAGCACTAGTCTTGAATTCTATATGCTCTTGTGGTTTGCTCTATTTGACAATTGTTAGGGAAGATTGGTAGTTGGATGGATTTGATTGGTTGACTTTAATACATGTTTGTCAGATTTACCTTGAATTATATTTATTAATTTAAATTATTTTTTGGGGTGAAGTATTGATTTGTTTATTCACTGCTTTGCTTAGGGACAAGCAAAGGTTTGGCTTGGGGGAGTTTGATGAGTCTATTTTATATATATTTTTATTCCCCGTCCCACGGTCATATTTGTGCTTATTTGAGCTCCGCAGAGCTATTTTTATTACTAATATAAGTTTTCTAGTGTTTTTGTAGAATAAGTATTATTTTGTAGGGATTTGCATATTTTTAGTAATTTCCGAAGCTTATTGAGTCACTGACAGGGTAAAGTCGTATCCCCTAATAAAAAATAATTCCTAAGTCCTCTAACTAAAGCAGATAGGGAAGTAGGGTCGATCTCCACAGGGAAACAAATCTTTCGATTCCTAATTAACTAAAATAATCTAGATTATGAAGTAACCAATATTTATATTTGAATAAGAAACTAAACTACTAAGATTGAGAATAGGGAGAAAACAATATATAAAATGATCTAGGGCATAGGTTCACCAATAAATAATACTCCAGGGTAAAACATAGTAATCAATCATTGACATTGCATAAATAACATGATTAACAGGCTCTCGCAATTTATTAATCAACATAGATCTAACAGTCTCTCGCAATTTACTACATCTAAGTTCTTATTTAAAATAGCCTTTAATATCAAATTAACATCTGCTCGACTCATCAATTCAATATTGCTATACTTTTACAAGCCATAATTGTAAAACGTTAAAACAATTCAATAAGAAATTATCATGCGACACCAATAATCAATAATAGTTAATCATCAATGCATCAATTAACCAGATTGTAAAGGGCTTTCGCTACGTATTACAATCACACAATTAATCTACCGGTATTAAATCTCATCTCTCAAATCTCGACTTAACCATTTATAAATTAACCTGCCTATTGAAACTAGACCTAAACATTAATTCTCATCTGTCGAATCTCGAATCAATGTTGTCAAACTCATGCATAAAAGATCTGCGCAAATCTAGTCACAGTGCATTAAATCAAACAATAGGAAATTAATCTAGCATTGATAATCAACAACAATAAATTACCCCTTCGTATTATTTATGGATCCCCATAAACCCTAGAAATAAAACTACTCACACATAATTAAAAACTAAACTAATCAAAGTAATAAAGTAAGTCATGATGAAAGGAAATAAGATTAAGAGAAGAGAAATCGTTACCAAACTAATCTGTATTAATAGAAATAATCAAGAACAAGAGTTGAGAGAAGAGTTAAGAGAGAGAAAAGATCCTAAGTAGAGAGAGAAAGTCTAAGGGAGAAGATCCCCAAAAATTCCTTACAAAACTCATATATAAACATTTCCTAAAACAAACATTAAAACTAATCAGGTCTCTTAAAAACGCGCGCCCGATCGGGCAAAGGGCCGCCCGATCGGGCGCGCCTTTTTCTTCGCGTTCTTCCCAAGCAGCATCGCCCGATAGTGCTAGATGCTCGCACGATCGGGCGCGCCTTAGCATGCACAACACTATGGTTTGTCGCGCCCGATCGGGCTAGAGGTTGCCCGATCGGGTCTTTGCTCCCCTTTGAGGCTTGGACTTCGATTGGGCTAGATTTCTCGGCCCAATCCGGATTTCCTCTCGGGTCTTGAATACTTGGTCCAAATGCCTCGGGATTCCAATTACCGAGCCCTTAATCACCGGCTCTCACCGATCCTGGGCTCCAAAAGTGGTCGTGTCCTTCTAGCTTCCGTAGTTGATCCATAAAGCCGGGAAAATGCTCCAAGAGTGCAATTTCCTGTAAAATACAACTAAAACTACGAAAACAATATAACACACAAATTAGTAATAAAAGTGGCCCGAAAGAGCCAAAAACACTACTAATAACGACCAAGGGACGGGGGTAAAACACTATATAAAATGGACACATCAAACTCCCCCAAGCCAAACCTTTGCTTGTCCCTAAGCAAAGAGCTCATCAATGAACATATAAAACATACTTCACCTCAATCATCAAATCAAAAACCAACGATTCAAGGAAAATCTAATGAACATGCTTCAACATCAATCAATCTTATTCATCTAATCACCCTTCCTCCCCAACAATTGTCAAGTAGAGCAAACCACAAGAGCATATAGAATTCAAGACTAGTGCTCACACACTCAACTCTCATTTATGTGGCGAGTAAAAGATGTACTCGATCGATCTCCAACCAACCCCTTTAATGTGAACAATGCCCTCCCAACTCACACTCTCGTGTGTATAAAAACATTGAACGCTCATCCTACTAGTCGACTCGAAATATGCCAAGTCATAACTTGCATTGACAAACAACACTTTCACATTTACATAACTTCTATGCACAAGGTCGGAAGGTCTTTAAAGCTTGTAATGTAAGGCTAGGGTAAAGGTAGGATAAATTTGGGATTATGTGAGAGAAAAGCTATGCATTAAGGGAGCCAAATCCTAACAAACCCATGATCAAAACAAATGATGATCATACATCTCCATCAACATAACTAACTCCAACAAAAACCACCAAATACAACTCTAATCATCATAAACAATCCCAACACTTACAATAATCACTCATAAAAATACGACAATGTAGAACTTTGAGTGAAAAACAAACTTTGAACTCATTCTTTTTTTTTCTCTTTTGAACAACCTTCAAATAGAACATTTGAGCATTAATAAAACTTTTTCTTTTGCTCTTTTATTTTCTTTTTCTTTTTGTCTCATATTGGAAAATTCAACTTTGAAACACAATATCAATATTTTCCAATCAAAAATCAAAGAACAATAACTTCGTCTTTTATTCCCACATTGTGCAAATAATATGCACACCGCAGCTCCCTCACCTCACCAACTAATAGCTCCCCCAAGCCAGGCTTGGGACTAGTAACCAATGGGGCTCATATAGGCTTGTAATATGGCTAAATAAACAATAAAAGGGCACAAACAACAACATGGGTAACAAGAAGGGAACAAATGTATCTAATACTCTGAAGGCCACCTAAAAGAATGAACGCCTTCGTCATCCTCATGTACATAATAATAAGTCATGAAACACTACTCATAGTTGCAAATCAATACTCAAATTCATTGACATACCAGGAATTATGGAACTATCACACATTTCCTAACCAAATCAACTAGTCAAGCACTATATTCACAAGTAGTTGGGCAAGATTGACTCATGTTTAGGAATCCAAGCAATTAAACTTCAAATCATGACCAACAAATCCACAATGCTCATTATCAATAACCAAGAATCAAAACAAATTTTTCTCAAGTATGGGGCACAGGGAAGTATGATTCATAATTCATTGGAACGTATTTTTGAATTTTTTTATTTTTCAATTTTTTTGTATTTTTCATATATAAGAAAGCAATAAAAACTATACTATAAAACAAATAAAAAGAGAAAAGGAAGAGAATTACCAAGTGAAAGAACACCCCCCCAAGCCAAATCAAGCAATGCCCTCATTGACTTGGGAGAGTAGCCTACTCCTCATCCTCATCCATCCTCGAATAGCCCCCGTCGTGGCTAGAACCGGCTCCTCCATGGCTAGAGCCACCACCTCCATAACCCGAACCACCTGCAAAGTAGTTAGGGTCTACATTCCCCCCAATCCCACCAAAAGGTACATCGGTCCCATAACCATGGACCGATGAGTAGTCAACGTAGGTACCAAAGGCACTTGGGTTCATATATCCACCTTGCGGATATTAGAACCAATCAGGGACAAGTGAATCGGGGGGAATAGCCCCCCGACGGGCGTAGTCATCATACATGGGGTATAAACCCCTCCCTAGGTTCCTCTCCACGTACCCTACCCTTCAATCTAGAGACCCTACTCTAGTATCCAAATCTCTAACCAAACCCTCAATTCTCCCTTGCCCCGTCTCAATCCTATCTAATTGGCTCCTAAAAGCCAAGAAGTCATAAGGGGCGTTGGGGTCTATGTTGTAGTTGGTAGAGGAAGTGGGAATATCGTATGTAAAGGGTTAAGGTGGTGGATAATGTGGTGAATGGTGAGGAGGTGAGTGGTCAATGGGAGAGTGATGTGGTTGAGGTGAAGGGTGAGGTGGTTGCACCTCACCTTGACCGTTAAGCTCAAAAGTGTAAGAAGGCTTCCCCTTCTCAAATTTGGTCAAGGTGGGGTGGGGTAAAGTGAAAGCATTGTCCCTCCTACCCGATTCCCGTTGAATCACCCACCAAGTCTCCCCTCCCATGACATTAACCCAATTAAGGCCACCTAGATAGGGTAGGTCCATAATAGTTGGGCCGGCTACCTTACCGTCATCATTAGGGACAAAGCTAAGGTGTTTGACCGCTATATGTGTAACTAGGCCACCAAAGTAAATGGGTGCCCTAAACCTACCCGCCTCGGCCGCATTGGCCACCCGTTGGAAGTGGTTGGCCATTTTATGGACTATATTGAGCTTTTCCCTCCTAGGGATCATGTATGACCCTAGTAATTCAAGCTCATCCCGCCTAAAATTGGCGGGTTCATGCCTTCCAAAAATGGTAAGGCCAACAAACCGTTGCCAAATCTTTGGCACGGGATGTTGTATCCAAGTGCCTTTAGCATGTTGGAGGTTCAAATTGGGATCCCCCGTAAGGGATTGATAGACAACGGCAATGTTGTCTTGGGGCGGTTCAAGGGGCCTATCCGATTTCAACTCAAAAATTTTACCGAATTCTTTCAAAGTCAATCTAATATCATTATTGAATAAACGAAATTGAACATGAGAAATTAAAGCATTTGATTTTATGACATTAAAACTAGAAACGAATTCTAAGGTTAAATAATCATAAGTGTCGTAATGCATGTTAAAGAAACCGCTCATGCCAACTCCTTTGAATAATTTTTCTACATGCTTATCAATTCCTAGTCTAATAAGGGTAGGGCGATGAATGAAACAAGTGGGAATTACCTGCCTCGTGATGAGGTTAAGCATCCTCTGTTTTTGCTCTTGGGTGGTGATGACCACCCTCTCCCATCTCGGAATTTGCAAATCCGGGTCGATTCTCGCCTCTTGTTTCCTAGAGCATTCCCCCCTTACCGTCCTTGATCTCTTGAAAACCATTAGGATTAAAAGGTGTAGGAATTGGGTGGTTTCTCTCACTTAGGGTTTAGAGAAAATTGAGAGAAAATGGTAGAAATTAGGTGTAGATTGTAGAGAAAGATGAAAGGATTAGAAATATGTAAAAAAATTTGAGTTTTAATGGAAGGATTGGAGAAGATCTTGAAAAATAAGTGAGTTTGAAGGTGTAAAAATGGAGGTTTTAGAGAGAGAAAGTAAAGGAGAAGAAGATGAAATAAGAAGAAAGTGAGGAAAGAAAGAAGAGGAAAATATAAGGAGAAGGCCAAAAATGAGCGCGCCCGATCGGGCAAGCCTCGCCCAATCGGGCGGATAATCCGAAATTCCAGAATCGTAGTTGCGCGCCCGATCGGGCGCGAACACGAACGAAAAATTCGCCCTATGGCTCGCCCGATCGGGCGAGCTTCGCCCGACATATCTTTCCTTCACTCGATTTGCGCCCGATCGGGCAACCTCGCCCGATCGGGCGAAAATTGCTCGAGTTTCTTACTGCACTTGCGTGCCCGATCGGGCGAATTTTTCTCGATTCCCAACTCTCCTTTCGCGCCCGATCGGGCAGCCACGCCCGATCGGGCGAATTAAAGGCTGGAAATATCGCTCTCTTGCGCGCCCGATCGGGCGAGCCTCGCCCGATCGGGCCCGTGCCCAGTCGTTTCCTTAGCTTTTCTTCGTCTTCAAATTTTTTCTAAGTCTTTCGACCTCTTAAACCTATACCTGTACAAAAACACTTATAAACGGTAAAATTACACTCTCCTCGCCTCTCAAAAAAAAATAAAGATAAAAATAAATAAAAAGGAAAACTAGTCTACAAAGCAAGAAATACGGGTTGCCTCCCGCAAAGCGCTGGTTTATCTAGGTCCCGCACGTACAATGTCTAGGACCCTCGGCCTAACGCTTGATCGGGTGGTTTCTCACCCGGTCTAGCGGTGTTCAGGTTGCGATGCGGCTTCTTGACATGCCTTGTAGGACGCCAAATCACCTTATTCGGTGGATCCTCCTTGACTTGGACTGGGGGATCTTCAATGCTACGCACTAATAAATCCTTCTTCGATCGAAGGTTGCTTCAAATTGTCATTGCGTTTAACACTTGCAACTCGATCTGGCGGAACATTTACCGTAGGCTCGATTCGCACAACTTGCTCGATCGGTTCCACTTGTTCATCCTCAAAACCAAGACCAACATTGTAGAGTGCTCTTTCTATTGCATCGACTTCCTTTTGCCATTTTTCTATCTCATCTGAAAAGGAAGCAACACAAGATACCGCCTCCAAGGGATCTTTTTCAAGAGCTTGGGGCATGTTAGAATAATCTTCAACCACATTAACACTGAAATATTTCTCCTCAGTCATGGAGCTTTTAGGGGCATTATTCAGATTAAAAACAACTTTATCATCCCCTACTGATAGTGTTAACTTACCACTTCTTACATCTATGACTGCTCCTGCAGTGTTAAGGAATGGTCTACCCAAAATAATTGGGGTTTGCATATCCTCATCCATATCAAGAACAACAAAATCTACAGGCATATAAAATTTACCTACTCTAACGGGGACATCCTCTAAAACACCTAAGGGGTATTTGAAAAAACGGTCGGCCATTTGTAGAGTTATATTGGTAGCTTTTAATTTACCCATATTCAACTTAGAACACACAGATAATGGCATGACGCTAACACTAGCACCCAAATCACATAATGCATTATCAATCAAGAGATTGCCAATATGACAAGGGATAGAAAAACTACCCGGATCTTTTAATTTAGGTGGAGACTTATTTTGAAGTACGGCACTACATTCTGCAGTGAAAGCCACCGTCTCTACCTCACTAATAGACCTTTTTCTTGTCAATATTTCTTTCATAAATTTTGCATACGAGGGGATTTGTGTGATCAATTCAGTAAAGGGAACTGTTACCTTCAAATCTTTTACCACCTCCAGAACTTACCAAACTGCTTACCCAAGTTTGTCTTCAATTGACGATTGGGGAATGGAAGTTTGATAATTGGCTTTGGAGCATTATTACTCTTGTCTGGAGTAGCCACCTTCTCTAGAGTTGTACCCTGCAATGTAAAATTGGATATGTTAGTACTATCCTTTAGCCCTGCAGGGCTATCAACTACATTGTTTGTTTTAACGGAATCAAGATTAGCATTATTTAATAAAACAGGTTCATCAACTCCGGGCATAGAGGGCCCTTCATAGTTTGAACCACTCCGTAGAATGATTGAAAATGCTTGATCCGTAGGCCTAGTCGGCTGTGCCGGCAGAGCTCCCTGTTGGCGGACTTGTAGGGTAGCAGAGAGTTGCGCAATTTGATTATCTACAATTTTATTATGCGCTAGAATTTGATCAATTGTCGCATCTCTACTCTCCATGTGCTTTTGCATATTAACCAACATTGCTCTAATTTCCGCCAGAGAAGGGTCGGAAGATGAGGAGGTTTGTTGTGGTTGGTTCTTCTGGCTAGCAATAGGATGATAATCTTTCTGCTGATGTGGCGCTAGTGGTTCTTGTGGTGGTGGATTTTGAACATTAGTGCTCCGGTAGGAAAGGTACGGATGATTCCATACCCAGGATTGTAGGTGTTGGAGTATGGGTTATTCTGCCTATAAGCTTGGAAGGCATTAACTTGCTCCACGGAACTCCTGCAATCTTGCTCCCAATGACCTACAATACCACAATTTTCATTGAAAGCCTCATTAGAATTATTATTAATCGCAGAAACATTAGCAGTGCTCAGATTATCTAATTTTTGGCAAATAGAGGTCAGTTGAGCTTGCAAAAAGGATACAGAGTCAACACTATGTTTCCCCTTGTTAGCAAATCCTCTAGGATTCCCATATTGGGAATTGTGTATCGCCATATTTTCAATAACCTGACCTGCATCATCAGCATTGAGATTCATAAATCTCCCACTAGCTGCAGAGTCTAAAATTATTCTAGAGGAATTTCCAATGCCGTTATAAAAGGCTTGGATTAACTGTCATTGCGCTAAATTATGGTGAGGGCATTCTCTTTGTAAGTCCTTGAACCTCTCCAAGCCTCATATAAAGATTCATCGGCTTCTTGGGTGAAGTTCTGAATCGCACTCCGTAGTACGGCTGTTCTCTCTACAGGGTAATACTTGTTATAGAAATTCAAAACAAGAGTTTCCCAGTCAGTTATACCAAGTGTAGTTCTATTTAAGCCATTAAACCACAATTTAGCTTTTCTAGTTAAAGAGAAGGGAAAGAGAATCTCCCTGATTTAGTCTTGAGTGACCCCGGCTTGCCTGATGGTGTTACACTATTGACAATAGTCGGCAATGTGAAGATTCGAGTCTTCACCCTTGGCTCCACTGAAATGCTTCCTCTCTATCATCATTACAAATTGAGGTTTAATTTCAAATTGAACCCATCAAGAGCCGGAGTAGGGGTGAGATGTGGAAAATCAGTAAGCTTTGGTTGTGAATAATAACTAAGATTCTTTGGAGCCATCATCTCTGATTCTGCGTCTGATGATGTTTCTGAATCGCAAGAACCAGTTGGAGGATCACGGTGATTATTGTTATTATCACCAGAATCCGCCAGGATTTGCTTGTAGAAATTTGTCTGTCTATGGAAGGAACGTTCGATCTCAGGATCGAATGGGATGTAACTTGATCTGGAACACCTGGGCATAAACAAAAACTAGAAGCAAATATGAGATTTGTCTCAGAGAACTAACGCTCTCTGAGACAAAAGGGAAATAATCTAGACTATAGAAACAATCACAAATAAAAATAAAACCGTTTTCCCCGGCAACAACGCCAAAATTTTGACAGGGTAAAGTCGTATCCCCTAATCAAAAATAATTCCTAAGTCCTCTAACTAAAGCAGATAGGGAAGTAGGGTCGATCTCCACAGGGAAACAAGTCTTTCTATTCCTAATTAACTACAATAATCTAGATTATGAAGTAACCAATATTTATATTTGAATAAGAAACTAAACTACTAAGATTGAGAATAGGGAGAAAACAATATATAAAATGATCTAGGTCATAGGTTCACCAATAAATAATACTCCGGGGTAAAAACATAGTAATCAATCTTTGACATTGCATAAATAACATGATTAACAGGCTCTCGCAATTTATTAATCAACATAGATCTAACAGGCTCTCGCAATTTACTAGATCTAAGTTCTTATTTAAAATAGCCTTTAATATCAAATTAACATCTACTCGACTCATCAATTCAATATTGCTATACTTTTACAAGCCGTAATTGTAAAACGTTAAAACAATTCAATAAGAAATTATCATGCGATACCAATAATCAATAATAGTCAATCATCAATGTATCAATTAACCAGATTGTAAAGGGCTTTCGCTACGTATTACAATCACACAATTAATCTACCGGTATTAAATCTCATCTCTCGAATCTCGACTTAACCATTTATAAATTAACCTGCCTATTGAAACTAGACCTAAACATTAATTCTCATCTGTCGAATCTCGAATCAATGTTGTCAAACTCATGCATAAAAGATCTGCGCAAATCTAGTCACAGAGCATTAAATCAATCAATAGGAAATTAATCTAGCATTGATAATCAACAACAATAAATTACCCCTTCGTATTATTTATGGATCCCCATAAACCCTAGAAATAAAACTACTCACACATAATTAAAAACTAAACTAATCAAAGTAATAAAGTAAGTCATGATGAAAGGAAATAAGATTAAGAGAAGAGAAATCGTTACCAAACTAATCTGTATTAATGGAAATAATCAAGAACAAGAGTTGAGAGAAGAGTTAAGAGAGAGAAAAGATCCTAAGTAGAGAGAGAAAGTCTAAGGGAGAAGATCCCCAAAAATTCCTTACAAAACTCATATATAAACGTTTCCTAAAACAAACATTAAAACTAATCAGGTCTCTTAAAAACGCGCGCCCGATCGGGCAAAGGGCCACCCGATCGGGCGCGCCTTTTTCTTCGCGTTCTTCCCAAGCAGCATCGCCCGATCGTGCTAGATGCTCGCACGATCGGGCGCGCCTTAGCATGCACAACACTATGGTTTGCCGCGCCCGATCGGGCTAGAGGTTGCCCGATCGGGTCTTTGCTCCCCTTTGAGGCTTGGACTTCGATTGGGCTAGATTTCTCGGCCCAATCCGGATTTCCTCTCGGGTCTTGAATACTTGGTCCAAATGCCTCGAGATCCCAATTACCGATCCCTTAATCACCGGCTCTCACTGATCCTGGGCTCCAAAAGTGGTCGTGTCCTTCTAGCTTCCGTAGTTGATCCATAAAGCCCGGGAAAATGCTCCAAGAGTGCAATTTCCTGTAAAATACAACTAAAACTACGAAAACACTAGAACACACAAATTAGTAATAAAAGTGGCCCGAAAGAGCCAAAAACACTACTAATAACGATTAAGGGACGGGGGTAAAACACTATATAAAATGGACACATCAGTCACTACGAAACATTGGAGTCAGATCGTATTTTATGACTGCAGATTTAAAGTCAGTACTAAGCTAAATAAATTTAGTTTGGTGATTAAGGGCTCGATTAGAGAAGGGTTCAAAGTTCTTACAAGAAATACGACCAAACTAATATTGGGAAATTGAACTCGTTAAAGAGGATCCAAATACAAGGAGGTGCAAAGCCCAAGTGAAGATGTTCAAAATCCGCACAAGAAAATGAAGCTGTTGGACTTGATTTTTTGACCGGGCCCGATCGGGCGGCCTAGTGCCCGATCGGATGAGTATGCTGCAAGGTGTTATGTCGGTTTTGATTAAGAGTTTTATAGTTGGTGGGATTTGTGGGCTTTTCTATACTATATAGAAAAGAGAATTGTTGGTTTGGGGATAAAGGGTAGTGGTACAGTAACTTGTTTTGAGGAAATTCCTCTCAAGTCCCAAACCCCCACCTGATGACCTGCAAGTTGCATCATTTAGTTATTTTTTTTCCTTTTATCTTTATCCTTTATCTTTAAAAAAAAAATTACTTGTACTGTAATGTTTATGACTTTTTTTTTGTTTTCCTTTTTTTTGATACATGGTATCCATGCAATTAAAAAGCTCGCAAATTTGAGCCATAATATTAACAGATGGTATCCATGCAATTAAAAAGCTTATCAATTGCATGACAACCATCTTCACGTGTCCAGGTATGTATTTTATTTTTCGATTTTATTTTTATTTTATTTTTATTTATTTTTTTTTATTTTTGTTTGTTTTTTAAAATTTATGGCTTTTGTTTCTTACCCGCTATGTTTTGGTGATACTCCTTCCGTTTTTAAATACTTGCTCCATTTCTCTTGGACACGCATGCCGATGCTAATCTTTCTTTAATTATCAATACGCATAAATTCTAACAATTGAAAATTAATAATCTATTTATTGAGATAATCCAACAAGTACCCACAAGACTATATTTTTTCTTATGTATAAATCACAAACATTAGTCAAAGTAAGACAAATAAATAGTGCAAAAAATAGAAATGGAGCAAGTATTTTAAAACGGAGGGAGTAATTGTATTTTAAAATGGAGGAGTAATTTTCATTTCCTTTTCTTATATTCTGCCTCATCTAAAAACAATACTAACGGAGTACGAAAATACAATAAATGACCTGTACTTATCACTTTATACTATCTTTTATATTGTCATTAATTGTGTGTCAACTTCAAAGTAATTTGAATTTACCTTTTCACTTTATTACTTTAGATAATAATGAACAAAATTAGCAAGAGTATATTGAATTTATCTTACAATTAAATGACTTTGCTGAATTCTTATCAAAATACTGTTCAATGTTGTCTTTTTTGTTTTCTTTTATTTTCCTTTGTATACATACATATAGTTATCAATACACTGTACATCTTTTGGCATATATTCTTTATTGAATTGATGACCATAGTTATCAAGTTATTGTTCATGTTTTTGGCTTTCTTGACTGTGTATATAAGTAGATCTCCGGGCTGCGATAGCATTTCATTCCATCTTCGTTCTAAAATATTTTCATACATCAAATTATCGTGTGATACTACATTTGTATTTCTTGTCGTTCGGGTTGTTACACTGATCATCAGACAAGAAGGTATTATTAAAAAGTTATTATATGGCTTTAGTATCCGTAGTTATTGTAACACTATATTAAATATTCTTTTTAGATGGTTTAAAGTTTACATTTATGATTAATATGGCTGACACAAGTCACATTATAATCCGATCTGATCCAGATCAAGACCAACGTACTCACAATGCACCTACTCCTTCCCAAGTGGCAGCAATTTGGTTGGAAGATGCGGGCACGTCTGCTCCGCTGCAACGCGATATTGTGGTTCGTGCACATTCAAGTGCACACCATCGTATACTACATTACTACGGATGCTACGATCCATTACAATATCCGTTTTTATTTCCCTACGGCCTAACTGGTTGGCATAGACAGATATATAGATATAAAACAAAATATCTAAGAAGATAGGAATGTCACACATTTCTGATAAATGAAGTTCTTGTCCAAACTGTTGATGATCTTCTAGAAGCTGAAGAACAAGGTTTGGCTATTGAATAATTTATTCGAGAAAAATTTCACTTTAATCAATAAAAAAACACCACTTATTTTTTATCTTTTGTTTTTTATATAGGAATTCACTCATCAACGTCTGAAAAAAAAAAAGTTTCCTGTAGAGAGTATTATTGCTACCGATTATAGATTCGTATACGAGATAATTCCTTTCTTCTGCGATGTGGGCGCTTATTACAACAGTATATTGTTGAAATGTACATAAAAATCGAAACTTCGCGTTTGGATTTTATTCGTCAAAACCAAGACACAATTAGAGCTGAACTTTACCAAGGTATTCTCGACAGCTTAAACACCGGCGTATCGCATGGATTAAATATTGGGCATGGATTCATTCTCCCTCCTTCGTTTATTAGTGGTCCACGAGATATGAGGCGCAGATACCTTGATGCAATGTCTTTAGTTCAGCACTACGGAAAACCTGATATTTTCTTGACCATGACCTGCAACCCTTCATGGCCTGAAATTACAGATGAACTGCTACATCACGAGGAGGTGCAAAACAGACCTGATCTAATAGCAAGAGTTTTCCACACAAAATTAGCAGAATTGAAAAAAGATATTGTCCAAAAGAAACTATTTGGCGAGGTTTCAGCATATGTTTACGTAATTGAATTTCAAAAAAGAGGATTACCACATGTACACTTTCTCATCATTTTAGATTCAGCATCTAAGATTAGAACTTCAGACCAATACGATGAGCATGTCTGTGCAGAGGTACCCGAACAAAAGACTAACGCTCATCTTTACGAAGCTGTTTTAAAGCATATGATGCATGGCCCCTGTGGAAATGATAATCCGGGAAATGTATGCATGGGAGATGGAAAGTGTAAAAACCATTACCCTCGAAGCTTTTCTGAAACGACATCGACAGGTCATAATTCATACCCTATATACCGACGTCATAATGATGGAAAAAAATATTTGGTACGCAGAGTACGACTTGATAATAGGTGGGTAATACCATATAATCCGTATTTACTAGCAAAATATGACTGCCATATAAATGTAGAAGTGTGCTCTACAATAAAGGCAATTAAATATCTGTATAAGTATATATACAAAGGTCACGATCGGGTTGTCTTTGCTTTATCTAATCCCGACAACATAAGCATAGGTGATGAAATCTCTTCCTTTCAGACAGCGCGATGGATATTGCCCCCAGAAGCTGCTTGGCGTATTTTCAGATTTCCGCTGAATGGTATACATCCAAACGTTGTTTCTCTGCAAGTACATTTGCCAAATATGCAAACTGTGACATTCCATTCACAAGAAAGGTTACAGACTGTTGCATCTGACTCATGCAGACAACGAACTATGCTAACTGCTTTTTTGAGATGAATCAAGTTGATAGCTTTGCTCGCACATTACTGTACCAAGAATTTCCTCAACATTACACATGGCGTGGCAAAAAAAGTGAAAAAATTTGGCGACGCCGTCAAACGGCAACTACTGCGATCAGACGTGTTGTACATGCAAATCCAGCAGAAGGTGAACGTTTTTAATTGCGGTTACTGCTCACAAATGTTCGTGGTCCAACCTCTTTTGATCATTTGCTGACCTTCAACAACGTAAGATATTCTTCATTCCGAGAAGCAGCATTTCAACGAGGTCTACTCGAAGCAGACGATTCTATAGATAAGTGCCTACAAGAAGCTTCCCAAAGTCAAATGCCTTTTGCCTTACGACGACTATTTGCTACATTGTTGGTATACTGCAATCCCGATGATCCAAACTGCCCGTGGGAAAAATTTTACCCATATCTTTCTGAAGATTATAACCATAACTTCCCTTCGAACAAAAAAAAAAAAGGCTCGCAAATTAACTATAAAAAGCATTTGTTACCTTGTTGAGTCAATGGGAAAGTCTTTAGACACCTACAATTTTGGATTGCTAGAGCTTGAAGAAGATGACTTAGCAAAAGGAATGAAAGAAATCGAAGAAGAGCTCCAGATTCCTATTCATCCCGAAGAAATAAATGTTGTCAATTTACTTAATAGTGAACAAAAAATTGCTTACAGCATAATTTACAATGCAGTCCTTGATAATAAGCCGACAACTTTCTTTGTTGATGGCCCTGGTGGTATAGGAAAGACTTTTTTATATTCTACATTACTCGCTAATGTAAGAACAAAAGGAATGATTGCTTTAGCAGTTGCGAGCTCTGGTATTGCTGCATTATTTGGTCTGTCTGGAGGTAGAACTGCAAATTCTCGATTTAAAATACCTTTAGATGTTGATGAGGTTCCAAGTCCAAGTATTTCCAAACAAAGTGCTTTAGGACAACTTATTCGTCTTGCAAAACTTATTATATGGGACGAGGCACCAATGGCAAAGCGTCAAACAATTCAGTTCTTTGATAGATTGCTACAAGATGTCTGTTCAAACAAATTGAAATTCGGTGGAAAAGATGTTGTTTTTGGCGGTGACTTCCGACAAGTGCTACCTGTTATACCTATAGGAAGTCTGAATGAGGTTATTGCAACGAGTTTTGTGATGTCTCCTTTATGGTACGCATTCTAGAAAATCCATCTAACTCAAAACATGCGAGCAATCGGTGACCCAACTTTTAGTAATCTTGTCTTACAAATTGGGAATGGTGTGCCCCCTTATAAAGATGGGAAAAATATAGAGCTTCCTTAACCTTTAGTCATACCATATGACAATGAAGATTCATCTCTGGAACTCTTAGCAAAAAGCATCTATCCTAATATTTCGAAGACAACTTTTGATTCTTCGACTGCAACAAAAAGAGCTATTTTAACTCCAAAAAATGAACATGCTTCAAAGATAAATTCTCTTTTAGTGCACCAACAGCCAGGAAAAGCTTATGAGTACAAAAGTTTCGACAGCTGCACAGATAGTTCATCCAAACAATATCCATCTGAATTTCTTAATAGCCTAGCCCCATCCGGCCTTCCGCCTCATCATTTGACTTTAAAGGTAGGCAGTCCAATAATTTTGCTTAGAAACTTAGATCCAACATCAGGCTTATGCAACGGCTCCAGATTAGTATGCACAACCTTTTTCCCCAATGTTATTGATGCTGAGATAACTGTGGGACATCACTGCGGTCAACGTGTTTTTATACCTCGGATCCCATTACAACCATCAGCTACGGACAAGTACCCTTTTAGGTTTACTCGCAAACAATTTCCAATCAACCTAAGCTTTGCAATGACTATTAACAAGTCTCAAGGTCAAACGCTTGATAGAGTTGGCATATATTTACCATGACCGGTCTTTTCTCATGGTCAATTATATGTTGCACTGTCTCGCGCTAAAAAAGGTAAACATGTTCAAATATTGATAAAGCCCTCTGCGGATGAACCACATTGATGGAGAAAGACTAAAAATATTGTATGTTATGAGATTTTAAGACATGCTGGAATATTGTAATTTTACTTATCTTTCCTTTTACTTACGTTATGATTTTACTTCTGTTATAAGAAAGAGTAAAAATGTTGTATATTATGAGATTTTAAGGCGTGCTGGAATACTATAATTTTACTTATCTTTCCTTTTACTTACGTTATAATTTTACAATATTGAAATGTTGTATATTATGAGATTTTAAGGCGTGCTGGAATGTTGTAATTTTACTTATGTTATGAGAAACACTAAAAATGTTGTATGTTATGAGATTTTAAGGTATGCTGGAATATTGTAATTTTACTTATCTTCCTTCTACACAGAGTGAACATACTTATCTTTCCTTTCACTTACGTTATACCATGATATTATAATATTATCGCTTGTAATATTTACTTACATCACATTGATGCATGGCAGGTTCAATTTAGATTGCACAACGACATAATGGCTGCTCAACAACTTCCTCTTGCCAATTTGACAGAGCAAAGCCGAAATTTTACTACAATAGCCACATTAATAAAGAAGCACCCGGCAAAAAAATCTCGCGAAGGAACGACAAATTTACAACAACTTATTTTTGAAGACGCACAGGTATATCATACACAATTTATAAAATATTAATTATGTCAACATAATTAACAACTACTTAACATTGAAATTGCCAGGGAACACAAATGAAGGTTGTGATCTTTGAACGAGATATTGAGTTGTTCAATAATCTTCTTATTGAAGACAGAGAATACAAAATTACCAACTGTATCATAACTCGCATACCTGACATGTATGTTAGAGACAATCAGCTGTATCAGAAGACGATCAATTCTGCAACAAGAATTTCTGACACACGACAAAGACCTGAACCAAGCTCATACTTTGTTCTACTTAATCGGGCTCTGGATTTCGTCGGCACATCTAATCGAATAGGTAAATATTACTTAATACCCATTCAGATATTATAATTACTTTAGGTGCATCGTAAATACACATGAATTAATTGACATATACAACTAAGTTCTTTGTATTTTTTCCTTAGATATTATTGGGATTACTATTCACATATACGATGTAGAAACTATTCGCTCCAAGACTTCCGGACTGCCTAATGAAGTGTGTAGGATTAAGATCATAGATTCCAAGTACGTGTATATATATTACATAATGTAAAATGCTTTTTCAATACAATAGTACTTTAACTTAATTATTACTATTCTTGTGGAACATTTAATTTCTTCTACTTTTTGTAGCATGAAACCTGTTACGCTATCAGCATGGACTACTCTGGTTCACAACGAAGCTGCCGATGTTGCTGATATTATAGATATGATGCCTGTTATAGAAGTTTCTCGCGTCAAAGCATCAACTTTTGACGGTATATGATATAAACTAATAATTATAACATAATAAGTACACTTTCACTAACTACCTGCGCCATATATGTTTATAGAGGGTTCATTCAACACAACCTTTGCTTCCTCACTGAAAATTAACCCAACTACTCCAGAAGCACAACTTCTTCGAGATTGGTAAACCAAATTTCAAATCTAATTCCATTTGTGTATTAATTATTACTTAACTTACACTGTTGATTTACAGGGCGGTGAACAACAAGGACCAAATTCGAGTCCTTCAAAATCCACTCGCAACGAGAACAACAGAATGTTCTCAACAGCCTGAATTAATAATTCCAATTTCACAATTACCTGAGCAAGAGGTAAATTACATAGTATGTTTCATTACACAAATTAAACAAAACAACGTAATGTCTTGTATAATTACATCTGCATTTGTTTTGGTATAAGTCTGGAAAAACAGTACGGATCATCGGACGAGTCACTGACATTACAAACAAAAACAGTATTGTATACAATGCATGTAATGTCTGCAGCAAACGATGTGAAACTGAAAGAGGGTTAGTGTTCAATTGTCGTGCTTTTAGCTCTCCGCACGTAGGAACATCCGAACCACGGTAATTGATATACCACTACTAATAACATAGCATACAATCACTGCTTTTCTTTATCCTATTAAATATTTAATCGTGCGTAATTATACACGTTGTAGAACTGTGGTGCATATTACTTTTGCTTTCGACAGTGGTGATATACCAATCACACTTTTTGGTCATCTTGCTGAACAACTGATAAATGATGATGCTAATCATATGGCTACGTTCACACTACAAGTATGTATGCTTTAACTAATATTACATTCAAAACTACAAACAAACTCACAAGAATCATTAATCATTTTATACACAATTATAGGAACAAAGATCTCTTGTAGACAGTTGTATTACAGCTTTGAAGGACAGGGAGCTTACCATAGAGATGACGACGTACATGTTGGGAGAAGGATTTCAGCAGCTCCGCTGGAAAGGTAAGCGCATCATTGAAGCTTAGATGTAGAATAATTTCCAGACGTGTTTATGAATATATATATGTATATAATTTCACACTTTCAGTACAAACTTTGTTCCCTTAGACAATTTTAACTTTTAAATGTATAATAAATAATGTTTGTTTGAATACATATGTACTTCTATATGTAGATTCACACTAAATAACCATTTGTTTTACGTATTTACCATATTTTAATGTTTTACTCTACAGTATAATAAATCCTGTACAATTTATTGGAATATCAAATATATAGAATTAATATAACATATTCTAAGCACATAGGATTAAAGTAATAAATTAGAAATGAATACACACGGATACCCCACACGCACACGTGTAAATTGTACAATTTACATTATAGACACTTGTGCAATATGCATAAAACATAATACATGTCTCACATGTGTACTATAAAACATTTTTAGTTTTGACACGCATGTTTGAAACTCAATACGTAATAAAAGATCACTACAATATTTTTAAAGTATGCCTATAAATAGAAATAGAAACTTAGATTTTCTCTTAAAACAATAACTACTGCAAATTCACTTCATACGTAAAAATTTCATTAGCTCACATTAAAATACTTAGTTCTTAACCACAATTTAATGGATGAAACCACGGAGAGTCTTGGAAACAAATATCAAAATAATTCTACACGATATACTACTTCAGCTGGGATTACCTCAAGCAGATTTCGGTATTTATGTTGTAACCAACGATGAAGTAAAAGCTTATATAGATATAAATGGTATTCCTAATGTCCCATGTCCTATACGATTTATTGGGACACCATCTACTCGAATTGGTCCATCACAACAAAACGCTGCTAGACAAGCACTCAACTTTCTTCAACAAACTTATAATATAGATGTTGGCAACTATAACTACTATCAATTGAAATTAGAAGAACACAATCATAAACAACTTTTACAACAAATGTCAACAAATTTTACTAAACTTAAGCTTTAAATTATTTTTATACATGTATTTATCTTTAATAACAAATGTGTGTGTGTGTATGTGTGTATACATACATACATACATATAGAGTTTATATTATGTATAATATATTTATGTAAGGACTTTTATAACATATATATATTTAGATTAGTGTGTGTGTGTGTGTATTATAGATTTTACGAAATTTAAATATTTATTCTGTAACAAGCTGTACTTATGTAATACTGTAATTGTATTGTAAAATAAAATAATATATTCAGTTTGTACGTCTATACTTTTTTCTCCCAACTTTTTTGTATTTTGTAAATAATTGTATAGTTCTTAAACCTACCAAACGTCAATTGATAAAAAAATCTATTTAACAATATTTAGATATATACTAACCAAGTTGTTGTCCGCGTGCATAGCACGCGGTGCCACAACTAGTCCTTATAAAAGGAAGTAGTAGTTACGTAGGATAGGGGGTTAGCTTATTTTTTAATTAGTCTTAATTTTGTTTCCGTAACTCTTGTTTTTAGGGAATTAGTTTTGCAGCTTTGATTCTTTAGCATAGAGATTAGTTTGAGTTGACTTTTCTTTATTTTCATATCTTAGCTTTGTTTTATTTTAGTTTCCAGCAATTAGTTTTGAGTTATTTGCTGAACTTTGTGGTTTTGTTTATGCTTTTATACTATTGTCTTCATATGAGTTCTTATATTATTGTTTCTTATATTGCTTACTTTAATTGTTTTATTTAATTGCTTTATTTAATTGCTTATTGTTTTTAATCATGTTTAATTTAATTGTTTTGATTAGTTTAGTTTTAATTATGCACGAGTAGTTTATTTCTATGGTTCTTGGGGATCCATAAATATTATGAAGGGATGATTTATTATTATTGATTGTTAATGTTGTTAATTAATTTCCTATTGATTGATTTAATGCTCTGCAACTAGATTAGCGCTGGTCTTTTATGTATGAGTTTGACAATATTGATTCGAGATTCGAGAGATGAGAGTTGATGTTTAGGCTTAGTTTCAATAGGCAGGTTAATTTATAAATGGTTAAGTCGAGATTCAAGAGATGAGATTTAATACCGATAGATTAATTATGTGATTATAATGCGTAGCGAAAGCCCTTTATGATCTGATGAATTATGCATTGATGATTGATTATTATGTTTTACTCTAGAATATTATTTATTGGTGAACCTATGCCCTAGGTCTTTTATTCATTGATTTCCTCTTACTTTTATTTCTCCCTACTTTTATTCTTCGTAGTATAATTCCTTTAAATAACAACAATTTGGTTATTTAATAATTTAGATTATAATAATTTATTAGAAACAAAAGAACATTGTTTCCCTGTGGATTCGACCCTACCTCCCTATATATTTTAGTTAGTGGTTTTAGGAATTACTTTTGATTAGGTGATACGACTTTAGCCTGTCAAGTATCTTTCATTTGGATAGCACATGAGGAAGGGGGGAATTGGAGGGGAGAGAAATGAAAGGATTAAATTGTAGAAAATTAATCCCTCCAACAATGTAGAGAGTATGAAGGAAAACTCACCATTCTTCCCTCCCTTCCCTTTCCCTCCCCTCCTCTTCTCCTCCCTCCCCTTCTTTTTCTTCCTCTTTATTTATCCAAACAAACTGTAAGAGAGGTAGTTTCAAGAGCACTTGACAGTGGGTTCAACACCACTCCTTCATGAGAGTGCGGCTTAAGAGCGCAAGAACTTGAACTTGGAGAATCCACTTCCTTGCATCTTGAGCTTTCCTATTGCCATGAGCTTGCTCAAAGATCATCTTTCACCTTAGTATTCCATCAATATCAAGACCCGAACCTCGTACAATACCTACAACCACGAAAAGAGAACAAATAAAGGAGAAAAGACTAGAAAAACCATCAAATGCACAAAACCACCAAATAAAAGAGAAAAGGTAAAACAAAAGGCAAAAGCATGAAACTAAGCATTTATTAAGAAATAAAGCTATGAAAAGAAGGTAAAAACAACCTAAATACTCATAAAATGGATGCCATTTATGACACCCATCACTGACCAGCTGAGGAATCTCCCCAATGCTAGATGTAGAGGATGACTTAAATAGTTGTTGGCTCCTGTTATGCTCGATGATGTGTCGAGCATCGGAAAAAGTTTTCTTATTGCCATCTGGCTGAACAGCTAGGATGACCTTTGTAATACCCCGTAATTTCATATGTATTTTCTAATTAATTAATTAGGAATTATTTTATAAAAAGGGTATTTTAGTAAATTTATTATTTGGATCCAAAATAATATTTGAATTTTGGCGCCAAAAATATTTTGAAAACTAATCATTACTTTAGATAAGATTTATTATCCATTTATCTTATTTTTAAAACCGGATTGTTTACATATTTTGGATATTTTAATTAAAGCAAAATAATATTTTATTAATTATTTAAGATGGCCGAAAATTCCCAATAATTATATAGGGATTTCGAATTTTCCATGTATGGAAAATCTTATTTTTCTTGGTTATTTATTGGTGAATAATTGGTATTTAATTAATTATTTATTCTATATTATTTACACAATTATTTTTATTCCTTAAACCGAGCAAAAATCTTCCTAAATACTATTAAGGGAATCCGAAAATCTAAGCTATGGAAAGCTCAAGATTTTCGGGCCTATTGTATTATTTTGGGGGAAATTATTTTGGTAAATTGTATTTTTAATTATCTCCCAAAATCTCTTATTTTCCTTAATTCTATTTCTCCATCTTTTTAATATTTTATCATCATATTTTCTTGCATTTTATTTTTCTTAATTATTCCCCAAGTAATTCCAACTTCAATATTATTTTTCATGACAAACATACCTTCCATATTTAATTACACACAATCACCTTAATATCAAAAGCTTCCTTAATTCTTTTATTCACTTCTCCAAGTAATTCCATAAACCTACTTACCATAATTCTTCCTACATTCTCCTACCATAATTCTCTCATTCATGAGCCTATAAATATCCCTTCATACCTCTCATATTCTTCACACCAAAAACCCAATTCTCTTCTTCTTCCTCTTTTCCCGAAACCTTTTCATACTTTTCTTCTCCTCTTTTCATACAAAAATTATCCCGTTTATCTTTGAAGCCAGTTTTCGAGCACTTCTGGTCAGTTTTTGGGGTATTGATGTTTCACAGAAGATTGTTTTTCTCGAAAAATACTTGAGTTTAGGCTCACAAATCACCCAATTCAAAGTTGTATCAAAGGAGTTATAGCCTCTGCAAGTTCTGCCCATTCATTCCAACGAAAATTCAATTTTATTTAATCCTATTCTTTTATCTTCTTCATGGTTAGTTTTCTAAAATACAAATACATATTTCAAAGCTATAATTTTATATTAAAGCATTATTTTAAAAGAGTTTTATAGTCTATGCACATTAGGTTTGAATTTATGTTGTGGTAACCTTATGATTATGTTATTTGCAAGGTGTATTCGTGATTAAACTTTGAAAGTGAAAAGTGTTGATTGATATTCGGAATCAAGGTTCTTGAGGTTCTTTTTGTGTGGTTTTTCTAGAAAGGATCAAGTTACGTTTAGTGGCTAAATACCTTTGAAAGTGATTGGGTTGAATGACATGTTTTGAATGATTTTATGATGGTTGAATTAAATGGGTTTGAACTATGATTTTGAAATAAATTATGTTTGAAGGTATTGATTTTAATATTTGTTTTAATAAAAGTATTTTAAATGATTGATTTTTAAATCATGTTTTGAATGGTTTGGATTACTTATCGTGTTTAAATAATGGAATTGATTTTAAAAGGTTTGTTGAATTAAATAAAGGATTTTCAAGGAAGAGTTGTTAATTTTGAAAAGTTATTAATATGAGATTTTATTCTCAAGTATTTATTTTACAAGGTTTGATTTTGAAAGTATGTGAAATTAATTAAAAAGGATTTTGAATTATATTGGAACTATTGGATATTAAAAGGATTTTATTGAACCATTGAATTATAATTATTAATGCTTTATAAGCATGTTAGTAATCCCAATATGCGGATTTGGTTTATTGATAAGGCCTTGGACTTTGTATAACCGGGTCTTTCCTCAACAATAACCTTGTAATATAAGGAGACTAGCCTGGGGGGTGTGCACACTTGGGTGAGGAATTGGATTAAAAGGTGTTTCGGGGTTTTCTGATGTCCTGCGGGAGAGTTACAATTCCGAGACTGGAACCGGACGCCAGTACCTGCAAAATAACGGAGACTCCTGGGAGCTCCGCCTCCAACGGTCAAGTTAGTACCTGATTAAGGAGTAATTAATGCGGAAATTAAAGTGATTTGGTCTCTCTAGGTGAGAGTGTTTAATGTAGGTAATCTGCTTTGTTAGCGAGATCAGCCGGTTATTACTGTGTGTAATTAATGTGTTTTTTCCGTAATGTTTCTATTCTCCCCCTTAATGAGGATTAAGGGAGGTATTTATAACCTTGGAAAACGTGCCCATCCTAGGTTTAGGTAAACCTAGGGCCGATTGGGCTTCCCTCGGAAGTTGGGCCTGGGTGGCCGGTTTCTCCATTAGGCATGGAGTATGCCACATGTCTTGACATAACAGGTCCAAGGTGGACGAATAAGCGCGTGCCACGTGGGAAGCCCTGACTGTTCCAACCGGGGGACACTTGGCAGGACCTGATTGGTCCATGTGGCGCATTCCGATTGGTGGGAGCAAAATCCCCTAATCATTTGCCCCTCACAGGTGGCACGTGATTGGTCACGTGTTTCCTGTGACAGGTGTCGCACTGTAAAAGGCGACGGCCTGCTACAGGTGTCAGTCGGCGAAAGGACGAGAGATTTTCCCGCCCAAATTTTGAATTCTGAAAGTGACCCTTTGCCTTCTCACTTCGCCTATATAAGGGAGATTTGTCTTGAGTCATTTTCACACTTTGAGAACTTTTTGAGAACATTCGGACCCCTGAACTTGCTCTGACATTTTGGACCTTTTCTGCCTACCGCCTGTTCTGACAAGCCGACTGCACAGGATTTTCAGAACTTCATCAACCGTCACTCGTTCAGGTAACTCAGTTCTCTTACTCTTAATTTTCTTTTTATTTTCTGAAATGGCACCACGGAAGCACACGACACGACCTAGGTTAGTGATCAGCCGATCACCGGGGACGGTTGAATCTAGGACTAGGAGTGCCGCCTGCCCTTTTCCGGACCCATCTTTGCCCTTTATACAAAGTCCGACTGTATCTGTGTCTATGTAGAGCAGGATGGCCAGAACGAAAAAGACAGCTAGGATCTCAAATTCAGACGGCTCCTCCCACAGGGTGCCACTTAGTGAAACATCTGACCAGGCGCCAGATGTGGAAGTGAAAAAAGGCGGCCTGGATGCCGGCAATTATGTGGGGGGAGTCATAGTGACCCCTTCCCATTTAACAGTTAACAAATCTGCTCCTTTTCAAAGAGAGGAGGCGGGCCCCTCCGGGAGAGGGGAGGAGTCGTCCTCTTCGGACTCGTCGGAGGACGATTCCGAGTCAAGCTCTTCTGGCCATGCTTCTTTGGGTACAGAAGAGAAAAACAGCCGCCTGCAAGAGGCGAGACTTTCTCACGCAGTTGAGAAGGGGGACAATTGGGCGGAACCATCCGCCTCATACTGAGAGCTAAATACCCCCTACTACTGCACGGTACCTCGGGGCCGAATCACAGCCATGCAAGAGAAAGTGGAGAGCTTTATTGCAAACCACACCATGGGCCCCGATTTTCTAGTGTTTGTGTCGGATCCAGAAGACACAGTCGTCTGGCCGGCTGCTTCTAGTTATGATAGCGCCTGCTTTGGCTGCTACGAGGCGGCCATCAAGGCAGGGCTTCGCTTCCCATTACATCCGGCTGTTCAGCGGATTTTGGATGGGTATGAGTTGGGGTTATGGCAGTTAGCCCCAAACTCCTGGGTCAACGTACTCGGCTATGTGGCCGGGTGCGAACTGCACGGGGTGGAGCCGAGCTTCGAGGCTTTCGCCCATATGAACTATCTCAGCCGGACCCCTAAGACAGGCGGTACCGGCTGGTATCAATTGACAAGCCACAGGGGCTACCTCATGACAAGAGGTAAAGCCAACAAGTGGAAGGACTGGCGGAGCACCTTCCTCATCATTGAGAGTTCAGACATTGAGCTGAACAAGCGCTTCAATAGGTGGAACAGGAATCCGCCCCTTCTTGCAGGCGGACGTAGCATGCCGCCTGTTCCCCCCAAGGCTAAGAAAGAGATCCTTGATAAAGGACTCTTTAAAGTAGAGTCGAGGGTCGACTCTACTTCAGGGGTACGAGAGCAAGTACCCCTGCACTGCGTCCCGAGCTTCAAGTGGCTCTATGACGAGTACTTTTTGGCCGCCTGCGGCCTCAGCAGTCGGTGCTCAAGAGGTAGTCGGCCTATCGAATACTCTGTTGTTCCATACATTTGTTGTTTATCTTTTATTAACTTTGCTGTTTGTTTTTGCAGCTGACGCCATGAACAAAATCACCGCCTCCAAGACTGCGGCGGCCATGTTGCGGGCCTCTATTTTGCAACAAGCTTCAACCGACTCCCCCAAAAAGGGGGCACCCTTGGTGAGCTCCAAACCTTTCACCCTCTTTTTGGAGTGTTTATGCATATACTGACTTTTTTCTTCTGTTTTAGACGAGTGCTCCAAGAGCTTCATCTTCCCAACAGCCGGACCCCAAGGCCCGGAAGACGACTGTTGGGAGCTCTCCTGGTTCTGCCAGGAAACAGGTGGCGGCTGAGAAACAGCCGGCCACTTCTTCTAAAACTCCAACTGGGCCGCCTAGAGGTATGAAGTTGTCCTTGTAAATTTTAGACTTGCTCCCTTTTTTACTAAGTCTAATCCGTTTGTTTATGTTTGATGCAGCCGGCCCCCAGGAGCCTGACTTGGTAGAGATGGCAGAGTCTATGATCAGGGCAGTTCCTCCAGCTGAAAGGGAGGCGGTCAGGGGTGTCGGCACCCTTGACCTTGACGGGATTGCAGGGGTCCTTGCTGAGGTATACTTAGCATATTTTTGAGTATTTGAATTTCTAGACGCCTGTTTTATTTTTTGTTTGGAAACTGACGCCTGTTTCTTTGTACTTAGGCCCTGCTCCGAGTTAACGGCCTTCGCAAGCCGCTTGATCGGAAGAACAAAGAGGTAAAGGCTGCAAAAGCTATGGCCGCCTCTGACTGTGATAAGGCAATGTTTCAAATTGCCCAATATGAAGTTCTGACCATTGATATTCTTTATTATCAGGCGCAGGCTACCGCCGCTGTTCGGGCTCAGTTAGAGGCGGCCCAGAAGAAGAATGACGAGCTGGAGGCGACCATCACAAATCTCAAGGCCGAGCTGAAACCTCTTCGCCTGAAAATGTACTCTTACGAAGCCATGGAGAAATCCTTGGCCAGCGTAAAGGAACGCCTGGTGACCCAGGAGAAGAGTCTTACCCAAGAGCTCTCGGAAAAGGCCGATCAAGAGAAGAAAGAGCTGGTCCGGGAGATGATGGAAGACTCCGCTCAAATCCAGCGCATGACCTGGGGCCGCCTCTTCCCCAGTGCCGACTTTGCCTCTTGGGAAAGAACGTACCGCCAGTGTTCGGATACATATAATCAAGAGATCCTGGCGGCTGCTGAAGAAGAGGCGTTGGAGGAAGCGTTGGAGGAGGAGGAGCCGGTAGTGGCGCTTGTGCCGCTTGGGGGTAAGGCATCAAAAAAGGATGCAGCTGAAGCCGAGTCCAGCAAGAAGAGTGTTGACCAGGCGGCAGCTGCTAATACTGAACTACCCCCTTCTTAAGCTTTATGTATTCTTTCCACGGCCTGCGTGCCGTTTGCTTTGTATTTACACGGCCAGGGGGCCGGGGCTTTGAATATTTTGCTGGTCTTTAATGACCGGCTAATTTTTAATGAATTTTTGTTTTGCCTCAAATTTGTCTAAGTATTGAATATTCCAATATCCAATTGTTCACTAGACCGACTGTTTTACATGGCCGATAGTTGCAGACAGGTACGGAAAGTTAGTCACGCCGCCTATGCCCCTGGACGACTGGTTGTCTGTTTCCAGGATAGACGATCAGTCGGCCATTTATCCAATCAGTATTCGAACTATTTTAAAGACTGGATCCTTTTTAGGCAGGCGGTCCTGTCTTTTGTAAATTTAACCAAGTAGGAAAGTGGTCTGACCAAGTAAACATGAGTGTTACCTAGTCGCCAAGGAACTGAGTAGTTGAGATAACAAGCGGCGGGTACCGGTTGTTTCCCTTTATTCAATATTTGTTGGCTTTTAACTCGTAATTTGTTAACTTAGCAGGAGTAGTGGTTGAGAGCCCCTGTTTGATAAAAACAAGCGGACGACTCATACCTTTTAGGCTCCATACTAAGTTTGAGGGAGTGACTATAAGTTAACATAGGAGTTACTTAGTCTCCGTCACACTAGATTGAGTAGTGGAGGTTCCAGGCGGCGGAGGCCGGCTGATCCCCTTAATTTGCCAATGTTTGTTGGCTATTAACTCAATAAGTTACCTAGTAGGAATAGGGGTTTGAGTGCCCCTGTTTGCCAAAAAACAGGCGGTCTACTCAAACCTTTTAGGTTCCATACCAAATTTGAGGGAGTGACTATGAGTTAACATTGGAGTTACTCAATCGCCGTCACTCTTGCTTGAGAAGTAGAGGTACCAGGCGGCGGAGGACGGCTAGACCCCTTAATTCGCCAATGTTTGTTGGCTATTAACTCAAGAGGTACCCCCTGCATTTATCCCAAGTAATACAGGCGGTCATCTGACTCAGATGTCAACTGCTACCACTGGTTTGGTTAGTGATAGAGGTATCCTTGTCTCAAAAACGGCTACGTGGTTGCCCTTAGGGACAGTCGTATAGGTGCCGTGTAATTAGTTTATAGAACAATGTTCCACCCAAAAGGGAGCTGCTCTCTGCGACGAATTTCATCCGGAGGGATGCCGCCGGACGCCTGCTATGATGTTGGGACAGGTCGTAGTAGTTTTGTAAATTTGATCAGTTGGCTTGGCGCCTTGTCTGGTCATTCGGCCTGTGGCCTTGGTAAGTTCTTGGTGAACGTAGGTGCTAAGTAAAAGGAGGGTAGCCGCCTGTTAGGCACAGGGTCGACCAGGCCCCAATCTTTTTAGCTAAGTATTAGGGGGGTGGCTATGTGTTTGGAACCAGTCGGCCATCTTCTTATGGAGAGTAGCCGACTATATGTCCAGACGACATGCCCTTAAATAGAGTAAAATACTCAATGGAGAGTGGCCGACTGTAAAGGTACAGACGGCATGCCCCTCTGAAGTAAAAATACTCAATGGAGAGTAGCCGACTGTAAAAGTACAGACGGCATGCCCCTCTAAAAATAGAGTAAAACTCAATGGAGAGTAGCCGACTGTAAAGGTACAGACGGCATGCCCCTCTTTAAGTAAGTAAAAATTAAACATGGAGAGTAGCCGACTATTTGTTAGTAGGCGTGCCCCTCTTAGTACGAAATTGAATAGTAAGTGAAAACTTTTATTAATTAGCTCTTGACTATTTACATCATTCAAAAGAAATATTTCTTAAGATTATCTACATTCCAAGTTCGAGGAAACGGTTGTCCGTCTGGTGTTTCCAGACGGTAGGTACCGTCCCTGACTTCCTCATAGATTCGATAGGATCCTTCCCAGTTGGGAGTTAGTTTGCCAGACTCATTAGCCCTACCAACTGCTTCCATTTTTCTAAGTACAAAGTCCCCTACTTTGAGTGGACGCCTGTGTACTTTTTTGTTGTATGATCTAGTCATTCTCAGGCGATAGATCTCATGGCGCAAGACAGCATTGCCCCTCTTTTTCAGGAAGTGAGTCTAATGCCAGGCGCATGGCTTCCCAGTTTGCCTCTTCGTCATATAGCATTACTCGAAGAGTCGGCTCGTAGTGTTCTATTGGAAGAACAGCTTCCGCACCGTAAGTTAGGAGGAATGGAGTTTCTCCAGTCGCCCCTTTTTCAGTCGTCCTAATGGCCCAGAGAACATGTGGTAGTTTATCCGCCCATAGGCCGCCTGCTCGTTCAATCTTTTTCTTGAGACCGTCTGAGATGATTTTATTAAAGGTTTCTACCTGGCCGTTTGCTTGTGGACGGCCGACAGATGCAAAGTAGTTTGCAATTCCTTGGTCACCCAACCAGCTTTTGAGAACAGGCGTCTCAAATTGGGGACCATTATCAAAAACCATAGACATGGGAACCCCGAACCGAGTGATGACATTTTTCCAAATGAATGAAATTACATCTTTCGTCTAGATTCCCTTTACAGCCTCCGCCTCTACCCATTTAGTGAAGTAGTCGACGACAACAAGTATGTACCTCCTTCCGCCTGTAGCAGGCGTATATGGACCCAGAATGTCCATGCCCCACTTAGCAAACGGTAGTGGGCTGTGAATGGTAGTGAGGTCAGTAGCCGAACGGTGAATTAGTTTGCCAAACCTTTGGCACTTGTCACATTTTTTCACCATCTCCATTGCATCTGCTTCCAAAGTAGGCCAAAAGTAGCCCTGCCGCCTTGCCCTTTGAGCAAGCGTCCTACCGCCTATATGAGAAGCACAGTAACTAGAGTGAAGATCGTCTAGTATCTCTCGTCCCTTTTCTGGAGTAACACACTTTAAGAAGGGTTGAAGGTACCCCTTTTTGTGAAGTTCTCCCTTTATCATTTCAAAACAGGTTGCTCGTTTTTTCAGTGCTGCCGCCTGTTGAGGATCATCCGGCAGTGTACCGTTTGTCAGATATGCCCTGATTGAATCCATCCAGGTTGAGCTTCTGTCTAGGATTCCAATAGGGTTTTCCTCGATGCTTCTCTTCTCCATTACTTCCCAAAAAACAGTTCGAGGAGTATCAGAGGAGGCGGATGATGCTAATTTTGACAGTGCATCCGCCTGGTTGTTTTCTGATCTCGGCACTTGGATCAGATGGAAATCCTCAAGGGAGCCGACTGCTTGTCGGACCGCCTGTAAATACTTGATCATGGCCGGATGGGTTGCTTCGTATTCGCCATTGTACTGACTCACTATCAATTGTGAATCGGAACAGGCGTCTATTTTTCTTGCCCATGCCGCCTTGCACATGCGGATCCCGGCTAGTAAAGCTTCATATTCTGCCTCATTGTTTGAAGCCTGAAAACTGAAGCGTAGAGCATACTCGTACATGTCGCCCTCTGGCGACTGACATATGACGCCTGCTCCACAACCATTTGAAGTAGAGCTTCCGTCCACATATACCTTCCATA
This sequence comes from Chenopodium quinoa, assembly GCF_001683475.1. NCBI lineage: Eukaryota > Viridiplantae > Streptophyta > Magnoliopsida > Caryophyllales > Amaranthaceae > Chenopodium > Chenopodium quinoa. Next base: position 537,184 of record NW_018743943.1, on the reverse strand, counting down.
CTTGGTCTGGAACTTGAGAGTCAGGAGGACGAGTCATCTCTACAATAAAATCAGCAAAGGCTTGCCCCTTCACTGCTTTTCTAGGCTCGAATGTAACTTCGAGGCTCTGTATTTCTATGGCCCATTTGATCATTCGGCTTGACGACTCCATGATGGTAAGTGGCCGCTTGATAGGTTGGTCTGTATACACGACGACTGCATGTGCCAAAAAGTAGGGCTTCAATTTTTTAACAGCCATGAAGAGTGCAAGACCAAATTTCTCCACTAGGGGATACCTCAACTCGGCATTTTTCAGTACGTGACTGACAAAGTAGACCGGGAGCTGACAGCCGTCTCTTTCAGCAAGGAGAACAGCGCTTAACGCATGATCAGAGACGGCCAGGTACATGTAGAGTACCTCTTTGGGCAAAGGGCTGACCAGCCTCGGCAAGGAATTCAAGTGAACTTTTAATTTCTAGAAGGCGGCCTCAGCATCCGACCCCCATTCAAACCTTGCCTTTTTCTTAATTGCTTGGAAAAAGTATAGGCATTTGTCGCCTGATCGGCTTAGAAATCTTCCCAAGGCCGCCAGACAACCTGTTAACTTCTGAACCTCTCGGATGGTACGAGGCGACTGCATGTCAATGACCGCCTGCACCTTCTCAGGGTTCGCCTCTATTCCTCTCTGATTGATAAGGAATCCGAGAAATTTCCCAGACTCAACTCCAAATACACATTTCTTGGGATTGAGCATGACATGGTGCCGCCTGAGTGTGGCGAAAGTTTCTTGGAGGTCCGACAGATGATCTTTCTGAAGTTTAGTCTTGACAATCATATCATCAATGTATGCCTCGACATTTCTCCCAATCTGATCAAAGAACACAGTGTTTATCATTCGTTGGAAGGTAGCCGGAGCATTCTTAAGACCAAACGGCATGACCGTGTAACAGTATAACCCCTGATCAGTGACGAAGGCCGTCTTCTCCTGATCTTTCTTCCATAAAGGAATTTGATGGAAACCAGAATAGGCGTCCATAAAACTCATCAAGGCATGGCCGGCTGTTGAGTCGACCAGGTTATCAATTTTAGGCAGAGGGTAACTGTCTTTGGGGCACGCCTTGTTTAAGTCTATGTAGTCTACACACATTCGCCAGGTGCCATTCGGCTTTTTAACAAGCACCACATTTGCAACCCAGTCTGGGAATTAACATTGCCGAATGAACCCTGCATCAAGTAATTTTTTAACTTCGGCGGCTGCCGCCTGACTTCTTTCTTCGCCATGGTTCCGCTTCTTCTGCCTTACCGGCTTCTTTTTTGGATCCACGGCCAGTTTATGTACCGCCAGATCAGGACTGATGCCTAGCATTTCATGGACTTCGAATGCAAAGATGTCCTTGTATTCTTTCAATAGTTTGTGAAAAGTTGTCACCAAGGTTTCTCAGAGCAGTCGTCCCAACTTTGACTGTTCGGTCAGGACGTGAGTCGTCTAAGATCAGGTCCGCATGCTCACCAGCCGGCTGAGGGCGGAACTCATCCGGCCGCTCCTCTGCCAATGATTGCTATTTTCTTTCTTTTCTTGCGGCCCCTGTCTGGGATGCCTTTCTCTTTTTGCCGCCTGCTTCTTGAACAGGCGCACTCTCCTTGTCAAGGTCTGCTTTTTCACCGCTTGACCCAGTAGCCATAACAGTGGGCTTGACATCCGAGAGATAGCACTCTCGGGCCATCCTCTGATCTCCCCTTAGGGAGCCGACTGTTCCATTATCCCTCTCAAACTTGAGCAACATAAGAGATGGGATTATAACAGCCTTGGAATTATTCAGGGTAGGTCGACCCAGAATCATGTTGTAGGCCGAGAGTTCCTCTACTACCAGGAACCGGACTACCATGTGTCGTCATTCCCCTTTTTCGCCCAGGCGGATGGGTAAATCTACTCGTCCCAGTGGGTGGACGACTCCTCCTCCAAACCCTACTAAAGGGTTGGAGGCCGGATGTATGCAATCAGTCTGATATTTTAGTTTCGACAGACATTTGCTACTGATGAGATCTGAGGAGCTTCCGGTATCTATGAGGATTCGGCCAACTCTCTGGTTGGCCACTTTACATTCAATAACGAGAGGGTCGTCATGCGGCCCCCTTACCCCTCCTAGATCTTCTTCAGTGATGACAATCTCAGGAAATGAATATTTGGACGGCCGTTCTTGGTGAACGGAATTTACATCTAACCGCCTGATATTGTCTTTGTTGCCCCTAATAGTGGGGCCGCCTCCTGAGAAGCCGCCTGCAATGGTGTAGACGACTGCATCATCTGTATCGGAGCTGTCGGCCTGTTGACTCTTTTTGGCCGACTGCTTTTTTGAGGAAGTGTTCCCCGCGGATTTCTTGACATAAGTGTCAAGATCACCTTGCTCAGCCAGGCGGTCTAGGTACCGCATGAGACTGATGCAGTCATTGGTGTGATGACCAACATCATCATGATAAGCACAGAATTTATCTTGGTTTCGGTTGTTTGCAGAACCCTTCATGGGGACCGGCTTCTCAATTGAGATCCGTCCCTTGATTTCTTTTAGGATAAACTGGTTATCCTTGTTAAACGCATACTTTGGGGAGTATGGTTTGAATTCTTTTTTCTTTTTCTGGGCCGGCTGTTTAGAGGAATCAGCCGCCCAAACCTCTTTTCTTTTCTCATCTTTGTTTGACGACTGTTTCTGTCGTCCTTCTCTTTTGTCGAACCTTTTCCCGTCCGACTGTTTTATCGTACAAAGATCAGTCGCCTGTATATAGGCTTCTGCTTCAATCAAGGCCTCTTGAAGAGTCGCCACCCTTTTTCGAACCAAATCAAATTTGAAGGTAGACCCGTCTTTGAGACCTCTGAAAAAGTCAGTATAAGCTACCTCATCCGGTAACCCTTGAATCTGTATTCTCATCAGGTTAAACCGCCTGATGTAAGAACGAAGCCCCTCCTTCTCGCCCTGCTGAATTGTTCCCAAATCAAGGGTCGTTTTCTTCGCAGGGATGTTCATGGCGAAGTTGGAGGCAAATAAGTAAGCAAGCGTCCTGAAGCTATTTACACAACCAGTCGGCAGGTTGCCGAACCATTGCTGTGGGATCATCCAACCCTTGAAGGTACATCAGGTTGGTGAATGCCATAAGATGGTCTTCTGGGTTAGTAGTGCTGTCATAGGCGCCTACTAGTACATTTTTCACTTTGGCCGGCCGAGCGGCTTCAGTAATTTCCTTGGAGAAGGCCGACGGCTGTTCACCAAGTCTAAGCAACCGTAGCTGCCAGTCCATAGGTTGGACGTTTTTTGCTGCAGGTCCACCAAACGGAGGTGGCTGCAAAAAATATTGTTGTTGCGGCACAAATGGTAAGTTTGGTACCGCCTGGTCACTATGAAAGCCGGACTGACAGGAGGTGCCGCCTGACTGACTCTCATGGTACGACTGAGTATGCCTCATCGAGGCATTTCGCAAACTGTCTTGAAAGTTTGAAGTAGAGGCCGACTCTGACAATCGGTCACTCTTCTTCTGCTCTAGCAGTAGCCAAGCATCTGTGAATGTTTGCTTCGACCCGTCCGCCTGAATATGACGAACAGGTTTCCTATTTCCTGTAGGATAACGGAATTTTGTGAAATCAAGGGCAGGTGGCTCCCGCTTCCTAGATTTAGGATGAGGAGTCGCCTCTCGCCCTTGAACTGGCTTCCTCTTCAGTGAAGTGGAGGGTTTCTTGGCCGACTGCTCCTTGACTGGAGCAGGCGACTTCTTGTTGATCAACTCTTGAATCTCTCCCTTGAAGTCCCTCATGAAGGTCATGAGTTCGTTCCTTGTGATGGGAGCAGACCCATCAGTCGGCTGTTGCCGAACAGGCGGTGCGCCTGCTGGCTCGCTTCCTGTTTGAAGATGCTCCCGTTCCCTCCTGTCGGTATGACGGGTACGTCGGGCCCTTAGGGTCCCGTCTGAAGCTGTATGAGCTTCAACTTCAAATTCACTTTCGGTATCATGGTCCGACTGAACTTGAGGGTCGTCTAGGGGACGCCTCTCTTCAGGAGTCGGTAAAGACTTGGATGCCATCTCAGAAGTACTCTCCCCACAGACGGCGCCAAATGTTTCGGGGTTTTCTGATGTCCTGCGGGAGAGTTACAATTCCGAGACTGGAACCGGACGCCTGTACCTGCAAAATAACGGAGACTCCTGGGAGCTCCGCCTCCAACGGTCAAGTTAGTACCTGATTAAGGAGTAATTAATGCGGAAATTAAAGTGATTTGGTCTCTCTAGGTGAGAGTGTTTAATGTAGGTAATCTGCTTTGTTAGCGAGATCAGCCGGTTATTACTGTGTGTAATTAATGTGTTTTTTCCGTAATGTTTCTATTCTCCCCCTTAATGAGGATTAAGGGAGGTATTTATAACCTTGGAAAACGTGCCCATCCTAGGTTTAGGTAAACCTAGGGCCGATTGGGCTTCCCTCGGAAGTTGGGCCTGGGTGGCCGGTTTCTCCATTAGGCATGGAGTATGCCACATGTCTTGACATAACAGGTCCAAGGTGGACGAATAAGCGCGTGCCACGTGGGAAGCCCTAACTGTTCCAACTGGGGGACACTTGGCAGGACCTGATTGGTCCACGTGGCGCATTCCGATTGGTGGGAGCAAAATCCCCTAATCAAAAGGAATTGGTTCTTAATAAAGTAATTGATTTTATTAACTATTATTTTGAATATGAATCATTGGAATCGGTTTTGGAATAATGAGTTTTGAATTTATTGGATTAATTATTGGAATTGGTTTTAAAAACATGTTTGCAAATCAATTAAGTTTACACTATCTTGCACTTATAGTACTTAGCATAATTTGCTAATCCGTATTTCTTATTTGTTTAGGTTCGCCATGTTTACCGTAATGGTAAGCAGTGTTGACTATTTTCAGGTGGAGTCATGGATGAGCATATGGGAGTCCCGTGATTTGCTTCACCTAGTTTAGAAATGTTGGTCTTGTCTTTATTTTTTTAGCACTCATAAAAATGTTACTATTTTTATAAGTATTAATAAAAGAAAGTTGAGTTTCCGCTGCAAGTTTTGTTGTTGAGTTAAGTATTTTAAGTAGCCTTGCGTAATCACGCGGCGGTAATACGCCCAAGTCTATCTCTACGGTATAATTATACGTATTATACTAGTAATTCCGTAGAGGGAGATTTAGGGGTGTTACAACCTTCCTTTTGCCCGTCTGAGTCAGAAGGATCTTGGACCAATCAATGGCAGGTGTGGCCTTCTCCTTTGGATGTGGAGTAGGCTGCCTATCTCTGATTGGCTTTCTCCTCTCAGCTTGAGGGGTCTTCATGGCCGACTGACCCTTGTTAGAGTCAGTCGTCCTCTTGTTGATCAGGTCTTTAATTTCATCCTTGAAACTTGTCATGAATTTCATGAGTTTGTCTCGGGTGACTAGAGCCTGACCCCTTGTCGTTTGGCTTTCGCAGGCGGTGTTCCAACAGTCTTGTTAGGACCAGCTTCATTGTTGATTTGTTCAAATCTATCTCAGGGATGGATGCGCTTAGAGATGAGTGACCCATTAGGGGCCACATGGGTTTCGACTTCACAGTCATTGTATGTATCCCGGTCTGTATAGACCTCCCCATCGGCTCTAGGCCGGTTCATTTCAAGCGGCAGTATAGACTCTTGAACCATCTTGGAGGTACTCTCCCCACAAATGGCGTTAAATGTTTTGGGTGTTTTTTTGGTCCCTCAGGAGAGTTACGTCACCAAGACTGGTCCGACGCGGTTTGTACCTGCAGAACACGGAGACTCTGGTTGGTAGGAGCTCCGTCTCCGACAAACAAGTTAGTATTGGTCGTAGAAGATGAAAAGGTGTGGAAAAGATAAATGCAAGATTTTCTTGGATTCCGAGATCATGTGTTTTCTCTAATGTGAGAAAATGTTGGGTTGTTGTAATAATCGTATGTGTCACCAAAATGGGTGAAATCTTCCTATTTATAGGGTCGTTAGAAAATGTGCCCTCCACTAATAGGTTGCGCCATTTTGCGGCGTTTTTGGGTTGGGCCCTGCAGACGTCATTCCATTTGTCATCTGAGGCTGACACATGTCGGCTGAGGAATGGTCCACGTTGGACCCATCCTAGAGTGACACGTGTCTCTCAGCCACATGTCTAGGGTATTTTTACCCTAAACATTTTAGATAATTTTTCTTATAATGAAAGTGATGCATTTAAAAGAAACACATGAGGGAGTAGTTTGGAATTGTACCGGATCTGAAAATACATAGATTCAGTTAGGGGTGTTCATAAATTAGTCCGGATCGATAAAATGGACCAGACCACCTCGGACCGGTCTTCGGGTCCAAAAATTTATTTTTCCGATCCGGTCCATCACCCTATAAATAACGGTCTTGGACCGGACTGATTTTTTTTATTAAAAATATGTGTGAAACCTTAAATAATGGTTAAGATAATAAGCTTAGAAACCTTTAAAATTATGAGTTTTTTTGTATTAAAGAAAAAAAAAGGTTAAAGTGTAGCTTTTCCTTTACTTTTTTGAGTTATCCATTAAATTAGTATTAACAAATTAGAATTCTTTTTTTGAAAAATTCTTAAATCGGTCCAAAGCGGTCCGATTCGGTCCGGGTTTTGGACCGATTCTTTCTCCAATCTGGGTTTGATTCTAGTTTAATCGGTCCGATTTTCGATTTTTGAAATTCTAATTTTCGGTTTTCGATCCGGTCCAGTCCAGTCTTGGACCGATAGGTAGGGCTGAGCAAAACTACCCGAAAAATCGAAAACCCGAAAAACCGATCCGTAATCGTTCCGAAAATTAGGGTACCCGATATGATAATCATAACCGTTCGGGTACCCGTTCCGATAATTTGTTATCGGGTATGGTTATTGGGTATCATTTTAAAATTAACGGTTACTTGATCCGTTCCGATAAGCATTTTTTTTGCCTTTTTCCCCTACTTTAATCTATCTTTTTTCAAAACTAAACTCTTACTTTACTGTATAATTATTTTATAATATCAATGATTTGTAATATTATTAATAATTTGGTCAAAATTATATGATATTGTTGTTAATTAGTGGTAAATTATATTATAATAACTACATAATTAAGTTTAATTATCATTATTGGATATCTTATTGGGTACCCGATAACCGATCCGAAAATTCGGGTGCCCGAAGTCCGGCTACCCGAATTTATCAGTTCGGGATATGGATATCACTTTTAATGATTTTGGGTATCGGGTACCCGAGCCGTTAGTACTAACGGTACAGGGTCCGTCCCATGCTCACCCCTACCGATAGGCGATGAACCCCCTCAATTTGTTCGTCCGTAACATTGAATAGCGGTTCATCGCCTAGGTTACGGACGGACTAACCTATAATGTTAACGTAATAGGTAAGTTCGTTCAAGACTTCAACCTGTAATCCCCTCAAAAAAAAAAAAAAAAAAAAAAGACTTCAATCGCACTGTAGTTTGCTGTTATAGTCTATTCCATCCGTCTTGATTCTTGAAGAATGCCGGTGAGAGTTTCCGAGAATTCTGTACCTTCGCAAATTCCAGGTATTCCCACATTTTCTATAATGCAATCTGCCTCAATTTCATTGTTCTTCAAATTTGTTTTGAACTTATAATTTGGGCTCAATTATATTAATATTTATGTAATTTTGGGTTAATTATATTAATTTATGTAATTTCGGCTCAATTATATTAATATTTATGTAATTTTGGGTCAATTTCTGTAGGTTCATGTTCTGGGCACACCTCTCCTCCACCTTGTACCTTACTTGGCGTTGGGCAGGTAATTTGATTGAACACTACTTTCATAATTTGCAATTAATTTTCCGATTAACTATCTTGTTTTGATTGAAGTATTGAACACTACTTTCATAATTTGTTAAATTGAATTTTGTGTTCAATTATGAATTCTGGGGTTTGGTTACATGGGCATTGAATTTCTACAAGATATATCCTGCAATGTTACTCATATTAAGACCCTACTAGCATTACTGGACATATGGAGAACCTAAAGCTAGCGTGTATGCTTGTGTTTGAACAGAATCATGACATATTTCGTAGCGCTTATCATTGCTTTTGTCTGTTATGATATCTTTGTTGCTGTCTGACTAGTGATTTATGTTTTCGTACAATCAATATATATTCTAAATCAAGGATTTGCCTCCCTTCAACTACCCATTTTTGTACCTTGATCATATTTGCATCTTCTCTTGGTCGCCTTCTATTCACTGAAATATGACTATTTGATTTAACAAAGTGATTTCTTCCTGAGTATGCTTCAGCACGTTGAAGACTTAGTGCTCAAAAAGTTGTTCTAGCTTCTTAAAAAACGCTTTTCAGTAGCTTTGTTTCCGAAATCTTCTATAAATTGTTTGTTTCTTCAATGTTTTCCTATATGAGTAGTTAGTAACTGTAGCTATGTGATATTGTGCAAATGACAATAAGAAGAAGGAAAAGTAGAATATAAGTAGTTAATGGGCTTTAGATAAGCAATTCAACAAGATTTAACAATTAAGTAAGCTTAATATATGTGTATATGTAATCTACGATGTCATGCGAAACATCTTGTTTCATTTGTGTTGTGTCCCCGCACCCTAGGTGGTACAGACTTCAACCTGATCTCGGATCCCGAGAAGATCTCACCTCTTTTTCCGCACCTTCTTCTGAATCTTCAAGTACTAACTTGATCGTCGGAGGCGAAGCTCCAACCACCCGAAGTCTCCGTTGTTTTGCAGGTATAGGCAGTGCGCAACCAGACTCTGAGCTGTAACTCTCTCGAGGGACAAAAACACCCAAATCATTTGGCGCCGTCTGAGCAAAGAGTACCTCAAGAATGATTCAAGAGTCTGTACCACCTCCTGGCCGCCCGGTTAATTAGCCGGAGGTCTTTACTGACCAAGAGGATGATGATCCTCAGGTCGAAACCTACATAGCCAAAGATGGCTCTCTGATTACTAAGCGCATCCATCACGGGTACAAGTCGATCCCCTGGTTAGCCGTAAGGGGAAACCCATACGGCAGGTGGATCCGCCCCAGCCACCCGGGACGAACTCATAAAATTCATGACTAGTTTCAAGGGTGAAATCAAGGATCTGATCACCAAGAGCAAGGCTGGCCCAAGTATGGGCCAGTCGGCAAGAAAGCCTCCTCCATGGTCAGGCAGCCAACTCCTCATCCAAAGGACAAGGCAGCCGGGACCCTTGACTGGTCCAAGATTCTTCTACCCCAGAAGAATACAACAACCGCTCGCCGGGATGAACAACCAGTGGGTAACAAAAAATCAATTTCTGACGCTCGGGAAATCATCACCCGCAGGAGAGGTCGGCAGCTGTCTGACAGCCTCAACCTCGAGCTTTCCAGACAGCTTTAAGAATACATCCGCAGGGAATGCTCAATCCTTGCATGAGAGCCATACAGGCGGTAAATACTGTTCACTCAGATGATCAGGAATGCACCGTATGTACCTACGACCAGTATTCTCCTCATTTCATGCAGCCGACCCTCTTTGGGTCAGGCGGCATACAATGTCCAACCTTTGGACTAGCTCTGTGTGCTCAAACTTGCTCAAACTTGGTTAACAAACTTTTGTGTTCACCAAGGAGATAACCGAAGCTGCATAGCCGACCAAGTTTAAGAATGTGGTTGTGGGTGCTTATGATGGCACCACCAACTCGAAGGACCACCTCATGGCCTACTCCAACCTCATGCACATGCAGGGGTTGGAGGACGCTATGTGGTGTCGGTGCTTCCCGACTCCAACAATGGTTCGGCAACCTGTGAGCCAGCCGGGTGCATCGATAGTTTCATGAACCTTGCTCTCCTGTTTGCCTCCAACTTCTCGATGAACATCCCTGCCTAAAAGACAAGTCTCGACTTGAGCACCATCCGCACGGGATAGAGAAGGGCTCCGCTCTTATGTTAGGCGGTTTAACCGGGTGAGAATTCAACGAGGTAGCCTATACAGACTTCTTCAAGGGTCTGAAAGATGAGTCGACCTTGAAGTTTGACCTTGTCCATAAGAGGGTTTTTACCCTTCAAGAGGCGTTGATAGAGGCAAAGTGATTTATTCAAGCTACTGACCTCTGCTCCTCCAGACAAACAAAAGGAGAGTCGGGGCTGAGCCCGGCTCAAAAAGCTGAAGAGAGCAAAAAGAGAAAAGATGTTTGGGCGGTTGAGGAACCTGATGAACCGTCCTAAAAGAAAAAGAAAGAATTCAAACTGTATGTTTTGCGGTATGAATTCAATAAAGACTGCTACACCATGGTATAAAAACAAGGTCGCGGCGTCTTGGTTGGGCCGTTTTGTAAAGGAAATTCAATTGACCGAGCCGCAATTGTCCACATCAACAAGGGGTATTAATAAACATCGCGATTTTGTCCGAATCAAACATTTCAACCCGAAATCACCCCGCATTGAAAGTTACATCTATTATTTCACACAAAAGTTACTTTCTATCATTAACCTATACTAAAAGCGAATCTAAAATGACACTTGTCATAATCTCATTAAAAAATTTCCCGCCCATTTTACTTCCTATTTTTATGCAGATACTTTAAGGAAATAATTTTATAATAATTTAAAATATCTTTCTTCTATTCAAAATTCTTAACAATAATTAATCTCCATATAAACCCAACTAATATATTTTTACATATAAGTAATCTTTTATTTGGTATTATTTTTGTAAAAAAAATGAGGTAAATATTATTAAACAATACTGCTATATATTATTTTAGTCTTTGATAATACTATAAACTTTTTTTTTTCTTCCAATTTTGTTACTTTTGCAATAATGTTTATTTCAATTAAAAATAAAATAATTTTGTTAAGATTTATATACACTTTATTTTCTACTCTTAAAAGTCGTACCAATACTAACGTAGCATGTACGGGTACTATCCTTAGAATTTTTTTACAAAAAATAAAAACTTCAAAAAACTTTTTTTTTTTTTCTTAAATCAAGTCTAAGTGTCACTAATCTTGACATTGATAAAGTTACATGTAAAATTAAAGTTATATTTATTTTTGAATTAGTATTATGAGTTAAAGTTTTTTTTTATAAAATTTAATATTAACCGTGCATTGCACGGGACTTAAACTAGTTCACAGATATAGTGAAATATTCCCCCATATCTACCCACTAATGGCTCAAATCTTTTATTATGACCCCATATCACCTCACTAATGGCTCTAATCCTCTACTATCTTGAAATCAAATTTGCATTGAGACAACCGTGACATGGTCCTCGATCAACGCATCATAAGCGTTCCCGCGACACCACAACCGTTCCCGTGATCGTAACCGAAACCGCATATTTGAACCATGTGCTACATCATCTTTACAGAGGTGAAGGACCGAGTGACCATTGAGAAACCGAATCCTATGAAGAGTTCTGTTCAGTCGCGGAACAAGAATAAATTCTGCTGTAGTCTCAAGCGGACGTTGGACCGTGTGGCTGACAAGGGCTTGCTGAAGTCCTATGTCTTGAAGTCCAAAGCGGCTTCTAAGACGAATCCGCGACAGTCGTAAAAAACTGTCTAGCCTACTAGTAGTTCGGGTACTGACAAGGATCCGGTCTACACCATAGCAAGCGGATTCGCAAGCGGTGGCCCGACCATCTGGGGCACCAAGGGTCATCTAAAGAGGATGATTCATTCAGTTGATGATGGACAGTCGTCCTCAAGCAGAACATTCCCAGACGTCCTCATCACTAAGAAAGATCGGGGCACAGTTCGCCGACCGCATGACGACCCAGTCGTCATTTAATGCAAGGTCGCCAACTAGTTGGTTGGCCGGATCCTCGTAGACACGGGTCGCTCTTCTGTCTTGGCTTAATTACAAGCGGGACGGTCTGCGCTACGTCTCCCACCCATTAGTTGGCTTTGGTGGAGGAGTCGTGCACCCAGTGAGACAAATTGACATTCCCATCCGGCTGGGTGAGAAGGGAGAAGGACGACACATGGTCGTCCAATTCCTGGTGGTTAAGGAGTTGACCGCCTACAACATCATTCTTGGCCGACCCACTCTGAACGAGTGCAAGGCCGTCATCATCCCAGCTCTCATGCTTCTCAAGTATGAAAGGGATGATGGCTCTGTTAGCTCCCTCAACGGGGATCAGAAGACGGCAAGAGAGTGCTATCTCTCAGACGTCAAGCCGACTACTTCTGCAGCCCCGGTTAGCTGAAGGAGCCAATAGACCTTAACGAAGTCAAGGATCCTGATTCACCCTCTCCAGCAGCCGCCAAGAAAAGAAAAACTGAAAAGCCGGTGGAGGTGAAGAAGGAAAAGAAATAACAATCGCTCACCAGGGAACGGTAAGATGATCTCCATCCCCATCCGGCTGGTGAGCACATTGATATCCCTCTAGACAACAATCGTCCAGAGCGGACGGTTAAGGTGGGGACGGCTGCCTTTGAAAGGCTCGGTGCAGACTTGCACCAAAAAGAATTCAAAAACATCTTTGCCTTTGAAGTGGAGGAGATTCCAGGCATCAGCCCGGATCTCGCAGGCCACAAACTCGCCGTGGACCCAAAAAAGAAGCCCATCCGGCAAAAGAAAAGAAACCACGGCGAGGAGAGAAGTCAGGTGGCTGGACGCTGGGTTCAATGGCCATGTCTCCCCGACTGGATTGCGAATGTTGTGCTTGTAAAGAAGCCGAATGGTACCTGACGTATGTGTGTTGATTACATAGACCTCAACAAGGCATATCCAAAGGACAGTTATCCGCTTTCAAAGATCGACAGCCTGGTCGACTCTACAGCCGGTCATGCCTTAATGAGTTTTATGGATGCCTACTCCGGCTTCCATCAGATACCCCTATGGAAAAGTGATGCCGTTTGGCTTGAAGAATGCGCCGGCTACTTTCCAACATATGATTAATACAGTGTTCATTAATCAAATTGGGAGGAATGTAGAGCCGTATATTGATGACATGATAGTCAAATCCAAGCTACAGACGGATCACTAGGCTGATCTCCGAGAAACCTTCACCACATTCAAGCGGCATAAGGTCATATTAAATCCCAAAAAGTGTGTTTTTGGTGTTAAGAGTCTGGGAAGTTTCTCGGATTCCTGATTGATCAAAGGGGGATAGAGGCTAACCTCGAGAAGATACAGGCGGTGATTGACATGAAATCACCCCGCACTGTTAAGGAAGCTTAGAGGCTTACCGGTTGCCTGGTGCGCTTGGGAGATTCCTCAGCCGGTCAGGTGACAAGTGCCTTTACTTCTTCTAGGCAATTAGGAAGAAGACTCGATTTGAATGGGGAGATGATGAAATTGAAAGAACATTTACACTCCTTACCAAGGCTTGTTAGCCCTCTGCCAAAGGAGACGCTCTTCATGTACCGGGCCGTCTCAGATCATGCCCTAAGTGCTGTTCTCCTTGCTGAGAGAGACGACAATCAACTCCCGGTCTATTTCATTAGCCATGTGCTCAGAAATGCTGAACTTCGGTACCCCATGGTTGAAAAATTTGGCCTTGCTATATACATGGCTGTTAAGAAGTTGAAACCATATTTCCTGGCACATCCGGTGGTGATACTGATTAGCCCCTCAAGCGACCAATGACAACCCTGAACTCATCCGGAAGAATGCTCAAATGGGCTATTGAAATGCAAAGTCTTGAAATCTCCTACGAACCAAGAAAGGCAGTGAAGGGTCAGGCGTTTGCCGACTTCATTGTCGAAAAGACAAGACCGGTTGCTTCGGACAACCTTGATCAGGTTTGGAAGGTGCATGTAGACGGGAGCTCTACTATGAACGGCTGTGGTGTAAGCATAATCTATGAATCCCCGGAAGGGGATAAATTTGAGTATGCACTACAGTTCAAGTTCCAGGCCTCAAATAATGAGGCAGAATATGAAGCTCTACTAGCCGATATCCGCATGTGTAAGGCGGCAGAGGCAACAAAAATTGACGCCTATTCAGACTCTCAGTTGGTCGTTAGCCAATACCATGGTGAGTTTGAAGCCACCCATTCGGCTATGATCAAGTATCTACAGGCGATCAAGGCTGAAGCGGGGACACTTGAAGAATTTCATCTGAGTCAAGTGCCCCGGTCTAAGAACAATCAGGCGGACGCTCTGTCTAAACTGGAATACTCCGCCTCTTGTGATGCGCCTCGGTCAATCTTTTGGAAAATAATGGAAAAACGAAGCATATCTGATGACGAGCCCATTGGAATTCTGGACCGAAGTTTTACTTGGATGGATGGCATCCAGGTGTATCTCGCAGACAGTACGCTCCCTGATTCACCCCAGGAAGCAGCCATGCTGAAAAACGTGCAACAAACTTCGAGATCGGAGAAGGAGAGCTCTTCAAGGCGGGTTTTTTGAAGCCCTTATTGAAATGTGTTACCCCGGAGAAGGGGAAAGAAGTTCTCGAGGAGCTGTATGCGGGATATTGCGCCTCCCACTTAGGCGGATCCCTAGAGCCAGGCGACATTATTTCTGGCCCACTTTGAAGTCGGATGCTATGGAATTTGTTAAAAAATGTGACAAGTGCCAAAGGTTTTGCAAGCTCATCCATTGCCCGGCTACTAATCAGACGGCAATCCACACCTAGTCCCGTTTGCTAAATGGGGCATGGACATTCTAGGTCCGTATATGCCTGCACCACGCGGAAAACGCTATATTCTTGTGGCTGTGGATTATTTTACCAAGTGGGTAGAAGCGGAGGCGGTAAAAGACATCAAGACAAAAGATGTCATCTCCTTCATATGAAAGAACATTATCACCCTATTTGGGATACCTATGTCTATGGTATTTGATAATGGACCGTAATTTGAGACGCCTCAGCTCAAAACTTGGTTGGGAGATCAAGGGATCTTATACTGTTTTGCATCAGTCGGCCGACCCCAAGCAAATGGCCAGGTTGAAGCCTTCAACAAACTCATCTGAGACGGTATTAAGAAGAAAGTTGAAAGAGTCGGTGGTTTATGGGCTGAAGAGTTAATTCACGTCCTGGGGGCCACCGAACAACAGAAAAAGGTGCAACCGGCGAAACTCCATTCCTCATGGTTTACGGTGTTGAAGCCGTCTTCCCATTGAGCATTATGAGCCGACTCTACGAGTCATGTCATATGATGAAGAAGAAAACTGAGAGGCCATGCGGCTAGCATTGGACTCACTCCCGGAGCACAGGGGCAATGGCGCCTTGCGTCATGAGATTTACCGTCTGAGAATGACTCGTGCTTACAACAAGAGAGTGCACAAACGACCCTTGAAAGTTGGGGACTTTGTGACTTTGTGTTACGCAAAATGGAGACAACCGGTAGGGCCAATGAGTAAGGAAAGCTAACTCTTAATTGGGAAGGTCCCTACCGAATTTATGAAGAAGTTAGAAACGGTACCTACCGCTTGGAAACTCCAGACGGCAGGCAGCTGCCTAGAACCTGGAATGTAGATAACTTGAAAAAGTACTAATTCTGAGGCCTGTAAATTTTTGTAAATAAAAAGCCTATCAATGAAAAGTTGCCTTTTGTTTTCATTATTGATTTAATTGCTTTGTATATATGCATGCGCAATCCAAGTTACCGTCTAACATAATATGAAATTAAACTAGGCTAAAACTTAGCGGCTAACATAATGTTTATATTCGGACCTCCGTCTGGGCAATGCACAAGCGGACTTTTAAATATGAAATTAAACTAAGTCAAAAGACTTAGTGGCTAAAATTAGAATTAAAACCGAGGCCAATGGTCATATGCAACATTGTTTTTATAAATTCGTCTGCTCCTATTTGAGTATGGTGTACGGCGAAGCCCCTCCAAGTGTTATCGTCGCAGAGGGCATTCTATCGTTTGCTCAGACGACAAAGATTGAACGACCAAATTGGTTAACTCATAGCTGTCTGACCAAAATAGTCTAAAAGAATGATTAAGTTTAAAACCGGATGTCAAGAGACATCAACAGTTCTTTGTTAGACTATTCAACGAAGTTGTACCAGTTCCAATGGGGCAGGCGATTAAGGTACAATGGATTGAAGATGTCCCAGAATGTCTCAGAATGTCTGAGATCCATCGCTTGGCTAGCAACGAAATACCAGTTGCCCCAATAGGACAGGTGATTAAAAAACAATGGATTGAAGGTACTCCAGACGGCCTTTAAGCTATGTGAAGCCCATCAGATAGGCGGACAATGTCCCCTTGTTCCATTGACCGCCAAACGGTAATTGGCCGTCTGACTAGTAAAGAATCCTATGTGAATTCCTGATTTGGGTACAATGGCTGCTGATTGACGGTTGTGCACTTGGTTTGGGGCAATCACTATTGTGATTGATTGATTTTGGAACATTCCATACTCTTTAAAGTATCAAACATTCCAAAATCAATCAATCTTACAAGTACCGAAACCAATCACACAGTCGCCAGGGGCAAGAATAGTCGGTATACTGTTTGAATTTGCCGCATGCTTTAAAAGTTTGCTGCATGCTTTAAAAAAGATAGGCAAAAATATCAAATTGCATAATACATATGCATAAAATTGAAACAAAATAAAATTTCATGAAGCCGACTTAGTCGGCATATTTTCCTTCAAAACTGACAAAAAAGCCGGATAAATATTATTAACCGGATAACATCTAGGATAGGAGAAAGTAAATTGTTATCCGACTCCACAGTCGGTAGAAACACATTCTCGGCACGTAGGCCGGAAAGATCTAAAAATCCTAAAATACATGGCATACTGCGACTGAAAAACATCAATTCTCTGGATGCTGGATCCCCTCATAGGCCTCATTAGTATCTGCCTGGTCCTCCTTGGGGTTCTCCTCATCAGATTGGACATCGATGGCTTCCCTTTCCCCAGGGAGTTCCTTGGCATTCTTTGTTCATCCAGGCGGCGAAGAACTCGGGCTCCGGCTCACCCTTCTCCCTTAAATAGACTACTGTCTCGGCATATTGGAAAGCCAGAGACCACAGGTGGTAGTCTTTATCGGGATAAAGGGCAGCCAGGCGATCTTCATCCGGGTGTCAGCATCCTCCTCTTTTCAGCAACCACCCGCTCCTCAGCCGCCTTAAGGTTCTTCTAGACCAGCTCCGAGTCCTGCTTCAGCTTCTCACCCTCCGCCTTGAGGTTAGCATTCTCTTGGGAGACACCCTGCAAGGTCTGGAGGTCTTCCTCCGCCTTCTTGAGTTTGTGGCTTTCTCCTTTGCCTTCTCCATTGCTTGAGACCCTTAACCTCCTCCGCTTGTTTCATCAAGATGGCTTTAGATTCAAGTTCACTAATTGTACACTCATATTCAGCAACATCTTGTGAATCCCTAGCTGATTTAATGGCTCTTTTTACCTCCCTCTTCCGGGCATATGGTCGCTTGAGTCCCTCAAACCCAGAGCATGGTCTGTAAACACAAACGGTGTCAATCATGTGGGGTATCTTATGCTAAATTGCAGAAAAAAGGAATTAAGTGTACCTCAGAGAGACAGAATCCGTTCAACATTGAACACCTCTATGCCAGGGATCGCATCCTGCTCCTTCTTATGCACCGCCACCAGGGCGCCTGGACATCCGGCCGGCCATTGGGGGGATTGATCTGCACCATACGTTAAAGGTGAGTGAGCTATATAGGCGGCACTAGTTTGATAACGGCTGTCTGACGAGGAAGTTTGTTGCGAGTGAGATTTCACTCGCAATGGCCAGCCAGCTTAGGCGAGGATTCGAAGGGATTGAATTTAACTTCAGGAGCTTGTGGGATTGCTCCACCCACAGGCGCAGAAAGGCCGGATGGGACCAAGTCAAAGCCCACTTCGAAGCCTCCTATAGTGGTGTTCTTCTTCTCGATCCGGAGGCGGTGCTTCCCAATCAGGGCCTATCTTACCCGAAGTCGACTTTGCAGACTTAGCAGGTTTGACTGGAGTGGAGGCGTCCTCCAGGCCCCCGTTTGAAGAGGTCTTTGGTGAAGGACTTGGGAAGTTCTCCACCCTGCAACATAAATAACAAGTTAAGCATCCGGTTGCGTCTGATAAAAATAGGGCTAAGGAAAGGGTATTTACCTCTGCCTTTAGTTTGGCAGCCCTGTCCTCCGCCAGGTCCCTTCTGATTTGTGCGGAGGACCGTTTGGGGGTCTTTTCCTTGGCCACCATATTTAGAGCGTCTTCTGCAAAAATATAGCAAAAACATTAAATAAAATTATGACTACGTAGCAGAAGTACAAGCGGCATTAAACCAGATGCCGGTCAAACGTACGTTTTGGAATCATAGTGCTGAGACCGCAGGCGGACAAGAACGCCTCGTCCTTGAACCATGCGCACATAGGAATCAAATTATTACGGACTTAGATTACGTCCCCGGTTGAGAGTCTCCGGACGGAGCTCAAAAAACTTGGTTTCCATGATCGCATCATAGTCGTCTCCCGGCATTTTGGGGAGGGCACATTTGCGACCCAGAAGGTCGGGTTTCTTATTATACCGGCGCATCTCCCGGTTCTCTTAGTGGGTTGGGGCAGACAACAAATAAAACCGTGTCTTCCAACCGTCATACTTGGACACCTTGTCCAATGTCATCTGATACTTTGGAAGGATGGTCAGAGTGTATCAGGCCCTCCGCCGCCTGGGTTGCGACTCAAATAATGCATGTGTAAAAGCTTGCCAGCTTGGGTTCAAGTTTTGCATCTCACAGGCGGCAACATACCCCAAAATGTTGGCCCATGAGTTTGGTGAGAGCTGCCAGACTCCTAGGCCATAAGCCCTAAGAATGGCCCTCACCGCATGGTATAACCTTTACCCAAGGGCCGCTTCTTTACAAAGCCCTCAATATCGCTTGACATGATCTCTCTGTCCTTAGCGGAAACATGAATGTTGAAAGGATCGTCTTTATCCTCCCACTTTTTTCTCTCCTCAACCTCACTATCCTCAAGCGGGGGGAGGGGAGTGTCACTATCGTTCTCAGAGCTAGACCCCGAGGCGGAGTCCTCTTCGTCTCCTTGGTCACCGGCTGACCTGAAGTGGACTCTTCCCCGTTTCGGTGTGCAGGGTCAGCTTGATCGACTTCAATTTGGGAGACGGTCCCCTCACCGCCTTTGCCCGCATACAAGATCGTATCGCTAGGGGTTCTTGGGATTCTAGATGGGGAATACTCCCCAAAACTTTCATTATCCTCAGACCCCTCAACCGGGGTTACCTTATTAGACGACACTTCCAAAGTACTATCTCTTCGACGCCGTGTGGTGGTTGTCTGTCGGTTGACGAGTATAATATTGCTCTATACACCTAGAGCCGGCACTCCCAGTCCTAGACTCAGTCGTCCTAGGTTACCGGCCGACTACTAACCTAGGCCGTGAGTCCATTTATTGAATGAATTAAAATAAATGAAATGAGTTGAATGGGGTAGAGGCGGTACCTTACGTTTGTCTCTAAAAGGGGGGCAAACGGCGAGGTCCGACTGAGTCGCTGCAGAAGATGATCTTGCTTGTTTGAGGCACAGGCGGTTGAGAACCGGCTGACGCAGGCGGGAAAAATACCAAGTTTGTGTTCACACACAGGTAGAAGGCAGACTCTCTCTCTCTAGAATGTTTTGAAAACGTCCAAAACTAGGGGGTAAAGTTAGTATTTATAGAGGGGTAAATTTGAGGGTAATTTCGTAATTTCCCCGGAATGTGAAAAGTTAAAATTTTCACAGAAAAAAAAACCCTTTTTATTCGCCACCTACGGAACAGTGACATGTGTCACAGATGCCATATGGCGCGCCACGTCACATCTATGAGGGGCAAATGTTTTTGGTAATTTTACCCATGCCACGTGGCCCAATCAGACCTTGACACGTGTCATACCCTGGTTGGTATGAATTGGGCCAATCTCCTTCTGACACGTGTCTCTCCTAGAACTTGGGAGAAAAAGGCGACCTTCAATGGCCCAAATCCCAAGAAAGCCGTAATTCGGCGCAACATAGAATGATTAGGTCAGAGTGACCTAATCAAGGGCATATTTCCCAATGAGCCTATAAAATAGGGAGATTTCCCCCATTTTGGGACATATACAATTATTAAAGCATACCTTACATTCTCCTCTCACCTCTTTTTCCGCATCTTCTTCCGTTTATCTTCAAGTACTAACTCGATCGTCGAAGGCAGAGCTCCAACCACCCGGAGTCTCCGTTGTTTTGCAGGTACAGGCTGTGCGCAACCAGCCTCTGAGCTGTAACTCTCCCGAGGGACAAAAACACCCAAAACAACAATTATTTAATAGAAATTATTATTTCTTTTCTCTATGATAAAGTGTGCGTCACCTACAAAAGGTGAGCGCCTTTGCCTTGCGCTTAGGCTCCAAGGACTTTTGCGCCTTGGTACGCTTTGCGCCTTTTGAAACTAAGTAGAATCGCTAAAATTGTCGGCCTAGTAGGCTTAGAGGTAATTAGGCCTTTGAAAGCTTTTCAAGAATGTGTTTGAACCACACTCCTTTTTATTGTGTTTTAGGGGTCATTTGGTTTATTGTATTTGGAATAGATTGATATGGAATCTCATATTTTCCGGCATTAGTTTAAAGTCGTTTGGTTTATTGTTGGAATGATTTACGTATCTCATTAAACAAATGGATTGTTATTCTTAGGGGGTGAGGTGAGCATGAATTTCTAGGGGGATGGGGTAGAGTTAGAATCCTCTTGCCCTCTTGGTATGAGGTTTTATAGTTAAAAGTCTAACGAAACAAGGTAACATTCTTCTTAAAGCTCGCTTGTTTTAAAGCTTCATTTTTTACAAGATAACATCTTGTCGTTATCTCGCGTGTTCCCCTTGCCGAACTTTGCATTCACAAGCTCGATGAACCCTTACCCCTCTTGTTGCCAATCGGCAACAGCGCCTATTTCTGAAATGTGGGCTCTGCACCTGGTTTGCTCCCTTGCCACTAAGTAAGCAGGAGTGTGTCCCACAGTGTGACCATGACTATATGGCTAGGCACTGAATTATCCATTTGCATGTTTTCTAGTTGCATACATCTTTTCTCTGCTGGTTTCTTGTGTTATGTTCGTTATCTCCTTGATATAATAAGTTATCCCTTAACTCACCTAATGAATGAATCCCCTCCCACTAGCAAGTCAGATCTTCTCCACTCCCCTTCATATCATCCTTCCACTCACTCCTTTGTCTTAATGACTTCATATCTCCCCTTCATTCTCTCTCTCTCTCTCTCCCCACTTTTCAATCAAGCATGCTATAAATCTAATAGATTTTTGTTATGAAATATGAAGTTCAATGAGGATGACACAGTCACATTTGGTTGGCAGCAATAACCGTTAAATAAAATTCCACTTTGGTGATCTCTATTTTGCATCCAGTTTCATAAAGTAGTAGTAGTTGACTGATTGACTACCTCCCTAAATAGGGTAACATTCTTCTTAGATTACAAATTTGGATGGCTAAGATAAGTTATCTATTTGAAGATGTCTCATCATGAATTATTTCATTCAATTGGCTTTCAAAATTCCTCTTTATAAAGTATAACTAACTGTTACAAGAAAAGTTTAGTTTATGCCTTTTCCAAATTGTTGCAAATTTCCCCATCTTTAATTGTTTTGGTTATTGTGAGCAAAAAGGAGTTAAAAGAATGGAGGTCTTAAATTGAAACATCTTTTTGAATCTTAGTTACTTAAAGTATGTCCAAAATTGAGTTTGTCCAAATGTAATTTTGTTTAACTTCATGTACCAAAAATAGACTTATGTTTATATCTGAGGTCTAGTTTTTCTAGTTAATAATAACATTAACAGATTTTATAATTTAACTTTGTTCTAGTATAACAAATAAAAAAGTGCAAATTAAGAACATTGTTTTTGTTATCTTCAAAATGCAAGTGCTTTATTTGTTGGGTCCTGAACATTTGATTGTAGAAAGAATAAAAAAGAGTAGAGAACATGGAACAAAGAAAGAGAAGGAGAGAGAGAGAGAGAGAGAGAGAGATAGAAAGAGAGAGAGAGAGAGAGAGAGAGAGAGAGAGAAGGAAAAATTAGCTAAACTAGACAAATAAGGTAACAATATTAATGCATGACAATGAGAAATTTATGGGATGCTAAAATACTACATCCGTCCCACAATATTGTTCCTATTTTCCTATTTTGGAGACTCAAAATATTGTTCCTATATCTATTATTGGATAGTATATAAAGACTATTATACCCTAATTTTTTTAACATTATTCATTGAACTTTCTGAATTACCCTTGATTTTTACACTTGCATGTACTTTTTCCCACTTTCTCTCTCTAACTTTAGCCTCTAATTGTATTTTCATCTTTTTAATGTACTTTATCCAGTTTCTCTTCCCATTTTTTAAATACCGGGAAAAAACACAAACAGGAACTATGGAAGGAGTAGATAATAAGAGAATATGTAGGATATAATTCATTATTTAGTTTACAGCAACATTATATAAATGCATTTTGTATTTGATTTTTGTAGTATTCACATTGAGGGAATTCTAAAGAATTATGAGAATTATTTTAAGTGCATATATTGTCTTATTGTGGGATATTATTGTGAGTGTCCATCCCGCTTCTAATAAATTATGGGGACAAAAAATAATCTCGTAGTTTTTCAATATCCTAGACTCACTAAAGAAACTTATGATAAATGGCCTCTTTGCATGAAAACTATTCTAGGTGCACAAGGAGTTTGGGATATAATTGAGAATGGCTATGCACATTAGTCTAAAACTCTAAAATTGAACCAAACGGAGAAATAAGCTTTGAAAAGGGCGAGAAAAAAAAGACCAAAATGCACTTAGGAATTTAAGATCATCCATTATGGTTTGGATGATGATATGTTTGAGAAAGTTGCTAATGTAACTAGGTTTGAACAAGCATGGGGCACTCTTTAAAATTCAATTGAAGGAGTAATTAGATTAAAGAAGGTTTTCCTTCAAACTCTAAGAGGTGATTTTGAAATACTTGAGATGATGTATAAACAATCCATCTTAGATTATGGGATGCTAAAATACTAAAAAAACAAGATGATGTAATAATATTTATGCATGACAATAAATAAATTATGGGATGCTAAAATACTAAACAATAAGAGGAAATGTAGGATAAGAATTCATTATTTAGTCTACAATAGTACTGGGTTGAACCCCATGCAATAGATGCAAGGTTGTTCAATAATATTAAGGAAAATTGAAAATAATAATCCCACCTTTGCTCAACCTACTCAAAATGAGTCAACCTTTGCGTATTTTGGAAACGGGCCAACCTTTGCCCCCTATCTTTTCAAAACAAGTCTTGTTACCTACAACCTGCAATTTTTTTTAATTGTTTTTTCTTTAATCCCTCCCTTGTCACCTTTCCACTCTCTCTTCCACCAAAACCACCACGACACAACCCCTTTCCCCGGCAACCCCCACCCCTTCCAGGAAGCAATAACCAAAATCAGCAGCAAATACGTTCTCTCTCTTTTTTTTTTTCCCCTTTAATCTCGCTCCACCAATGTATGAACATATGCCAATTGCGGCTGTTGTTTCCCTCATTTCGGATCCTTCGCCGGCTACTGGACCGAATGGGTGTTTCTATGATGGGTTACTATGATTGTTGAGGTTATTAGAAACATTCGAAGCTCGCTGGTTTGTGGCTTCGAAAGCCCTGTGACGTAAGGAGCGAGTGACGCATCATTTGACTTTCGATGATGATTAAACGACGTCGTATCCTCATTTACAAGAGGATTCAAAAATCCATCCCCAACATGATGGTATAATCGCTTCCTGGCCTCCTGGGAAAATGTTTGTTATTTTGATGGTTTTTGTTGTGGCTGCTAACTTGCTAGGTGCGGTAGTTGGATGTCGGTGTGGGGCTGCTGGTTGTGGTTGAGGAGTGATGGTTGTGGTCATTGTGTGGCTTATTTGATTGCTGGTGGTGGGATGGTGGCATGCTGTTGTGCCAGGAAGGAGGGTGTGTGGTGTTGGGCAGCTGCGTCCCTGCAAGGTGCAGTGGTCGATGTGGGGCTGTGTTATAGATTGGCTTTAGGAGGGGTAATTTGGGAATTCTAGTATTATTATTAGGTTTTGGTCAGTAGGTTTAGTATAAATAGAGGGAGGGTAGAAAGAAGAAGGGAGGCAGAATATTGGAGTGATTCCTTAGGAGAGTTGTGACCTCAAGTCACTATTGGAGCTTTATCGGCTTAACTTACTACTACCATTTGTAAGAAACCATTAATTTGTTTAATCAAATTTCTGGGTTTTCTCCTTTGTTGTACGATTATTATATCGAGTAATATCAGTCCATTACAGGCTGCTGGTAGTAGTCAAAGATCAGTGGTTGTGCGGCTTTGTTGATTGCTGATGGTGGAAGTGCAGTGCTGAGAGAGGAAGGGAAGGTGCATGGTGATTGGTTGGGTGCTGGAGAAAGAGGTAGCTAACGGGGGAGGCCCGGGGTGGGGGGGTGAGTCAGGTGAGGGATCATAGAGGGAGGAAGGAGCTGGTTCCTTTTTTTTTTTAAAAAAAAAATTATTTTAAAATTTTAAAAAAAGACCAATTAAGGTGACACGTGGAAAGTTACCTTCTAGAATCGGTTACCAAAAACTGGTTAAAGGCTTGTTTAGAGAAATCAGGATGCAAAGGTTGGCTCATTCCCAGAATACGCAAAGGTTGGCTCGTTTTGAGAGCGAAGGTGGGATTGTTCTTTTCAACTTTTTCTAATTCTTAGTGACAACAAATTTATAAACGGTTTTAAAAAATGACTCGACACACTAATTATTAAAGAGTATTAGTTGTTATTTCTATAAGTGGGTCTCACTACCTGGTTGTATTAGTTGTCTATGTAAAAGTGTTTGGTAAGTAGCCAATAGCTACTATATTATGTAAAATGACCAATAATCATACATGCCTAGTTTATCATTATGTGTATTCTTAAGCTAACTTTGTAATAGGTGATAAATTTGACCAACTTTTAATAAAAGAGTCATTTTAACTTTCATAAACCTCTCTCATCAAAAAGCTGCTAATAGTAGCTTTTTGGGCACAAAGCTCTTTCAGTTCTCTCTCATTTAAACACTTTTATAAGAGGTTTGAGTTGGTTAAACTTCTTTTTTGCCTCAAACCTCTCCCAACATAATGATGTATTAGCCATGAGTAATGATCTTTTTATTGGCAGTTATTGATTGCATTTTAATATTGTACATAATGAGAAGACTCGTATTCCTTATATACTGTAAATTTCTCTTTATTCTTTTATGATTTCTTTTCTTATCTTATAAAATCATTAACTGCCATTAATACTTTGCTATTTACTTGCAAGATTGAAGTATGAGTACCGCAATATTCTAGTGTTATGTGTGATGTAATGGTGCAGTTTTAGGTATGATGTATGATTGTGATTCTTTTCTGTTTTAGGCATTTTCTGGAACTCAAAATGTTTCCAGTGTACAAAAGGACGAAGCTTGGAGAGTCAATGTACGTATACAAGGTTGTGACCTAGAGCATGGATATCTGTGTGGCACAATGGAAGCTCTTAATGTTCCAATGGCAGATACACCAGTAAGCCATTCTTCTGAATGATGATGATAATATGAATTCTCATACAAGCTCTCTATCAGAATTATTATTGCTTACTTTTGTTGATACTAGATAGGAATTGATGAAGAATTTCAGTGAATAACAATCTCATGTAATTGGAGATTTCTGCCATTTTTGAACATTGTAGAAATTTCATGTCTACCTGTTCAAAGATAAACAAGTTGTGTTTCGTTGGCTTCAGGTTAACACCACACCAGATAATGTTTATTTATGAGACTGATACTCCCTCTGTTTTTAAATACTAGCTTCATTTCTCCATGCGTGGAGTTTTAGGAGAAATTGGAAAAAATAATAAAATAAGGAGGTAGTGGGGTTGGTGAAATGTAAATTGGAGGAGAGAGAATCAAAAGGTAATAAAATACAATTATACTGAGTCCCACTAGTTGAGAGAAATTAATTAAATAATATAAAACTTTTTCAAATAAGGAAATAGAGCAAGTATTTAAAAACGGCGGGAAAAGGAAAATGGAGCAAGTATTTAAAAACGGAGGGAATACATGATAAAAGGTATTTTTCTAAGGAGAAATAGAGAAATGTTTGTAGAAAATTCGATGATTCCAGATTCCATCTCTAAAATTCTATTATACTTTTAACACCACCTTTCCTCTCATCTAGGCATCATTCATTAACAGACATTATGCACAAGGTACAACATCTTAATTGAATTCGTTTATTTGTCTATGACTATAGCTAAAAGAAAATGGCTATGTGTAAAACCTTATGTACTATAATTGTGATAGCTACGGAGCTCTTATATCTTCCCAGATTTGCACTCTCGTGCTAACTCCTTCGTATATGCCCTGAATGATGTTAATATATTTTTTTTTCAAAAATACCTCTAATTATTAAAAACCCACCAAAGTATCTCTGGACCTTGTCATAGGACTTTTCCAAATCGATGAAAACCATATGTTAGTCCTTATCCCAATACTTCTCCATTGGCTATCTCATGAAATAAATTACCTCCATGATTGTTCGTCCTAGCATAAAGCCAAAAGCTAAATTAGCTCTCTATATTTCATTCTTCTCATTAACCTTTGTTCAATCACTTGCTTTCAAAGTTTTATAGTATAACTGTATAATTCATTAGTTTTATCTCTCAATAATGCACAATCCTTGACATTTTTTTTTTGGGTACAAAGGGAATAGAGTACTTTTCCTCCACTTCAATGGCATCTTATTGCATTTGTATATCTTGTTGAAAAATGTTGTCCACCTTCAGTTCCTTTCTCCCTTAAACATCTTTAAACCTTAATAGTTTCTTTCATTCTTTTTTATTGAATGCTATATTGACTTCTCTCCCTTTTTGTTAAATCCTAATAACTGATCTCCATTGAATAAATTATTAAGTAAGACCTTTATCTCCTTCACACATTTGCCCTTCCTATAATCATCATCTATGAGCAAGTCAATGCCGTTTTCCCTTCTTTCATATCCAACCTTGCATCAGCTCTAAATTCACCTTCGGTTTTGCTTCTCGTACAACTTTCTTTAATTCCCTTCTAGCTTCTTTATACTTATAAATCTTATCTTTCCCATACATTGTATATTATTCTTGTTTGCGATTTAATCACTCGTCACTTTTTAATTACACCAAGATGTGTTCTTATTTGGCAACATGCTTCCTTTTAGATTCTTGTAGGACCTTTTCCACCACTTTCTTTTGGTTATGCTTCATTTAATTTACACTAAATCCATATCCAAATCCATGTTATAAGAAAGAAAATTTTCCTTGCTAGTTTGCAACAAATTTTGATGGTTCTTCCCTTTAAAATTCCACCACTTATGCTTAGGATCTAGGTGTGGTCTTATATATCTCTTACAACAAAAATCAACCACAACCAATCTATGTTAGGTTGTACTCTCACCAGGATTCAACTTACAATCAATATGACCCTTTCTCCTACCATTCCTTGATAAGAATATACTTTGTTTTATGTTGGCATATGTGTTAATATCCTCGCATTTAATGTCCATAAGATGTGATTAAGGTTTTATGCCGGCCGCCATAGAGTTACCACAAGAGACGCGGCAGTGAATGCCATGCAGAGTTATTGATTGGAACTTGGGGAAAGAGAAGGGTAAAAGTCAATTAGTAGAAGAGAAACAAGAATGTAAAGAGAATATATATGATGGAGAATCAGCTCAAAGGATGATAGGAAGTAATTATTTAGGGAGGGGGAGACAGGCCTAATTCTGACTTTAATAATTTTTAAATGTTTGCATAAATTGTTTTTTCTGCTTCCATAGTCTACGATGCATTGCTGACAAGCTTCTCTGGTAACAACATACAGGTGGTGACTTTTTGGGAAGGGGAAATTGTTGATACCAAGAATTATACCTTCTTCACTGGAAAATGGGAGGCAACGTGAGGTTTCTATCCCTTTACTTGAAAGAATATGGGAGGTTTTTACAATTAGGCTCCTTAGCTTTCATTGTGAGGATTATCTAAGCTATAAATATGAGGTCGGTTTAACATTTTCTAAATTAAATTTATCTCTTGGCTTGAAATACTGTTGTAGGCCTGAGGATGATATTAGGCACTGGACAAAATTTCAGTCCTTTGCACCCCTTTTGGTAAGTAATTCCAAAATATATTTTGTGCCTGAGCAGAATATATTATCTTTGTAGTCTGATATGATGTCTTATTAGAGTCAAGTGGAGGTTGATGGTGGGAAGTCACTGGACTTGAGTAACTATCCATTCATTTTCATGGTAAGTTGGTGTGTTTTCCTGCTATATCAGAAATGGAAGGATAACTTAGGATATTAATTATAATTTAAACCATTTATTTGTGGATCTAACGCAGAGATGGAAGGAACAGTATTTTGTAAATGTTGGTACTGACTGCGGCTTAACAATAGCGGGCTTTTATTACGTATGCTTCTCCTGTAATGATGGCTCCATTAATGGCTTCTACTATGATCCTAATAGCAGGTATTAACATAATGCTTTTAACAGTAATACATGTCCTCATTTTATTTTCTTGAAGATGAAAACTAGGGCAAGGTTGGGGAGAGGGGTTTTGAACGTAAACTTCGTGGTATTTGTGGATCTTGTAGTGTTGATTTTATCATGAATATGGTTTTGCAGTCCTTTTCAGAAGCTGGAGTTAAAATCTAGTAATGAAGGGAGGTCTGGCTTCAGTTTTTCAACGTATGAGTTACAATGAAGATTGTATAATCATAATAGTGAATGCTGTTGAAACTGCCCTGACTGAAGATATCCCAAATGCAAATTCAGATTTATTAGAAATCGACTTGTAAAATTAGGGGCTGCTTGGTTGTAAGATTCTCGTTTTCAGTTATACGTTAACATTCAATTATTCATAGAATGAGTACCAAAATTAAGAAATGTTAATTCAACAATTTGAGTGTCCTTTGATGCTTTGTTTTGGTAGTGTGCCATGAGTAATTGACAGAAATTATTTCCATGTCTTGGTTCATCACTCAAAAACTAACCATTTTAGCTAGTTGACACACAGTATTCAAGTCTATTATATTTTTGTCAGTATTCCCTTGGTTATTACCACCTATTATAATTGACGTTTTAGTTATTACCACTAACATTTTTTTTAATTGTTATTAGAAAAATTATCAGGAATATTATGACCTTTTAGCGGTCCGTTCAAAATATAACGACCTATGTATTATTCCGGAATATTACAACCTTTGACTAGGGCTGTACACAGTTTGGTCTAGACGGTAACCAAACCAGAATAAACCGCATTTTAGCAGTTTGGTTTGGTTTGCGGTTTGGAAAAATACGGTTTGGTTTCGATTTTTTGGGAAATACGGTTTGCGGTTTGGTTTGGTTTTTCATAAATTATAAACCAAACCAACCGTAAACCATTAAACCGCATTTTAATATTTAAATAATTTTTAAATAAATTAAAATAGTTATTATATATTAAAAAAAAAAAAAAAAAAAAAAAAAAAAAAAAAAAAAAAAAAACATAAAAAATCATTAGAAGACTAAAACGATCAGTATACTACTATACTCTATACTCAATCTCAAAACTATAATGTAGTATGAATTATTTTTCTAGACAAATGTATTATTTTTTTTCCACTGTTAATTGGTTATGTATTATTTTTTTTATGTGTTATTGTGTTAGCACTTAGCACTTAATTAGTTGGTTGTTACTTTTTATTAAAAATTTGTAGTAGAATTTAATCCCTTTGCCTAATTATTTGAACTTTATTATAAATTTATAAATATTTGACAATTTTTAGGAAAAAATGTCGTCTCATCATAAACTGCAAACCAAATCGCATTATTACGATTTGGTTTGGTTTGGAAAATTGACCAAACCGTATTTTACGGTTTGATTTGGTTTATACTCAAACCACACCAAACCAGACCATGTTCACCCCTACCTTTGACCCTGATTTGCCATAAATAGGATAAAAAAAATTGTTTACCTGTTAAACAGATTAACCTAGACACGTGGCACGTTCTGATTGGTTAAGATTTAAAAAATTTTAAGTTTAATTAAAAAAACAGAAAAA
Organism: Chenopodium quinoa; assembly: GCF_001683475.1. Classification (NCBI taxonomy): domain Eukaryota; kingdom Viridiplantae; phylum Streptophyta; class Magnoliopsida; order Caryophyllales; family Amaranthaceae; genus Chenopodium; species Chenopodium quinoa. The sequence continues at coordinate 507,193 of NW_018743943.1, read as the reverse complement.
ACCCAGTTCCCCTTCTCGTACTTGCGGACCCCACCCCTTCCCGGTCGGCGCCAATACATCGACCACCCCCCTAAGCGCCGGTCGGCGCCGATGTAGCCCTCAACCCCCCCCCCCCCTCACCGCCGGCTGTCGCCGATAATCCCCCCTCATTCATCACCATCACAACCGCCTATGAGGCTCGAGTCCTATTAACCTACTCCCTTCGCTCACCCACCGCACCTTCCCATGACATCAAGCAACCACTCTTCCACCGCTTCCTCCTCCTCCTCCGTTCCTCAATGACCCTAAGGTCATGTCCTTAATTTGATCGGTGATGGGTTTTTCAGGTGTAGAACGAAGATTAGGAGGTTGCAGATGACGGCTAAAGGAAAGGAGGAGGCGGCGGTTCAAGGGTAGGGATCGAGAGGCGTCGACGTGGGGTTTTAGGGTGGTCGGGCTAACGGGGGTAGGGGTAGGGAGGGTGGCACCGGCAAAAGGGGATGGTTGTGGGTTTAGTTTTTTGTAAGAAATTTGTTTTTTTTTTTTTTTTTTTTTTTTTTTTTTTTTTTTTTTTTTTTTTTAAAAAAAAAAAAGGTCACCAACTAGTTACGCCCCATTTTTGGAAGATAAGGGTCAATGGTTGTAATATTCCGGGATAATCCAAAGGTCGCTATATTTTGAGCGAATCATTGAAAGGTCATAATATTCCTGACAATTTTTTCATTTTTATTTTACCACCAACATTTTTCCAAAATCTTAAATTTTACCACCACTTTACCGAACTCCTCAATTGTGATTTGTGTCGTCATATTGGGTTTCACTAACTACCTCCTATTTCCCTCCTCTCTCTACTCTCACTCTTTGTTCTTATTCCTTTTTCAAAATCTGTCTAATTTGGGGGAAAATTTTCAATAAGTTAGGAGTTAGTCAAATTAGGGTTTTCAATCGTCATTATCTTCCATCCAAACGATAATGCAACACAGGAAAAAGGTATGAATATAACCATGCCATGACAACAGGAGAAAGGTATGTAGTTGCTCGTCGTAGGGATTTGCTTTGTTTTCCTTTTTAGGTTATTTGTTGTGTGTTTCCTTTGTCAAAAAAAAAAAGGTCGTGACAACGTGAATGTGACACCTTAATAATTTCTTAGTTTTAAATACTCTATTTGTGTTTTAATTTGTTAAACTCTGAATTATGGCGTGCATTTAGTAGTCTCATGCATAAATATGTTGTTAAGGGAAAATAAGATTGTTTTTTTTTTGTATAAGCCAAAACACTTTTACTGCTTGCAAAATATGTAGGGCTTATAAAAAAAGTGTTCAAACCTGCACAAAGGTATTACAATGACAACAAGTTCAACGCATGTCCCGAGCTGAAAAGTAATTATTTTTGTTTGTCAAATGAAAAATAGGCAGTAGTTTTTTAGGTATGCATATAGACGCATAATACCTATTTATTAAACATAAATATAGGAGGGTATTATGGGGTTTTTATTTAATTTTTTTTATTTGATGTTTTTCTACAGTGGTACATTTTATAAGACCCTCTACAATGGTAAGACTTAAGTGAGCAATTGTAGGGGAGAGAGAGTATTTTTTTTCAATGTATACCAATAAGTTGGTATCTAAACTTAACAGCTCCAAAAAAAAGTTGCTAAGTTTAATACTCAACTTTGAGTCTCATTTGATAAAAAGTGTGGACCCCTTATCAAAATTCTAATATATTTTGTAATTTATTTAAGTTTTACTTTTTTTATAATCTTACAATATTTGATAATAAAATAGAAATGGATTTGGTGAGTCATAAATTGAAAGTGACATTTATATATTTTAGAGAGTCTCACCATTGGAAAATTAAGCTTCACATGAGTAGTTAAATTGAGAAGTGAGTATGGTATCAGCATTGAAGATAAAACAACAACTCATTTTAGATTTCAATCCTCAAATTTGAGTCTCACTATTGGAAATGGTCTAATGTATCATTAAAGCATAAGTTGTATTAATAATACTTTTTGTGTACTATTATGCATGAAGTGTTACTTTTTTGTCATCCTAAGTCACCTAGTTGTACATTTTACCATCCTATATGTTTCTAAAACGGCGCTATACACCAAAACTTAACCGTTTTTAGCAGGTTTCGAGTCATGACAAACTTTCTGACTAGCTGCAAATGCAGATACATGTCTCTTCAGGTATCATGTAATAATGAGCACCCCTAAATGTAATGTTCAAGCAATCCGACCATAATCCAAATTTATGCTGCATTAGCTTATCCCCTAAATGGTTGAATTTAACAGTGTTTACAGAATTCTTGCTAGGTCCTTTGTATCTACATTCAAACAAACTTGAAACAACAAAACACTTATCACAAATGAAAACCAAAGTTGCATTATCAAACCATAATCCAAATTTATACTGCATTAGCTTCACCATTAACATTGCAAACTATATTTCATTAAGTGAACTACAACAAGAAATCCAAAATAAGACCTTGTAATAATTTTGAACCAAGAAAAGCTTCAAAGAAACGCAGCCTAGGAAGAAGCATTTGTAGGGCCCTCACTATTGTCAGCACTTCCATTGGAGCTACTTTGAATGCAAGCAGAATCCGAAAAAAAACTAGGACCTAAGAGCAAAGGAGTCTCTTTCTTTGCAGGCTCAGAAGGCTTCTCAGGTTTCTGTTTTGGTGCCCAAGCCCGAAGAGGAGGTTCAAAGTGTTTGCTGGCAACATCTGGTGGAGGTGAATCTTGGTCTTCACCAGGAAGAACAAGAAGACCCTTCTCCCGAAGGGCAGATGGCTCATTGTAGAAAGCATTCCACAGTGAGTCAATCAGCTGCCTCTCTTCCTTCACAGCCCCAAGCTCTTCCTGTGACATAGTGCTGATGCTTTGAATTCGTTCTTCAAGCAGCTGCTTCAATTTATCATCTTCAATTGATTGACCAGTGGTCTCATTAAGTTTTCCACGTGCAAGCTCCAGCAAACCCTGTAGGGCAGCTTCTCTAACAGATGTATCCTCACTAGAAGCAAGGTGAATCATGATACGGGGGAACCCTAGTTCAGTTACTACACAGCCATCAGATCGGTTTTCCCGTAGCAGATAATGAAGCAAATGCAATGCTTTCCTGCAAAAAACATACTTCCATAAGGGATCGGCAGATAGCAGAAAAGCTAGCAAAGAGCAAAATATACTCAGATATTCCCTTCCTAAATCATCATAATAACATGAAAACCTTTGAAATCTAACGTTCTCAGAGCTTAAAGCATCTTTCAATGCCGCATAACCATTTGCAAGGCGAAATGCTGCAACTCCAGGCTTGTTGTGACGGATTAAAGCTGCAACCAACACCAGGAATACACATCAATATTTCAAGGCAGCACGACAAGGGAAAGAACAATCACTCTCGTGGATGAAAGGTAAATAGGGTTAAAAAAAAAAAAGAGGGGCTGGAGACTCACATGATAAAGCACCCAGTGCCTGTGTACGCACTTTCATATCAGGATCTGAAGTGAAGTTTGTAAGAAGTGGTTCAAAGCCATTTGCTTCCATTACTAGTTGTTGACTCTTAGGATTATTCTGAACAACAGTTGTCACAACATCCGCAGCCTTTGCACGTATATTCGCATGCCGATTTTTAAGATAACCAAGCAGAGGAGACAACCCCCCAATCGAATGAAGATCTGTCAGAAGTAATCAAGCAAGAAAAATAAATAAGCCACCTCGATAATGGGAATGTCAAGAAGATATTACACATTGGGTTTAAAGGCAGTGTGGAAATCATATGATTTCTTTATTTTCACCTTTTTGTAATGTTGCACACAGATTAGATGTAATTCCTTAAAAATTATCATTGCTCATTCTAACCATGATTTGCAGATCCATCAATTTCAAGTTTTCAGTTTAGGAACTTTTATAATATCATCTTCAACTACGCATCATACAAAATTATAAAAGGTTGAAAATAAGAAACTTCACACTGAGCTGAATCTAACAAGATACCACAAGACAAGTCATAGTAAAAACATAGACTAATTTTGCTGCTACAAATAAGGATTCTAGCACAAAGTCACCATGCATGTTGAGGAGAAACTTAAGGATGCTGAACATCATTCATTAAAAATATAAAACATTAAAAAATAAATTAAAATAAAAACTTCATCCATTTTAATTAGGAGTAGAACACAATGAACTACACGCAGTTGAGCAGCGAATCTCATCTTAATATCGAGCTTTTTATCATGGAATGGCTTCTATGGATTCTTTTCTCTATATAATAGTTAAGAATCTTAAGATACAGGGTATGGGTCTTTCCCAAATTTCTTAGACAGTGACCTAGCTCCTTTAATGATCTAAGTGTATAGCTACAATATTTTCAACTCTACTTAATTAGCAATGTGTCCAAGTCTTGACACTTGACAGGCAGGTCAAAAATCAAAGACGGATTCTGTCAAAATGATAGAATAGTCAGGCCTAATGTACTGTGCACTACACTAGTAATGCCTCGTGGGGTCATAGAGCCGATAACCTTGAGTCACCTAGGTTCTTAACTCATGTTCTATTTGTGATTGAGATTTAAACCTGGCTTATGTGTTTAAAATACACAACTCGGAACAGAGAAATCATATTATTGGATTTTGTTGTGGGCTTTCCCTTGGCTTAAGTGCCAGCAAGGACTAGTAGAATGGTCGTCTCTTAGAGTTTGTTTTTTAAGCGGAACGGGAGCTGCACATTAGCACAAGATCCTGGCCCCTATCAAAATCAGTACCGGTGTTTTGTCCCCTTGCTTGTCGGCAAACTCCACTCCATACCAGCAATTGATGAGGCAATCTTAAAAGTATATAGTCTCACTAGCTATGCCAAAAGTATTGCCTGGCTTGAGGCAAGCAAGAAGCACCTACTTGAGAGGGTTCCCTCACAAACCTGGCTTATTACAGAAATGAGGCCTTTTGGCAAGGGCAGCATTTACAGCAATCATCACTATTTCTTTTTAGGACTGCCAAAAGCCCAAAAACTGTTAATTTGAGAACAAGACAGAATTTCATAAGATGTAGATTTTGGATCCCAAGAGGGACTGCAGATTGACTTTCTAAGCCAAAGCAAGCAAATATCACAGAAGAATTCTGAAGCTTTGACTCTAATCCTATTGTTAAATCCTAGGCTTATATTAATCTACTTGCTTTTTCTCCACTTAAAGGGAGCTGTGTTAAATTAAAAGTACTTTCTTGTATGCACTTTTGTTTTCAATAAGGACTTAATGGGCATCCCCCATGCTGGCAGGGAGTTTGGAAGCTGATCTGGCTCATTCTTAGATAAAGAGCCCTGAGCCCCTTATACATTTTTTCCTTGTCCTTAATCAAACAGACAAAGTTGAGTTCTTTGACTTTCCATTACGAAAGAAACGCTTCACGTGCGCTAAGCCCCTTTTAGTCGTCTTTCCTTGTCCTAAATTAAACTAACAAAGTTTTGTTCTTTGTCCATTACAAATGAAACGCTTACCCTGCTCCCTCCTCATGTCCACCAGCAGGCAAACCCAAAACCTCATCTTTTTTATTAACACCAGTTGCTAGAGGCTATGACAAGAGGTCTCAAATCAAACAATAGAATCTAACTCTAACCTTGCTCATTATCCAGCTTTCAATGCAGAAATGATAAACATAGCATGCTAATAAAGGAGCAATTTTACCAGACCAACATTTGCCAAATAAGGCATCAAAACTTTGCACGCAGCTATACAGCAATTACATCCAAGCTCAGTAACTGAAGTAAACAGAAGGTTTGACTAGTCCATTTCTACCTAACCAGCATCAAATATGCCTTGATATGGAGTCATTAACAAAATTGTCTACACTGATGCAGAAGGCACAAAAGACCAAAAAGGGTGTTAAATGTTAGTGCGGATCCATAGTCCAGCTATATATTTTTTTATATATAATTTTTAATAGAATCCTATACATATCACATGTAAAGAAGGATACTTTTGATCCCAAATTAACAGACCAATTCGTTAATATCCGTTCCAATGTTTCACTCCAAAGACAAGATTTCCAAGTACTACTTGCCTTAGTAACAACATCACATCTATATTTTTACCATAAAGAGTACCATCCATTGCTTAAGGAAAGAATTTTATCATTAACATCCGTACATTGATGCTCTTTACATAGTTAGGAGCACAATTAACTAATTTGGTGAACATCTCTCTTTATGGGACAATTTTCATCATTATTATAGGAAAATAGGGAGCTAAGCTCATCTTTTCTCAGCATCAATGACATACAAAACCACCACCATCATACATCTAACAAGATTTGTTCAGCTCAGCAAACCAACAGAAGACTTGCCAAACATAGGCTTAAATACAGGATAAAAACTCTCCAAAACAATTCAAACAAAAAACTAGAAGCAATCCAACTTCAGTCAAGTACAACAACATAGCAACTCAAGCAACTGAAGGAATGCAACACCCTAAGCTAAAAACTAAATAAATGATGGAAAAACCAAAACTTATAATTTAAGTGAAATTCATAGGATTTGTGATGCATCCCTTTTTTAAGGAAATAATTTTCTGGTTCAACAAATCACTATAGGTATCTGTCCATTCCTTTCATCTCTCTCACTATCTGAATGGTTCAAAACTATAAACATTATCAAAAGGAAATAACAGAATATAACTAAACAATAATGATTGCATTTACTAAACTCGTGTCAGCAAAACCACAATACAACAAGTTTTTATCTAATTTAATACTGGTTACAAGAAAATCATATCAATTTGTCACAAGAAAAATACACCAATGCCATAGGGGTCATTTCAACACTGCCCATTTTGGAACTCATTCCAAGCAATATAAGATTGTTATAAGCATGACATTGACAAACAAATAAACAGAAAAGAAAACAAATCTTTAAACTCACCATTTGCCATATCAATTGACTCTACATGCTCTTGCAGCTCATCCAACATATCTGTAGATTAACAGAACCAAAAATTATTAAAGTTTGCAGGCTATGAAAAGAAGATATGTATATTATCGCATATCATATTGCTAAGGCAGGGAAAACATTCGCCATTACCTTCAATATCACCAGGACTTACTCCTTGAGAATCTAAAACTTCCTCTGGAGTTTGCATAACTTGAGTTATCTCTTTCATTCGCTTGACTACATCAATGGTTTGTGACTGCATGGCTTCCATAAACCATTTTCGGTCTTCCTCGCTGGTCATCCCAGAATCAAATACATGAGGCCAGAATAAAGCATGAACATTTGTGCTGGCAAATACTGCGAGGGTTTGGTTTACCCATTGATTCAACACATGCCAGATTGGCTAAATAAATATAGAAGTAAAACTCCACAAACAGTCTTTGACCCCCACCCCCCTAACAAAAAAAAATGATCACAATCAATTCAAGATAAAAAAAAAACGTGGCAAATGATGGAATAAACTATGAATCACCCGTCATCAGAATGCAATTCAATAATCGCTTTTCCTACTGTTTCAGCATCTCTTTGTGATGGGCTTGATTAAAATACTTAATTGCACCATGTTTCAATTTTGGAAAATTTATAATAATTGCACCATTTCCTCTAATGGTATGGATTTAACTACAGTTGCCCTCTAAAATTTTTACTTCCACCCTCTTCTTTCCCTCTTCAACCATCATAAACCTTGCAATTTTGCAATTGCCATGGCTGCCAAAATTCGTGATCAACATTTTCTCCTACTCCTTTAACCTCACAACCAGACTCCATCAACACCACCACCAGGAACCAGCCTCAGCCTGACAAATACGGAAATACCTTAACCACTCCCAACCACCACCGTCCTTCATTAAGACTTCCAACACCACCAAAACCACCATCCTCTGATAATCGACCTTCACCACCAATATCTTTAAAACCAGTGCCCCACAGCCTTAATTACCGACCCAAAAATTCCAAGAAAAAATTATGAAGCAACCATGGAGTACCTTGAGCAAAAATCAATTTAGACCTGAGCTTTTGGTGGTACACTCGTTGTCTTGTCAATCCGACCACACATCTTTTATCTTTTTTTTGGCAGTGGTATGATGGCGGCAGTGATTTGCAAGTTGCAACTATGAGTGTGGTGGGTTGGTGGAATAGCAAAGGTCAGTGGCGGTGGTCGTAGCGGTGGTTGGGTTGCAAAGGAGTGAAGAACGGTAGAGTATACATTTCGACATCTGCTTTCCTTTTTCTTAAATAATGTGATATTTGGAAATTGTGCAAATATTTTGTAATGGAGGAAGTACTATTGTCCTACTCCGTATCATACTTAAAATGTGTACAAGGATACTCAGCACATCTGTTTTTCAATTCTCGAACAGTTACAAAAAGAGCACATCTAAACTGATAACCTTTCGAATACAAAGATTTCCTCATCAATAGTTTAAAAAAGGAAAATCTTGCAACCGATTCTTCATCGGCCACATAGTTTATGCTTAATTTTAATTTTACTTTCAGCTTTTTTTTTTTTTTTTTTTTCCTCTCTTTTTGGATGATGGGTCAAAATGTCAAATCCTTGAAATCCTGCAACTTTAAAAAACCATCCTTTATTAACACTTATCATTTATGAGTACTGAGTACGAAGTAATGTTGTATAAATAGTCTATCAGATAATCAGATTACTTTCGTATAAAGCAAACCTGCAATCACTTTATCATCTGCCGCATAGTAACCGCATAATATTAAATTAAGTATACGTAAGTTGATAGTTCTAATTAGTTGTAATCTTTCATTTTCAAAATAGCTAAACAAATTCTTTATCATCATTTAATACAGAAAATCGTAAAAACACTCTATAACAAAAACAACCGATTTCAATTCAAAACCCGGAACTCAATAAACACGAAAACGCTTGCAAAACTAGCAATCAATACATAAATATAGGACACCCGAATTCCCATTCGGAACAACGATTGAATACATTAATATCAAATTCAAAGACTGGTGAAAATAAATTGAAGAAAACAAAGAGGAAAAATGAGATACCTTAATTGGCGTGGAGGTTGAGTACCGTCGGAATGAGATAGACTCCATTTTAGGAGTCCTTCCCAATTGGGGTTGTCTTTACTCATGATTTCAGAAGAGAACTTTGTGAGGTTTTGCAGAGATGGGGATTCCAGAAACCCTGAGAAGAGTGAGAAATAAGAATGTTCGAGCCAATTGTAGAAGACTGAATTTCTTATTAATTTATTTTTTTCAATAAAGTTGAGTATAAAGGAGTGCTTTCCCAATATTTTTTTCAATATTGTTGGTAAAATTTACAATTCCACAAATACAGCTACTTTTTATAATATTCCCAATGTATTGTCCACATCAGCAACTTAATCAAATTATTTTTTTTTTAATTTTTTGTATGAAACCGCTATCTCAAGTCGCGGTTTTTATGGGAAAAAACCGCCACCTATTAAGTAGCGGTTTTCCACCCATAATTTTTTTTAAAAAAAAATTAAAGCTTTTCATTCTGACTTCTTTTTCTTTCTCTAATTATGTCGTTATAACCAAGGAGAACCATTGCCATTATCCCCTCTCAAACAGTGGCGGATCTATTAAGGTGCACAGTGAGTCACGTGACTCACCAGCACACACACACACACACAAAAATATCTAAGAGACCGCCTATTACAGATAGGCGGTCTCTTTGTTGCTTCTGTTTGAGATTAGCCCACTGTTAGTTTTTTAAATATCAAAGAGACCGCCTATTAAACTATCAGATAGGTGGTCTCTTTGTTGCTGCTATTGCCTCCACATCATTAGAGACCTGTTATGGTTTTTTTTTGTCAGCCATTGAATTAGAATAATTTTTTTGCCGCTTTCATATTTCATTAAAGAGACCTGTTATATTTAATAACCGATCTCTTAAGTTATCTAACTTTTTTTTAATAATTCTTGTTTTTAAGTAAAAAATCATAAAGTTAGTTTAATGTAATAGTTTTATAGTATGTATTTTTATATCCTATTTTTGGATTGAAATCATTTTGGTGAAATATAATTTTTTTTTTATATAATTTTTGGATTGAAACAAGTGATCAATTATTGATGGTGACTCATAAGTTCGAAAATCCTGGATCCGCCACTACTCTCATTCAATCTTCAAATTTTATTTTCAATTTCACATCATCTAAAATTAAATCAAGTTTGTGGGTGGAATTTTTGGGCATGGATAATTAAAAGCTTCCTAGGGTAAAAACATCTTATTGACAATGTGGAGGTACGAAACACTGAATTGGTGGTGGGACGAAGTTTCAGCGAGTTAGGCGGCAGATGGAGGTGGTCTAACACCTTGGTGCGGCGAGGTTATCGGGTTTTAGCACTGAGAAGCTTAGATCTAACACCAATTGGTCGAACAACTTCTCTGCTCTCTCTCATGTTCATCCCCTTCTCTCTCTTGTTCTTCCCCTTCTCTCTCTAAAATCAGATTACTTTGTTTTTTTTCACTAATTAAATTAAGATTTGATTTTGTTTTTCATTTTTTGTGTTTGATTTGGAGGAGTTTAAGTAATTTTGCCTCAATTTCATTTTCTTCATGTTGTTCGTTACCTTAGAATTTTTATAAAGGGAATGAATCATTGAAGATGGATTACAATATTATTCTTCTGTACTCATTTTCTAAAAACTACTTTGTAATTAATTTTTTTTCATATACATTGAAAACCGCCACTTGAGTTGGTGGTTTTGGGTTAAACTTTTTTTTAAAAAATAATAAAATTATACTAAATAGTGACGGGGACAGTAGATTGGGAAATAGTAAAATTGTAGCTGTATTTATGGAATTGCTAATAGTTGGAACATTATTATGGGAAAGCACTCAGTATAAAGTGGGGAGGATAGAATATGAAATTTTAAAAAAAAAAACTTCCTCCGTTTTTTTATACTAGCAACACATCATTTATCACGCTTATCGATGAGGTGATTAAAATAGGTAAACGAATGAATTAAGCTATGAAATGTAAATCGTAGCAACATATCCCTTGCTTCTTATAGGTGTTAAAATTTTGTAAATTAATTCATCCGTTTACCCAGTATAATATCTTTCTTAACATACGTGCCAAAAGGTTGTGTTGCAACTAAATCAAAACGGAGGAAGTATGATATGGAGAACACTAGTGTCATGCACGGTTTACAAAGTATTAACAAATAAAAGTAGCTTAAGGTCCGTGTCATGCACGATAAGTCTAATTTTTATAAGAATATCCAACAAATAAAATTTGATAAGTAAACACATTAAATATAGAAACTATAATGTCATAATTTAAATTAATAGGCAAGCAAAAAAATCAAACCAAAATGGATTTTTTGGGCTGCCTAAATCTGAGAATTTTTTCAGGCGGGGCTTGTTTTGATCTAGTCTAGCTAGTGGCCAAATTAGTAAATACTTATTTATAAATAAACTTTTAATTAATAAACATCAAAAATTAATCAAACAACATATGATATTTACCTTTTCCTAATATTAGGCTAAAATTAATTGATATTTTACCTTTTCTTATAATTAGACATGATATAATTGTCACACAACATTATTTTATAGTTATACAATACTCTATAAGTCCTTAATTTGTAATAATATATACGTAGTAGTAAAATCTCAGAAACAAAATTATAATTAATTTGAATTTATAGTCATATTGAAATTGAAAAAAAAATATTAGCTAAGGGAATTGGAAAAAAATTAAGTTTTTTTTTTTTTTTTTAAAAAAAGTAATTTCTTAAACATCTTATATGAATCAATTTATTATTAGTTTTTTGCAAAATTTAATAATACTCCATTTGAAAGACAATTAAAAAGGATTGCGTATAAAGAAGTCATCAAGTTCTTCTCTCCTCCTCTTTTCTATAGTTTATCCAAAATCTTGGTCGTTTAGGCTCTAATAGGTTTCAATAAATCTACACTAGTGTAAATATTTGCCCGTCTCCATATGGTAGAGTCGTTAGTTTTTGTTAGTTTAGCTATTTGATTGCGTTTAGGGTTTGTTTGTGTGTTAGGGTTTATCAAAAAAGTAATCATCTTTTGCCCTATTGTCAGTTCCTTGGTAAAGATTTTTTCAGGATCACAACGTTGTCAAGTTTTCGAATGCGTTGTTTGACAATTAAAACTCTTTAAAATATAATTATTAATCCTTATTTCATTTAGAATAAAAAATAACCTTCTATATTATTCCAGAAGATTAAAATATCCTAATAACTTTAGGAATAATAATTAATAGGCCCTTCTCTAGATCATTGAGCCACATATAAAATTCATTTTGGGATAAATTTAATTTAATCCATAACGTCCTCATTATTTATCGGAATTGGACTTATAATACATCGTTGGAAAACTCTTTTCGAGCCCAATCCAACTACATTATTATTGGACCCTTATCATGGACTAAACTAAATTGGACTGGCTATTTTCATAAATAGAGTGAAGAAAGAAATATTTTCAAAAACATAAAGAGAGATATTTGAATAAAAACAACCACATCATAGACTTTTCACACTTTCATTTTGTTCGATAATCAAATGACGTGAAGGTATTCATCACTGGGTTTGGTTTTGGGGAGACACATTTGGGTGTCTACAGAAGCCCCCACTTTGACTGATTTTAGAGAAATGCAAGTTTCGAAAACAAAAGTCAAAGTAGCGATAGGGACGGAGAATGATTCAGAACGTTCTGCGATCTTAAATCATTCTTATAATGTCGATACCTGCAAACTAGCGTTAGTTAAACAAATAAAAGAGTTAAAAAACGGTATCTTGCACCGTCGAGCACACGTCTCTAGGGAAACCGATTTTTGTTTGACGATCTTCCTCAAGCTAGGGGATATCGCTTGAAGACTGCTCCGCTTGTAGATGCCTTCAATTTCTGCTGTGATAGTCTTCCACATCTTAGGGAACACCATCGAATATAACTCCGCTTGTTTCCATCTTCTATTGTTTTTGACAACTCTCCACATCCTAGGGTGCGTCGTTGAAGGTGACTGCTTGTAGCCATCTTCAGCTTCACTGTTGTTGATGTTGTGGTCACGCTTCGCTGCTGTTGATGTTCACTCATCTCTGAACAAAAGAGATTCTTCCTTTTTTTAGGAAGGTTCACTCGTCTCTAAAAAAGAGAGCTTTGAAAGAAATGTCCACGCGTCTCTGAACAAAAGAGCTTTGAGATAAATGTCCACGCGTCTCTGAACAAAGAGCTTTTTGTTTATTAATGTTCACTCGTCACTGAACAATGGAGCTTCAATAGGATGCCCACGCGTCTCTAAGCAAAAGAGCTTGAAAGGAATGTCCACGCGTCTCTAAGTAAAAGAGCTTTATGATATGTCCACACGTCTCTGAACAAAAGAGCTTTATAGGATGGCCACGCGTCTCTGAGCAAAAGAGCTTTATGATAAGTCCACGCATCTCTGAATAAAAGAGCTTTATAGGATGCCCACGCGTCTCTGAACAAAAGAGCATTGATATTTGAATGTTTATTGAGATCGTTCGATTGGCTACGAACAGGAGCTTTGCTGATTGTATCCTATAAAAATCAAAAGATTGCCAAAAGCCTTTGCTGGTGCTTTTCTTAGGGTTGACCTAAGGTGATTGACTGACTTCTTTGACTTGAGGTTGACTCAACTCGATGTGATGTGACATGACATGACTTAATATGTTTTGACACATGTGTTAGACTCAATTCGAGGTGACATGACTCAACGTACATGACTCGTGTGTACATTATAATGTGATTGTGCGACTCAAAAATTGCAATAAAAGCAAAAATCACTAGTAGAAAAAACAAAAAAGACATCGGTTCATACCCCATATTACCCATCGGTTTGAACCGCTGAATATGTGGAGGGGGGGTGCCAATTCCTCCCACATATGCCACCGGTTCAAAACTGGTGGGATAAATGAGTTTTACTGGTGCCATTAACTAGTTTAGCCATCGGTTAACTGGTGCCAATAAATATTCTCGCGACTTTTTTTTGGTGTAGGCACTTATTGGCACCGGTTAATCGGTGCCATTTTATGTAATTAATTTTTTTCCTGTTTTCTTGCAATAATATAAATAAAACCCTGTGATTCCAGCAATAATATTAACAAAAATATTTATTATTATTATTATTATTATCATTATTATTATTATTATTACCAATAATAATAATATTATTAATAATTATAATAAGAATAATTTCAAAATTGTAATAAAAAGAACAATACATATATAGATATAAATATTCCCAAATGCAATACAATAAATAAAAAGTGTTACATATATATAGTTAAAAAGTTAACAAAACATTAATTCACAATAAAAGTGACATTTACATGTTGAAGGTGATAAAAGACGCCAACATGTCTCGAACTTCATTAAGTTCCTTGATTGTCAACAGACCATCCTTTTGTACCTTGCAAAACTTAAAATACAGAAAAATTATGTTCGAATTAATTAAATAGGCTAAAAAATATATATTTTCTATTTGTTTCTCATAACATGTCTATATTACCTAGTCTTAGGTGTCTAAGGCTTGAAATTGCATCAAATTAGCATTTTACTAATTTTTAAGACGCATTTTTATCAAAAATGGCCTATATGACTTCTACTTTACCCATTTTCTACATTTCTTATCAAATGAACTATTTTTTTTTTATAACATGTCAATGTTGTCTATTATTAAGTGTCTAAGGCTTGAAATCACATCAATAGAGCATTTTATTAAGTTTTAAGACGCATTTTACTCAAAATGGCCCAAATATGGCCTATATGACTTCTACTTTGCCCATTTCCTACATTTCTTATCAAATGGACTATTTCTTTCTCATAACATGTCAATGTTACCTAGTATTAGGTGTCTAAGGCTTAAAATTGAATCAAAAGAGCATTTTACCAAAAATGGCTCCAATATGGCCTACATGCATGACTTCTATTTCACCCATTTTCTACATCTCTTATCAAATGATCTATTTATTTCTCATAACATGTCAATATTATCTAGTTTTAGGTATATGAGGTTTGAAATCTCATTAAAAGAACATATTAACAAAAAAATGGCCCAAATATGGTTTATATGACTTGTAATTAGCCCATTTCTACCTTTCTTATCAAATGAACTATTTCTTTCTCATAACATGTCAATGTTACCTAGTTTTATGTTTCTATGGCTTGAAATCATATCAATAGAGCATTTTATTAAGTTTTAAGACGCATTATACTCAAAATGGCCCAAATATGGCCTATATAACTTCTACTTTGCCCATTTTCTACATTTCTTATCAAATGAACTATTTCTTTCTCATAACATGTCAATGTAACCTATTAATAGGTGTTTAAGCCTTAAAATTGAATTAAAAGGGCATTTTACCAAAAATGGCCCCAATATGGCCTACATGCATGACTTCTATTTAGCCCATTTTCTACATTTCTTATCAAATGATCTATTTCTTTCTCATAACATGTCAATATTATCTAGTTTTAGGTATATAAGGTTTGAAATCACATTAAAAGAGCATATTAACAAAAAAGGGCCCAAATATGGCCTATATGACTTGTATTTAGCCCATTTTCTACCTTTCTTATCAAATAAACTATTTCTTTCTTATAACATGTCAATGTTGCCTATTATTAGGTGTCTAAAGCTTGAAATCACATCAATAGAGCATTTTATTAAGTTTTAAGATGCATTTTACTCAAAATGGCCTAAATATGGCCTATATGACTTTTATTCTGCCCATTTCCTACATTTATTATCAAATGAACTATTTCCTTCTTATAACATGTCAATGTAACCTAGTTTTAGGTGTCTAAGGCTTAAAGTTGAATCAAAAGGGCATGCATTTTTACCAAAAATGGCTCCAATATGGCCTACATGCATGACTTCTATTTAGCCCATTTTCTACATTTCTTATCAAATGATCTATTTATTTCTCATAACATGTTAATATTATCTAGTTTTAGGTGTATAAGGTTTGAAATCACATCAAAACAACATATTAACAAAAAATGGCCTAAATATAGCCTATATGACTTGTATTTAGCCCATTTTCTACCTTTCCTATCAAATGAACTATTTCTTTCTTATAACATGTCAATGTTGCCTATTATTAGGTGTCTAAGGCTTGAAATCACATCAATAGAGCATTTTATTAAGTTTTAAGATGCATTTTACTCAAAATGGCCTAAATATGGCCTATATGACTTATACTTTGCCCATTTCCTACATTTATTATCAAATGAACTATTTCTTTCTCATAGCATGTCAATGTAACCTAGTTTTAGGTGTCTAAGGCTTAAAATTGAATCAAAAGGGCATTTATACCAAAAATGGCTCCAATATGACCTACATGCATGACTTCTATTTAGCCCATTTTCTACACTTCTTATCAAATGATCTATTTCTTTCTCACAACATGTCAATATTATCTAGTTTTAAGTGTATAAGATTTGAAATCACATCAAAACAACATATTAACAAAAAAAATGGCTCAAATATGACCTATATGACTTGTATTTAGCCCATTTTCTACCTTTCCTATCAAATGAACTATTTCTTTCTCATAACATGTCAATGTTACCTAGTTTTATGTGTCTAAGGCTTAAAATTGAATTAAAAGAGCATTTTACCAAAAATGGCCCAAATATGGCCTATATGACTTTTATTTAGCCCATTTTCTACATTTCTTATCAAATGAACTACTTATTTCTCATAACATGTCAATATTATCTACTTTTAGATGTCTAAGGCTTGAAATCATATCAAAAGAGCATTTCATTAAGTTTTAGGACTTAACTCATTAAGCTGTTGACTATCCGTACAATGAGTCACTATGTCAAGCATGAATCTCATCACATACAAAGCACAATCAAGTCCATTTTCTTGTTGTGCGCACCAGCATATGACGAACAAATCTCATGAGTGAAACATGCATAGCAAATTAGCAAATATTTACTAACATAGATTTTTAATAATCACAATATCGTGTAAATTACCATCGGTGACTTCCATATTGGACCCTAAGAAGCACGACAATGTAGCTTCTTCATAACACTGTAGTAAAGTACATTCAAATTTGATTAGTCGTCCGACTTCTAAATTTGTTAGCAATAATCATCACTAGGTAGCTACATATATTTACTTTTGTAATATAGCCTTCACAAGCCACTTTTCCGATGAACGAGCTGAATCAAGGTAATAGATTGTGTTATTGGAATTACAAATCACCATGAGGCTCCAATTCTCCCTACATAAGTTCACAATAGACAAACAAATTAATATTTAGGAGTCAACATAAAATGAGGCTAAACGATTGAATTTGACATGGTTAGACATACTCTTTATAACACGGGGCGAATATGAACTTGTCTCCCGCACGCACTGATTCCCTGATACTCTGTTCAACATAATACAATACGTCACAGGAGTTGCCTAAGATTCTAGGAGTGGATATCTTCTCGGGGCATAACCACCCAACTTTACAAGGAGAATTAGTTTCAGTTAAGTGCTCCTGTAGTGCTCTGCGTGCATGAACATTGAATAATTAATCAGATGAAGGATAATCACCACTAATTTGAATAACATGAAAATAGTGTAGATTATGTGGCATTGAAGTACCTCATGAATGTTTGAATGAGGGAAATGTTAAGCTTTGCACCACGTAGAAATTCCTTCACATCTTCTTTGTTAATCCATGCAACTGGATCCTCATCATAGTGGAACATTGCCTTAAGAAGTGCAACTTCAATGGGATCGTCCAAATGACAAGCACGATTGTGAAGAAAGGTCAAATTAACATTGAGCGATTGAAGAACAATGTCTTCAACAAGTGGAGTAGGTTGCATGGGTGAACCTCTCGAAGAGTTCAACTTCGACGCTTGTTTCCTCTTGGATTGTTGTTCACTCAACTTCTTGTTAGGTTGATCAATTCTTTTAGGCTTCTCCACCCTCTTTCTCTTTGAAGTTTGGTTTCTATGCGAAATCTGAAACTTCAACGACCGAGTGAGTTAAAAAAAAAAAAAAGTGTTCAAAATAATCCCAAAACAAAGTGCAGCTGCCGCCGTGGCCGGAATAGCCCAAGTAGCTGTCGCTAAGGCTGCAACAGCCCAGGCAGCTTGCTACCGAGGCTACAGTAGCCCAAGAAGCTGCTGCCGATGCTGCAGCAGCCCAGGCAGCTGCTGCCGACGCTGTTACTGCCCAGGCAGCTGCTGCCGACGATGTTTCTGCCCAGGCAGCTGCTGTCGACGTAGCTGTTGCCTAGGCAGTTGTTACCGAGCCTGCCGTAGCCTCGACATCGAAGATGGGGGCCGGGGAGTCGTGCTATTTTGGCGGTTTTATTTTTATCATTGCTTCACTGTGTACTCTCCATCTTCACCATGTAATCTCATTTCTTCTATCACGCACATCATTTCGATCAAGATCCCCACTGTACTCTCCATCTTCACCGTGCCAAATCTACACATGGTATTTAAGCATAAACCCACGACATAATACATGATCTCTAATGATTTCAACACTGTTAGCCACATTCACATTATTACAATCAACACAAGGACAATAAAGGCCTTTGTCACCCAGTTTGTGTTGATCAGATAAAGTCCTCTCACAAAATTCTTGAACCCTATTCCAAAATTCCAATGTATCACGTCTACCATACATCCAAACCACTATCCTTCTCCATTTAGTAAATTGTCTCTAAACATATATAGCAACATATAATGAATAATGTGTAATTGCTACATATTTTATGTAAATCAAATTCAAGTACACATCGTGAATATACCATTTATATAGTGAAAAAAATGCATGTTTCCAAAGGGTCCTTATCACTCCAACCTAACCCATCCTTGAATGTCTACTCGCATAGTGAATGTATGTCAACTTTCCAATTTTAAGGAAAATCCGGCAGCATTTCCCCCTAGTTCTCCAAGTACACGATGTAGATAATTAATTACCCACATATGTACATAGAGAACATAGTGAGGAAATGGTAAGCCAAGATGTTCCTTAAAATAGAAAAGAAGACATACATTCACCACCTAAGTCAGAGTACACATTCAAGAGCAGTCCCAACCAGGGATTATTCAAGACTTTCTCCTAATGAGAAAGCCTTGAATGGGCATCTAGGCATATGATGATCCAAGAATTCTATATATTGTTGTATTTATTTGCAATAAACAATACAAAAATTGTAATATCATGAATAAACTTTTATTAAATGCATAAATAGACAGAAATATAGCTTAGTAAAGTTTTTAATTCATACCAATATAGCAAGTACAATGGATGTACACTTATGAACTTCCCACTTGAGCTAAATATGTAGTCCTCAAGCTAAACTCGTGCTTCACATATGAATCTATAAAAAAACAAAAATTAGGTTAAATATTATGTATGTACAATTTATTCACTAATTTATAACACATTTTCTAATCAATAATTCAACCACAATATATTAAAAGTACCAAAATTAGACTAAATGATAAGCTTACTAATGTTATCTAATTTTTTTTTACAATTCCATTTAAAACCAGCTAAATTCAACTAACTAACAAGCTTACTAATCTCTAATTTTATTTAAATTTCCAATTAAAACCACCAAAATTCAACTAACTAACAAGCTTGAAATCACATACATTGCTCAAGTATATTCATTCACTAATTTATAACATATTTGGTAATCACTAATTCAACCACAATATATTTTAAGTACCAACATTCAACTAACTAACAAGCTTACTAATCTATAATTTTTTTTTAAAATTTCCCATTAAAACCATCTAAACCCGGATTTCAAAGTCCTATTCGAGTTCAAGGTCCGAGGTTTGAGGAAAATGCACAATGCTCTATGCTACTAATTGCCTCCTTGCTAGCAGCTTATCCTTCACTCCACAATCACCACACCATTCACTAAACCTTCACCACACCATTGCATCACCATTTCCCCTCCTCCCTACTGCGCCTCCTCACACCAGCCTCCCAAAGCAGCCCACAACTCCATCTCACGCAACTCTCAGCCACCAACAGCAGCGGGCAGCGGCATCAACAACACCATCTACCGCACCTCCCTGGCTCCCTCCACTCACAATGACATAAAACAACCATCAACTGCCTCCAATTTAGACAATGCCAGAAAACAATCATCAACTGCCTCCATTCACAATGCCACAAAAAAAAAACATACTATTTCGACAATTTAACTACACCAATCACCACACCATTAAAAAAAACATAATAAACAAAAAAAAAACCCATACAATTTAGACAATTTAACTACCAAAAATCAAAATTGAGGTAAAAATATTCAAAATGCAATATTGAGGTAATTAACTAACTTTAGTTTAATCATATATGCCCAATAATTGTTCAAAATGCAAATAAAACTATAGGTATATAATTCAAAATAGTTGTTAAAAATGCCTACAAAATTTAACACTAATCCTAATTAGAGGTGGAAGTGTGACAGGCTAAAGTCGTATCACCTAATCAAAAGTAATTCCTAAAACCACTAACTAAAATAGATAGGGAAGTAGGGTTGAATCCACAGGGAAACGAGTCTTTTTATTCCTAATTAAGTAATATAATCTAGATTATAGAGTAACAACTTATTATTATTGAAGGGAAACTAAACTACTAAGAGTAAAAGTGGAAAAGAATAAAAAGTAGGAGGAGAAACAATGAATAAAAGACCTAGGGCATAGGTTCATCAATAAATAATATTATAGGGTAAAACGTAATAATCAATCATCAATGCATCAATTAATCAGATCATAAAGAGCTTTCGCTACGTATTACAATCACATAATTAATCTATCGGTATTAAATCTCATCTCTCGAATCTCGACTTAACCATTTATAAATTAACCTGCCTATTGAAACTAGACCTAAACATCAATTCTCATCTCTCGAATCTCGAATCAATATTGTCAAACTCATGCATAAAATATCAGGCCTAATCTAGTCACAGAGAATTAAATCAATCAATAGGAAATTAATCTAGCATTGACAATAAACAACAATAAATTACCCCTTCATATTATTTATGGATCCCCAAAAACCCTAGAAAGGAAACTACTCAAACATAATTAAATAAAAAATAAACAAAGCAATTAAAGGAGACATGATGAGGATCAGAAGAGATAGTACCATAAGAAAGAAATATAAAATTGCATAAACCAAAAGTGTAGAGAGAGAAACAAGAGAGATAGTTATACCAAGAGTTTAATTAAGAGGAGGGAGGGAGAAAAGTTAGAGAGAGAAAAAAAGAGAAAAGAAAAACTAAAACTAATAACAATTTAATAAAACTAAAACTAAACTCATGAA
Source organism: Chenopodium quinoa (assembly GCF_001683475.1). Taxonomy (NCBI): domain Eukaryota; kingdom Viridiplantae; phylum Streptophyta; class Magnoliopsida; order Caryophyllales; family Amaranthaceae; genus Chenopodium; species Chenopodium quinoa. Next base: position 485,920 of record NW_018743943.1, on the reverse strand, counting down.
ACTAAAAACAAAATAAAACTAATCTAAAGCTAAATAATGAAAAAGCTAACCTACCCTACCCCTATTCTACGTACTCCCTTTTTAACAAGAAAAAGCCCACAAATCCCACTCACAATATAACTCTAAGAGACTTGATGCAGTCGACATAGGAGTCTAGGACCGAAAATATGTTGGGCCGCCTAATCTGGCTTGTTATATAACTTTGTCCAGCTGACTTCCTTTGGGGATTGAGCTTCTTTTTGCTTTGGGCCCAAAACCCTTAACTTGCTTGCTCATTAGTTGGTCCGAAATATTAATTTGCGAATTGAGCCCTTATATCACCGAACCAAATTTCTTTAACTCGGCTCTGGGCTTAAAATATATATACGATCATAAAATAAGATCAAATTCCAATGTCTTTGTAGTTGCTTAAAAAGCTAGAGAATTGTCATAATTATGCAAATTCCTGAAAATAATATCATATATACAAAAACACTAGAAAACATATATTAGTAATAAAAATAACTCCGTAGAGCTCAAATAAGCACAAATATGACCATGGGACGGGGAATAAAAATATATATAAAATAGACTTATCAAAGTGGTAGAAAGCTGGAGGAAGGAGGGTTAATGGACAGGTGGCGGAGGGTTGCTGGACAGGTGGTGGAGTGGTGGAGGGCGTCTGAACTTGCGCAGGCTTTGACGCGGCTGTGTGCAGGTGGCAGAGAGGTGGATGGTGCTGAACTCGTGCGTAGTGGTGGAGGGACCTGTTGGATGAAGTGTTGCCGAAAAGAGAAAGAGAAAAAGACGAAATGCGGCCGCCAGTGAGAGAGGGTAACTGGTTTTGCCACCGGTTTGAACCGGTAGCCTAAACTGAATATGACATCGGTTTTAGGTGAACCGGTGCCAGTAACCTCTTACCCAATCCCGCCCATTTTTTCGCCTTTTTTTTTGCCACCGGTTTGGACTGAACCGCTGGCCATTGAGGGGTGCCTTTTTGCTTTTTTTTTTCCTACTAGTGAATTTTTCGTCATTTTTGTGGAGGGTACCGACTTTATCCCGAAAAAATAAAGGCGTGAAAAGGAAGAAATGAAGTGTTTGAGGGTGCATGTTGAATGAGCTTAGTCAAATATATGGGTTTGATGTTGTATCTCAAGGTGCAAGGATTATAACATCCTAAACTATCTTGATTGTTGACTCTATAATGAAAGTATTTAGGTAACTTAGGCACGGAGGCTAAGAACTTCATACTTTGTAATGCAATGATGAGTGATGAATGATGTTGATATGACAAGGCATGCTTCAACGTTATGTTAAGATTTCATGATAAAGGGTTCCTAAGGGGAGGATTATTTGGTCATGTATCTGTGATGTGTGTGAAAGTGATACTAAAGGTAGGCTACAAAGGCTAACGGTATGGAAAAATATTATTTCAAGAAGAGTTAAATGAAGGTGACTTGATGAGTGTCATTTATAGCACTCATTTGATTCTCTTTAGGGTGGATTTCATGCTATTTTATAGCTATTTTCCTTAATTTTACTCTTTATTTCTTTAGTTTGCATTTTCTTAGTTGAATTTCTATCTTTATGCATTTCTTGGTTTATTTTGTTATTTTCTCTTTTATTTGCTTGTTTTTCTTTCATTTTTAGGTTAAGGTCGTTATCCAATGATTCCCGAGGCCCTTTTCCAAGTTTGGTATTGATTAGGATGCCTAATGTTCTCCATTTGAAGCTCAAGCATGGAGATCGAAGTGCAAGTTCCTAAACACTTTAGGCCGTGCTTTCAAGTAGTGGGGGCATAATTTCTCGTGTTGAACCCACAAACATGGAGTTTGGAAACTTCAAGGTCCCGTGCTTATCAAGAGCATTGAGTGGAACGCACGAGGAGCATCGAAATGATGATGAAGAGGGTTGCCCTGTTCCCAGGCGCGGGCGCGCGGCCTGGTGGCTTGGGCGCGCCTCTCTCGGGCGCGGGCTCGCCTGTCTGGGACTCTGATCCGTACCCAGATTTGCTCGGTCGCGCTCTTCCCTATAGTTGGCCGCGCCTGTACGGTTTTATTTGGGGACGATCTAACTAATTTCTCTTTGTTAGTTTTACTATATATAGATTTTCATTCTATTTTTAGAAAAAGAAAATTAGAGAGTTCATTAGGAGAATTAGAATAGGAATTTTAGATCATTTTTATAGAGAGAGAAACTCTAGATTGTAGAGAGAGAAGTTCTTGATTAATGATTGAAGATTGATGATTCTAGCATTTTCTCCATTGAATTGAAGCAAGTTTGTAAGGATTTCTTTTTACTTTAATGCAATCTTTAGCTTATGATTTCAATTATTTTGCTGATTGTTCAAGTTTGAATTTAATTTGTGATTGAATTAGTTTTATTGATATGATGATGATGAAATTGTTGTTTAGCTTAGTTTTTATCTTGATTTCTATGGATTGTGAGTAGTTCTCTTGCTTGGGGAATGGTGAAGCATATATAAGTAATGGATTGATGCTAATTGGGGGAAATTGATGGAGTTAATGGTGTGATTAAATTGGTTGATTAATTAAGTACATGTGTGTGATTAATTGAAGGGTAGCTACCTTTGATTGTTACACTAGAATGCATTGTAAGCTCACATTGATACGGAAAATTGATTTGTGGCTTGCTTTTGTCGATTGAGTAGGCTTGCAAAGTTCCTAGTTAGAGTCTCTCGTAGTTGACGCTAGCTTGACCTCTAGGAGATAAGCCTACCATACTCTCTTGATTGCTTAATTGATTTTCCCTCGCAACACTCGACTTAGTCATCTCCAATCTCAATTAGCTATATCCATTCCGAGTATGTGTGGATCCTAACCCTAGTGCTTGATATTATTTGATTTCTTCTTGATTGTTTGATTGCTTTGGAATTTGCACACCTTACTTCAGTACTTTGAGATAGCTTAGTTTTAGCATTAACATTCATCTCCTATTCCTAGTGGTTCGACCCTTGACTTACTCCTATGCTAGGTATAAGGGTGTGTTGAGAGATTACAAATTTTGTTTGACCGAGGGTAGATTAGTTTTAAACGACCTAGTCTCCACCCTTGATCAAAATGGTGCCGTTGCCGGGGAGTGGTGTGGTTGTTTGCTATTTGTGTTGAGTCTATTTCACTTAATCTCAAAAATACAAAAAGATTTTTCTCTTTAGGCTACATTTGTAGCCGTGCTATTGATATTTGCTTTGAGTTTTTTGTATGCGTAGGATATGAGGAAGGACTTTAGTGCCATTTGATCCGGAAATCGAGAGAATAATAACAAGGATAAGGGTTGCTAATCATTCTTTGAGTCCAAGCTCTCCAAGAGAGGAAATTCACCAAGAAAGAGAAGAGGAGGATCGAGTAAGTATGGGAGCTAATCCAAGAGTTGCTTTGAAAGAGTTGGGAACTCTTGGCGCTTATAAGTTTGAGAGTGGCATAGCTCCACCAACAACTCCCGTCAATGACTTTGAGATAAGGCCGACAATGATAACAATGACTAAACGAAGGCAATTTAGTGGTGCCAAGAATGAAATCCCACTAAACCATCTCAAAGAGTTCGAGAAGTATTGTAATACCATCAAGGTTAATGGGGTTTCTCAAGAGTTCATAAGGCTCAAACTATTTCCGTTTTCTCTAATCGGAAGGGCTTTGGAATGGTTGGACAAGGAAGTGAAACTTAATTCCTTGAGAACTTGAGATGAGGTTACTAAGGAGTTTCTTTCTCGCTTCTATCCACAAAAGAAGACCACCGAGGCAAGAACTCTAATCCAAAGTTTCAAGCAAAAGCCTAGTGAGAGTTTGTATGAGGCTTGGGAAAGATACAAGGAGTATCAACGTGAATGTCCTCATCATGGAATTCCAACCTATCAAATCATACAAATTTTATATGGAGGATTGAGCCCCCAAGGGAAGTTGTGTCTTGATGCCAGAGCCTGAGGCCCGATTATGAACAAGACCGAAGAAGAGGTTGTAGATATAATTGAGGATGTAGTTCGTCACTACATGGATTGGTAAGAGGGAGAGAGAGAGAGTCCATAAGCAAGAGTGGCTCAACGGTTTATTCGGTTCATCAACTTAACGCAATCAATAACTTGTCTTCCCAAATCTCAAACTTGGGAAAGGAGATGACATTTATTAAAGCCGAGCTAGAAAGTGCCTCTTCGATTGCACCAAGTCTTCCCTCCCACATAAAAGGGAGAGGTACACCTTCTAACTCTACTCCTCCTTCTACTTTGAGTAATATGCCAAGTGGTTGTGTCTTTTGTGATGTTTGTGGGTCTTATGACCATGATTCTTATAATTGTTCAAATGCTTTTGAAAATTGTGATGATGTTGAAAACAATGATTGTGAGCAAGTGAATTTTGTTTCCAATAATAACAATGGACAAAGATTTTATGGTCCAAAGAATTTTGGGAATAGGAATTCTCACCAACAAGGTAGTTTTGATAACTACAACAATGGTGGTTATAGAAACCAAGGAAATCAAGGTTTCCGAGGTAACTATAACAACCAAGGTTATAGTAATCAATACCAAAGCTAATGGTATGGAAATCAAGGCCAATCTCATGGATTTGGTAGCCAACACCAAAATTTTGGTAACAATCAAGGCCGAGGTAATTGGAACAATCAAAATAGGGGAAATTTTTAAAACAACAACCAAAGGGGACCCCACCTGGATTTGCTCTAAGACCTCAAGGCAATGGTGTTAATTCTTATGCTAAACCCCCATCTTCCAAGACTACCTTAGAGGAGATCATTGAGAACCAAACCAAGATTTTGAACACCTACATGTCGGTGAGTGATAAGAAGTTCAATGAGATGATGACACACAACAAGATGCTTGAAACCCAAATCACTCAACTAGCCAACACTTTAAAAGATTGTGCTAGCCCTTCTTAACTACCTCTCAAGGAGTGGATCCTAAGAAACCTGTTTATTCTATCAGCACAAGGAGTGGAAAAGTGCTTGAAGAGAGAGTTTCTAGGAATAGTGAGGAGGATGAGAGGAAGAGTGATTGTGACTCAAGTGAGGAAAAATAGAAAGATGTGTCAAAGAGTGCAAGAAAAGAGGAATTCCTTGAGAAAAAGAAGAGTGTTGAGAGAGTGCAAGAGGAAGTGAGAAAACCCGACCTTCCATATCCCCAAAAGTTTGTGAGGAACAAGTTAGATGAACAATTTGGGAGATTTCTTGACTTGTTGAAGGAGGTTCATCTTTCTATCCTTCTCACTGAAGCTATGACCCAAATGCCTAGATATTCCAAATTCCTTAAGGATATTTTGAGTGGCAAGAGAGAGTGCAATGATATAGATTTGGTAGATCTTGGTGAGTGTTGTAGTGCATTGATTCACAATGACCTACCAAAGAAGATGAAAGATCCGGGAAATTTCTCTATTCCTTGAAAAATCAAAGAGTAAGTTGTTTGAAAATGCTTTCTGTGACTTAGGTGCTAGTGTTAGCATTATGCCTTACTCAGTGTTCAAGAAGCTTAAGCTAGTAGAACTTCTTCCTACGAATATGACCTTGCAATTGGCCGATAGATCTACTAAGTTCCCAAAAGGAAGAGTTGAAGATGTTCCCCTTAGGATAGGTGGTTTCACAATTCCCGTAGATTTTATTGTGCTAGAAATTGAAGAGGATGGACCACATTCCTATTATTCTAGGGAGACCGTTCTTAGATACTTTGGGTGCTCTAATAGATGTTAAGGGAGACCGTATCACTTTGAGAGTTGGTAATGAAAAAGAAAGTTTTAAGATAAAACCAATGCATGAATCCTTGCCTTTTGTGAAAGTAGTCATGAATGATAATTCCCTTCGTTCATTGGATAATGTGTGTGTGATTAATTCTTCAACTAACGGTGTTCATGAGATTTTTTTATAATGTGCTTGTGATGTTTGATGGCATGAAAGTTAGTGAAGAAGAAAAGCTTTTAAAGGCCAAGGACGAAGAGGTAATTGACATTCCACATTGGTTTGATCTTTGTCCTCAAGAGGAGGAGGATGGTTCCAAGGATTTTAATTATGACTATTATTTTTATAATTATTTTCGTCACGATTATTATTATGTTGCTTGATATTTATTTTTATTGTTTGATCACGCCTTTTATGCATGTTTAAAGGGAATTTGTAATTGTAATCACGTTTAATAAGATAATTAATAATCTTGTTTAGGGTTAATGTGATTATAATTCAAGTGATCGCCAATAATAGTTTGTTTGTACATTAATATTCAACCAACATAGATGAAACAGGTTTAGGGTTAATCCTATTGATTGCATGTTAGTCAGAAAGCGCACATGAATACGATCTGAATAAAGTAGAGGCCTATTATTAGGGCAGGTTCAATCTCTTTTAGGTTGGATTTGTACCTTCATCCCCAAACCCTATTTGGTTCAAAACCTTATGGATTTGACGATCTCTTGGATCGTTAAGGGGTGTAACCTTCACCTCGTGAACGGTTTACAAGTTCCTAAAACTTGTTGGCGACTCTTTTGCTCTATCTTCTTTCCCTTTGGACGCCACCGTACTTTAGTGTATGATCACAGTGGGGTTCAATCTAGGGGGTTAATGCTTGAAATATTCCCTACGGTTTTTGGCGACTCCACTAGGGAGGATTTCTATTTTAATTCCTGAATTTTTTTCGGCAATGATCTAGAATGAGTGGATGAGACTCGAAACGTTCTAAGTATTTCATGTGCGCAATTTTGATTAACATTATTGTCATATGCATAAAAAATATCTCATTGGAAAGACCATCCGTAATGAGTTAAAAACATAGGATTTTACACGTAGGAAATTTGAGAAATATCTTTCACAACTAGGACCGAAATAACACTGCGCGAAACTGGAAAATTTTATCGAGCACGGAAAGCTGCTGAGGCATGTAGGAATTAGCGTCAGCGAACAGAAGCTGGCGCCAGACATTTAACTATAGCGCCAGACAACAGCCCTGTCCCCAGGCGGTACAGCTAAATCCTTGCGCCAACTTCTGTTTGCTGGCGCCAAATTCTTCCAATACCGAGCCAGAAATATGCGTTCTAATTTCGACCAGTTTTTCGCATTGTTTGCTCGATCCTACTTCCTGATTGAGTTTTTTTCTCACTTTTCTGAAACCCATATGTGTTCTACATATGGACATAACCCTTTGGGAATTCATGCTCCATCTACCTGATTGAACGCTCTGAGCAACAAAGGGTACATCCGAGAACGTTGAATTCACCAAACCATGGAAGCGAGTTTTTTCTAAAACTCGCGGTGTCCCATCCACTCGCGCCAACCCTTCACGGTTAGGCTTCCGCGCGGTGCATCCGGACAATTAACCATGGACCCTCTATTGACTAAACCATATCCCGAACTTTAGAGAACTAGAGCCATGGTTAGGTTGAAAACTCATTGCATCATATTGTGCCTACTTGACTAATTGTGCATTATTTGTTGTGCATATATATGTTTTCTTAACCGTTTGTTTGACTTGTGTTGAGATTTAATAAATTAATGACTTAAAGGAATTTGCCTAATTATTTAATTAATTAATTAATTTGAGTAAATAAAGTCTAATATTTTAATCGGAATTGACCTAGTACGACTTTAAGCATACCCCTGTTGATTAATAACACCGAAAACAGTCTCAGATTGAAGTTCAAGAATTGGCGCTAAAATATGAGCTGTAGCGCCACTTTGAGGAGTGTGGCGCCTGGCGACAGCTCTGTCGTCTAGCGCTACACTACACAGTGTGACGCCAGTCCTGTCGTTTTGACGACATTTCGGATTATTGATCGAGTCATCACCTAATGTCTAATTAATCAGTTTGTCAATTAATTCGGTTAAATTTCGCTGTCAATAACACTTTGTTAAGTCATTAATTGAGTCTAGTCACATAGTCTATCCACATGGTCATGACACGAGTCTTAACATATCACCTACACTCACTAGTCTTAGCACACACTTTGAGTATATGTCACCATGACCATGTCTTAGGTTCATGCATGAGTCGGTTTTTTTCCGTCATTTAAGTTGGGGGTACATTCTATTCCTAATTCTTCACATCCCTCTACCTACATCATCTTTCTTCACATTCTATTCCAATCTTTCTTCACTTCCTCCATCCATTAAATGTTGAATAAAGTTTGAGTCAAATAATTAACAATAAATATCCCCAAATTCCTTTTTCACAGTACTTGGTCGAGGAGAGAAGGGCGATTAATCAAGGACAACCTCTTTATTCAAGTTTCCCTTTTTGATAAACCAATTCGTCAAAAGAGGAAGGCTAAAAAGATAATGGCAAGTCAAGAAGAGGTCAATGAACTTAGGAGTCAATTGAATGACGTGACTGAGGTGTTAAAGGCTTTAACCCTCAAAATTGATGACCCTGTGAAGCAACAACAAATGACCCTCATGCAAGAAAGTTTGAGCAAGCTATCTAGTGACTATAAATTTCAGGGCATGAGTTCGCAAGGGGTCTCGCTGGACAAGGAACTTCTTCCGCATAAGTTCAATACCACTGACATCCCAAAATTCAAGGCAACAGATAACCCTTACTTTCATCTGAGAGCTTTTGAAACCATAATAAGTATTAAGGGTATTGATAAGGAAGTGTTCCCCTTTATATTTTCTCTATCTCTTGAGACCGTTTGTCAACAATGACTCTTTTCCCTTGACAAAGAGAAAACCTCTTCTTGGGAATCGATAACAAATGCTTTCATAGACAGATATAAGTGTAACATCCAAGATGAAACAGACCATAGACAACTCCAGATGTTAAAACAAAAGGAAAACGAAGGGTTCACGTCTTTCTTCAATAAATGGAGGGAAACTTCCGCTAATATGGTTAAGGCTCCTAGCGAAAAAGAATCTGTGAGGATGTTTATCAAGAATCTCCAAGGGAAGTATTCAAGGCACTTAAAGTACCAACACAACTTGAATACTTTCAAGGCTGTCTATAATATAGGCTTTGACATTGAAGATGACCTTCTGAAAGATAATAGTGCGAGAGGAAAGAAGAACGACCATCCTTCTCCTTCCCCTCCCATTAATGAAGTACGTACTACGAACGCCTCTAAATCACGGATCCAAAGGTAAAAAAGGGTGTTCACTCCACTTGGTATGAGTTATGAAACAGCTTTCAAGAAGTTACACCACAAAGGACTAGTCATGCCCATAGGGCCTATCAAAGATCTAGTTCCAGAAGCCAGGCCACCCAAGTGGGACCCTAATAAGCACTGCAAATATCACCAAGGAAAGGGTCACGACACTGAGGAGTGTTGGAAACTCAAAGAAGCTATTCAAGATCTGATCGATAACAATGAAACTTCTGAAATTCTAGCCATCGAAAAAGATCAAGCATCCTTCGATCCATCACTTCTTATCACACCTGTAGGAGAGCCCATGATCGAGACAACTTATATAACCTCTCTCGATGAAGTGGCCATGATTGGGGAAGATGAAAGTCTTTTCTTAGATAATACCAGGGAAGACTCGTCAAGTCTAAAAGAGGACGTTCGAAAATTGCAAGATGTCGTCGCCATGCTCTTGAACGTGGTAGAAGGACTAGCAAATCGGGTGATGGTCATCGAACAAAATTCTCGCCAAGGGTTTAATGAAGAAATCAATGCTCCTAAGCCACGGGCAAAACGAACCATTGAAGAATACATACCAATAGGAATGACTTACAATGAAGATTTTGAATGTCTTCATGATCAAGGTCATATTCACTCCATTGGTCCCAGTCAAGACCCTCCATCTGAAAAACGTTTTCCCAATTGGGATCCAAATTCCTATTGTCGATACCATAGAGGTCGCGGTCTCACTACCGAAAAGTGTCTCGCCCTCAAGGATTGTGTTCAAGACTTCATTGATTCAAATCTCCTTCATGTTCCTCCGCGCGACAGGAAGGCCAAGATTAGTAACAATAGTAACAATGGCTGTAAAGGGAAGAAGAACGACTATCCTTCTCCTTCTGAAAACACCTACTCTAGCAACAATGTTGGTACTTTCGACCTTAATGAGATCTTAGGATTTAGAAAGCAACCGAAAAAGGATTTTACTCCTATTGGAATTAGCTACAATGACGCTTTCGATCGACTCCATGCCAAGGGAATCATTACTCCTATTGGACCTCTTCAAGATCCCCCGCATGAGAAGAGAGTGCCTAGTTGGAATCCAAATGTGCGCTGCAAGTACCATCAAGGTAGGGGTCATGCTACTGAGAGCTGTTGGAAGCTAAAGGAGGCTATCCAACATTTGATTGATAATAACAAGCTTCCCATACCTCCAGTTAACAAGAAGAGCGAGTGATTATAAAACAAACAACACAAGACAAGAGGCGAGCTTCAACGACGAGATTTCATGACATCTTTTTTCTTTTTTCTTTTTTCTTTATTTACCCTTTCCCCAATAAGCCTAGCATAGACATCTTTCTTTTCTCTTAGATTAATTTTGTAGATTCTTTCTTTTCCCCTTCTTAATAAAATGAGCATTTATTCTCTTATATATGATAATTTCATTATTATTGCATTAAAAAAAAAAATTCCATGTCGAATTAAGCACAAGGTATACCGATGATTTAAGGAACCCCTTGTAGCCACATCATATTACCTTTAATTTCACCCTTCAAATATGCAATCTTTTTTTGATAAGCCACTTTGAGCCTTGTCTAATGACAGACCTTTCATTTTTCAACCCATATCTACCTAATCTTGGGATGGGATGGTGTGAAACTTATGCAATTTTCAATATCATAAAAAGCTTGAATGACTTCAAAAGATTAAAACAGCAAAAAAAAAAAAAAGCAATAAAAGTGTACAAAAGGGTAAGTGTTCCAATGTCTTTGATATGAAAATGTCTTCGATATGAACACGTCTCAGATTGCGTCTCCTATCAAGTACACGGTACCGTGACTAAGAAACATGAATGCCAAGTGAGTGATAGACCGCATGATCGAGATTGCCCACAGTTATAAAAATAAAATAAATGCTAAAGTAAAAGAAAAAGCTTAAAAAAAGGAATAGAAACTCAAGCATAAAAATATAAAGATTCAAAAGCAAAGTTGTACACCTTGGGGGGCTTATCAAGGGTCTTGAGCCTTTATCCCCTTCTTCTTCAAACCTTTAGCCTAACCACGTTACAACCCTTTAAAAGACCTTTTTGAGGTATACACATACTTGTGCGAGGTTCGGCTAGAGCTACGTTTAGCCTGATTCCTAACAGATACGTAGGCAACCATCACATTGAGGTGCAGTCGTAATAAACATGCATTCATATTCACATTCATACACCATAATCATATCAAGGGATCCCCTATGCTCATCCCTATTCATTTAGAGCTAGACATAGGCTCTGTTTCTTCAACCTGGTTGCGCGGGTTCTGACAGGGCTGCGCGCCCGCACAGCCAAAGGTGCGCGCCCGCACAGTAGCCGCACAACACCCCGTGCACAACAGTTAGCTTGGCTTCTTGATATCCTCTTTCTTTCGGCACATAATAGTCACAAAACAAAAGCATCACTAGTACAAAACTAGCCTCAAGTAACACCCAATAAGTGTTACATAAAGTGGTAAAAATGTTACTATAGACAATAGGTAACACTTTATTGGGTGATACTTCCGCCCATGTTAGCTAAGGTGTTATGTAACACTTTGGGTAACGTATGGTAACACTTTCAAAAGTGGTACTATAAACCCTCTTATGTAACAATTTTTATATTATTAGTATCATTTATAAAGTGTTACCTTTTATTTCTTATGTAACACATATTTATCCTTAGTAACATTTTTTAATCATATGGTATCACTTTAATCGACATTGTGTAACACTTTTTAGAACTAATGTAGCACTTTGTCGGTTATTAGGTAACATTTTTCAATCATCTTTTAACAATTAGTAGCACCTTATTAGTTAATAGGTAACATTTATTATTATTATTATTATTATTATTATTATTATTATTATTATTGAAATATAAAAATAATATTAATATGTATAACAAGGAATGTGAAATTAACATATAAAATAAAATAATTTGAATTGAAATAATTTATTTCATACTTCTTTAAAAAAAAACATCCATAAACACCAATTTTTTTTATTGGCTAAACAATCTAATAATCGAAATGAAGTGAACTTAAGTCTCTTGAGACCTCCAATTTCTATACAAACATACAATCAGCGCGGATGCAACAAACAATAGTAATAATAGCACATAGCCGCAGCTAGCTAGCGAAAACAACAGCTAACCAGTACCAGCAACCATTAATACCAGATGACAGCAGTAGCAGCAAACATTGGTAGTCGTAGAAAATAGCAGCAGCAGACAGTAGTAGCAGCAACAAACAACAGTATAAGCAACTGACATCAGTAACAACAGCATAACACCATTGCCTTACTCTACCCTATCTAAGTTTGGACACCATTTCTAATCTCAACCTCCTCCCCTTCCTTACTGTGAAATGATATACTGGTGTATTTTTTTATGTAGTAGTCTTGCCTATTACTTGCCTAATCTCAGTTTGGAAGTTTGATATAGACCTTCCTCTTAGATTGTTATGCTACTCTATCTTGATGTTGGTGGACAGGTGTTCCAATCTGTTGTTGTGTCATCTACATCATATCCAAATCCATTCCTAATTGGATTTTTCTTTGCGTTGAATCTCCCCCTTGCAACCCTTGATCTAAGTGTTGTTTTTTTTTGGTGTTTTAAGACTATTTTCGTGTCCACAAACTAGGATTGAACAGCTTAAATAGAAGCAACACGAACAATTTCTTTTGTGTTTGAAGCTACTACTTTCATCCTCTTGAGTTTCCCCCTGATCCTGCAGAGTACAGGAGCAAAATATTTGATTAAATCATAGTTAAAGGCCATCATCATGGCATACGACTTCAGATTTTAACAGCTCATGACAATGCAATGTTAAACTGCAAAAAAATTACTTTCGACATTCCCAGACAGTAGCATATCAGATGAATTGAAACAAGTTTAAAGCCAATAGCAACCCACGCGATCGATGTGCACAATCTCACAATCATGTAGAATTAGAGTAGGCCCAATGTATATAGCCAATTAACGATGACAAAAAATTGAGAAAAAATCATACCCATGTCGGGCCTCTAAGCCTAGAAAACTTATTAACTATTTAATCAAACATTTGAAAAATTGTTGATAATGATCCAAATGCAGTGCAGTTTTTTCGGTAAGAAATGGCTACATCACAAGCTATGTATTTCAACACTAGTATATTCATTATGTTAAAACCATTTGGCAAGGAAATAGATGTCAAGACCCACTAGCAACGAAATGCTTAGGTACAAAAAAATCACTATTCACCTACCAACCAATTACAATTAATAAAACCTCTTTGGAGTTAAAAAATTATACAATATAATGAATGGTTGACCTTCATAAAAGGTGCAAATATTTTACCTTACTGTTCCAGTACAGAGCCTAAGTATGATTAAGACCTCCATCTTGAAAGTAGTGGCTCCTGCCTTCCAAGCAGCTATACCCTGAAAATGAGACCTTATTTGGACAAAACCACTTGAATGAAACAAAATATAAAGGGAAATATTCAGAATAGCATATCACACAAGAAGATTTAGGCTAGGATAATTTCAAAGTACCTACTAGCCTTAAGAGTAGTAGACCTTGAATACATACATTGTCGCGCCTTCAATGCTCTAACATCTTTTTTATAAGTCGGTGTCCTAATTTTATTCTACAAACTACATTTTATGAGGAAATGCTTTTCAGCTAGAGTTATCTTAAAATGATTATGATATAAATTGAGTAGAACACAACACTAATCAATAGTGCACAACACTGAAGCCCTTTTGCTTCTTGGACTTGCCAACATTACTAGACCAGAAGCTTCTCGATCTTGAGTAGGAAACACCATTCGTACGGTGTTGGAACAAGGTATGCAACATGCAAGACAAATTAATGATAAAGGGTCCTGGTCTCAGAAGAGATGTAGCATTGAAATAGAACATATAAATAAATGCAAAGATATAAGACATTTATAGAGGACAATCATAATGGTTAATATAACAGTACAAATGAGAAAACAGAAAGAGTTCATCAATCTTTTTTCAATTCTGTCCATATTTTGTATTCTTAACATTCTGGCATCAACATAAAATTCCAGATGATTTTGGGAAATAATAAACACATAAGCTCTTTAATGAAGCAAAGAGCACCATGAATACACAATTAAGCAAGAAATAGTCATAATTCAGGCTAGAACTCCAATTATAATTCCGATTTCAACTTTAATTGCAATAAACGACTTGCAACTCTATGTTTATGTAAATCAGAAATTCAAAATCTCAAATCTCTCAAATTTATAATTTAGCCAAAATCAGCCAAAATTATAAGAAAAACTTAATAGAAGTACATAATCTAATTCATCAGTAAATAATTTTTTAAAAAAGACAAAGAAAACCCATGTAAAACAAATTTAATATCATTTCAGTCACCAAATAATCCGGATATTATTATTATTTTGGGGAAATAAGTCTCCATCACATGATAATCCAGGAGGAAAACCTGAAATTTAGAAAAGCAAGTAAGAAGTTACCTCAGAGTTACGATCAAGACGATTGGAGGAAGAGAAATCATCACTTAACCAAGGGTGTGCCAAGCAAGAAGGGTGCAAATTGAAGTAATATCACCCAGTCTGAAAAATTGAAATTCAAAGATTAAAAAATACACCTCAATGAAGGAGAGAAAGCTCGGTGCTTTAATCTTCACTTGTACTTGAGGAAACTAAAAAAATTCATAGCTAAATTGCTAGTAATAGTTAGATCACAGCTAAAATGCAAAAATTCATAGCTAAAGATTAAAAGTCATGGACATCAGAGCAATGATCACAATTTATAACTTCAAGTTTGTATCATGTCCTGAAAGTCGTAGCTGCTATTAATACTAGGAGCTCGTTTCCCCATCTCCCAACCCCCATTAACCCCATACTAATTTCAATATTAGAATGAATAATTACCGGGCTATACTTATGCGATACAATCAGCTCAGCCCATCACTAAGTCAATGATACCTATTTAACTGCTCTAATTGTTGACATTATTTACATGCTCATTCTCTAATCTAAAAAGATAATATATGCAGTAGCCACCTTAGCTTCAAAAGGCAGCAGTAGCCTTGCAAGGGCAGACAGTTGCACCCTTGCTTTGGCAGGGCACGTAGCAGAGGCCTTGCCTTTGCAGGGCAGCAGCTGCACCCACACCCCTACACACACTCCTGCCCTGCAAATACCCCCTTCCCTACAAACACCCTTCTTTCCCTACCCGCGATAATCGAAAAAAAGAATAAAAAACAAAAATCCCAAACTCGTCTAAATACTTTGACCAATTCAGATGCATGCAAATTTCAGTATGATAATAGTGAAATTAAACATTTTAATTGGAAAATTCAACATCAAATTAAGAAATCATCAATAAGATTTGAAAGGGGGAATTGAAACCCTAACTTTACATAGCTCATATTCTTGTTGATAATGGAAAGGAGAAGGACCTGAACTAACCGTAACCCTAACTAAAAGGAGGAAGCCGTTGAAGATGGAGGCCAAGAGGTATCAATCGCTGGTACGGGTTGTTGCGATGGAGATAGGTTGCGGACTGCGGTGGACGGGGGCTTCAGTGGAGAGAGCAAGAAGGGGGTGAAAAGCTGAAAGCTTGAGGGACGAAGAAAGTTGTGACTGTGGGTTTATTTCAAATATGCAAAAAAAAAATTGAGAATATCATATTAAGTGTTTTTATTCGAATAAAAAACATAAACAAAATTATAAAAAAAATTTAAATGTTACCCCCAAATGCTACCTAATATCAAAGTGTTACCATCAAGTGTTACATAATATTTAAGTGTTACAAATAAATGTTACTTAACACCATAATGCTACAAAAGTGTTACCTATAAATCAAACAATAATAAATTTTTTTAAGTGTTACTAATAGGTGTTACTTAAGCCCAACTTTGTAGTAGTGCATGGAAATCAAAATAAAAACATAGCGAGATACAAGAAAAGGGAAGATAAAGAAGAAAAGAAAAGAGGAAGCAAAACTAAGTAAAAATGCTTAGAAAAAGGGCCAAACAAGTGCAAATGAGGGGAGAATCCTTAGAGAAAAGGATAAAGAGTGGCATAAATGCCACTCATCAGATATTTAGTGACTTCTTGATTTGTTTTTGAGTGTCGACCGCACTTTTTGCTTCACTTAGGTAATATCACCAAATTTCAAATTTTTACCCCGCCTTAACCCTTAGCCTTACGTTACTACCAATAAAAAGACCCTAAGACTCTAATGGGTTAGGTAAAAAGAACGGTGGAGGGAGATAGACTTCAAACCTATGGAAAGAGTATGCATAGTTAAGACGTCGGGATTACCTTCTCAAAGTTTTTCATTTCTTTATCTTTTTCCGATTCCTTCGTGGAATCTTGAGAAGCTAGCTTAAGGGTTGATTTGAAGCTAGTGGAGAGAACGTGGCCCGATTGGTTGGGGCTAGGGTGGATTGAGTCCTAAGTAGTTCTCTATGCATAGCATGTGTTATGTTTCAATCAACCATTGACATCTTGGAACGTGCATACATTTGTCCAATTAGAAAGGTTTGCATTCATTAGTACTTGTCCCAATATTTTGTCCATACATGAGCTTGTGTTTGTTTTCTCTTTTCATGTTTCTTCTCTTTTTCCATTTGTTGCCTTGCCTTGGGTTTTGCCAAGAGTTGTGGGTTAAACCTCTTAGGAAACCATCACGAGAGCTTACTCATCCTCTTTGGCGACATGGGGGTTTAAAGGGCTTGATGCATACGCTAAATGCATCCGTGATTCCTACGACAGTGAGTTAGTGTAAATTCTTTCTCTTTGTTTCTATTTTGTTTCTTTTGCTTTCAATAAATCCATCTTGTTCTCTTTTTCCTTAGCTTTTCTCGAGGACGAGCAAAGGTTTAGCTTGGCGGAATTTGATAAGTGACATTTATGTCCCAATATTTTCCCTTTTATTCTCTTGTTTTCTTTTTAATAAAGTTTCTAGTTTATTTCTTAGTTTTAGTATGTTTTATTTTAATTTCTTTATTTAATTGGTTTCTAGTTTATTTTCGTATTTTTAGTTAATAATTCCTAGTTTCTCTCTTTTTATTTATTTTCTTTTAGTTTCTAGTTTGTTTTCTTTATTTTATGTTATTTCATTTAATTTTATTATTTTTTTAGTTTTAGTATTTTATTTACTTTATTTATCTAATTTTATTTTATTTTATTTTATCTTTTGATAAACCCCTCGTGTTTGGTTTTTGGTTGTAGGTGTGTTCGGGTTGACGCCCGATTTCCATGTTCAAATTAAGTTCGAAATTCCGGGTTTGAGTCAAATGTGTCAAAGCCAAGCATCATGGCTGCTGCCCCAAGCTGCTTAACTTGTTGCTGCCTCCTACCCTTCACCCCACCATCTCCTATCCTCCACCACACCAGCAAAACCAATTCCACTCACCCTCACAACACCACGCAACCCACAACAACAACCCCTACACCACCATAGCCACCAATCGACTCAACCAACAACAACCACGCACATCACCACCTGCACCCACAAACCGCAACAACAGCAGCCCTGCACCACCGCTGCTTCCTTCCCCTGCACCAACGACCATCGAAACCAATTCATAAACCACCAAAACTCACACCCATTAACCTCCTCCGTCCATCCTTCGCGCACAACAACATCAGCCACTAAACGAGCAGCAGCGCCACCTACAACCAATTCATAAAACACCAAAACTCACACCAATTAACCTCCTCTATCCACCCTTCGCGCACAACAACACCAGCCACAAAACTATAGCGCCCGCATCTCCCGTTCTCCAGCCACCGCTGCTGCCTCCAATCGCCACCAATAACCCTCACTTCTAGTCGCCAGCAACAACAACCACTATCACCCACCAATTCACGCACCCAACAACCAAAACCCCCTGCTGCAACCAGTCCACCACAATTACTCACCCCGATTCCGCTATTTCCACCCAAAAATCAGAGTAAATGGTAAATTAATCAAGTTCGGGCACACCGCATAGGAGTTCGATTGAAACGCTAAGAAGTGCTAAAACAGTCAGAAACTTTCGAGGTTCTGTAAATTGAAGAGGTGTGGTCGAACACACCCATAATTTGACCAAACCAACCCCGTAGTTCGGCCACACCAACCCATGGTTCGATCGAACCATTTCACGAGCTATGAACATGATGTTTAATAAGATCGAACGACTGAGATTGAAGATCAAAGATGATGCTCCATGATAGCCATTGTAGACACCCATTTGTGTCTCCCCAAAACCAAACACAGTGATAAGTACCTTTCACGTTGAATCATAATCGAATGAAACGAAAGTGTGAAAGGTCTAGTGTTGCGGAAAGTTTTTATTTCTTTTCTTTTCTCTCTGTTTTTGAAAACTTTATTTTAAGAAAACATTCAATCCAGTTTGGTTGGTCCATGATATGGATTCCATAATAGTGTAGTTGGATGGAGCTTTCAAAGACCTTTCCAACGATATATTATAAGCCCAATTCCGATGAATATTGAGGAAATTATGGCCAGTTTACTAAACTGGGCCCGATTTGAGCTTTATGTACGACCCAATGATCTAGGGGAGGGCCTAATATGATTTATCATTCCTAATGCAATTAGGAATGGTTTTAGTCTTCTAGAATCTTCTAGAAGGTTCTTTTCATTCCTAATTCAATTAGCATTGATAAGTTGACTTTGTTGACTTTTAAGAGTTTTAATCAAAATCAAATAGCATTTTCGAAGAAATTATATTATTTTATCTTCCAGTACGGTAAATTTATCAGATTTTCGAAAACGCGTTGAAATCCAGTTTGGCGTCCAACCCCAGGCATTGGCGCCTAGAACCAGTCTTGGCGCCAGGCGCTAGCCATTGGCGCCTGGTGCTAGCCATTGGTGGCTGGCGCCAACCCTGGCTAGCTAAATTATCTTTTTTGGCTAATTTCTCTATAAATATCGTATTAAAAACTCTGTTTTCATTCACCAACTCTCATTAAGATTTTCTTGATTATTCTCTCTCTCTCTCTTTCTCTAAACTTTGCTTTTTCATACAAAATTCTGCATTCACAAGATCTAGATACACCTAGCCATATTCGAAGTTGCCTTCGTCCTAGACGTGAAAGGTTTAATTTCTGAGGATTTGGTCCCAAATCTCTATTTCAATTATTTAATTAATTGTTCTGTTTATTATTTTCCTTGAAGTTACTAAGTGTGTATTTTTTTATTAGAAAGAGGTACGAGGCATCAAAGTAAGTACTTTAATTGATTAATTGATATTATGATGTAGAAATCATGTTTACATTGTTCTTATGATATTCCTAGTATCATGTCTAGGGTAATATCAAATATATTAAATACGATTCCTACGATGCTTCCTATTTTCTTCCTAATATTTATGATTGTTAGTATCATGTTAGGGTTAAAGATTTGATTTTTATTGCTTAGGGACATGCTAGGATTTGTTATTAATCTTGATAGTATCATGCCTAGGATCTTGCTATTTTTATTATGCTTTAATATTAACATGAACATGATTATGATTATAATTGTTATAATTTATTATTATTTTGATGATGATTATTTTATTTATGATTATTATTATTATTATTATTATGATATGATTATTATTATTCTTCATGATTATTATTGATTATGTTGCTTGATACATTATTTATTCTTTATTGCTTGATCACACCTTTGATGCATGTTTAAAGGGAATTGGTACTTGTAATCATGCTTAATAAGATAATTAATAATATTGTTTAGGGTTAATATGATTATAAATTCAAGTGATTGCCAATAATAGTTTATTTGTGCATTATATTCAACCAACATAGATAAACAGGTTTAGGGTTAATCCTATTGATTGCATGTTAATTAAAAAGCGCACATGAATACAATCAGAATAAAGTAGAGGCCTATTATTAGGGCAGGTTCAATCTCTTTTAGGTTGGATTTGTACCTTCATCCCCGGACCCTTATTTGGTTCATGACCTTATGGAGTTGACGATCTCTTGGATCGTTAAGGGGTGTAACCTTCCTCCTATGAACAGTTTACAAGTTCCTTAAAAACTTGTTGGCGACTCTTTTGCTCTATCTTCTTCCCTTTTGGACGCCACCGTACTTTAGTGTATGATCACAGTGGGGTTCGAGCTAGTGGGATTTAAGGCTTGAAATTATTCCCTACAACCATTGATTATGTTGATGAAGGAAATCAAAGCAGCCAAATTTCGAAGAAGAGGGGGAAAAGGGGTGTGATATGTTTTAGGGATTTTGGGGTTTTATTTTTCCTTTTTATTTTATTTTTATTTCTTTCTTTTCTTTTCCCTTTTCTTATTTCTTTCTTTTATTTTTATATTTAGTTTCTTATTTTTTACTTTTCCTTTTTACTTTCTTTTCTTTTCTTTTATTTAATTAGCATTTTATTAGCTTGGTATATATACCCATTTTTGGGGTAATTAGAAGGGGAGAGAAACAATTACCATTTATTCTATTATCTAATTAGTTTTAGGAGAGCTTCTCTCACTAGGTTTAGGTTATGATTAGGATAGTTTAGAGAGAGAAAGTAAGGGTTTCACCATTGTTGAGTTTGGATTTTGAAGAAGAAATTGATCATCTTTTCTATAGACTTTCATCTTCAATCAATGAGATCTCTAACTCTCTCTCCTCTATTTTATTTACTTTATTTTGATTTTTATTTTAGTTGTTGGTATTGCTTGTTAATCATGTTTATTCTTGATTATTTGTTAATTAATCTTGTTATTAGCATGATTAGTGAGTAATTCCCCCATTATGGGGATGATTGTGGTGTAGTTGGATCTTGAGCATGTTCTAGGGTTTAGAATTGATTTATTTGTGATTAAAGTCTTTATATGCTTGATATTCTTTAATCTTCTTGCAAGTTCACATTGTTGGTTGATTAAAGGTGAATCTTTCCTAACAAGGAACGGAAGTTGACTTAGTTAAGGTTCATTACTATCGATTGTTATTTAATAGTACCTCCTAGTATATGGTTCTAATGTGGAAACATAGAGGCTATGTTAGGAGAAGCCAATTGACCCCGGAAGGCGGCTAGATTGGATCCTTTACTTCGATATTCGAGCATGTTTAGTTCATAATTAGTTCAATTTCTATGCCTTTCTTTATGTTTAAGTGAAAATGCTATACCTAAACCATTTCCCTTAATGTTTTATTTCTTGTTTTAGTATCTTTAGACTTTGGTTTATTTATCTCTTATTCCGGACTAGCTTAATTGTCGATACCATTTGGTGGTGTTTATTCGTTCCCTGTGGTTCAACCCCTACGCTTGCCTTATACTCGTATTAGGTTTGTTTAGGTTGTATAAATTGTATTTGATCTAGGGATAGACAATTGACGACGCGTTTATTCCCTTATCAAACAAACAGCAGCAATGCTGCCTGGCAAACACCACCACGCAGCCATCGTCAGCCACTAACACTGCCGGCAAACCCAGCTCAAATTACTCCCATTTCCACCCACCTAACAACTCCCCTGCTCCACGCACATTGCATCCCACACCGCAACACAACCTCCACATATTGCAGCCCTCACACCCGCCGCACCTATCACCACCTACCCAACAACCATCGTCACCCAGCACCTCCAACCAAACCCACGCAAACACGACCCACACAGCTCCCAGCCACCACAATTACCTTGCCTCCAGTCCGCCACATAAAACAACACCCACCAATCAGAGAACCCACTTCAATCGAACCCCCGAATTCGCCAATTGCAGCAAACTAGATAACCGCGGGCGCGACCTCTTCCTCTGCGGGCGCGGGGCCCTATTTTCCAGCCTTGCCCCAATTTTGGTAAATGCCTTGGAGATGCCAAGCTGAGGATGCTCTAATTTTACGGGGTTATTTGTACAGAATTAATGAGCTTTAACGGTCGCGATTGCTTAAACCAATCTAACGACCGCGATTTAATTATGCTTGATGATTGCGATGAATGGTGATGATGCGTGAATGATGAAGATCAAAGAGAAGAGCAGCCACGAAGGGGAGGATATGCGTGGGTCTGATTGTTTTTGGGGTGTTTTTGGTTTTATTTTCTTTTAATTTTATTTTCCTTTCCTTTTTTATTTCCTTTTCTTTTCTTTATTTGTTTTCTTTTCTTTTATTTCTCTTTTCTTTGATTTTGTTATCTTGTAATATAAATACCCATTTTGGGTTAATACTCTAAAAACAATTAATTCCTCCTAGATTAGGATTAGTCTCTTAATTTTCTCTCTCTTATGGTTAGATTGTGATTTTTCTTCATTGTTGGTCATGGATCTTCTTCAAGCTTTGTTAATTCAAGTCTTCATTTAGTAATCTTTTCTTCCGTATCTCTTTACTCTAGTTAATTGCTTTCATTTGGCTTGCTTTTTGTTTTGTTAATTTATTACTTCCTCCGTTCTTTATTACTTGACCCACTTTGACTTTTACACTATTCACCACCCCTCCTTTGACCGTCTTTTGTGAATAATATTTAAGGAAAAATATATTCATGTATGATCTTTTTGGATTTGTCTCAATAAGTACTATCATAATATATAACTTTTATAATTTTTACTTATGGAGAACTTAAGTTATTGATCATTAAAGTTTTGCATTGGCAAGCGTGATAAAAGAAACAGGTCAAGTTTAAAAGAACAGAGGAAGTACTTGCTTATTAGTTCTTGCTAGTTTGATTTTCATGTTCAACCTTGTTTATTTTTCTTCCCTACTTTGTTTAGTTTTTAAGTTTAATCTCCCTTCTAGGCTAATTTCATAGCTAGGGGAAGGGGGTGGAAAATATGTGTTGATATTGGATGAATGATGATGGTTGGATTGAACTCATGCCATAAATTGATGAAAGACATGATTTTTGCTAGCTTGAGATTATTGTGGCACTTTATTTGATGTTCTCTAGTTTAAATGCATGAAAGTGATTTGAACTAGATTAAGATCATCTCTATTTTAATGGTTGCATGAGAATAAGTTGTTAAAGTAGAGTTTTATGAATTGTTCTTCTTTAACCTCTTGTTTTGATTGTAACTAATAGGATGCATGAGAATGATCCTAATTAGTACATACCTTTTTCATTGATTTGCCTAGACTATTGCATGAGAATGAATTATTTAGGTAGAATCTTGTGTTCTTTGGCATGTTCATCTTGATAATCATCTTTATCTTCGCTTATTTGTAGTCTTAGTGCTTTTATCCAAAAAAAACCAACAAAAACATTCCCCTTTTACTCTTACTTAGTAATACTGATGTTGAATGAGTGTGCTTCCTTAGTGGTTCGACCCTTTACATACCCCTATACTTGTATTAGGGTAGTTTAGGATTATAAATGATTAATTTGAATAGGGTAGTAGTTTAATGACCTATCTTATCCATATCATTAATCCAAAAGAGAAAGTTTTCTTTGGGATAGGAAGTAAAAGAGATTTCTTCATTCCTTTTCCCAAAGGAATCCTAGGAAAGTAACTACTCTTAAATAAGATGTTGTTTACTATCTTCTGAGTGGAATATGGATCAAGCTTGAATAGTTCTTCAAGGCTTTCTTCTATTTCAATTATGCATATTGGATTCGCGGCAAATCACCACATGTCCTCTTCATCATTATCATGGTTTATTTCTAGAAGTGATTGGTTATTTATAGGTATTTTGAGAGGAGAAGCATTTATAGTCATAGGAAGCCCTTGATAGTTCAACCTAATAATTTAATGAAGTGAGGATGGTATTGCACCAAGCTCGTGTATCCAAGGACGTCCAAGTACAAGGTCGAATGTGGGTTTAATGTCCATTACATGGAATTCAACCGTCTTTTGAATTGGGCTTGTGGTAATTGGTAGCTTAACAGTTCAACACACCGATCTCCTTGAGTTATCATAGGCCCTAATGCTTTGTGTTGTTGATTGAAAATCTTTTTTTGGATAAAGGCCTAGATATTTTGTTGTTCTTAATGGGCTCACATTTAAAGTTGACCCATTGTCTACAAAAGTAAGAGGGATATTGTATCCCTTGCACCCCACAGTTAAGTATAATGCATTGTTGTGGGTAGTGTCTTTTGAAGGCAAATCATCATTAGTGAAAATAATTGATTTGTCGGATTTCTTGCTAGTAAGCAAGCTAACGATATCTTGAGGAGTTGTGTCCTTACTTACAGACAAAGTCGTTAGAGCATTCATTAGATAATTCCTATATTCTTTATAAGTACTTAAGAGTTCCCAAATGCTAACACTCGCCTTAGATTGGCGAAGTTGTTTGACAATTGGATGTTCCACCTTAAGTGGAGGTGGTATTGGGTTTTGTAATTGACCTTGAGTTTGGTTTTGTGTGGTCAAAGATCCATTTGGTGGTGTTTGATAAACTCGCCCAGAACAAGTTACATGATCTATCTCATTTGGGTTAGTTGTAGGACTCGTGAATCAAATTTCTTCTAGAGGATTTGAACGTGCCTTCATTTCAAGATGTTCCATGAGTTGTGCTTGATGCCATTGTTCATCCAAGGAGATATTTGATAAGTCTTGTGACTTCCCCAGGAAATGATCCCAATTAAGCACTCCATTTGTCTCATTTTGTAAACAAGATGGAGGTTGAACAACGGCATATTTAGAGACATATAAGTCTTGAAAGTCATCGACCCGTAACCCACACACTTAATTAGTTTCCCCTATGAGTGTTGTGGTTAGAGGTTTCCCTATAGGTGTGATATAGTCCAAAGGATTGAACGTATCACTTCCCATATGGTCCTCATCAATGTGAAATGCCCCTAGTGGGAATACATCGTTGTTAGGTTCAGGCGTGGGAATTCTCCCATCGTCTACTAGATCTTGTACTTTGTGCTTTAGGACATAGCACATTCGGTATCATGCCAAACGCCTCTATGATAAGCACAATAAGCACTGCCATCCCATTAAGCGTACCTTCTTTCTAGTGGAGTGAGTGGTGTTGGCCCTGTTAGTGTAAGTAGACCTTTTTCGCTCAATGTTTCTGATAATTCTTTGTAGCTTACAAGAAATGGTGTAAATGCTTAAGTCTTGAAAGTCTTCATTCCCAAGCTTTAAAACTGGCCCTAAAAGAAGTAAAAAACAATAAGTAAATCGATACGCTTGTTTAGAAGACAAAAATAAGAGGAAAGAACACAAGATATATTCGAACGGATAACATCACCCTTAAACAATTCTCAATGAAGATATTGTTTATATGAGCCAATTTGTTTTTTGAAAAAATCAAAATGGCTCGTAGCAGTAGGCCCGCGCATCGAAATCGCTTGCGCTTGTCGGGGTCAAGCAACTCATTGAGTTAAGCGCCACCTGCTCGTAAGAATTTTTTTTTTAAAATTTCAAGCGTTTTTTTTTTATATTTGCCATCACTTTTTTTGATTTTTTTTATGTTACCCTTCGAATATGACTGAAAATTACGAAGAGTGTAGACACCTACTTTTGGCCTCTTGTGAAAGGAAGTGTGATGATGTTACAAAAATCCGTTCTTCATGTTAGATCAAAGTTGAAATGTTTATGGACTATGTAAAATATTATGAAGTAAGTTGAAACCCATATTGAGTCAAATTTATCTTAGAGCCTTTTCCGATTACTAATTAGGCCTAAAACATGTTCATATATGTTTAAACTTGATTAATAACGGACCCAAATACGTCAAATGCAATGATTAGATCCAATAGAACCTACATTGTTGAAAACCGAGCCAAACAGATAAACCAAACATAAAATACCCGTGCAAGGCGTATACAGATGGATAGCCCTTTCAAATAGCTTTCCAACGGTATATTATAAGCTGAATTCCGAGCCAAAACGAAGAAGTTATGATCAAAACACTAAACCGGGCTCTAAAACCAACACCCTTGCACTCCAACGACCATAACTTTTGATCCATAACATATTTTAACCTAATCTAACGGCCAGAAAGTATACATTCCGAGCTTTCCAATGCTATCTCACACACCTTAATCCGACTTCGCAATCAAAAGTTATGGAAGTTTTAAAAACGTATTTTTGTATAAGGCAAACCGCAAACCAGCGCTACTTAATCAGTTGGCGCGCACGACTCATTGCGATGCGCGCGCCACCCAGCGCGACTCAAAGAGTTGCGCGCGCCACCTGACAGCGCGGCTCTAAAACCCTAAACCTAGATCTCTACGTCTATAAATAGGGGTCTTCGTTCAGCATTACGAGGACCTAAAATTCAGAATTATATTAAAACCCTAGTATTCTCAAAACCCTAATCTCTCAACTTCTCTTACTATCATACTACTTTTTCTTCTCTCTTCCCAAATACTTTCCAACCCTAATTGAATCCATTGAAGTCCTTGGAGGTACAAAGAAGAAAGAAAGTCCAAAAAAAATTAAACGGAGATTTAACATAAAAGAAGATCAGTTAGTTTCCTGAGCACTTAGATAAATCACTTTTCCTTTATTGTTTAAATAACCTTAATTGAATAAATAGTGTTGTTTGTTCATCTTAAATAAAATTTTAATTAATTAATTCACATAGTATTCTTTTGTTAATCAAGAATAGAATTTGATAATTGTTGTTTTACCACTTAAGACAAGGCGAATGTTGTTTATTTTGTTCTATTCACGAATATTGATTTAACAAAGAATAATGACTTTTTCAATGTAATTCCTACATGATTAATTCTTGTAAATAAAATCAACTAACTTAGTCTTTAGGTATCACGTTGCATATATTTTTTGGTGATGGAATTGTGAAAAAGGAAGAGCTAGTAGAGGTCGTACTAGAGCTAGAATAGTGATTCCTCCGTAAAAGGAACGTTATTTTAGTACCCTCGCTCCCAAACTCATTTCTGGTTTATGTAGACCAATTTGGGCATGGGTAAACTTATGATTCGTGCTAATTATTCCATGAACTCCACATGGAAGAAAGGCATGAACGAGGTTTATGAGTTTTCCTAAAACTCATTGGCGACTCCTACTTGTTTCTTACAAAAAAAGCGTGATAAGAGTATCATTTCTAATTTAAGGGTCTCCCAAACAGTCAGGAATTCAAATCCTACTACATCCTAAAAAGTGTAAAGTCCTAGGCTTCTAAAGGGGCAATGGGAATCTAAGGAAGGACCCCCTTATGATCGGATCACCCTCCTTACAAAGATACAACTTCATAATTGGGAACCTAAACCAAACTAAAGAAAAAAGAGAAAAAGCTATCCTAACATGTCGCATATAGTCTCGTAATCACAAAGCAATCCATAAGCCAAGATACATTTACACAACGTCATTCAAAGGTCAAAGGCTTGGGTTAAAGGTGTCTTGGGTATTTTTGTCCCTTGGGAGAGTTACGTCAAAAAGATTGGTCCGGCTCGAGCTGAACCTGCAAAACAACAGAGACTCCGGTTGTTGGAGCTCCGCCTCCAACGGTCAAGTTAGTGACTTGAAAAAGGAAAAAGAGTGCGGAAATTAAGGTGGATATCTTCTTTGATTCCAAGCTCGGGTGGTTCTGTGATGAGAGAGAAAGTAGGTGTAATAAATGATTGATTGTGTCCCCAAAATGGAGAATATCTCCCTATTTATATGGTCGTTTGTAGGTATGCCCCTATCTAGGTCACTTGACCTAGATTTTAGTGGGCTGCGCTGAATTACGGCGCTTCTTGGGATTTGGGCCCTTGAAGGCCGCAATTTTAGAAGTTATTTGAAGGGAACACGTGTCAAATGGCTGTTGGGCCACTTAGGCCAGCCTTAGCTTGACACGTGGCCTTCTCTTATTGGTCCACATGTCTAGGGTATTTTTACCCTAAACATTTTCCCCTCACAGGGGTCACATGGCTGCTACGTGACGCCTGTGACACGTGTCCACCTATGAAAGATGAACAGTAAAAACGGCTAGTAAATCTAGGGTGTGACGGGGATGCCCCCGTTTCACCCCTCTATAAATAAGAGTTTACCCCCGTACCTTCTCTCACTATTTCATTTTCTTTGACTATCTAGAGAGAGAAAGAGAGATTCTTAGAGAGAGGTTCTTTGATTCCGTCTACTTCAGATTCTAAAGATTTCTGTGTGCTAACTTTGCAACACCCGGTCACCCGTCGGTAGAAGTTTTCAGAGTTTCTAGAGTTAAAGTAAGGTAACTGCCTGTACCATTTTTTAGCTTTTCCTTCTTTTCAAGTTTTATACGTTATTTTTTCCGTCTGTATACATAGCCTTTAAAAAATAAAATGAGCTCTCAATCCACACACTTGGCACTTCCTAGGACATTCAGACGGTCTCCCGGAACGACTGAATCTAGAACAGGGGGTGCCTTTTCTGGACTGTCGGAACTGTTGTGCTCATCCCCGAATTCCTCCCTCTCTGTGTCTGTGCAGGATACAATGGCTAGAGTAAAACAGACGGTTAGAAAGTTTAAAACCGGCGCGCTATGGAAGTGCCCGCCGACGAGGTTGTTCTGGATGGGGAACAAGAGGATTCAGTGGAGAGAAGTGGTTTTGACGATGAGGCTCCCTCTTCCTCCGGGAGCTCAAGCGTAAGAGAAGTAGTCAGTGAAGAGGCCGCCTCCTCTAATGAATCCGAGGAAGAGACAGGCGGCAATGAGGCCGCCAAAAGATCTGGAGCCGAGGCATTTGGCTCCGATCAAGATAATTTTACGGCTGACTATCAGCAGCCGGCAAAAGCTTCAGCAAACCCTTACCTTAAGAAGATTAGAATGCTTCCGGGTGACATAACCCTGCTTATAGTGGCTTCAGCGCCATCAAATAAAAACATCCCTTTGGAAAGGGGTGGGATATTATAGTTTCGCCTGGGGACGCGGTTATGGCCTGGGAGGATAACATAGAAAATGCAGACAACTACTTTGTCTGCTATGAGGCGGTGATAGAAGCCGGCCTCCGGTTACTCCTCCATACTAGGATTAAGAAAATCCTGAAGGGGTATGATATGGGTGTTTGGCAGCTCATCCCAAACTCATGGGTGAATAATTTGAGTTACATTGCCGCCTGCGAGCTCCATAATGTTGTCCCAGCTTTTCCGCCTTTGCTCATATGCACTATTTAAGCAAGGCCCCAGGCGGTCATGGGGCGTGGTATACTCTTACCACTTTGCCCCAGTATTTGATGACTTTGGACAAGGTGTCCAAATGGTCAGGGTGGAAAGAGAAATTTGATTTGGTCTCCTCCCCGACTCCAAGACACAACCAGACGCTGTGCCGGAAGAATAAGGAACTGGTTCTCCTGG
This sequence comes from Chenopodium quinoa, assembly GCF_001683475.1. NCBI lineage: Eukaryota > Viridiplantae > Streptophyta > Magnoliopsida > Caryophyllales > Amaranthaceae > Chenopodium > Chenopodium quinoa. The sequence goes on along the minus strand of NW_018743943.1, from coordinate 456,694 downwards.
GCAGTAAATGTCCCCTCCCGGCACTCTCTTCTAGGGCCCGGGAGAAAATAATGGATCCGGGTTTCTTCGAAACCACAACTGAGCCCTTGGGGGATGGGACTCATATTATTATGCCTAAGAACTAGATCCCCCATCCGGACTTCTTCAAGGATGAAAGATTCCTGTCCGCCTGTGGGTTAAGCACTATGTTTCCCAAGGGTAGATCCACTTTGCATTCGGCTTTTCTGTTGTTATTTGTTTTTGTACTTCATTTTTTTATTATTTTTCATTAACTTTTTATTTTCTCCTTGCAGCCGACGCCTTGAAGATGGGTGATCCGGAAAAACCCCTGGCTAAGTCTGCTGCGCAAAGAAAGCGCGCTCTCCAAGAGAGCAGCCATCGAGGCCAAGAAAGGCGAGGTAATACCACCCGACCTGTTCTAGTTTCCTTTAAATTTCTTCCAAGAGTTTTTTGCCGGCTGATAACATTTGATTCTTTATTTGTAGGATGCCACTAAACGCGTTCTACGCTCCATCTCCAAGCTTTTCAAATGGCAAGGGGAGGAGCTGGAAAAAACTCCGGCTGCAAAGGCCACAAGAAAGAACCCCTCCCATTCAACTTTTACTGCCAATCCGAATCGTCCCATGACCGGTGTCAAGTTTTGGGAGAGGCAGCTCCGCCTCGCTTCAAAGACTAGGTTGCTAAGCCGGGATATGAAGTCTTAGACAATGAAAGGGAGCCGGCGGAGGACGAGCAAAATGAAGGCAGCCAACCTCAGGTGGCTGATAATCAATCATAAGCCCTCACAACTGGTAAAAACAAGCCAGGTCAGCAACCTCCACCTCAGCCTTGTACCAGCCTCCCTAAATTATGCGGCAATATGCCATTTATTTTTCGTTCCGGCTTATTAGCTAAGTATGTTGTACTTTTACAAACTAAGGAGTTGGGCTAACAATTTTTCTTTTGTTTCTTCACCGGATGTGATTCAAGTTAACAATTATTTTGGCCTTTGTGCCATTTTTAATTTAATGAATGAAGTATTCTGACTCAGTCGGTTTTTTATAAATGTTTGAATATTTTGAATTGAATTTTGCGTATATACTGCAATTCTTTGATATTTTGCCTAACTTATAAAAAGCATGCGGCAGATTGTAATCCGATTGTTCTTGCCCCTGGATGGCTGTGTGGTTGGTTTCATTTCTAATTCATTGATTGGCTTGAAAACATTTGATACTTGGAGAAGTATGAGATGTTTTTAGGCCAATCTATCACAATGGTGATTGCCCCAAACCAAGTGCACAGCCGGCAATTAAAACGGTGCTTCAAGCCTTTTACCCAAGCGGTAATATTCCGTCTGGGGTTGTTGCATAGCCATTACACAAAACTCTTTTTCCCCAATTGAAAGAGTCTGTGCAATTTTGGAATAAATAATCTAAGTAAGAACTTCGATCGAAAACCGACTGATGTCTCATGGCATCCTGTGTTTCGAAAACTTAATCGCTCTATAGACTATTATGGTCAAACGACTATGAGTTGACCAGTTTGGTCGTTCAATCATTGCCGTCTTCATAGATATGTAGAGCTGACAAAGAGTCTGCTCTCTACGACGATTGTACCCGGATGGGTGTCGCTGGACGCCGTTGTCCATATTAGGACAGGCGGTTTTGTAAAATAAGCAACCATCTGGCCATTGGCCTTTGGTCTTGTTTGAGACCGGTTGTATAGCTACTAAGTGTTTTTGTGCCTAGTTTATCAATCTGGCCATTGGCCGCATGTTATTTGGACGTTGAATTCACCACTAAGTTTCGAACTTAGTTGGTTTAGCAAATAATCCGTCTGAGCGTTGCCAAGACGGAATATTAATTATAAAGGTTAACAACAAATTTGAAAACCAAGCCTGATTTCTCAACAACAGACTTTATTTACAAAAAATTTACAATTGTCAAAAGTAGTACTTTTTTAAGTTATCAACATTCCAAGTTCTAGGAAGGCGTCAGCCGTCTGGAGTTTCCACGCGGTAGGTTCTATCCCTAACTTCTTCATAGATCCGATCGGGGCCTTCCCAATTGGGGGTTATCTTTCCAAGCTCATTGGCCCTACCGGTTGCCTCCATTTTTCGTAACACAAAGTCACCTACTTTCAAAGGGCGCTTGTGTACTTTCTTGTTGTAGGCTCTCGTCATTCTCAAACGGTATATCTCATGACGCAGGGCAGCATTGCTCCTGCGTTCCGGCAGGGAGTCCAATGCCAGCCGCATGGCCTCTCAATTTGCCTGTTCATCATGAGCCGAAAAGCATGACTCTGAGAGTCGGCTCATGATGTTCGATGGACAAGACGGCTTCTGCGCCGTATACCATGAGAAATGGGGTTTCAACTATTGCCCCTTTAGCGGTTGTCCGGATGGGCCATAGGACATGAATCAATTCTTCTACCTATAAGCCATCGGCCGTTTTAATTTTCTTTTTTATGTCGTCTGAGATGAGTTTGTTGAAGGCTTCAACTTGGCCGTTTGCTTGGGGTCGGTCGACTGATGCAAAACAATGTGATATCCCTTTATCTCCTAACCAAGTCTTAAGGTGAGGCGTTTCAAACTGAGGGCCATTATCAAACACCATAGACATAGGTACCCCAAACCGGGTGATGATGTTCTTCCAAATGAAAGAGATGACATCCTTTGTCTTGATGTTCTTTACCGTTTCTGCCTCCACCCACTTGGTGAAGTAATCCACAGCCACCAGAATATAATGCTCTCCGCCTGGTGGAGGCGTATAAGGACCCAAGATGTCCATGTCCCACTTAGCAAACGAGATTCGGTTGTGGATTGTCGTCAAATCAGTAGCCAGGCGGTGAATAAGCTTGCCAAACCTCTGGCATTTGTCACATTTCTTCACCAACTCTTTAGCATCTGCCTCAAGAGTAGGACAAATGTAATGCCACCTGGCTCTGACGTCTAGGGACCTGCCGCCTATATGGGAGGCGCAGTATCATGCATGCAATTCTTCGAGAACTTCTTTCCCCTTTTCTGGGTAACACACTTCAATAAAGGTTTAAGAAAACCCGTCTTGAAGAGCTCTCCATCTCTCATCTCGAAGCTTGCTGCTCGTTTATTCATGACGGATGCCTCCTGTGGTGAATTAGGAAGCGTGCCGTATGTTAAATATGTCGGATGCCATCTATCCAGATAGAGCTTTGGTCTAGAATTCAAATGGGTTCTTCATATATACTTCTTTTTTCTAGAACTTTCCAAAAGACTGACCGAGGCGTATCACAGCAGGCGGAAGATGCTAGTTTGGACAATGCATACGCCTGGATGTTGTCTGACCTGGGCACTTGACTCAGACGGAATTCTTCAAGTGCCCCAGCCTCCTCTTTGACTTCCTGAAGATATTTGATCATAGCTGGGTGAGTTGCTTCATATTTTCTCTTATACTGGCTTACGACCAATTGTGAATTAGAGTAGGCCTCATGTTTTGTTGCCCCTTCCGCCTTACACATGCGGATTCCGACTAGCAGGGCTTCGTATTCCGCCTCGTTATTCGAGGCTTGAAACTTAAACCGCAGTGCATATTCAAATATGTCCCCCTCAGGGGACTCATATATAATTCCTGCACCACAATCGTTCTTTGTCAAGCTCCCATCTACACACACTTTTCAAATATGATCAATGTTATCCGGAGGAACTGGTCATGTCATTTCAACAATGAAGTCGGCAAAAGTCTGACCTTTCATTTCCTTTCTGGGTTCAAAAGTGATTTTAAAACTTTGCATTTCAATAGCCCATTTCAACATCCTACCGGATGACTCCAAGTTAGACATTGGCCGCTTGAGGGGCTGATCGGTAAAAATTACAACCGGATGTGCCAGAAAATAAGGCTTCAGCTTCTTGAATTCCATATATAAAGCAATAACAAAATTTTCAACCTTAGGGTACCGGAGTTCAGCATTTTTCAGCACATGGCTAATGAAATAGACCGGAAGCTGGATGCCGTCTCTCTCAGCATGGAGAACAGCACTGAGGGCATGGTCTGAGACGGCTAGGTACATGCATAACGTCTCTTTGAGTAGAGGGCTAACAAGCCTTGGCAAAGAGTGCAAGTGTTCTTTCAGAAGAAAAGCCGCCTCAGCATCATCCCCCCATTCAAATCTAGTCTTCTTCCTGATTGTTTGTAAGAAATAAAGGCACTTGTCACCTGACCGGATGAGGAACCTCCTTAAGGCCGCCAGGTAACCGGTTAGTCTCTGTACTTCCTTAACAGTTCGGGGAGACTTCATGTCAATCACCGCATGTATCTTCTCAGGGTTAGCCTCTATCTCCTTTTGATCAATCAGGAATCCGAGAACTTTCCCAAACATAACACCAAAGACGCATTTCTTGGGATTTAACATACCCTTATGCAGCTTAAGGGTGGTGAAGGTTTCTCGGAGATCAGTAAGGTGATACATCTGATGCTTGGATTTGACTATCATGTCATCATTGTACGCCTCCACATTCCTCCCAATTTGATTAATGAAGACTGTATTAATCATCTGTTGGGATGTAGCCGACGAATTCTTCAAGCCAAACGGCATCACAGTATAACAGAATAACCCCTGATCAGTGACAAAGGCCGTCTTTTCTTGATCTTTTTTCCACAAGGGTATCTGATGGAAGCAGGAGTAGGCATCCATAAAACTCATCAAGGCATGTCCGGCTGTAGAATCGACCAAACTATCGATCTTTAGGAGCGGATAGTTGTCCTTTGGAAATGCCTTGTTGAGTTATGTGTAATCAACACACATACGCCAAGTACCATTCGGCTTCTTTACAAGCACACCATTCATTACCTAGTCGGGGAAATTACATTGCCAAATGAACCTAGCATTCAGTAGCTTTTTTACTTCGATAGCTGCCGCCTGACTTTTTTCCTGGTAGTGATTTCTTTTCTTTGGCCGGATGGCCTTCTTTTTTGGATCCACGGGGAGTTTGTGGACAGCGAGATCCGGGCTGACGCCTGGAATCTCTTCCACTTCAAAGGCAAAAATATCTTTGAAATCTTTTAACAATAGGTGCAAATCTACACCCAGCTTAACATAAGAAGCCATCCCAACCTTAACAGTACACTCTGGACGGTTGGGGACGAAGCTCATCTAACCGTTCCCTGGTCAATGATTGCTATTTTCTCTTTCTTCACCTCCACCAGCTAATGACCCTTTCTTTTATTTTCTTTTCGGCGGCTGGTGGGGCTGGGATGGCATCCTTGACATTGTCAAGGTCTATTAGTTCTTGCCCTTAGCCGTCTAGGGCCACAGTATCTTTGACGGTTGGAAGATAGCACTCCCGGGCCGTTTTCTGGTCCCCGTTCAGGGAACTAACAAAGCCATCATCCCTCTCATACTTAATGAAAATAAGAGAAGGTATGATTACATCCTTGGCTTCGTTGAGGGTTGGACGGCCTAAGATGATGTTATTAGCAGTCAGTTCCTCAACAACCAAGAATTTGACAACTAGGTGTCGTCCTTTAACTTTTTCACCCAGTCGGATAGGTAAGTCGATCCTATCGACTGGGTAAACAATCCCACCTCCAAAACTAACCAAGGGGTAGGTAACCGGATGCATGCTACTGAGTTTGTATTTCAGCTTTTGCAGGAACCGGAGACTGATGATGTCCGACGAGCTGCCGATGTCAATAAGGATTCACCCCACCAGCTTGTTGGCGACCTTACATTCAATGAAGACCGAGTCGTCATACGGACGACAGACGGTGCCCCTGTCCTTCTTAGTGATTCAGAACGTCTAGGAAGGAGGAGCTAGCTGTCGCCTACTCATCATCATCATCATCATCATTGTCCATATTTGGAAGATGGCTCTTGATGCCTGTAAGGAGGGTGATCCCATCATAAGGGGTACTCTCCTTAAATTTCCTTGGCCACTTAAAAGCCTAGGACTTTACACTTGTTAAGGTGTAGTAGGACTTGAATTCCTGACTATTTGGGAGACCTTGAATTAGAAATGATACTTTGATCACGCTTTTTGTAAGAAACAAGTAGGAGTCGCCAATGAGTTTTAGGAAAAACTCATAAACCTCGTATATGTCTTTCTTCCATGTGGAGTTCATGGAATAATTAGCACAAATCATAAGTTTACCCATGCCCAAATTGGTCTATAAACCAGAAATGAGTTCGGGAGCGAGGGTACTAATAAGATAACGTTCCATTTAGAGGGGAATTGTCATCCTAGCCCTAATACGGTCTCTACTAGCTCTTCCTTTTTCACAATATCATTACCAAACAATATATGCAATGCGATACCTAAAACTATGTTAGTTGATTTTATTTACAAGCATTAATTCACGTAGGAATTACATTGCAAAGTCGTTATTCTTATTTAATAATATTCATGAAAGAACAATAAATAAACAAGATTTGCCTTGGCTTAGGTGATCAACCAACAATTATTTAATTCAACTCTAGTCTTTATTTAACGCAAGATACTATGTGGAATTGATTAATTAATTATTTTAAAAGTGAACAAAAAACACTAATTAATTAATTAAAGTGCTTTTAAACAAGAAAATAAAGGTGATTTAACTAAGTGCTCGGGAATTTACCACTTCTCTTTGCTAGATCTCCGTTTAGAACACTTATGGATACCTTCTTATTGGGGAACCTCCACCGTAGTAACAAAGTATCGAAAGGGTGAGTGTTTAGGACAAGAGGGCTAGGTTGCACAAGTTCACAAGTTATTTCGTTAGAGATTTGAGGTTAATTTCTTTCAGTTGAAGCCTTAATTTAAGCTCTAATTTATAGAGAAGGATTAGGTTTAGGGTTTCGAGAAATCTGCTGCAGCAAGTATTGCGCGCAACAGATGAAGTTGCCACGCAACCCTGCGCAAGTTATAGAGTTGCGCTGCTATGAGCAGCGCATCTATTGGTCTTGCGCGCAGCGCAACTGTGGAAGTTGTGCTGGGTGTCGCGCGCAACTTAAATAGTTGCACGCGTGTAGGGAATATTTCAAGCATTATCCCTAGCTTGAATCCCACTGTGATCATACACTAAAGTACGGTGGCGTCCAAAGGGAAAGAAGATAGAGCAAAAGAGTCGCCAACAAGTTTTAGGAACTTGTAAACCGTTCACGAGATGAAGGTTACACCCCTTAATGATCCAAGAGATCGTAAACTCTAATAGGTCTGGAACCATGACTGGTAGTTCGGGGATGAAGGCACAAATCCAACCTAAAAGAGATTGAACCTGCCCTAATAATAGGCCTCTATATTATTCTGATCTTATTCATGTGCGCTTTCTGACTAACATGCAATCAATAGGTTAACCCTAAACCTGTTTATCTACATTGGTTGAATATTAATGCACAAATAAATCTATTATTGGCGATCACTTGAATTATAATCATATTAACCCTAAACAAGATTATTAATTATCTTATTAAGCATGATTACAAGTACAAATTCCCATTAAACATGCATAAAAGGCGTGATCAAGCAATAACAATAAATAAATAAGCAACATAATAATCATAATAAATAATATTAATAATCAAAATAAAATTTTAATCATAATCAAAACAATTATAAAAATAATCATGTCAAAGCATAATAATAGCAAGATCCTAGGCATGACACTAACAAGATAAATAACAAACCCTAGCATGTCACTAAACATCAAAGATCAAAGCTTTAACCCTAACATGATACTAATATGCTACTAGGAAAGAAAATAGGAAGCATCACAAGAATCATAATTGTCATATTTGATATTAGAACTTATAGTTATTACCCTAAACATGATACTAGGAAGATCAAAACATCCAAACATGACACTAGGAATCATAATAACAACATAGACATGATTTCTATAGCATAAAATCAATAAATCAGTTAAAGCACTTAATTGGATGCCTCGTACCTCTTTCTAATAACAAAATACACGCGTTAGTAACTTCAAGGAAAATAATAAAATCAAACAATTAAATTAAATAATTGAAATAAAGACTTGAGACCAAACCCTCAGAAATTAAAACCTTTCACGTCTACGGCAAAGGCAACTTCGAACTTGGCTAGGTGTGTCTAGATCTTGTGAATGCGGAATTTTGTATGCAAAAGGGGTTGGTTAAGAAAAGAGAGAATAAGCTTTAGCTTATAGAGATAAGAAAATTAGAAAACTAGAGAGTTGATGCTATTTGATGAGAATTGATGATTAAAAACGGAGTTTTAAAAGGCTATTTATAGAGAAAAATCAGCCAAACAGATAGAAAAACAAATCAGAGTTTCGACGAGGATAAAACAGGTTAGCGCCGGACGCTAAACATTAGCGCCAGGCGCTAAGGCTAGCGCCAAGCGCCAAGCATTAGCGCCAGGCGCTAATCCCTGTCGTCGGGCGCTAGAAATTATTTTCACGCGTTTTCTTAATTCTGATAAAATTTAGCCGTACAAAAGGGCAAAATCGTATTTTCCTTAAAAACACACTTTTATTCTGATTAAAACTCCAAAAAGTCAACCAAATTCAATTTATCAATGCTAATTAAATTAGGAATGAAAAGAACCTTCTAGAAGAATCTAGAAGACTAAAATCAATTCTAATTGCACTAGGAATGATAAATCCATATTAGGCCCCCCTCTAGATCATTGGGCCGCATACAAGTGTCAAACCAGGCCTAGTTTAGTAATTTGGCCATAACTTCCTCATTATTTATCGGAATTGGGCTTATAATATATCGCTGGAAAGCTCTTTTCAAGCCACATCCAACTGCACCATTAATGGACCTTTGCTATGGACCAAACCAAACTAGATTGGCTGTTTTCTTAAAATAGGTTTTCAATAACAGGGAGAAGAGAAAAGAAATTAAAACTATCTACAACACTAGACTTTCAACACTTTCACTTCATTCGATTATGATTCGACGCAAAAGGTACTCATCACTGGGTTTGGTTTTGGGGAGACACAAATGGGTGTCTACAGAAGCCCCCACTTTGACTGAGTTTGGAGAAACGCAAGCTTTGAAAACAAAAGTCAAAGTATTGATAGGGACGGAGAATGATTCAGAACGTTCAACGATCCTAAATCTCTCTTGTAACGCCGATACATGCAAAACTAGCGTCAGTTAAACAGATAAAAGAGTTAAGAAACGCGTATCTTGCACCGTCGAGCACACGTCTCTGAAAGTAACCGATTTGTTGCTGCATTGTTGTATTTGATAACCATCCGCAAGCCAGGGAACGTCATCCTGCTGTTTATTTTGAGGACCTCTTGCAAGCTAGAGAATGCCGCCTGAAGACTGTTACGCTTGTAATTGCCTCCAACTCTGCCATGATAGACTTCTGCAAGCTAGAGAACCCCATCGAAGATTGCTTCGCTTGAAATGACCTTCTAGCGCTTTGTGACCATCTTCCGCAAGCTAGGGAACACGGTCGTAGACAACTTCGCTTGAAATCACCTCCAGTTGTTTATGACAACACTCCGCAAGCTAGGGAATGCTGCCGAAGATATCCTTGCCTGAAGCTATCCTCATTTGTTGCGATAATATTCCGTGGAAATTACCGAAGACCAATGCTTGTAGATCATGAAAAGCTCGCTCGAACTTTGCTTCCGCTATGCCAGTACGTCGGCGCTTTTGCTGCTTTTGAACCTGTATGTCGGTGCTTCTGAATTATGAACCAGTATGTCGGTGTCTTCTGCTGTATAAACCATTGTGTCGGTGCTTTTGATGAGCTAATGCTTAGGCGCTTTAAGGTAAGTGAGACGATCATTCATCAGGTCGATCAACTTATGCAATTGTAATCAAGCTGATTACTAAATCATGTCAAATTGCTTAGAGTGGCTAACTGGCGTACCAAGGAACCAAAAATGCTACAGGAGGTCGAAATAAACGCACTGGATGGCTAAGCATTCTGTCGCATATGAAATTCTGCTGGCACCACATATTTGGCTCTAGCGCCAAGCGCTGGAACTAGCGCTAGGCGCTAAACCTTATCGTCTGGCGCCAAAGCCTGTCGCTTGGTGCTAGAGTCGGGATTTCCGTATATATCCCTTTCTTCGTCATTTTTGCTGCTGCTGCTCATTTTAGCTCGAGAATCGCCGGCGAAACTCAATTCACTCGTTCTTGCTCGTTTTTAACCAAATTCGCTCAAATTTGTTCCAAATCGAAGCTTATTTCATCCTTTTTCCAGATCTATGTAAGTTTTCTCCAAACTCACTCTGGTTTTTATGAATTTTGCACATGTTTGATCACGAATTTCTTGAAAATTCGAAACTTGAATTTCTTAATTCACTTTGTTTGTCAAATTTTATGCCATAAAATTGCTTGATTATGTTTATATATTGCGTTGGGAGTAATTTGAGACTTTTTTGACTCAATTTGGTGAAGAAACAAACAAATCACTATTGTTGGACCTCTTAAGGTCGAGAAGACAATGTAGCTTGTTCTAGGTGTTCTTGCTAGCAAATCTTGTCCAATTTGTCACAATAATTTCCATAGTATTGCAAGAAATTGTTTGGATGCTTGATAAATGTCGTGCATACTCAATTTGAAATTGTGCTTTGTTTTAGTACTACGTACTCTATTTTTTTGCGAACATAGTATCATGCGACTAGGCAAACCTTAGATACTATAAAACCTTAATTTATGATGATTTTTCACAATGTATCATGGCTAGACAGCGAGGTTCGGGTTCACGGTCCCGAGACACGCGACGGCAGCATGAGCCCGTAGAGGAGGACGCCGACCCGTCCACTTCTCTTGGTCCCCTCCCCGAGTGGGATCAGTGGTCTCTGTATCATTAAACTCCGGCTCTATGACTTCCTTGCGGAGAGAGTCAAGGAATTCCAAAGTCACTCGCTCATAGGTGTGAGCGTGAAGGTAGATGAATTCACCCCATCCAAAAGTTTGTGCTAACCGGACTACCTCATCCAATATACCGAGCTTTTGCAACGTTATTGGACAAAAGAACCTTGTTGAACGGATGGGACGATTGATGAGGGCTTTGTAGACGTCCCAAAAGTGCTCATTCGGAACAATTATGCTATGATCATTTATGCCGGGAGGAGGCGGGAAACTCGTTGATGAAGATTCACCCACTCTCTTCCTCTTTGACATGATCTTGCCGAAAACCATGATTCTACAAAATTACCAAGTGCTATTATTAGGAAAATTTGATAAGAGATGTAATAAGAATCTAGCCACGGTAAAAGTGTATGCGTGAAAGTAGTTGCCTTGAGTTGTGAAATAGATATAAAGGATGACAACAATACAATTCAAGGCATAAATGGACACATTTAAACCAAGGCATGGGCAAGAAACCCTATGACATTCATATATAAGTCCTAACAAAGTCTACGTTGAATTTTGGCATGATATCTCCTAATTACGTGATAATCATTCACCAAACCATCAAAATCAAACCAAAAACAACAAGAATCATTCTCCAACAACATCCAATTCATGAATTCCTCAATCATAAAAAAGTAGCATGAACACCCTAGCATGAAATCAACATTTTTAAGCAAAGATATTGAGATCAAATAAAACTAAGGTATACATGAATAATCATGAAAACAACATGTTCTACTATCAATTACCAATCAACTGCAACATGTAAATCCAAAGAACCACAAGAGTCAAGCAAGTTATTACTAACAATTTCAAGAATACCACAATTCATATTTAAACATGCAAAACATGGTATAACTATGAGAAATTGAAGAAATAAACTTGCAAAAGTTAAGAAAACCATACCAAAATTGATTGTAAGTAAGTAGAAACCCAAAAACACCAAAACACTCAAACCCTAGAAATTGGGGAAAATGAAAAGATGGGATTTTTGTGAGGAATTTTTGGTGGAGATTGTAGAAATGGAGTAGATGATGGAAAATAAGTGAGAAAAAGAGAAGATTGGAGTGATTTTGATGGAGGTTTGAGGTTGTAGGAAGAGATTGCAATGGAGGTTAGAGTGAGAAGGAGGAGAATAGAGAGAGAGAGAGGGTCGAATGAAGTGATTTCGAAAAGAAGAGCAGCCCTCTTTTTCTTTGAAAATTCGACAAAGGTTCGGCCGAACCATGGGTAAGTTTGGTCGAACTCTTGAAATGGTTTGGCCGAACTTGCTCAAGGTTCGGTCGAACCTTCTCTCTAACTTGAAATTCAAAAAAATGGTAGAAAGTTTTCAAGTTTTAATTCCAGAGCAGGTGCGACCGAACACAACAATGTTTGGGCTAACTAAGGTTCGGTCGAACCTCTCCAAGGTTCGGTCGAACCTCTCCAAGGTTCGGTCGAACCTACTCTAGATTATTAATTTCTGCAATTCTGGCAGAAAGTTTTCAACTTGAGGTTCCACAGGAGGTGCGACCGAACTTAAGAAATTTCGGGCAAACCTTTCAAAAGGTTCGACCGAACCTTCAGGGAGTTCGGTCGAACCACTTGGCTTTTTCAAAAAAAAAATGCCCATTTTGCAATACAATATGCACAAACACCCCTCTTCAAAACACACTAAACACCATACCATCATGATAAGGCAAAGCATACCAAAAATTCCAACACAATCAAAATTCAAAAATCCAACAATCCAACATTGTAGATAGGAAAATAACAAAGCATTAAGAAAGAAGGAAAGAGAAAAAGGGTTAGAGACTCGGGTTGCCTCCCGAGAAGCGCTTCTTTATGATGTCACTAGCTTGACCATGAGAAAAATTCTTCAAGTGGGAGGCTTGGGATCCAAAGGATCAAGCATTATACATTCGATGATACCAACTTCTTCCTTGCAAAAGTAATGCTTTAAAAGATGACCATTAACCATAAACTTGTTACCATCCGCATCTAACTCAAAGGAGCCATAAGGAGTAGTCTTTGATATCACAAAAGGACCTGACCACTTTGATTTGAGTTTACCCGAAAACAAATGAAGCCTTGAGTTGAAAAGCAAAACCTTGTCTCCAACCTTAAAGTTCTTGTTTCGAATATGTTGGTCATGCCACTTTTTGGTCTTCTCCTTATATAACCTTGAGCTCTCGTAAGCATCATCTCTAAGCTCTTCAAGTTCAATGAGCTTAAGCAATCTCTTCTCACCAGCCAACGATAAATCCATATTGAGCTCATTGATGGCCGACCAAGCCTTGTATTCTAACTCAACCGGCAAGTGACAAGCCTTTCCATAGACCAACCTATAGGGGGTCGTGCTGATTGAAGTTTTGTACGCCGTCCTAAGAGCCCATAGTGTGTCATCAAGTTTGAGAGACCAATCTTTCCTTGATTTGTTCACCATCCTTTCAAGAAGAATTTTGATTTCACGATTCGAGACCTCCACTTGTCCTTGAGTTTGAGGGTGGTAAGGTAATCCAACCTTGTGATGAATGTCATACCTCTTGAGAAGAGCTTCAAATTGCTTTTTGGAGAAATGGGAGCCTCCATCACTAATTAGCTCCCTCAGAACTCCAAACCTAGGAAAAATGATCTTCTTTAGAAGCTTAAGCACAACCTTGTGATCATTGGTATGTGAGGGTACGACTTCAATCCATTTCGTCACATAATCGACCACTACCAAGATATATAGATTCCCACAAGAAGAAATGAAAGGCCCCATAAAATCCACCCCCAAACAACTAAGGGTTCAACTTCTAAAACACTTTGTTGGGGCATTTTGTCCCTCTTGGTAATGCCTCCGCTCCTTTGACATCTATCACATTGCGCAACAAATTGGTGGGCGTCTTTATGATTTTTGCCACTGTTTTGTCAACACCACCATGTCCTCCACATGGTAGTGAGTGGAAATGCTCAAGAACACCTTGAATTTCATGATCTGGAATACACTTTCGATAAAGGCCATCTCCACATTGCTTGAATAGTGTCATTCCAAAAGTACCTTCTCACTTCCTTGAAAAACTTCTTCTTTTGTTAAGAAGATTACTCTTGGGGAACGACTCCATACGCAAGATAGTTGGCTATATCCGCGTACCAAGGGTAGAAGTTGACACCAAAGCCATGAGAGCCTCGAATCCTATCTCATCATTAATCGATGCATCCTCCTTTTTCTCAAATGGTAGCCTTGACAAATGATCCGCTACATAGTTCTCCGCTCCCTTTTTGTCCCTCATTTCCATGTGAAAGTCTTGGAGAGAGAGAACCCAACGGATCAAGCGAGGCTTTGCTCCTTTCTTATTCATGAGATACCGCACCGCGATGTGATCCGTGTACACAATAACTTTTGAGCATATAAGATAGGACCGAAACTTATCGAATACAAACACTACGGCTAACATATCTTTCTCCATTGTTGTGTAATTCTTTTGAGCCTCATCTAGAGTCCTACTTGCATAGTATATGACACATGATTTTCCTTGTTTCTTTTGACCAAGAACGACACCTACTGCAAAGTCACTAGCATCGCACATTAGCTCAAAAGGCAAGCTCCAATCCGGAGCTTCCACAATGGGAGAAGAAATGAGAGATTCCTTGAGCTTACGAAATGCCTCAAGGCAAGCCTCATTGAAGTTAAAAACAACCTCTTTTTTGAGTAATTCGGTCAAAGGTTTGGCAGTTGAAGAAAAATCTTTGATAAACCTCAAGTAAAAATCGGCATGCCCAACAAAAGCCCGTACCCCCGTGATGGAAGTAGGAGGGGGCAACTTTTCAATCATCGAAACCTTGGTCGGATCAACCTCAATGCCATTTTTTGAAACCTTATGGCCGAGGACAATGCCCTCCTCGACTAAAATGGAACTTTTCCCAATTTAAAACCAAACTGGTCTCTTGACACCTTTTCAAAACTTTTTAAGGTTAAAAAGACAAGTGTCAAAAGACGAGCCACCAACACTAAAATCATCCATGAAAACTTCAATTTCTTTTTCAAGCATCTCAGAGAAAATGGAAGTCATGCATCTTTGAAAAGTAGAGGGAGCATTGCATAATCCGAATGGCATTCCTCGGTATGCAAATGTCCCATATGAACATGTGAAAGTAGTTTTCTCTTGATCACTTGGATGGATAGGGATTTGGAAAAATCCGGAATACCCATCCAAGAAACAAAAGAAAGCATGGTTAGAAAGCCTTTCAAGAATTTGGTCCATGAAAGGGAGAGGAAAATGATCTTTCTTGGTGTTTTTGTTCAATCTCCTATAATAAATGCACATTCTCCACCCGGTCACCATCCGGGTGGAGATTTCCTCTCCCTTTTCATCCTTGATTATGGTCATTCCACCCCATATTTGGAACTACATGAACTGGGCTAACCCATTTGCTATCGGAGATAGCATAGATGATGCCCGCCTCACGTAGTTTCAAAATTTCTTTCTTCACAACCTCTTGAAGGATGGGGTTTAACCTTCTTCGAGGTTCAGTGTAGGTGGAATGATCATCTTCAAGATGAATACGATGCACGCATAAAGAAGGGCTAATACCTTTCATATCATCAATGCTATACCCTATAACATCCCTATATTTTCTTAAAACATCAAGAAGTTTTTCCAAATTAATAACATCTAGGGTAGCATTGACAATAATAGGGTATTTTCCCTCCTTATCAAGAAAAGCATATTTCAAAGAAGGGGGAAGGGGCTTGATTTCTACCTTGGGAGGAGGCTTAGAACTCTCCTCCAGTTTCTCCTCCTTTGACTCAAGCTCGATCTCAACTTGTTGTTCAACTTCCTCCTTTGAGGATTCCTCCATTGACATGACAAATTCTTTAGCCTCTTGAGAGTGGAACTCTTCTTTGCATGTAAGGGCTTTTATCATTGGATCTTGAGGCCTCATCACGACCCTCCCCAAGTGATCTAGCTCTTCATTCACAACATCAACTCTATAGCATTTTTCAACCATGGGGGTCTTGAGCAACTTAGAAAACTCAAAGACAATCTTTTCATCGGCCACTTCACATGTGATGGTGTTGTTTTTGCAATTGATGACCGCCCCCAAAGTTTTAAGAGCTTCACGTCCCAAAATCAATGGAGTGTTAACATCTTCCTCCATATCCATCACTACAAAGTCACAAGGCACGTAGATGTGTCCCACTTGAATTGGAACTTCCTCAAGCTCTCCACAAGGTAATTTCACCGACCGATCGGCCAATTGAATTGTCTTTCTTGTAGAGATCATATCTATATTGAGTATTTGAGCAATGGATAGAGGGATTAGACTAACACTTGCTCCAAGATTGGCTAAGGCGCCCCTAGCTTCCATGTTCCCAATTTTCACCGGGAAAGTGAAACTTCCCGGGTCTTTTTCCTTCTTGGGCATCTTATGTTGGACAAGAGCACTCACTTGATGTGGAAGGGTGATAAGCTCATCATTGAGATTCCTCTTGTTGGTGAGAATATCTTTGAGGAACTTGGAGTAAGATGGCATTAGTGTCACAACTTCAAGAAAAGGGAGGTTGATATGCAAATTCTTCATGACACTAGAAATTTTGTGAACTTGTCATTCAACTTCCTCTCCGCTAGCCGACCGGGAAAAGGAACCGGTCCATCAAGATTCCTAGCCTCACTAGGAAATGAAGTTGTCTTATCATTGTCAAGCTTCTTCTTCTCCGAACCTCCTTCTATCTCATCACCCTTTTCTTTCTCACCTCCCTTGTTTTCATTCACACTCTCCTCTCCTCCCTTCTTTTCCTCACTATCCCCTTCATTTGGCCCTTCATAAGAAGTTCCCAACCTCAATGTGATCGCCTTGCATGTATCGAGTTTTGGATTGTGAGATGGGTTAGGTTGTGGTTGTCCAGGTAGAGTGGATGGTGAATTAAAAGGAGTTCTCTCGGCTAATTGAGCTAGTTGTGAATTAACCATCTTGTTGTGAGCTCTTATCTCTTGCATTTGTTGCCCAAAAGATTGCATTTGCGCATGCATGGCTTGGAGGAGTTGAGTTTGAGTTAGTTTCGCTTGAGGTGCTTGTTCTTGAAGATTTCTTTGAGGTGCTTGGGTTTGATTGTTGTATTGGTTGTTCCTCGGATAGCTTCCTCTTGGGTTTTGGGGTTGAGATGGAGGTGGATTTTGATATTGAGGGTTGGAGTTATAGGATGGTTGAGCTTGTTGGTTCCATTGTTGAGGTTGAGGTACAAACCTGGGTGGTGGTTGTCTCCAAGCTACTCCACCGCCGCTTCCTCTAAATCCCTCTTGCCTTGTGTTGTATGCCGCTACATGTTCGGGGCTTAAACCTCCAATATAGGATGTATCATGGTTCGTTTCTACACAATTTTGACAAGAGAAAGAGTTAACTTGAGAAGACATTGCTCCACCACTTGAACTTGCATTCACACTCGTGTTCAATTTGGAAAGCTCTTTTGTTAGTTGATCAATTTGATGTTGTAATTGATCAACTTTCTCCAATTCGTAAATACCACCTCTCTTTGGAGCGTTTATTCTTCGCCCCCCCCAAGAGTAATTCTTTAATATCTCTTCTATTGTGGCTTCAACTTGATTTTGAGGGATCTTGATTAATTGACCACCCGCCCCCGCATCCAAATTGGCTCTTGACATGGGCTCCAATCCGTCATAGAAAAACCGCATGAGCAACCCTTGATTGTACTCATGGTGGGGACATTCTTGTACCAACTCTTTGAATCTCTCCCATGCTTCACCAAGACTTTCATCGGCCTCTTGCTCAAATGATGCAATTTTCCTTCTCATTTCAGCGGTCTTCTTTTCGGAGATAAAGCGCTCCAAGAACGCCTTTACCACCTCCCTCCATGTTGTGAGAGTGTTAGGCTTTACTTGCTTTAGCCATTTCTTTTCTCGTCCGGTGAGAGATTGCCGGAAAAGGTGCATACGAATGTAGTCTTGACTCACTTCATTGGTTTGCATCATTGCGCACAATTCAAGGAATCGGTCCAAATGTTCAATAGGGTCCTCACTTGCACTTCCGGGAAATTGCTCTGATTGGACCATTCGAGTATATTGTGGATGGATTGAGAAGTTGGTTTCCGTGACGGGTAGCAAAATCCCTCCCATGAGCTCATAATCCTCCGGATTTCCGAACTCACGAAACAAAACATCATTCTCTTGTCCAGCCATTGATCCGCGTGGTGACTTGAAGAGTAAGTATCACTCTCACTATCAACTATATAACCAAAACCTCTTCCCTCGTCTTAATAAAGCCTACGGACTTGTCTCAAGGTTCGGTTGATTTCGTGGTCAATTTGATGTGAGGGTGCTTCTGGAGACCTCCTAAGAATTCACCAAAGCTAAGCAAATAATTAGCAATGACAAAGATGATAAAACAAAAAACAAAAAGAAAAGAAAGCAAAATGACTCTAACAAGAGCAATTATAGACGCTAAACAAGCCGCTTCCCCGGCAATGGCACCAAAATTTGATCGCGGGTTAGATAGGTCGTTAAGCTACTACCCTAACCAAATTAATCATTTATAATACCTAAACCTACACTAAACTAGTTAGTGGCAAGTAAAGGGTCGAACCACTAGGGAAGCACGCTAATTCAACATCAAATATCACTAATGCAAGTGTGAAAAGGGGATTGTTTTGTTGGTTTTGTTGAGTAAGAACACTAAAACTACAAATAAGCAAGAAAATGATGATTTAAAATCAATATAAAATGACGCTAGGGATACGGGGGTGTCCAATATGATTAGAAAGAGGAGAATAATGGTGATTATCATGAAACATATGCCAAAGAACACGAGATTCTACCTAAACAATTCATTCTCATGCAATAATCTAGGAAAATCAATGAAAGAGGTCTACACTAATAAGGATCATTCTCATGAATCCTATTAGTTACAATCAAATCAAGAGAATAAAGAAGCACAATCCATAAAAAATCCACTTTAATAACTCATTCTCATGAAATCATTAAAATAAAGATGATCCTAATCTAACTCAAAACACTTTCATGCATTTAAACTAGAAAACATCAAATAGAGTGCAACAATAATCCCAAGCTAATAAAAATCAAATCTTTCATCAATATATGGCATAAGTTCAATCCAACCATCATCATTCATCCAATATCAAATCATATCTTCCACCCCTTCCCCTAGCTAAAAGTTTAGCCTAGAGAAGGGAGATTAAACATAATATCAAAACTAAAAATAAACTCAAGAAACTCAAAACAAAACATGATTAAAATCAATGAAATCAATAACAACTAGACAAGCTAAATAGATTGACAAAAAAAAGTAAAAATAAAACAAATAAATAATACTAAAGGAAAGGAAAAGAGATTACTAAAGAAAGGATTAATGAAAGATGAAAACTTGGATTCTTGCTTGATTAATGGAAGATTAAAACTTGAGCAAAGTTGAATACAATAAAGGATGCTTGAATAACAATCTATTTTCTCTCTCTATATTAGGCTAATGTTCTCCAAATTAAAACTAAGTTAATCCCCAAAATTACATCGAAATGTTCTAAGATGGGACTTATATAGTCCGTACAGAGCCAGCTGAAAAAGAGGAGTGGTCCGATCGAACAATGGGAAGGTTCGGTTGGACTACAGGGTAGGTTCGGTCGAACCTCCCTGATCCTGGTCTGGTCGAACTTCTGTGGTTCGACCACTCCTGCAAAAATGCCAAATTGCTTCTTGACCCTGCCTCGACAGTCGGCCGAACCACTGAGCAGGTTCGGCCACACCCTGGTTCGGCCACACTTTTAGGAGGTTCGGCCGAACCTCTTCTGAATCTTGCTTCCTTCAGCTTCCCTTGAGCTTAGCTTCCTCCTCTTGAAAACCCCGATGGTTCCTACAAAGCATAAGCCTGGAAATCAAAATAAAAACAAAGTGAGAAGACTAAGAAAAGGGAAGATAAAGGAGAAAAGAAAAGAGGAAGCAAAACTAAGTAAAAATGCTTAGAAAAAGGGCCAAACAAGTGCAAATGAGGGGAGAATCCTTAGAGAAAAAGGATAAAAGAGTGGCATAAATGCCACTCATTAGTCTGCAATAGTCAAGGATCCATGCCGCACATGCAAAGAAATGTTGAAGGCTTGAAAAATGATGAACCTCACATGGATGTAGCAAAAACTCACTATAGGTGTGAAATTGACTATAGGAAGCAACTACCAACATGCCACAAACAAGTAGGATCCGGTTTCATGATCCTCCTAGTTCTTAGACATGCTACCTTAGCATACACCTATCCTATAGCCAACCAAGCATATTCTCAAACCGTGCATACCCATACCACTTAGGAATATATTCATTTAAAACCAAAAATCGGTTGTATATTGTCTAATTCAAAAGAAAAACAAAAAAGTGACAAATAAAGCCTCAAAACATACCACAAACCAAAATCAAGACGAAAGAAAAATAAAAGAAAAGAAAAGAGAAAAAGAAAAACATACATAAAGGAAGAGTAGGAATATAAACAAAGGAACAAAATTGCAAGTATAACACGTAATTCCCAATCAACAAACAAGTGATCAATTGACAACATCGCCAATGATTCCAAACACTCTAGGTGTTATAAGCATCCATCCTCGAACCATTCAACTTCTCCTAAAACTAATCCTAAACTACGCATCCAAGAAAAGAAAAGAGATAGAGAAAAATAAGAAAGGTCTCACCAGATTACGAGTAATGCTAATAAAAAGCAATAGGCAATAGAATCAACCATCTTTGTTGAGCTCCAAAGACAATAGCATCATTATTAAAGCCATGTGAGGAGAAGAGTAGAAAAAGGTACTCTATAAAAAAAACAGTTAGTAACTTCAAAACAAAATAAAAAGACACTGCGAATCAAAACTAAACTAAACTATTAAAAAGCAAAGGTAAGAAAATAGGAACTAAATAACCAACTAAACACCTAAGTGACCAACAAAGCACCAAACTACAAAATTGGATTCAAGGGTTTGGATTCATGGGATTTGGATATTAGGGGGTTGGATATGAGGGAGCAACACATGCATCATCATCAAGGAAAAATTATCACAACAACAAGATCAAGAATGAGAGAAATAAGCATGAAAGAACAAACACCATCAAAGAGAGATTAAGATAGAGACCATCATACAAAGAGGCAAAAGAAAACAAGGTAAGCTTCAACAAAAAATTGGCTACCGAGACAAACCCCAAAGAAATGTAAAGTTTCCCCAAGCTAATCATAGATACATCTCAACATCCCATAAATACAAAGCAAGCACACAAAAGATAAGGGATGGAGGCAAACGACACAAAAATGAGGGAACTAGCTACCACTACCACTCTTCTCGGAGCCATCTTTGCCATCCCCATCATAGGAAAACCCGGATGGGGACCATAAGGATCCCATCCCCCAGTGTAACTGGGTGGCCAACCATAGTGCCCCCTAAAGTTATCTTGCTGCCAAGGGGCTAGGGGAGTGAATTGCTCGGGCAAGGCGAGCGGTAGTGGTGCTCGAGGTGCACATAGGGGTATTTAGGGTCACCTTTATAATCGCTCCCACCGGGAACACGGTAATCATAGTTACCATGCTCATTAGGGAATGAGCGATTTCTCGGTGTTAGACCCTGGGGATCATTGCCAATATGGGTACGTAGGTACCCCATCACCCCCAAAAGATGGTATGGGACCATGTTGGGGTGGAAGGTAAGGGTAGTTAACCGGGGGAGTGATGTCTCCCTAGTTAACAGGCGCATCATATGATTGTTGTTGTTGGAGAAACACACCTTTTTGCATCTCCGAAATTCCCCTCATTTGAGAGTAGAGTGCCTCAAAGTCTTGATCGTACATGCCCTCCAACCAGATTTGCATGCCCTTCATTTGAGCACTAAGGGTATCCAAGTCGGAGCTAGCATATTGGTGTTATTGTTCTTGATGATGTTGTTGTATTTCCTGTTGTTGTTGTTGTTGTTGTTGTTGTTGTTGTTGTTGTTTTTGTTGTTGTTGTTGATGATGATGATGATGTTGCGGCGGCTCTTTTTCTTCTTCTTATTAACCCATCTCTTCATTATCATCATAGTAGGGAGGGCGGTGACTCAAGGGGATATGCCAAATATTCTCCACATTCTCGCGGTGGAGAGAAGTCAAGGAGGGGTTAGGGAGATAGAACCAATGCGTGTTTTCCCTAAGCCAATTAAACACCTCGTCATCATCGTTCATTGCTACAAACTGAATTTGCTTCAATTGCTTGATGTCGAGGAAGAGAGAATCAACATCTCCCACTAGAGTGCAAGACGACAAATAGTGACCGATCTCAAGGTTGGTCACTAGCCTTGTGACCATGCTACCACATGGAATCTCGCCAGATTCCCTATCTTGCAATCCTAGGAAATACGTCACAAAGGTGTACCCCAAATTTAAGTGACCACGGTATTCCTCACGAGTAGCCACCCAAAGAATCCAAAGCTCCAACTGACTCATTTTGCCTAACTCTTGCTTCGGGAATATCGAATACCCCTAAAGCAGATGGAGAACTCGGAGACATGGTTGGAACAACTTATTAATCTTAGCATACCGGGTCACAAAGTCACCACACCCTGAAATGTCATCCCACCATGAGTTTTGATCATACTCATTGTTGAAAAAGAGCTCGAGATCCAAAATATCCGAATTCGGATCGAAGTCAAGAGCCGCAATGAACTCTTCAAGAGATTAATCAAAATGGATGTTGAAAAGTTGAAATCGAACTCGGTAGTAACCTCCCTAAACTACAATAAGATCAATCGTAGCCAAAAACTTTAAAGTAGGTTGAACATAAGTACGGAAGCTACGGCTCACAAATGATCCCATACGGAGGTTGTTGAGCAATTCCCTTAGATCTTCATCAATTCCCAACTTGATCATATCCGGTTGGAAGTAATGTCGGGAAGGTTTAAAGGAACGGTTATTTTTTAGTTTGGTGTACCTTGCTTTTTGTATTGGGTTGGTGATTTGTAATTTGGGAACACTAGGTGAAAAAAGGGCTTTGGCAGCGGTTCAAACCCGATCTAAGGCACCGGTTTGAACCGCATTTTATGTGGGGGTGCCAACTACCCCCCTTTTAGCACCGCTTCAAAACCGGTGCCCTATACCTAATTTTGCACCGGTTAACCGGTGCCTTTAACTATTTTGGGTACCGGTTAACCGGTGCATAAAATAGTCTCCCGCTATTTTTTTGGGTGGTAGCTAGTTTTAGCACCGGTTAACCGGTGCCTTTTTACTCAATTATTATTTTATTTTATTTTTTTCCAATTTTCGTGCGATAATATTTTAAAAAAAAACTATTTCCAACAATAATAATAACCTATAAATCCTGCAATTATATTAAATAAAATAATTACTAATATTATTATTATAATTACTAATAATAATAATATTATTAATTATCACAATAAGATACAAAAATAATATTAAAAACAAGAATTCATTTATATATATATAGATATAAATATTCCCAAACGCAATACATTAAAAAAAAAGTGTAATATATATATACAAATGATAGTAAGTAAATATATAATGAATAATAATATTATAGTTCAAAAGTTAACATAAATATTTTACAATTAAAATGCCATTACATGTTGAAGGTGACAAAAGACGCCAACATGTCACGAACTTCATTAAGCTCCTTGATTTTCAACGGACCATCCTTTTGGACCTTGCAAAACTCGAAATACAAAAACATTACTTTAGAATTAATTAATTAGGCAAACCAATATGTATTTTATCAAATATTACCTATATGACTATTATGTAGCCCATTTCCTACATTACTTATCAAATGAACTATTTCTTTCTCATAGCATGTCAATGTTGGGTAGTTTTATGTGTCTAAGCCCTAAAATTGAATCAACAAAGCATTTTATTAAGGTTTATGACGCTTTTTACTCAAAATAGCCCGAATTCGGTCTATATGATTACTTTGCCCATTTCCTACATTTATTATTAAATGAACTTTATATATCATAACATGTCAATATTATCTAGTTATAGGTGCATAAGGAAATAAATCACATCAAAAGAGCATATTAACACAAAATGGCCCAAATATGGCCCATATGACTTTTATTCAGCCCATTTTCTACCTTTCTTGTCAAATGACCTTTTTATTTCTCATAACATATCAATGTTGGGTAATATTATGTGTCTAAGGCAAAAAATCACATCAATATAGCATTTTATTAAGTTTAACAACGAATTTTACTCAAAATGGCCCAAATATGGCCTATATGACTTTTATGTAGCCCATTTCCTACGTTACTAATCAAATGAACTATTTCTTTTTCATAAAATGTCAATTTTAGGTAGTTTTATGTGTCTAATCCCTAAAATTGAATCAAAAGAGCATTTTATTAAGGTTCATGACGCTTTTTACTCAAAATGGCCCGAATATGGCCAATATGACTTTACTTTGCCCATTTCCTACATATCTTATTAAATGAACTTTATTTATCTCATAAAATGTCAATATTATCTAGTTATAGGTGTATAAGGAAAAAAATCACATCAAAAGAGCATATTAACACAAAATTGCCCAAATATGGCCCATATGACTTCTATTCAGCCCATTTTCTACGTTTCTTGTCAAATGACCTTTATATTTCTCATAACATGTTAATGTTGGGTAATATTAGGTTTATAAGGCTAGAAATCACATCAATATATCATTTCAACAAGTTTAACAACGCATTTACTCAAAATGGCCCAAATATGGCCTATATGACTTCTATGTAGCCCATTTCCTACATAACTTATCAAATTAACTATTTCTTTCTCATAACATGTCAATGTTGGGTACTTTTATGTGTCTAAGCCCTAAAATTGAATTAAAAGAGCATTTTATTAAGGTTTATGACGCTTTTTACTCAAAATGGCCCGAATATGGCCTATATGACTTTACTTTGCCCATTTCCTACATTTCTTATTAAATGAACTTTATTTATCTCATAACATGTCAATATTATCTACTTACAGGTGTATAAGGAAATAAATCACATCAAAAGAGCATATTAACACAAAATGTCCTAAATACGACCCATATGACTTCTATTCAACCCAATCTCTACCTTTCTTGTCAAATGACCTTTTTATTTCTCATAACATGTCAATTCTGGGTAATATTAGGTATCTAAGGCTTGAAATCACATCAATATAGCATTTTATTAAGTTTAACAACGCATTTTACTCAAAATGGCCCAAATATGGCCTATATGACTTTTCTGTAGCCCATTTCCTCCATAATTTATCAAATGAACTATTTCTTTCTCATAACATGTCAATGTTGGGTACTTTTATGTGTCTAAGCCCTAAAATTGAATCAAAAGAGCATTTTATTAAGGTTTATGATGCTTTTTAATCAAAATGGCCCGAATATGGCCAATATGACTTTACTTTGCCCATTTCCTACATTTCTTATTAAATGAACTTTATTTATCTCATAACATATCAATAATATATACTTATAGGTGTATAAGGAAATAAATCACATCAAAAAAGCATATTAACACAAAATGACCTAAATACGACCCATATGACTTATATTCAACCCATTTTCTACCTTTCTTGTCAAATGACCTTTTTATTTCTTATAACATGTCAATGCTAGGTAATATTAGGTATCTAAGCTAGAAATCACATTAATATAGCATTTTATTAAGTTAACAACGCATTCTACTCAAAATGGCCCAAATATGGCCTATATGACTTTTATGTAGCCCATGTCCTCCATAACTTATCAAATGAACTATTTCTTTCTCATAACATGTCAATGTTGGGTAGTTTTATGTGTCTAAGCCCTAAAATTGAATCAAAAAAGCATTTTATTAAGGTTTATGATGCTTTTTACTAAAAATGGCCCGAATTTGGCCTATCTGACTTTACTTTTCCCAATTCCTACATTTCTTATTAAATGAACTTTATTTATCTCATAACATGTCAATATTATCTACTTACAGGTGTATAAGGAAATAAATCACATCAAAAGAGCATATTAACACAAAATGTCCTAAATACGACCCATATGACTTCTATTAAACCCAATCTCTACCTTTCTTGTCAAATGACCTTTTTATTTCTCATAACATGTCAATGTTGGGTAATATTAGGTATCTAAGGCTAGAAATCACATCAATATAGCATTTTATTAAGTTTAACAACGCATTTTACTCAAAATGGCCCAAATATGGCCTATATGACTTTTATGTAGCCCATTTCCTCCATAATTTATCAAATGAACTATTTCTTTCTCATAACATGTCAATGTTGGGTACTTTTATGTGTCTAAGCCCTAAAATTGAATCAAAAGAGCATTTTATTAAGGTTTATGATGCTTTTTACTCAAAATGGCACGAATTTGGCCTATCTGACTTTACTTTTCCCATTTCCAACATTTCTTATTAAATGAACTTTATTTATATCATAACATGTCAATATTATCTACTTATAGGTGTATAAGGAAATAAATCACATCAAAAGAGCATATTAACACAAAATGACCAAAATATGGCCCATATGACTTCTATTCAGCCAATTTTCTACCTTTCTTGTCAAATAACCTTTTTATTTCTTATAACATGTCAATGCTGTGTAATATTAGGTATCTAAGGCTATAAATCACATCAGTATAGCAATTTATTAAGTTTAACAACGCATTTTACTAAAAATGGCCCAAATACGGTCTATATGACTTTACCTTGCCAATTTCCTACATTTCTTATTAAATGAACTTTATTTATCTCATAACAAGTTAATATTATCTAGTATAGGTGTATAAGGATATAAATCACATCAAAAGAGCATATTAACACAAAATGACCCAAATATGGCCCATATGACTTCGATTCAACCCATTTTCTACCTTTCTTGTCAAATGACCTTTTTGTTTATTATAACATGTCAATGCTGGGTAATATTAGGTGTCTAAGGCTAGAAATCACATCAATATATCATTTCAATAAGTTTAACAACGCATTTTACTTAAAATGGCCCAAATATGGCCTATATGACTTTTATGTAGCCCATTTCCTACATAAATTATCAAATGAACAATTTCTTTCTCATAACATGTCTATGTTGGGTAGGGTTATGTGTCTAAGCCCTAAAATTAAATTAAAAGAGCATTTTATTAAGATTTATGACTCTTTTTACTCAAAATGGCCCGAATATGGCCTATATGACTTTACTTTGCCCATTTCCTAAATTTTTGATTAAATGAACTTTATTTATCTCATAACATGTCAACATTATCTAGTTATAGGTGTATAAAGAAATAAATCACATCAAAATAGCATATTAACACAAAATGACCTAAATATGGCCCATATGACTTCTATTCAGCCCGTTTTCTACCATTCTTGTCAAATGACCTTTTTATTTCTCATAACATGTCAATGCTGGGTAATATTAGGTATCCAAGGCTAGAAATCACATCAACATAGCATTTTATTAAGTTTAACAACGCATTTTACTCAAAATGTCCCAAATATGGCCTATATGACTTTTATGTAGCCCATTTCCTACATAACTTATCAAATGAACTATTTATTTCTCATAACATGTCTATGTTGGGTAGTTTTATGTGTCTGAGCTCTAAAATTGAATTAAAAGAGCATTTTATTAAGGTTTATGACGCTTTTTACTCAAAATGGCCCGAATATGGCCTATATGACTTTACTTTGCCCATTTCCTACATTTCTTATTAAATGAACTTTATTTATCTCATTACAAGTCAATATTATCTAGTTATAGGTGTATAAGGAAATAAATCACATCAAAAGAGCATATTAATACAAAATGGCCCAAATATGGCCTATATGACTTCTATTCAGCCCATTTTCTTCCTTTCTTGTCAAATGACCTTTTTATTGCTCATAACATGTCAATTTTGGGTTATATTAGGTGTCAAAGGCTACAAAACACATCAATATATCATTTTATTAGGTTTAACAACGCATTTTACTCAAAATGGCCCAAATATGGCCTATATGACTTTTATGTAACCCATTTCCTACATAACTTATCAAATGAACTTTTTCTTTCACATTATATGTCAATGTTGGGTGGTTTTATGTGTCTAAGCCCTAAAATTGAATCAAAACAGCATTTCATTAAGGTTTATGACGCTTTTTACTCAAAATGGCCCGAATATGGCCAATATGACTTTACTTTGCCCATTTCCTACATTTCTTATTAAATGAACTTTATTTATCTCATAACATGTCAATATTATCTAGTTATAGGTGGATAAGGAAAGAGATCACATCAAAAGAGCATATTAACACAAAATTGCCCAAATATGGCCCATATGACTTCTATTCAGCCCATTTTCTACCTTTCTTGTCAAATGACTTTTTTATTTCTCATAACATGTCAATGTTGGGTAATATTAGGTGACTAAGGCTAGAAATCACATCAATATATCATTTCAATAAGTTTAAAAAACGCATTTTACTCAAAATGGCCCAAATATGGCCTATATGACTTTTATGTAGCCCATTTCCTACATTACTTATCAAATGAACTATTTATTTCTTATAACATGTCAATGTTTGGTAGTTTTATCTGTCTAATCCCTAAAATTGAATCAAAAGAGCATTTTATTTAGGTTTATGACGCTTTTTACTCAAAACGGCCCGAATTTGGCTTATATGACTTTACTTTGCCCAGTTGCTACATTTCTTATTAAATAAATTTTATTTATCTCATAACATGTCAATATTATCTAGTTATAGGTGTATAAGGAAATAAATCACATCAAAAGAGCATATTAACACAAAATGACCCAAATATGGCCCATATGACTTCGATTCAACCCATTTTCTACCTTTCATGTCAAATGACCTTTTTGTTTCTCATAACATGTCAATGCTGTGTAATATTAGGTATCTAAGGCTAGAAATTACATCAACATAGCATTTTATTAAGTTTAACAACACATTTTACTTAAAATGGCCCAAATATGGCCTATATGACATTTATGTAGCCCATTTCCTACATAACTTATCAAATGAACTATTTATTTTCATAACATGTCAATGTTGGGTATTTTTATGTGTCTAAGCACTAAAATTGAATCAAAAGAGCATTTTATTAAGGTTTATGACGCTTTTTACTCAAAATGGCCCGAATATGGCCTATATGACTGTACTTTGCCCATTTCCTACATATCTTATTAATTGAACTTTATTTATCTCATAACTAAATATTATCTAGTCATAGGTGTATAAGGAAAGAAATCACATCAAAAGAGCATATTAACACAAAATTGCCCAAATAGGGCCCATATGAGTTCTATTCAGCCCATTTTCTACCTTTCTTGTCAAATGACTTTTTTATTTCTCATAACATGTCAATGTTGGGTAATATTAGGTTTCTAAGGCTAGAAATCACATCAATATATCATTTCAATAAGTTTAACAACGCTTTTTACTCAAAATGGCCCAAATATGGCCTATATGACTTTTATGTAACCCATTTCGTACATTACTTGTCAAATGAACTATTTCTTTCTTATAACATGTCAATGTTTGGTAGTTTTATCTGTCTAAGCCCTAAAATTGAATCAAAAGAGCATTTTATTTAGGTTTATGACGCTTTTTACTCAAAACGGCCCGAATTTGGCTTATATGACTTTACTTTGCCCAGTTGCTACATTTCTTATTAAATGAATTTTATTTATCTCATAACATGTCAATATTATCTAGTTATAGGTGTATAAGGAAATAAATCACATCAAAAGATCATATTAACACAAAATGACCCAAATATGGCCCATATGACTTCGATTAAACCCATTTTCTACCTTTCTTGTCAGATGACCTTTTTGTTTCTCATAACATGTCAATGCTGGGTAATATTAGGTATCTAAGGCTAGAAATTACATCAACATAGCGTTTTATTAAGTTTAACAACGCATTTTACTTAAAATGGCCCAAATATGGCCTATATGACATTTATGTAGCCCATTTCCTACATAACTTATCAAATGAACTATTTTTTTTAAAACATGTCAATGTTGGGTATTTTTATGTGTCTAAGAACTAAAATTGAATCAAAAGAGCATTTTATTAAGGTTTATGACGCTTTTTACTCAAAATTGCCCGAATATGGCCTATATGACTTTACTTAGCCCATTTCCTACATATCTTATTAAATGAACTTTATTTATATCATAAAATCTAAATATTATCTAGTTATAGGTGTATAAGGAAAGAAATCACATCAAAAGAACATATTAACACAAAATTGCCCAAATATGGCCCATATGACTTTTATTCAGCCCATTTTCTACCTTTCTTATCAAATGACTTTTTTATTTCTCATAACATGTCAATGTTTGGTAATATTAGGTGTCTAAGGCTAGAAATCACATCAATATATCATTTCAATAAGTTTAACAACGCATTTAACTCAAAATGGCCCAAATATGGCCTATTTGACTTTTATGTAGCCTATATCCTACATTACTTATGAAATGAACTATTTTTTTTCTTATAACATGTCAATGTTTAGTAGTTTTATTGTCTAAGCTCTAAAATTGAATCAAAAGAGCATTTTATTAAGGTTTATGACGCTTTTTACTCAAAATGGCCCGAATATGGCCTATATGACTTTACTTTGCCCATTACCTACATTTCTTGTTAAATGAACTTTATTTATCTCATAACATGTCAATATTATCAAGTTATAGGTGTATCAGGAAAGAAATCACATCAAAAAAGCATATTAACTTAAAATTGCCCAAATATGGCCCATATGACTTATGTTCAGCCCATTTTCTACCTTTCTTGTCAAATGACCTTTTTATTTTTCATAACATGTCAATGATGGGTAATATTAGGTTTCAAAAGCTAGAAATCACATCAATATAACATTTCAATCAGTTTAACAACGCATTTTACTCAAAATGGCCTAAATATGGCCTATATGACTTTTATGTTGCCCATTTCCTACATTACTTATCAAATGAACTATTTTTTTCTCATAACATGTCAATGTTTATGTGTCTAAGCCCTAAAATTTAATCAAAAGAACATTGTTTTTAGATTTATGACGCTTTTTACTCAAAATGGCCTGAATTTGGTTTATATGACTTTACTCTGCCCATTTGCTACATTTCTTATTAAATGAACTTTTTTTATCTCATAACATGTCAATATTATCTAGTAATAGGTGTATAAAGAAATAAATCACATCAAAAGAGCATATTAACACAAAATGACCCAAATATGGCCCATATGACTTTGATTCAACCCATTTTCTACCTTTCTTGTCAAATGACCCTTTTGTTTCTTATAACATGTCAATGGTAGGTAATATTAGGTATCTGAGGCTAGAAATCACATCAATATAGCATTTTATTAAGTTTAACAACGCATTTTACTTAAAACTGCTCAAATATGGCCTATATGACTTTTATGTAGCCCATTTCCTACACAACTTATCAAATGAACTATTTCTTTCTCATAACATGTCAATGTTGGGTAGTTTTATGTGTCTAAGCCCTAAAATTGAATAAAAGAGCATTTTATTAAGATTTATGACGCTTTTTACTCAAAATAGCCCGAATATGGCCTATATGACTTTAGTTTGCCTATTTCCTACATTTCTTATTAAATGAACTTTATTTATCTCATAACATGTCAATATTATCTAGTTATAGGTGTATGAGGAAAGAAATCACATCAAAAGAGCATATTAATACAAAATTGCCCAAATTTGGCCCATATGACTTCTATTCAGCCCATTTTCTACCTTTCTTGTCAAATGACCTATTTATTTCTCATAACATGTCAATGTTGGGTAATATTAGGTGTCTAAGGCTAGAAATCACATCAATATATCATTTCAATAAGTTTAACAACGCATTTTACTTAAAATGGCCCAAATATGGCCTATATGACTTTTATGTAGCCCATTTCCTACATAACTTATCAAATGAACTATTTCTTTTTCATAACATGTCAATGTTGGGTAGTTTTATGTGTCTAAGCCTTAAAATTTAATCAAAAGAGCATTTTATTAAGGTTTATGACGCTTTTTACTCAAAATGGCCCGAATATGGCTTATATGACTTTACTTTGCCCATTTCCTACATTTCTTATTAAATGAACTTTATTTATGTCATAACATGTCAATATAAACTAGTTATAGGTGTATAAGGATATAAATCACATCAAAAGAGCATATTAACACAAAATGGCCCAAATATGTCCCATATGACTTCTATTCAGCCCATTTTCAACCTTTCTTGTTAAATGACCTTTTTATTTCTCATAACATGTCAATGTTGGGTAATATTAGGTGTCTAAGCCTAGAAATCACTTATTCAATTGGTTTCCTGTCTGTATTTAAAAGACGGTAACCTGGATTACGCATATATATACAAAGCAAATAAATCAAATATTGCAAACAAAACGCAACTTTTTCATTGATTGGCTTTTTATTTACAAAAATTTACAGGCCTCAGAAGTAATACTTCTTCAAGTTATCTACATTCCAAGTTCTAGGCAGCCGCCTGCCGTCTGGAGTTTCTAGGCGATAGGTGTCATTTCTTACTTCTTCATAAATTCGGTAGGGGCCTTCCCAATTAAGAGTTAGCTTTCCTTGCTCATTGACCCTACAGGTTGCCTCCATTTTTCGTAACATAAAGTTCCCAACTTTCAAGGGTCGTTTGTGCACTCTCTTGTTGTAAGCACGAGTCATTCTCAGACGGTAAATCTCATGACGCAAGGAAGCATTGCCCCTGCGCTCCAGGAGCGAGTCCAATGCCAGCGGCATGGCCTCCCAGTTTGCCTCTTCATTGTAAAGCATGACTCGCAGAGTCGGCTCATAATGCTCGATGGGAAAGATGGCTTCAGCTCCATAAACCATGAGAAATGGGGTTTCGCCTGCTGCCCCCTTTGCAGTTGTCTGGATGGCCCATAGGACGTGAATTAACTCTTCATCCCATAAGTCACTAGCTCTTTCTATTTTCTTCTTGATACCGTCTGAGGTGAGTTTGCTGAAGGCCTCAACTTGGCCGTTTGTTTGGGGTTGGCCAACTGATGCAAAATAGTTTGAGATCCCTTGATCTCCCAACTAAGTTTTGAGTTGAGGCGTCTCAAATTGTGGTCCATTGTCAAATACCATAGACATAGGTACCCCAAACCAGGTGATAATGTTCTTCCAAATGAAGGAGATGACATCTTTTGTCTTGATGCCTTTTACCGCCTTAGCTTCCACCCACTTGGTGAAATAATCCACAGCCACAAGAATATAGCGTTTTCCGCCTGATGTAGGCGTATACAGACCTAAGATGTCCATGCCCCGTTTAGCAAACGGGACTGGGCTGTGGATTGTCGTCAGGTCAGTAACCGGGCGATGGATAAGCTAGCCAAATCGTTGGCACTTGTCACATTTTCTAACAAACTCCACAGCATCTGACTCCAAACTGAGCCAGAAATAATGCCACTTGGCTCTGACGGCTAGGGATCTGCCGCCTTAATGAGAGGTGCAGTTCCTGGATGAAGCTCTTCATGAACTTCTCTCCCCTTTTCTAGAGTTACGCACTTCATTAAGGGCTTCAAGAAACCCGCCTTGAAGAGCTCTCTTTCTATTATCTCGAAGTCTGTTACATGCATTTTCAGAGCGGTTGCCTCCTGGGGTGAATTAGGGAGCGTGCCGTCTGTGAGATACGCTCGGATGCCATCCATCCAAGTTGAACTTCAGTCCAGAATTCTAATGGGCTCATCATCAGATATGCTTTGTTTTTCCATTATCTCCTAAAAGACTGACCGGGGCGCATCACAAGAGGCGGAGGATGCTAGCTTTGACAGCGCATCCGCCTGATTGTTCTTCGACTGGGGTACTTGACTTAGATTAAATTCTTCAAGTGTCCCCGCTTTAGCTTTGACCGCCTGTACATACTTGATCATTTCCGGTTGGGTGGCTTCGAACTCACCATGGTATTGGCTAACGACCAACTGAGAATCTAAAAAGGCGTTAATTTTTGTTGCCCCAGCCGCCTTTCACATGCGGATACTAGCTAGCAGGGCTTCATATTCCGCCCCATTGTTTGAGGCCTGGAACTTGAACCGTAGTGCATACTCATATTTGTCCCCTTCTAGGATTCACAGATTACGCCTGCACCACAACCGTTCATAGTTGGGCTCCCGTCCACATGCACCTTCCAAACCTGATTAAGGTTATCCGGAGCAGCCGGCCTTGTCATTTTGACAATGAAGTCGGCAAACGCCTGACCCTTCACCGCCTTTCTTGGTTCGTAAGAGATGTCAAGACTCTACATTTCAATAGCCCATTTAAGCATTCTTCCGGATGAGTCCAGAGTTGTCATTGGCCGCTTGAGGGGCTGCAGTGTAGATCACCACCGGATGTGCCAAAAAGTATGGTTTTAACTTCTTAAAGGCCATATAAAGGGTTAGGCCAAATTTTTAAACAATGGCGTACCGGAGTTCAGCATTTCTGAGCACATGGCTAATGAAATAGACCAGGAGCTGATTGCCGTCTCTCTCAGCAAGGAGAACAACACTGAGGGCATGATCTGAGATGGTTAGGTACATGAAGAACGTCTCCTTTGGCAGGGGGCTAACAAGCCTTGGCAAGGAGTGTAAATGTTCTTTCAATCTCTGAAAGGTCGCCTCAACATCATCTCCCCATTCAAATCTTGTCTTCTTCTTGATTGCCTAGAAGAAATAGAGGCATTTGTCACCTGACCGACTAAGGAATCTCCCAAGCGCAGCTAGGCAACCAGTAAGCCTCTGAGCTTCCTTAACAGTGCGGGGTGAATTCATGTCAATCACCGCCTGTATCTTTTCGGGGTTAGCCTCTATCCCCCTTTGATCAATCAGGAATCTGAGAAACTTCCCAGACTTAACACCAAAAACACACTTTTTGGGATTTAACATGACCTTATGCCGCCTGAGTGTGGTGAAGATTTCTCGGAGATCAGTAAGGTGATCCGCGTGTAGCTTGGATTTAACCATCATGTCATCAATGTACGCCTCTACATTCCTTCCAATATGATTAATGAAGATTGTATTAATCATCCGTTGGAAAGTACCGACGCATTCTTCAAGCCAAACGACATCACAATATAACATAATAACCCTTGATCAGTGACAAAGGCCGTCTTCTCTTGATCTTTTTTCCACAGGGGTATCTGATGGAAACCAGAGTAGGCATCCATGAAACTCATCAAAACATGACCGGCTGTAGAATCGACCAGACTGTCGATCTTTGGAAGCGGATAACTGTCCTTCGGACATGCCTTGTTGAGGTCTGTTTAGTCAACACACATACGCCAGGTACCATTCGGCTTCTTTACCAGGACAACATTTGCAACCTAGTCAGGGAAGTTATATGGCAAAATGAACCCAGCGTCAAGCAGCTTTTTTACTTCGACACCTGCTGCCTGACTTTTCTCCTCGCCGTGATTTCTTTTCTTTTTCCAGATGGGCTTCTTTTTAGGATCCACGGCAAGTTTGTGGACAGCAAGATCCGGGCTGATGTCTGAAATCTCTTCCACTTCAAAGGCAAAGATGTCTTTGAACTCTTTCAGCAAAATGTGCATATTTGCACCAACCCTTTCAAAGGCAGCCGTCCCTACCTTAACCGTCCGCTCTGGACGACTGTCGTCCAGAGGTATATCAATGTGCTCACAAGCCGGCTTGGGACGAAGATCATCTGACCGTTCCTCTGTCAGTGATTGCTATTTCTTCTCCTTCTTCACCTCCACCAGCTTTCAAGTTTTTCTTTTCTTTACGGCTGCTGGAGGGGGTGAATCAGGGTCTTTAACTTCGTCGAGGTCTATTGGCTCCTTCGGCTGACCAGTTGCGGAAGCAGTTGGCTTAACGTCTGAGAGATAGCACTCTCTTGCCATCTTCTAATCCCCGTTGAGGGAGCCAACACTTCCATTATCCCTTTCATATTAGAGGAGCATGAGAGCTGGGATGATGACGGCATTGCACTCGTTCAGAGTGGGATGGCCAAGAATGATGTTGTAGGCGGCCAACTCCTTAACCACCAAGAACCGAACGACCATGTGTCGCCCTTGTCCCTTCTCCCTCACCCGGATGGGAATGTCAATTTGTCTGACTGGGTGTACGACCCCCTCCCCCAAAGCCAACAAATGGGTGGGAGACGTCGCGTAGACCGTCCCACTTGTAATTAAGCCATGTCAGACACTTGTAGCTGATGAGATTAGAGGAGCTACATGTGTCTATGAGGATCCGGCCAACCAGCTGGTTGGCGACCTTGCATTCTATGACGACTTGGTCGTCATGCGGTCGGCGAACCTTGCCCCGATCCTTCTCAGTGATGAGGATGTCAGGGAATGTCCCTCTTGAAGACGACTGTCCATCATCGACTGAATGAATCATCCTTTTCAGATGATCCTTGGTACCCCGGATGGTCGGGCCACCGCTTAAGAACCCTCCTTATCAGTATCCGAACTACTAGTAGGCTGGACAGTTTTTGAGGACTGCCCCGGATTCGTCTTAGAAGTCTCTTTGGACTTCAAGACATAGGACCTAAGCAAACCCTTATCAGCTAGACAAGGTTCCTCAAATGCCAAAACTTCTTTTCTTTTATTGGACAGCACATAAGGTTCCTCAACCGCCAAAACTTCTTTTCTCTTTTTGTTCTCTTCATCTTTCTGAGCCGGCTGAGCAAACCGACTCTCCTTTTATTTGTTGGACTTCTTTGAGTCCGGCTGAGCTCCTAGATTTGAATTCTCACCAGGTTGAACCGCCTAACATAGGAGCGGAGTTCTTCTCTATCTCCCTCTTGTCTTTTTGGCAGGGATGTTCATCGAGCAGTTGGAGGCAAACAGGAAGGCAAGCTTCATGAAAATATTGATGCACCCGGCTGGCAGGTTGCCAAACCATTTTTGGGCAATGCCCTTCAACGTAGCCGAGAAGCATCGACACCATATAACGTCCTCCAACCCCTGCATGTGCATGAGGTTGTAGTAAGCCATGAGGTGGTCCTCTGGGTTGGTGGTACCATCATAAGCACCTACCAACACATTCTTAACCTTGCCCGGCTTTACGACTTCGGTTATCTCCTTAGTGAACGCAGAAGTTTGTTCACCAAGTTTGAGCAGTCGAAGCTGTCAGTCCAAAGGTTGGACGTTATATGCCGCCTGACCCCCAAAGAGGGCCGGCTGCATGAAGTGAGGAGAATACGGGTTGTAGACCGCAGGAGGTACATACGGTGCATTACTAATCATTTGAGGGCCAGAGTGGATGGTATTACTGCCTGTATGGCTCTCATGCAAGGATTGAATATTCTCTGCTGATGTATTCTTGAAGCTGTTTGGAAAGCTCGAGGTAGAGGCTGACTCATAAAATTGTTGTCCTCTCCTACGGGTGATGATTTCCCGAGCATCGGGAGTTGACTTTTTATTTCCCTCCGGCGGTTCAACCCGGCGGGGATTTCTTGTGTTCTTCTGGGGTAGAAGAATTTTGGACCAGTCAACTGTCCCGGCTGCCTTGTCCTTTGGATGCGGTGTCGGCTGCCTGTCCCTGACTGGCTTTTTCTCCCTGGAGGAGTTTTTCTTATCGACTGACCCTTGCTTGGGCCAGCCTTACTCTTGGTGATAAGATCCTTTATTTCACCCTTGAAACTAGTCATGAATTTCATAAGCTCTTCCCGACTGACTAGTGCGGATCTGCCAGCCGTATGGTTATCCCCTTCCGGCTGACCAGGGGGTCGGCTTATACCCGCCTGGCTTTCACCCCGATCTAGTGTGTCTCTAGGACGGATGCGTTTAGTGATCAGGGAGCCTTCTTTTGCAATGCAGGTTTTGACTTGAGGATCATCATCCTCTTGGTCAGTATAGACCTCTGGCTTGTCAACCGGACGGTCAGAAGGTGGTACAGACTCTTGAACCATCCTTGAGGTACATTCCCCACAAACGACGCCAAATGTTTTGGGTGTTTTTGTCCCTCGGGAGAGTTACGTCACAAAGACTAGTCCGGCTGAGTTGTATCTACAAAACAATGGAGACTCCGGGTGGTTGGAGCTTCGTCTCCGACGATCAAGTTAGAACGTGTTGGAGTAAATGAAAAGTGCAGAAAAAGGTAAAAGTTAGATCTTCTCGGATTCCGAGATCAGGGGATTTCTCTGATGTGAGAGAATATGGAGGTAATAAATGATTTAATGTGTCCCACAATTTGGGGAATATCTCCCTATTTATATGTTCATTGAAGGGTGTGCCCTTTTTTAGGTCATTTGACCTAGATTTGGTGGGTTGCGCCGTTTTACAGCGCTCTTGGGAATTGGGCCCTTGAAGGCCGCAATTTCAAGAAGTATTTGAAGGTGACACGTGTCAAATGGCTGTTGGTTCACTTGGACCAGCCTTGGCTTGACACGTGGCCCTCTCTAATTGGTCCACATGGACAGGATAGTTTTACCCAAAATAAATCTCACGCGCTAACATCTTTCTCTCTGTATGTTCCTAAAGTTATTGGCAATTTCTCTCTCTATTTTTCAGCAAAAAAACAAATATAAATTCTATTCAATTTTCTTCAAATTCCAAAAAAAATTTCCTTAAATTATGTATAATTTTCAATATATGTAGACTAATTCGTAACATTTTACAGTGTTTTTTGCTTCAATTTTTGCTTCGGGCGATTATTTTAGAGATTCGAAGGCTATTTTTTAAATTTGGGGATTTGTTGAAATATTTCTTCCGCGATGCTTAGTTCCCACTCAACCTGTAAATTCAAGCTCAAATTCATGTATTAACCAGAGTTAGTCTCAAAATTTATTTGAATTTTGGTGAGTTTGTGAACAAAGTAAAATAAATTTGTTAATGCAACAAATTGCCTCAATGAGTCATATTAAACTCTTTTCCCACAAATCAGCTGTTTTTAGGTTAAAATTATGAATGATTATAGTGATTAGTGATTGATTTTGTTGTAGAATTCTTAAAATACCTAGATATGAAAACACTGACATTGAAATTTATGTGAATGTTGGTGAGTTTGTGAACAAATCTATGTGAAATGAGTGAATTCTCATGGTAGTTTTATGACGATTGAGTTTTATAATTAGATGCTACTCTAAACACAAGCTAATTATTTTGTACTAAAGCTGAACCTAAGCTTATATTACTTGCTGCTTACACATTTTTCTATTATTGAACTAATAATGTACCCTATGAGTATTATTTTTTCTATTTCAAAAGTAGATGGACATCAAATAAAAGTAAACTAATTACATTCTAAAGTAAACAAAAAAATATTGAACTTATGATTTATAATACGAGCAATCAAAAAATGTAGCTTGTGTTTGCTCTTATAAAATTAGAAAGTTGATATGAGATAATTTTACAGCGTCGTGTATAATATACTTTAAACTCTTGTTGCAATCTATTATTTGATAATCTTATCCTCTTAAAGTAGATACAAACTTTATAAAATTAAACTAATTGAATTCAAAAGTAAAAGCTCAATCAAATGCTAAATATTAAATTTTAAAGTTTGTGTTAATTGGAGCTAAAGGATTTGGTGTTAAAGTTGAAGATGTGTTCAATAGGGATAGGTTGTTGCACCTAAGTCAAGCTGAGCTGCTAGTTCTTGCAAGATTTGGTACCTCTTGACTTCTATAAAATCAATAGTGATGCTTATGAATTTATGATGCTTGATACTCTACTTTCCCTGTTTTTTCATTACACATATGTTTGAATACAATAGTGTGTAAATTTAGATTGGCTTTGAAAAGTATACTAAATTTATATTAAAGTAAACTAGTTGTCTATAAAAGAAAATGTAATTATATGTAAAGCAAATGAAATGAAGTTAGATAAGTTATATTAGTATGTTAAGCATTTGTACATTAAAAATAATTTATTACTTTCCCCTAATCTGTTTAAGCATATTATCAGCACCAGATAAGTTCTTCTGCGTGACACATTGAGCACACGCGTTAAAAATTCCCCCTTAAATCAGCAGCATGTACGATGTACCTTGTTATTGCCTCGCTTCTTGAAGCTCTTAGAATTGAAGAATCACCTGAATTCTGTGTCCTGCTACTGCTATTACACACTACAACCGACTTACTTCTTTTTTCAGGGCACAATATCACATCACCATATTGCTCAATTTGCTCAAGCACTTCATCATTACAAGGTGTTATATTCTTGTTCCTTCTCTGATCATCATTTTATTCATTATCATGCTTCCTTCCCCTAGTATAATCAGTATAACTCTGATCACCTTTTTCAAAGTTTGGTGCCTCCAAATTCCCTACCTTACTTACACTATGACCAACACTTGGTCTTTGTAACTTGATAGTCTTGGTGATGTGGGTTTGCTTAGTTGCAATGGGCATAGCTATATTTATTTACATGTTGCTATGATGAAGTTTCAGCTGTATCATGTATCACATTATAGCTAATCTAAATCCTTAAAAAATATAATCTAGTATACATCAATTCTCAATGCTTTTGTGTGTTGTGCAGTTATTAATTAACCAACTATTGAGGTACATGTGTGAGCTCCACAACATCCTCAATATGGAGAGTTTGTAAGGAAGAAAGTGAGTTTTTAGTGTGAAAACAGTAAGTAAAAAGAGTTTGAAGTGCATAAAAATTAACTTTCAAGTAAACCTATTAGCTCAAGTGGAAGAGCATTATGCGAAAGCATAGAGGTGTATGTTCGAATCGTACATTGGTTATCTGAAAAAGTAAATATAAAACACTATAAAGTTATTATTCAAATCACTTCAAAAGTAAATAAAAATCTCTCAAAAGTAATTAGAAAAACTAAAAAAGTAAATAATGAAAGGAATGGTGTCCTTCGAACAAGTGTATTATTCTGATAGTGGATTCAGAATTATTAGCAAGCTAATATATTAAGTAAGATCAAGTGATCGGAATGCCTAGGTGGAGGCCGCTTCTGATCAGTAATATTAATGCATAATTAATATTACAGCTGGTCACACCCTTAGCAGTAAACGAACCGACTCGACGAATTAATTCGAAAGAAATTAATTCGTCGCTCGAGTATTAAATATTTAGACATCAGAAATTCGAGCTTAGAGCGTCGAAACCGAGCGTCGGAATTCGAGTCAAAAATAGTAAAAGACGAGACGACAAAATTAGTAATAAATCAACAATGACCAAAATACCCTAGCATCGGAACCTCGTGTGTTATGGGTTAGGCAAGCTAGAAGCCCGGACCATGTGCGAGGCATGCTAGCAAGCTACGACCAGTTGCCCACACATAATGCGCGGATTGCTGGCACGCTGCAGCTAGCAGCCCGCACATGTGCGTGGCTTGCTAGCAACAGCCTTCGGCAGCAGCAGCCCGCATAAGCGTGTGTGGGCGTGCTGGCCGAAGAGGCTGGCAGCAAGCAGCCCGCATGTGCGGGGCTTAGCTGGGCCAGGTAGCTAGGGTCGTGGACCATGGGAGTGCATGTGAGGGTGTCCTCAGCTGTGAGGGACAAGTGGCGCAAGGAGAAGAAGGAGTAGGGAGCAAGTATGGTCCCCTCCTCTTCAAGTGGTCCTCACTTCCCTTTGCATACAATAATGACACTTGTTGATTTATTAGTTGCTTGCTTGTTTAATTTATTTTAGCTTTAAAATAAATTAAGGAATTTCATGATCCCACATTGATGGGATAGAAATTCCCACTCTCCCTCTTGCCTATAAATACCCATCTTGGGTTTTTGGGAAGAGTGCTTGAGTAGGAGTTCAATAGAGCATTGCATTAGCAAAACTCTTAAACTCATATAATACTCGGGTTTTGGTCAGACCTCGCTAACCTCGAGGTAACGGACCTAAAAGTCGCTAGTAGTTTTGGCGGGTGGATTTCTGTAGGAGGCTTGCGTATTTTCAGAGGTCAAGCTTTCAAGTAAGGGCCCATCTTTGAGGGCGAAGCACGCTTCAAAGTTAAATTCTGATTTTACCCTTTTGTGATTACTTGTTATTCTTTATGGTTTTATTAATTGCGAGTGGTTCCTTGGGTCGGGGTTGTATCCGCGGTGAGTCGGACTCACCAAACCCCAACAGCGGTATCGGAGCCCCGCTGGTTTTTTTTTTATCATCATATTTTTTTCAAGGTATTTTTTATGGCTTCATTTTTCTAGTTTAAGTTGCTAATTAGATTAGTAGCTCGTCTTATCTATTTTAACCTCGTATTAGAGCTGACTTCAGCTCCCGAACCCAGATATCAACCCAAAAATAGTGAATTTTGGGTGGAAAAGGTGTTCTGGAAATGGTTTTACCCATAAGGGCTCGGTTTTTCGCCAAAAAACGACTAGAAATGCATTTTTCAAGGGTATTTTTTCGTTTTTACGAAAAATTTTAAGTCTTTCTAACTTTGAAAATTAATTTCATATTTATGGTGGTTATGTAATTAGTTCAATACATATTTTATATGCAATTTTAAACCTCTTTAGGCATGATTACTTGGTGGTAATTTGTGTTTGAAGGCTTGGTTATATTTTTCACATAATTGCAAAATAATTGAATTAAGTGTGAAATATTTTGTTTTTGAGGCTTCTAAAGTGCTAAAGATTCAATCTTTAATTGTGTTAAGTGATTGAAACTTTAAAAGCTACTAAATTCCATGAATTACTAGCTTAGAGTGAAGCAACAAGAGCTACATAAGTTGTAAGGTCGTATGCTTTGTTTAAAGACCTTTTAAGCAAAAAGGCTGGAACGAATAATGGTTATTATTATGTTCCATAATCAGCAAATGATCTGTTCACACATGGAAATAATCACATTCAAAGTAAAGGAGCAATAGTTTCGAATTTATTTGAATGGCATGGTTATCCAAGCATTGAGTCAAGATTTCTTGATTATAAATAAACATTTCCATAACATGGTAAACTCACTAAGTTCAAGTCATGGGCAAGATTTGCGTTCCAAACATCTTTAGCAATGTCACATCGACAAGAACGTACTTAAGGCTCTATTAGATAGGCTCTTGATAGTTTCTCGTTTCGAAATCATTCTAAGATGAGCAAGTCTTACTTGTTGAAACCGAAAAATTAAAGAGCTATTGTTCTTGGTATAGAAAATGACTCCGAAGGCTAAAGAGAATTCAATTACTTCAACGTTTCACAAAGAACTTGAAAGGATATGGCTATATTCATCGAATGTGAACAAACTTGACACGAGTAGCTCAAGAGTTCAGTGAAGTACAAAATCGACTTGACAAGATATCAAAATGTCTAGATTAGATCGAGCGATGTTTGCTTCAGCCAAGCGTGACCATCACAAAGTTATGAAATAGAATTTATCATAAATAACTCCACAAAGAACATAGTGTGAGACCTCTATGCCATTTAAAAATGACTCAAACAATGATGGATCACATCCCTTCCTATAAAGTTCTTAAGATTTTCACGAAGGACTAATGTTACATTAAACAAAATGTCGAAGATAAGAAAGGACGCCATATTCAATTATGGATAGAATTATTTTCTAAATGTCTTTTCAAGTATATGTCTAAAACTCTTAGCCACAGTGGGAGTTCACTGGCTCTGTGGGATCTAAGTGACTCAGTGGGAGCTCACCGGCTTAGCAAGAGCTAGGTGGTTGAGTGGGAGCTTAATGGCTCATTAAAGGCAAAGATAGCTCAAGTGGGAGCTAACTGTTTGTTTTACAACGAACTTTTACCCAAAGATATATACATGTCTCTTTGTAAGCATTCAAGTGAGACCAGGGGCATTACCTCCATAACCTAATAGAGAACATAGTGTTTGTTGCTCTAAGTGGTGTATTTCTAGAAAGTAACACATTTTCAAAACGACAAGTGGGAGGAAAATGAACTCGATGACAATCGAGCTTAGCAACAAACTCAAACTGAGAATGTCGAAAGACCTTAAAAGGATTTCGTGAGAATGCTTGATCAAGAATACTCAAAAGGACTTTACAAGTATATTAAAAGAGAATTCATTACTCCCAAAACATCAGAAATGTTGGAGTAAGATCAACATAATAAAAGGGCTTTGGAAGCGCCTTTAAACTCAGTGGTTGATGCAATTGCCTTGTATAGGTATAGAATTCACCAAAGGTTTGGGTTGAATCCTATAAATTTTCTATTAAGTTAGAAATAAACCTAATACATAAAAGCATACTATTTACTATTAGATAGTAAAGGAATAATGCCTTGTAAGATAGCTACGATAAATCCAAATTTCGAATAATGGTTAGAGGCCATGAAAATCCGAAATAGACCCCATGTTTGAAAATCATGTTTGAAACTTGATTAATTTGCATGAAGGGTGAAAGACCCATCGATTGCAAATAAGTTTCAAGGATAAAACTAACAAATGTGGAAATGTATATGCATACATAGCTAGATTAAATGTAAAGGATACAATTAAATTCACGGAGTTGATTTTAATAAAAACCTATTCACCATTCGGAATGCTTAAGTCTTTTTGTGATTGATCTAGCAAAATTGCACATATGAAATATGGCAAAATAGATACCAAAACTGCCTTCCCAAAATAGGATTTTGGAAGTGACTATGGAGTAGTCTAAGGGTTTTGAAAATCTAAATAATGCAAGATTTGAAAGCAAGCTCAAGGAATCTGTCATGGGATTAAATGAAGCATTGCATATAGGAATTGGAACGTATTTTCTCATAAAGTTAATAAGATGATTGGCTTATGGAGAAACATAGAAATTTTGATGAATAAGAAGTTTAGTGGGAGCAAAAGTAACAGTCCAACAAGAAGTTTACGAACTCTATTGTGAAACAACTATCAAATGCTAAATGTTTAGATTTGAAAGTATTTTGACAATGTACCAAGCTAAAGGTGATACTTAGCATACATATTGGGAATTAAGTTCTATGGTATAGACTTAATTAAATGTTTAAACGAGTAAAGGAATTTACTATATTAAACATGAAGGACTTTGAAAGGCTTTCGACCCATATGTATAAAACTAAGTAAATGTTTGAACTAAATATAAGCTATGCTAAATACTAAGTCAAACAAGAAAGACTCTAGTAAGAGACTTTCAACCATATCACATAGCGAACAATTTAGCAAAGACTTAGTGAAAATGAATGAGATAAAATGTCAAATTGATGGGATAAAGATTTACAATCATTCTACAATATCACTTGCTTAGTGCATGTGAATTACGTATATAGTACCAATCAACTTGAATTTAAGTAT
This sequence comes from Chenopodium quinoa, assembly GCF_001683475.1. NCBI lineage: Eukaryota > Viridiplantae > Streptophyta > Magnoliopsida > Caryophyllales > Amaranthaceae > Chenopodium > Chenopodium quinoa. Next base: position 411,752 of record NW_018743943.1, on the reverse strand, counting down.
TAGATTATAGTCAAGAACATCCAAAACACTTGGATGAGTTAGAGATGAGTTCTTGACGCATGGAAACAAATATAATTTGAGCATTGATGATGCAAGAACAAACCTTAAATAAGGATGAAATCCTTAATAAGGAAGCCATTTTTAAGCACGTGGTAAGAAGCGTCGTGGCTTGAGAAATGGTAACATGGATGTGCATCCATGTATAATGTGTTGAAATTTAAGGTAAATTTCCATGATCACAAGTGATTTGGGTATTCCAAATCATTGTGAGCCTTTGGGAGTGAAACTCAATCAAGGCATCATCAAGAAGTATTGTTGCCTTAAAAGGCAATAGTAAAGAAGATGTTAAATGGAAAGTTTGTTGTTGAACGTTGATGATTGTAGGTTGTGAAGCTGAAGGTTCCAAATCATAAAAATGAGTGGGAGCCATTGCGTGGACAATAAATCCTAAATCACATGTAATTCATTAAAACTCTAAAAAAAAATTCATCTTATTATGGAAATGGTCAATAATGAAGATGCTAAGATTTTCAAAGTAATTATAACTAAACCTATACAATAAGTGAACAACAACATTCACAAATTGCGTGAAAGAAATCAAGCATATTAGATATGGGTGTGATTTCTATAAATGTTTTATGAAGAGTACTGCTCTTTAAACATTTAGGAAAACCATTTATCATAAGATAAAACATTGTGAAGTTTCATAGCGGAATAAAATTTTTCTAAATATTCCACAAAACTATTTAATTGTGGTTTAAAATTAAATAATGAGTCCATTCGATTTTAAAAGAATATTCAAAATAGGGTATCAAGACAATGTCATGGATAAAGAAACACCTATTAAGTGAACATTGGATATTTTAATCGATAATTATCCTAATCAAGGTCATTTATTTTGTGGACGATTAATGACCGTTAAAGATTAGTGTATAGTATGATTTATAGCATCGTTTCTTGTGCTATGAGGACATAAATCATTTGCACAAGTATTGGTTTAGAACCATACTGGATTGACCTATGAGAATACTTTAAGAGATTCAAAATCGTCATAAGTATATTTCTTATTATTGCTATCGGAACTCTTTTCCATGACCATGAGTATTGTGAGGTCTCTTATTTGAGTACTAGTTCGTTCTTGATGTCGGTCAAACGTCTGCCGTAATTGGGGATTTTAATGACGGTTATCCGGCGGCTAGGTCCTCTTAGTAAGAGAAGCTACATTACAAGACATGGAATGTTCCCCTACTAACAATAGGGAACATTTCTTGTTGTTTACAAGGCCTCTCGAAGAGCGAGACTATGAAAGTGCATGGTTGTGCTCAGATGGATTTTAGAAATCATCTGCTTATTGACAGTCAAACTCGGATTTTGAGAAACACTTCTGGACGTAAATAGGGATGACGAATAATCTTACCCTATAGTTCATGAAGAGATATAGGAAAGGGGCTATACACTGAAAGCTCACTTGTCCGGAAGGACAAGTGGTAGATTGAAAGGAATGGTGTCCTTCGAACAAGTGTATTATTCTGATAGTGGGTTCAGAAGTATTAGAAAGCTAATATATTCAGTAAAATCAAGTGATCGGAATGGCTAGGTGGAGGCCGCTTCCGATCAGTAATATTAATGCATAATAAATATTACAGCTTAATCTTGACTGAACCCTTCAGGTCACACCCTTAGCAGTAAACGAACCGACTCGACCAATTAATTCAAAAGAAATTAATTCGTCGCCCGAGTATTAAATATTTAGATGTCGGAAATTCGAGCTTAGAGCGTCGAAACCGAGCGTCGCAAGTCGAGTAAAAAATAGTAAAAGACGAGAAGGCAAAATTAGTAATAAATCAACAATGACCAAAATACCCCTAGCATCGGAACCTCGAGTGCTAGGGGTTAGTCAAGCTAGCAGCCCGCACCATGTGCGAGGCATGCTAGAATGCTACGGCCAGCAACCCGCACATAATGCGTAGCTTGCTGGCACACTGCAGCTAGCAGCCCGCACATGTACGTGGCTTGCTGGCACGCTGCAGCTAGCAGCCCGCACATGTGCATGGCTTGCTAGCAGCAGCCTTAGGCAACAGAAGCCCACGCACAGCCTTTGGCAGCAGTAGCCCGCACAAGCGTGCGTGGGCGTGCTGGCAAAAGAGGTTGGCAGCAAGCAGCCCGCATGTGCGGGGCTTGGCTAGGCCGGGTAGCTATGGTCGTGGACCATAGGAGTGCATATGAGGGAGTCCTCAAGTGTGAGGGACAAGTGACACAAGGATAGGAAGGATTGGGGAGCAAGTATGGTCCTCTCCTCTCCAAGTGGTCCTCACTTCCCTTTTCATACAATAATGACACTTGTTGATTTATTACTTGCTTGCTTATTTAATTTATTTCAGCTTTAAAATAAATTGAGGAATTTCATGATCCCACATTGATGGGATAGAAATTCACACTCTTTCTCTTGCCTATAAATACCCATCTTGGGTTTTTGGGAAGAGTGCTTGAGTAGGAGTTCAATAGAGCATTGCATTAGCAAAAACTCTTAAACTCATATAATACTCGGGTTTTGGTCGAACCTCGATAACCTCGAGGTAACGGACCTAAAAGTCGCTAGAAGTTTTTGCGGGTGGATTTCCGTAGGAGGCTCGTGTATTTTTGGAGCTCGAGCTTTCAAGTAAGAGCCCGTCTTTGAGGGTGAAGCACGCTTCAAAGGTAAATTCCGATTTTACCCTTTTGTGATTATTTGTTATGCTTTATGGTTTTATTAATTGCGAGTGGTTCCTTGGGTCGGGGTTATTTCCGCAGTGAGTCGGACTCACCAAATCCCAACAAATAAATATATATTCAAAGCAAATCAAAATAACTCTAAAAAGAAAGCAAAAGTAGACAAGATATGTCAAAAGTAAATCATAATTACTCTAAAGTAAATAAATAATGCTAACACATTAATAAAAAATATCATTGAAGAAAATTAATAATAATATCAAATATTATTGTTCGACGTTGGCTGTGCTTGATTTATCAGCTAACAATGGTTAACTAGGGAAGCTAGTGTTGTTATAGCAACTTCAATTATCTAGAAATTAATGTTCCACGTTGGTTGTGCTTGATTTATCAGCTAACAATGGTGAACTGGGGAAGCTATTGTTGTTACATCAGCTTCAATCGTCTAAAAATTCAGTCACATGTTCTATTCCATGGGAGATCAGTAGATGTACTGCTTTGACTACTTTGTAGTTGAATAAGATGAAGGAATTATGTCTTCGATACGTGCATTTACTAGATATATTATGGATCACTATTATGGAGATAATAAGTTCGTTCTTTTGGGTCTCATTATCTATTGCTAGATATGATAAATGATACTTGGGCTAATTAAATAGTCTAAAGCCCATTAGAATGGATCCTATGAGGTCACACAACAAGAGTATTGGGTTAAACAAGTTAGAGGCCTATTAATGGGCCTCTTGAGATTATGACAAACCATAAAGAGTGTTGGGCTAGAGAAGTTTGATTAGGATTAGGACTTTTGGGCTTAACATGGACTCTTATTTAGAGATGTGATCTGATTTGGGGTATTTAATACCCCCAAGTGGACCAATAAGAGAGCGATACGTGTCCCTCTAAGAGGCGTCCAAATGGACTCTCTAGATGGACGCCACGTATCACTTAGATATGCCCCCCTAGAAATGGCGGCCTTCAAGGTCCAAACTCCAAGGGTGCCGTAAAACAACGTTGTCCTAATCCCTAGGTCATCAAACCCATCATGCGGCTAGGCGAACCTTAGATACTATAGAAACTTAATTTTTGTCAATTTTTCACAATGTAGTATGGCTAGATAGCGGGTTTTGGGTTCACGCTCTCGAGACACGTGACGGGAGCATGAGCCATTTAGGAGGACGCTGACCCGTCCACTTCTCTTGATCCTTTCTCCGAGTGGGATGAGGGGACATTGTTCTTTGCCCCTAACGACCACATTTGTGAGAGGGTGCGTCGCGGGATCACTATTGGTAGGACACGTTCCACGGCTCGGGAAACGACACCCTGGGCAAGCTGTGTAGGACGTACTTCAGCGTCGATGAGGGGTTGCGACTTCTCTAGGGTCTTGTGGGCTGATTACCCTGTTTTAGGCCACGCAAGCCATGAGCTCTTTTGACGGGGGTCACTGCGTAGTTCGTGCTCTGGTGGAGTTCTTCTGGGACACCACCGTCACTTTTCACTTTCCTTGGGGTGAGATGATGGTCACCCCAGACGACTTCAGTCTCATTTCGGGACTGGAGTTTAGCTCGACTGCAATGTCGTTTGACAGCACCATAAACGTCTATTCTCCTGAGGTTGATGAGCTGCTGGATCCTATTGCTGTTCGGGCCCGTGATGAGGTGGAGCCATCTCGATTCAGCTTCAAGTGTATTCGCCGGTCTACTCTGGCGACAACTTTTGAGGATAATGCGACCACCCGAGAGCAGCGGGTGCGCATCTTTGCGCTTATTTTGCTGTCAGGGATGTTTTCCCCTGATAAGGATAGTAGGGTGCTGCCTTACTACCTTCCTGTTGTCCGTGATCTTCATTTGATTGGAACTTATGACTAGGCCAGCTTGGCTTAATATGATTTTTGCGCGTATTGCGAGAATCCTGTCGACACCAGTCTTACACGGGAGACATCTCTCTTTCTGGCTTCATGAGAGTCGTAGAGGTATACTTCATCTCTTACAAAGTAAGATCTAAGTTCTTGTTAGCATTTGTTGATATCTTTAATCTTTTGTAGATCTGATTCTACGAGTACTTTCCTTCACTCACGCCGGCAAGTCCATCTCCACGCGAGTTTCCTGTTAGTGCCTGCTGGGGAGGCCGCTACAGCCGGGCAACTACCGCCGATGTTCGAGAGCTGATCCTTTCGGTATGATCCTTTGCATAGTTAACATCTTTATGTTGCTTTTTGGTAGGTCTTTATCTCAAAGGCATTCTTTGCAGGAGCTTAAGGTGCAATACCAGCCATGGGGCAGTTTGGTTATCCCTGGGCTAGCCGCACAGTACATTGTTGAGCGTCGTTACTTCCTAGGGACATATGGGGCGGCAGCGTACCTAGGAGAGAGAGTCGCTATTCATCACTCCTCGGAGATTCTTGTCGTCCCTGTTCCTTCGCCACGTCACATGTTTAATGACGTGAGGCTTCTCAGCATCTCGGAGAGGAGGCCTCCTTGTACCCCTTGGTGATCTCATGCGATCCCTTGGCGGTGCTACGAGGAGGAGTTGTTGCTGCTGTTAGCTCTGGCCCCTGTTCTGTCAGCGGTGGCGGCGGTATAATTTTTATCTTCTTATTTTTTTGCTAAGTAGCCCCCAAGGGATATTTTATTCACTTTGGTTTGCTTTTTGCCAGACCGAGCCTACTGAGTTCTTGCCCCCTTGTATGTCTATTCATTATCGGGGGACATAGGGCCTATCAAGGAGATGATTCCTCCGGCTCCCGAGGATCAGCGCTTTGTCGAGCGGTCTATTCCTCGCCACCAGACACGGGAGAGTTATTTACTTGCTATTTGTTCATATCTGTTATATATTGTTATTGATTTTATTTCTTTGGCAGTTCTCGTGTGAGGTGGTTACGGCGATGGCGAGGTGCATAGACACCTTTTGGAGCCAGCTCGTGCGGATGAGGAATGTGGCTTCCTGTCGTCGCGACAATGCTGTTTAGGAGGTAGCTTTTTCTCCTTATTTCTGCATTGTTTATATTGCTATTTTCATTGCTTCTCACTTGGTTTCTCCTCGTAGGGACAACCCATTCCTTCCCGTACCTGGATGAGACCTGAGGTTCGGAGAGAGCCGGCGAGGTCTAGGTCAAGGCGTCGCCGCACTACTTCTGGCGGTTGAGGTGGTCGATCTGACACTGCCCGGACCGAGGCGATGGAGGGTTTGGGCTCTTCATCTGAGAGTGCGCATGCTAGGCCGGTGGGCTAAGGAGAGGCGACACTACCACAAAATAGGGAATAGAGAGCGCCTAAAACAACCAATATAGATTGCCTGTAGGGCGCTCCTCTGAGGGGGTGCCCTATAAAGTCTATAGAACGCCTCTTTGAGGAGATCTATATCTAACACCATACAGAGCGCCTATCTAAGATAGGCGCTTCATATTTTATATAAAAAGTTAATAAAAATTAGGAAAATAGAGCGCCTATCTAAGATAGACGCTTCATATTTTATATAAAAAGTTAATAAAAATTAGGAAAATAGAGCGCCCATCTTCGCATAGGCGCTCTCTAGCTACATAAAAAAGGAACACCTATCATAGATTGTCGCTCTCTATTCCTCACTTTTTTAATAAAAAAAATATAATAATAATAATAATAATAATAATAATAATAATAATAATAATAATAATAATAATAATAATAATATATCCATCACTTGTATCGTAAGGAACTAAACTAATTCATGAAAAAAAAATTTACATAACAATTCAAGTTCAGACTAAACGACAGTAACACCAAACGACATAAAACACGTCAAGCACCAATACAACAGCCAGCGCTACATCAACAATTCAGACAACTAGCACTTGACCACTCCAATCACAGTAGCCGAAATTGACACAAAGCAACACCGTTGCTCTCAAGCTCCCGCATCAACCACCCGTAAATCAACATAACACCAACACTACCAAAAATTGATACATAATTATTGTTAGTAGTCCAATATAATTAAAAAAATTATAATTAAAATCAAATCTAATAATGAAAATCAAAATTTTTAAATTTAAAATTAACGACTAAGAATAATGAAAATGAAATTATAACTTTAAAATTAGAAATTTGAAACAGAGTAAAATCGTGACCTTAAGATCAAATATAACTTAAAACGAAAAACGGAGACAAACAAGTAGACAAAATCAGAGATTATAACATATATGAAAACTAATTGATAAAGGAAGATGAAAAATCAGAGATTACAACATGGAAACCAAACACCCACAGAGCATTAAAACAACCGCATCAAACACCCACAAATCTAATAGAAATGAGATGTAAAACGAAATTTTAAAATGAAAAATCAGAAATTTGAATAAGAATTAAATTGTGACTCTAGGATAAAAAAAAAAAGCCAAAAAAATATCATATCAATCACTTTACAACAACCAAAAAAGGAATTTGAACATTGAAATTCAAACACAAATGAGATTAGTATTCATATACCTTTTTGCATCTTTAGACTTCTCAATCCATTTTATAGCAACATTTGACCAGTGAAATAGGTTTCTCTAGATCGATCAACGGCGTCGTTGCGGCAGAGCATTAATAGCTTGTAGAAAGATGCCGATCAACCTACCGCTGACAAACCGAGACAACTCGGACGAAGAGGTTTGGTGATTTAAGGGGCTGTCATGGTGGTGAATGAGGGTTGGATTGGTATAATTGAGGGATGAAGTTAAAAAAGAGAGAGGGGTTAGGATTTCTGGGTTAGAGGAGGGAATGGAGTGGAAGAGGAAATGAGAAGTGACGGCTAGCTCTTGAGAGAGGGGAGGAGTTAGGGTTAGTGACTTAGTGGATGGTATATGAGGTTTATTTTAGTTTTTTATTATAATACTTATAGATCGGTTGATTAGGAGAGGCGATCTGTATTATACCATGTAAATTAAGATATATCATATAGAGTTATTAACTTAGATAGGCGCTCTGTAAGTTTTGACATACAAAGCGCTTATCTTACCTAGGTGCTCTATATAGTTCAAGAGATCGCCTATGTAATTTGACAATTTTGTATTGGGTGTTACTGATTCCACTTTTTGTGGTAGTGCGACTTCGGCTCCGAGAGGTGGTGGGACGTAAGAGGTCAGCTCATCGTCGCAGCAGCCTCCGCAACCTCAGCCTCTGCTGATTCATCACCAGGACGACCTTGGGTGGACGGGTCATGAGTTGAGTTTCCTCCTCTTGGAGAGACTGGAGCTAGTGGGGAGCATACTCCTCGATTTGCGCTGTTGTTTGACATGATGAACATTTCTCATCATCTGCGTCCTCCAGCGCTGTAGTTGTACATGTGTTTTATTTTTTTTGACTTTTATAGGACTTTTCCTGATTAAGTCACTTGTTAGACATATTTGTATATACATATTATTATTTATTATGACTGTATTATTTTTGCATTTATTTTTCATTTTTATTGTGTGTGCAAAAGTTTTCGTCATTTTTATTATTATTGGAGGGTATCCGACTTTCTCCCCCAAAAGAAATGAAAAATAAATTGGACTTGCAACAAACCTAAAATTAAATTAAGTCTGAAAAATCAAAAAAAGAAAAATTGAAGGAAAATATATGAAATTAATATGTAAGGTTTTTTGTAGTAAGGGTAAAATCGTAAAGTCATTGTGCGAATTCGAATCATAGCTAGAAAAACGTGGTTTTCATAGCACGTTGAAAACGCTGCAGCGCCACGTGTCGCCACGCGTTTTGTGTTGTCTCCAGGTGACAGGGTTGTCGTTTGGCGCTGCAGTGCGCTTATTCCGAGTCCTTTCCGAAGTAAAATTGCATCAATTTTGTGCATAAATAGCCCCCTAATTTGCCGAATTTCTTCATAATTCCAACAAATTAATCATAATCTTAGTTTCTCAACAAATAATCATGTCTTTAGTTACTAAGAGTTTTACCAATTTCACTCGTGAATGGTGTCGGTCTTTAACTGCTAAAGAGATAAAAGAACTTGACTTTTTTCACATGGGAGGTATTTATGGTGTTAAGGGGGTAGATCTTGATATTGATTTTATTCTTACCGCCTTAGAATATTGGGACACAGATACTCCATGTTTTAGACTAGGGTGTGATGAAATTAGCCCTTTACCGGAAGAATTTGGTGCCATCTTAGGCTTCCCTTCATTAGATCTTGCGGTAATCCCTAGTACAAATGAATATTATTATAAATATTTTGAGCGCTTCTTTAATTTCAGGTATAGCGATCTAACAAATATTGTAGATGGTAGTGTAGTTAATTTAAAAGAATTTGCACGCCATTACTTTGATAGACCTTATTTTGAATATTTTCATGCTTAACCAATATCTTCTCACTAGTGGTAAAACTAATGAGGGTCAAGCAATTATATTAACTATTTTGGAGTAAATTGAATCTAAAAGAAATCCAATGCCATTAATTGTTGGAGAGACTATGCTTAGTTTTGATGAATTGAAGAGAGATCTAAAAGCACCTTTACGGGGCTCTCCAATTTTATTATAGGTAGAAAAATAATATTTTTAATTACAGAAATCAAAAACATATTTTTGTATAGTAATATTAATTTATTTGCATTGATTTTTTTGCAGATATGGCTAATGGAGAGACTATAATTGATTAGTCCTCCTAACAATGTTGAAAAATATACTCCAAATTGCTTTGTGAGGCAAAAGAAACGCTTCTCTAAGATGGGGCGCCATGAGTGGAATAAGGTCTTTGCCTCTTGAAACTTTGCTATCAAGTCGGTCATCCCTTGGTGGAAAATAGAGAAGATAGCCGGTGTCAATAAGCAACCTTTCTATTGTCTTCCAAGCTTAACCAAGATGACTTTTAATTATCCCTGCAGGGTAAAAAGACATTACGACCTACTTCAAAAAATTCCTTCTAGGGATCTTCGTCGTCCCTATGAATTCCCTTTTTCACAAGAAGTAGAGAAATTTGACGCATATTGGAGTGCTAGACCTTTATGGGAAGTGCATAGCAAAAATGTTCCTCCTTCCTTGCCTAATGGTGTAAAGTGATGGCTTCTTAAGAAGCCTTCAAAGGACATGAAGAAAAATAAGAGTAAAACCCATGTGAAGAATTGTCTAGGTGACAAGGTGTTTCCTGTTAAGAAATGCTTGGGTGAAAAGATTGAATTCAAAACCACTATGATGCCTAAGAAGAAAGACTCTACAAAGGATAAAGGGAAAAGAAAAGCTGACACTCCAGAGAAGAAGGTTTGGGTAGAAAAGAAACATGGAGTCCTAGCTAAGGGAGAAACCATTTACTCTAAAAATGAATGTAGGTCCTCTAAGGGATGCCTACTAGCTAAAGTCATGGACGATGAAGAGGATTCAGATAAAATTGGAAAAGAGCAAAGAAAGAGAAGAAAGATTGAAGCATTGCTTAACTTCCAATTTATTAGACTTAGTTTTAAATTCAAAGTTAATTTGTTTTATTAAGCTTTCATTTAAATTCCATCAATAATGTAATTTTTATTTTATTTTATTAATGAAATTTCAGCTTTTTAAAATCAACTTCCTTAAATTTAATTTATTACAGCAATGAAAATCGAAAATTTTATTTTTCAGAAATTTCTTCGAGTACATAAGTCGAAAATTTTCCGAAAACACCGAAATTGGCCCAGATATTCCCAAAAGAACGGTGCCGCCGTTTTGCGGCTGTCGCTAGACGTTGCCGTCTGTCGGCCGGCGACAGGCGCTGTCGCCTTGCGCTGTAGTGTTTCGGTCGGCAACAGACTTCTTTTTGTGACGCTATTGTTCACTCGAATTTATTTTATTTCTGGGATGCGAGGTTTGCGAAAATTAAAGTGGTCGCACCTTGTAAAGGGTTGCCTACGTATCATTTCCTAAGAAATTAGGCCAAACGTAGCTCTCTTGAGTATCCTACTCAAGTGATTATGGTTAGTTAAAGGGAATATTTCAAGCATTACCCAAAACTTGAACCCCGCTGCGATCATACACTTAAGCATGGTGGCATCCAAAGGGAAAGAAGATTGAGCAAAAGAGTCGCCAACAAGTTTTAGGAACTTGTAAGCCGTTCACAGGGTGAAGGTTACACCCCTTAACGATCCAGGAGATCGTCAACTCCAATAGGTCTGGAACCATGACTGGTAGTTCGGGGATGAAGGTACAAATCCAACCTAAAAGAGATTGAACCCGCCCTAATAATAAGCCTCTACTTTATTATGATTGTATTCATGTGCGCTTTCTGACTAACATGCAATCAATAGGATTAGCCCTAAACTTGTTTATCTATGTTGGTTGAACATTAAAGCACAAATAAATCTATTATTGGCGATCACTTAAATTATAATAAAATTAACCCTAAAGAAGGTTATTATTTATCTTATTAAGCGTGATTACAAGTATCAATTCTCTTTAAATATGCATAAAAGGCGTGATAAAGAAATAACAATAAATATCATCAAGCAACACGATAATAATAAATAAATCAATCATCATCAATAATAATAATAATAATAATAATATTCATAATCATGTTAAAGAAAAATAATAGCAAGATCCTAGGCATGATACTAACAAGATTAATAACAAACCCTACCATGTCACTAAATAATAAAAATGAAATATATAGCCCTAACATGATACTAACATTTATATTAGGAAAAGAAACTAAAAGGCATCACAGGAATCATAATTGTCATATTTAATATCAGAAATTATAGTTATTTCCCTTAAAGTGATACTAGGAAGATAAAAACACCCTAACATGACATTAGGAATTATAATAAAAACCTAGACATGATTTCTATATCATAATAACAATGCAAACAATTAAAGAACTTACTTGGATGCCTCGTACCTCTTTCTAATAACAAAATACACAAATTAGTAACTTCAAGGAAAATAATAAAACAAAAAATTAAATTAAATAATTAAAATAAATATTTGGGAGCAAAACCTCGGAAATTAAAAACTTTTCACGTCTAGGGCGAAGGCAACTTTGAACTATGCTAGGTGTGTCTAGTGCTAATGTATGAGGAATTGTGTTAGTAAAAGGGTTGGATAGAAAAAGAGAGAGAATAAAGAATTTCTTGATGAAAGTTGTGATTGAAAAAAGGGGAGATATTACCTCTATTCATAGAGAAAAAAGAGAGTCGAAGAATAAGAAGAGAATCCGAATTCAAATCCAAATAGAATTCGATGGACAACAGTTTTTGCGGATTTTGTTTTTATCATATCTTTTGATCTAGAAGTCCAAATAAGGAATATGATATGTCTTGGAAAGCTCTTTAGTATAATTCCCAAACCAATTAAAATGAGATTAAAATATTTTGTAGATAAAAATGTATGGCTGAAATAGTAGGACGGTATCAGTTTTGGATAGAGTTTCATATCTCATTCATATCTTTTTCGTTATAACTCGTATTTAATATTATAATATATCATTGGAAAGATAATTTCAATATCTACCCAACCACATAAAATTTGGATAAAGATTACGAGGATAAAAAATAAAATCTTACTGTCTTTGAACATCTTTACATTCGAATAGAATTAAGATTTAAGAAAAGGAAAGTTTTAAAAAAGGAAAGCTTTTATTTAACTCAAATTCTTTAATCTTATCTTTTCAAAAGGATAATTAAGATTTTAGAAACTTATGGAAGGTTCTAATTATTCTTAATTATTTTAGGAATAGGATTAAACCGTTGGACCCTCCACATGATCATTGGGTCGTAGGTAAAATCCGGTTTAGGCCCAGTTTAGTATTTAGGCCATAACTTCCTCATTATTCATCTGAATTGGGCTTATAATATATCGTTGGAAAGGTCTTTTCAATCCCTATCCAACTACACTATTATTGGACCCGTATCATGGACCAAACTAAACTAGAATGCATGTTTTTCAAAAATAGGGTAAGAAAAGAAATATTTTCAAAAACAGAAAGAAGAGATATTTTTATAAAAACATCCTCATCACTAGACGTTTCACAATTTCGGTTTGTTCGATAATTAAATGACATGAAAGGTATTCATCATTGTGTTTGGTTTTTTGGGGAGACACAAATGGGTGTCTAAAGTATTACTTTTTAAGTTGGTTAATATTTGTCATGTTCGAGAACTCATTGCCATCCATGTTAGTTAGTTTTGCTGCACCTCCTGATAGGATTGTTTTGACAATATAAGGTCCGGACCAATTAGGCCTAACTATGCCTCTTGGATCTCCTACTTTAATGTTTCTAGTCTTGACCTTCTTATTAAAATGTCTAGCCATACGGGTTTGATAGAATTGGCTATGATGTAGAGCTTCTAGTCGTTTTTCATCAAGTAGAATTAGCTCTTCATATCATGCTCTAGTCCATTCAACTTCATCGAGTTTACTTTCTAATGCAATGCGTAGAGATGGTATCTCTAGCTCTATAGGTTGTACGACATCCATTCCGTAAACTAAGGAGAATGGCGTATTTCTTGTTGATGTGCAAATTGACGTGAGAATTGACGTGCGATAACCCCAAAGTGCAAACTGGAGCTTGTCAGGCCAATCCTTGTAATTTTCTGTCATTTTCTTGATGATAGTCTTTAGATTTTTATTAGCTACCTCAACTGCTCCATTTGCTTGAGGTCTATAAGGGGAAGAATGATGATGTTGAATGCCATATTTTTGTAACAATTCTTCACACTCAGCTTGAAAGTGAGTTACATTGTTACTTATCATCTCATGTGGGACTTCGTATCGACAAATGATATTCCTTTTGATAAAGAGTGGTACATGTTTTGTAGTGATTTTAGCATATGATTGTGCTTCAACCCACTTTGTGAAGTAACCAATTACTACCAGGATGTATTCGTGACCTCCTGTTCCTAGAGGGGTAATTTTACCAATGATATCAATTCCCCATGTAGAGATGGCCATAGTGCAGTGTAGGTATAAAGTAGAGATGGAGGAACATGTTGTAAATTAGCATAAATTTTGCATTTAGGGCATCTTTTTACGTATTGATGACAATCCCTATTCATGGTAGTCCAATAGTACCCTTCTCGTATTATCTTTTGGACTAGCATTTTTCCATTAGCATGGGTTCCACAAATGCCTTCGTGGACTATCCTCATAGATCTTTGGGCATCCTTTTTCCATACACATAAGAGAGCTCAACCCTTAGGAACCCTTTTATGCAACTCATTGTCTATGAGTACGTATTGGGAAGCCAAGAGACTTAATGCTCGTTTTGCTCTTTTTTCAGCATGAGGAGGATATTCTCCTTTGGTGACATAATTAAGTATATATCCGTATATCACGATTCTTCTTCTTCTTCATCTTGGACCACTTTATCGTCTTCTATGGCTTAAATATAAGCCGATTTGTGCCTTTTCTCTATGGTTAGAGGCATTTGCTCGATTTCTGTAGGAATCCTAACCATTGATGCTAATCTTGCCAAGGCATCGACAGATTGGTTTTCCTCTCTAGGTAGATAAGTGTATTCAACCTTTTCTAACTGATTGGTGAGAGTTTCTAGATAAGTTTGGTAAGAGGTGAAACTTTCACTCCTTACTTTCTATCTTTTAGAAATCTAGTTGATGGTTAATGAGGAGTCTTCGAATATTCGTAATTTCTTTAATCCCAATGCCAAAGCTGTTTCAAGGCCTACCACGCATGCTTTGTATTAAGCAACGTTGTTGGTAATGTCGAAATCTAGCTTTATAGAGATTGGAACGTGCTCTTCTTTAGGTGATACTAATAATAATACTCCAATGCCACATCCCTTTTAGTTTGAGGCTTCATCGAAGTATAAAGTCCAAGTATCATCCTGTGTGACCATCAAGTCTTCGTCTAGAAATTCATTGTCATGTATCTTTACCTTCTACTTCTTGTGCGAGCATAGCTCCCATTGTCTCTTTGGTGACTGTTAGGTACAACCTAAGAGGTATCCCTGGAAGTGCAGATGCTAATACGGGATGATTTGCAAGATAGGGTTTGATCTTTTCAAAGGCTTTTTGACACTCATCATCCCATATTAGTAGTACATTCTTTTTGAGCTTCTTGAATATTGGTTTGCATATCGTTGTTAATTTGGATATGAACCTACTTATATATTGCAAACCGGCCAATAAAGTCTCGAATTTGTTTCTCGGTTTTGGGAGGTGGCATTGACATGATTGCTTTGATCTTGGTTGGGTATATGTCTATTCCTCTAGAAATTATGACATATCCCAAGAGCTATCCTAAGATGACTCCAAAAGCACACTTTGATGGATTCAACCTTATGTTGTATTTTCTAAGCCTTTCGAAGAATTTTCTTAAGGCTACTTGATGTCTTGGGAGATCTTTCAATTTCACAATCATGTTGTCCACATATACTTTTACCTCCTTGTGCATCATGTCATGAAGTAGGGCAGTCGCTGCTCGACGATAAGTAGCACCCGCGTTTTTCAACCTGAATGGCATTACCGGGTAACAGTAAGTACCCCATGGTGTGATGAATGTTGATTTCTCCATATCTTTTCCTGCCATGAGAATTTTATTGTACCCTGCGTGTCCATCCATAAACAAGAGAAGTGCATAATTTGTTGTATTCTCTACCAAAATATCAATGTGTGGTAAAGGGAAGTCGTCCTTTGGACTTGCCTTATTTAAGTCTCGATAGTCAACACACATTCTTACCCTTCCATCCTTCTTTGGAACTGGAACGACGTTGGCTACCCATTCGGGGTATTTGGATACCCTAATAAAACCTGCAGTTATTTGTTTTTGAACTTCTTCTTTTAATTTAGGAGTTACGTTAGGTTTCATTCGACGCAACTTTTGTTTTACAGGTTTATTCCTTGAATTAGTGGTATAGTGTGTTGAGCTATTTCTCTATTAATGCCTGGCGTATCTTCATTTGACCAAGCAAATACGTCAATAAATTCTTTAAGTAGATTAATTAAATTGGTTCTTTCTGGTTCATTAAGTGTTAATCCGATTTTAACTTCTCTTTTAATGGTTGAATCATTTGAGATATCAACCGTCTCAGTTTCCTCAATTATTGGTGTTTTCTTTTCTAGTGTTTCCATTGCTTTAATAATTTCTTTGTCATTTTCATTGTTAATTAAGCAATGCTCGTTATCTTGGGTTAATGAAAAACACAAGGAGTAAGCAGAAGAAGACATATTATTGAACTCTGATATCATTACATCAAAAAGGGAAATGTCCTCACGGACTTGATTACTAATAATCCCAGGAGTAGAAATAGAAGAAATAGGGGGTGCTACAACTAAAGACTTGGAAGACTCTACAGGAAAGGACTCTGACTCTGACTCAGACGACTCTTCGAACATCGGTCTTTGCCCTGTTGTTATGGAGATTTTCTTTCCACTTGGAGTAGTCACCTTGCCCGTTTTGCGTCACCCTTGTACTAATCCTTCCGCTGGAGTGATGAGCTTTGAAGAGCCAAAGTTCTCGCATTGTAGGACCTTTTGGATGAGCGAGGAGTGTCCTCTACATATCTCGGCTCATCTTTTTCTCGCCCAAATAGTAATCCCAAGACATTAAAGTCAAAGCATGGGGGTGCTATCTCCTTGTGAATAGGAGTTGGGATTTCATCTAGAAAGTAGCAATCCAAAAAGATTTCGAACCCCGGTTGCCTTATTCCATTTACAACAAAAGGTTCGGAAAATTCATAGCATGGATAGTTCTCTCCTTCTCTTATGAATTCTCCATTGAGGGTAAGAGGATACTGATCCATTGGGATTTCTTTCTTTTGGGTGCAAGCGTTCCTACGCGCCTTAGACCTTTCTTGGGTTGGGTTAAGATTTTCCCGAGTCGGTTCGAAACCAAGTCCGAAAGTATCTAACTTAAGGAGGCCAAGTAATTCTAGCTGTTTTGCTATCTCTTTTTGCTTTTCTAGAGTCATTCCAGGAAAGTGCCCCTGTCTTTTGAGGATAACATTAAATGTCATATTGAAGTGGGGGTCATGACAAAGAGGGGTCCTTTCATCCTCCTCGATTAAGGAGACCTCTTCATTAAAGCCCCACAAGTCTTCATCATCTTCATCGTGCTCTACATTAATGATCGGATTTCAACATCTTTAATCCTCATGGGTGAAGCATTTATTGTGATAGGGATTCCTCCAACTATGGCTTTTACCTATTGGTGGAGAGATGAAGGGACGGCCTTGAGGTCATGAAGCCAAGGGCGTCCCAACAATAAGTTGAATGAAAATTTAATATCTACCAGTTGGAAGGTAGTGGCATGTTCTACTGCTCCCGCCGTTATATTCGTAGTAATTTTACCAAGAGCTTGACGATGAGTATTGTCATAAGCTCTTATTCCTTGTGTTGACGGGGTTAAGTCTTCATCCCTTACGCCTAACATCCTCGCAGTTCTAAGTGGACAGACATTAATTGCCGATCCATTGTCTAAAAGAGTCATTGGAACGTTCATTCTCTTGCAGACTACTGTGAGGTTTAGTGATTTGTAATGCTTGTCACCTTCTAGAGGTAAATCTTTATCAGAAAAGGTGATCAAGTTGATAGGACTAGGAAGATCACTCGTAAGGAAGTTAGCCAACCCCTCAAGAGTGGTGTCGGAATCTATCCCTATATTTTCCAAGACATTCATTACCGCCAACCTATGTTCTTGAGGCGTAGCTAGAAGTTTCCATACATTCATCTCGACCTTGGTCTTTTTGAATAGCTTGACAATGTCATTGTCTTCTATAATAGGTATGGGAACTTGTTTCTCGATTGGCATGGGTTTTGTAGAGACGGGAGGTTTCATTCTTCCAGATCTTGTGAGGACGTCTATAGGTGAATCCATTTCATCCCAAAAATCACCTACTGAATACGACACTAAAAGTGAAGTTTTTTCCATGTCTTTTAAGTAGACGTCTTCTTCATCGCTTTCCTAAACCGCGTGAATGCTTATGTCTTCTTCTTGTTGGGTTTAAACTAGCTTCTTATCATCAGTCATCTTCTAAATTAAATCTTTAAATTTAAAACAGTTTTCAATGGTATGTCCTCCTGATTGATGGTATGGACAGTAGAACCTATATGTCCTCTATAGATATTCAAATGGCCTCGGTTCAAGAGGTTTGACTTTACCATTGTTGGAGAGCATTTTGAACATTTTAACATAGGTAGTCCTAATTGAAGTATAAATTTTATTACTCTTCTTGGGTGTGTCAATTACTTGTAGAGGGAATGTTTTCTTCTTCATGGGTGGGACTTTATAATACTTTTTCTAAAGTTCTTCCCCTTGTTTCTTTTCAAATTCAATAGCCTCACGTAGTAAGTTAATTCCCTCTCACATGGACCATATAAGCATTCGCACATCTTCCTTGGTTGCTGGTTATGGAAAGTCATCCATGGCATTGAAAAAGATTTCCACCTCTTCATCGATATTGTAGGGAATATTTTAAGCATTACCCCAAACTTGAACCCCACTGTGATCATACACTACAGTACGGTGGCGTCCAAAGGGAAAGAAGCTAGAGCAAAAGAGTCGCCAACAAGTTTTAGGAACTTGTAAACTGTTCACAAGGTGAAGGTTAGACCCCTTAACGATCCAGAAGATCGTTAACTCCAATAGGTCTGGAACCATGACTGGAAGTTTTGGGATGAAGGTACAAATCCAACCTAAAACAAATTGAATTCATATTCATGTGCGCTTTCTGACTAACATGCAATCAATAGGTTTACCCTAAACCTGTTTAATCTATGTTGGTTGAATTTTAATGCACAAATAAAACTATTATTGGCAATCACTTGAATTATAATCAAATTAACCCTAAACAAGATTATTTATTATCTTATTAAGCGTGATTACAAGTACCAATTCCATTTAAACATGCATAAAAAGCATGATCAAGCAATAACAATAAATATATGTCAAGAAACATAATAATAATCATAATCATGTTAAAGCATAATAATAGAAAGATCCTAGGCATGATAATAAAAAGATTAATAACAAACCTTAACATGTCACTAAACAATAAAAATCAAAGCTTTAGCCCTAACATGATACTGACATGAATATTAGGAAAGAAATAAAAGGCATCGCATGAAACACAATTGTCATATTTGATATTAGAAATTATAGTTGTTACCCTAAACATGATACTAGGAATCATTATTGTCATTCTAAACATTAAGGGTCCTAACATGATACTAGGAATCATAATAACATCCTAGACATAATTTCTATATCATAATATCAATAAATCAATTAAAGCACTTACTTGGATGCCTCGTATCTCTTTCTAATAACAAAATACACACGTTAGTAAATTCAAGGAAAATAATAAAACAATTAAATTAAATTAAATTATTGAAATAGAGAACTGGGACCAAACCCTCAGAAATTAAAACCTTTCACGTCTAGGGCGAAGACAACTTCGAACTTGGCTAGGTGTTTCTAGATCTTGTGAATGCATAATTTTGTTTGCAAAAGCTTGAGAGAGAGAAGAGATTCTTGAAAACTAGAGAGAATAAGAAAATTAATTGATGTTGATGATTGAAAACGGAGGTTTTGGAGGCTATTTATAGTGAAAATCAGCCGGATGGATAAAAAAACGAATTAGAGTTTCGACGGGAATAAAACAATTTCACGTGTTTTCTTAATTTTATTAAAATTTAGCCGTACAGAAGGGAGAAATCGTATTTTCCTTAAAAACACTTCTTTTATTCTAATTAAAACTCTAAAAAGTCAACTAAATCAATTTATCAATGCTAATAAAATTAGGAATCAAAAGAATTTTCTAGAAGACTATAATCAATTCTAATTGCATTAGGAATGATAAATCAATATTAGGCCCTCCTCTAGGTCATTGGGCCGCATATAAAGATCAAACCGGGCCCAGTTTAGTAATTTGGTTATAACTTACTCATTATTCATCGGAATCGGGCTTATAATATATCGTTGGAAATCTCTTTCAAAAACACTATTATTGGACCCTTGCCATGGACCAAACCAAAATGGATTGGATGTTTTCTAAAAATAGGTTTTCAAAAACAGAGAGAAAGAAAAGAAATAAAAACTATCCGCAACACTAGACTTTTCACACTTTCACTTCATTCGATTATGATTCGACGTGAAAGGTACACATCACCGGGTTTGGTTTTGGGGAGACACAAATGGGTGATTACATAAGCCCCCACTTTGACTGAGTTTGGAGAAATGCAAGTTTCGAAAACAAAAGTCAAAGTATCGATAGGGACGGAGAATGATTCAGAACGTTGTGCAATCCTAAATCACCCTTATAACACCAATACCTGCAAACTAGCGTTAGTTAAACAGATAAAAGAGTTTAGAAACATGTATCTTGCACCGTCGAGCACACGTCTCTAAGGGTAACCGATTTGTTGTTGTTGCATTGTTGTATTTGATGTTGTTAACAACCTTCCGCAAGCTAGGGAATGCCATCCTGCTGTTTGTTTTGACGATCTTTTGCAAGCCAGAGAATACTGCCTGAAGACTGCTACGCCTTTAACTGCCTCCAATTCCGCTGTGATAGACTTCTGCAAGCTAGAGAACCCCATCGAAGATTGCTTCGCCTGAAACGACCTTCTAGCGCTTTGTGACCATCTTCCACAAGCAAGGGAACACGATCGAAGATAACTTCACCTGAAATCGCCTCCATTTGTTTGTGACAACTCTCCACAAGCTAGGGAACGCCGTCGAAGATATCCTCGCCTGAAGCTATCCTCATTTGTAGCGATAATATTCTGAGGAAAATTACCGAAGACCAACGCCTGTCGATCCTTTGCTTTTTCTATGCCTGTATGTTGGCGTTTTTGCTGCTTTGAATTGTAAACCAGTATGTCGGTGCCTCTGCTGTTCATGAACCATTATGTCGGTGCCTTTGATGAGCTAATGCTTAGGAGCTTTAAGCTAAGTGAGACAATCGTTCATCAGGTCGATCACTTTATGCAATTATAATCACACCGATTACTAGATCATGTCAAATTTCTTAGAGGGGATAAATGGCGTACCAAGGAACCTAAAATTGCTGTAAGAGATTGAAATAACCTTTCTGAGTGGCTAAGCGTTTTGTCGCAGATAAAATACTGCAGGCGCCACAATTTTGGCTCTAGCGCCAGGCGCTGGAACTAACGCTAGAGGCTAAACTTTAGCGTCTTGCGCCAAAGATGTCGTTTGGAGCTAGAGTCGGGATTTTCGTATATATCCCTTTTCTTCCTCATTTTGCCGCTGCTGCTGCTTGCTCTTCGAAAATCGCCGCGAAACTTCAATTTGGTCGTTCTTGCTCGTTTCTCAACCAAATTTGCTCAAATTTGTTGCAAATCAAAGCTTCTTTCATCTAATTTCCCAATCTATGTAAGTTTTCTTCCAACTTACTCTGGTTTTGATGAATTTTGCACATGTTTGTTCATGAATTTCTTGAAAATTCAAAACATAAATTGCTTAATTTGCTTTGTTTGTCAAATTTTATGCCACGAAATTGCTTGATTATGTTTACATATTGCATTGGGAGTAATTTGAGACTTGTTTGACTCAATTTGGTGAAGAAACGAACAAATTACCATCGTTGGACCTCTTAAGGTCAGGAAGTTAATGTGGCTTGTTCTTGATGTTCTTGCTAGCAATTCTTGTCCAATTTGTTACAATAATTACTATATTATTGCATGAAATTGTTTGGATGCTTGAAAAATGTCTTGTATGCTCACCTTGAAATTGTGCTCTATTTTAGTATTATGTACTCTATTTTCTTGTTAACATAGTATCATGCGGCTAGGCGAACCTTAGATATTATAGAACCTTAATTTATGTTAATTTTGCACAATGTAATATGGCCAGACAGTGAGGTTCGGGTTCACGGTCCCGAGACACACGATGGGAGAATGAGCCCGTAGAGGAGGACGCCGAGCAGTCTACTTCTCTCGGTCCCCTCCCTAAGTGGGATGAGCGGACTTTGTACTTATTCCCCGTCCACCACATTTCTGAGAGTGTGCGGCGTGGGATTACTGCTGGTAGGACGTGTTAATTGGATAAACCACCTATATTAATTACTAGTTCACGCGTGATTATGCATTGTTACTTGTTTATCGTTGTAAAATTAGCATCGATGGAGATGTGAGACTTCTCTGGGAGTCTTGTGGGCTGACTGCGCTGTTCGAGGCTGCGGAGGCCATGATTGCTTCTGACGGGGGTCACTTCGTGGCTCGCGCCCTGGTGGAGTTCTTCTGGGACATCACCAACACCTTCCACTTTCCTTGGGCTGAGATGATGGTCACCCCGACCGTCTTCAATCTCATTACGGGACTGGAGTTTAGTTCTACTGCGCTGCCATTTGACAGCAACATCAACGTCTTTTCTCCTGAGGTTGAGGAGCTGTTGGGTCCGATTGTTGTTCGGGCTCGTGCTGAGGTAGAGTGGACTCAGTTCAGTGCTAAGGGCATTCGCCGGTCGACTCTGGTGGCAGCTTTTGAGGATGATGCGACTACTCAAGAGCAGCAGGTACGCATCTTTGCGGTTATCTTGCTGTCAGGGACGTTTTCCCTTGAAAAGGGTACTAGAGTGCTTCTTTACTACCTTCCTGCGGTCTGTGAACTTCACTTGATCGGGACTTATGACTGGGCCAGCTTGGCCTATGCTGATTTTGTTCGATCGTTGCGAGACTCGTGTCGTCACCGGTCCTTCAAGGGGAACGTCGCTCTGTCCAGCTTCTAGAGAGTTGTAGAGGTTTACTATATCTCCCATAAATTTTAGCTCTAAGCTTTGGTTAGCACTTGCTGATACTTTTTGTCTTTTGTAGATCTTGTTCTCCGAGTACTTTCCTTCAGTCGCGCCGACGAGATCGTCGCCACGCGGGTTTCCAGTGAGCACTTGCTGGGGAGGCCGCCATGTTGGGATGTCTACCGCCTATGTTCGAGATCAGATGGTATGATTTTTTGCATAGCTGAACAATTTTGTATTGCCTTTGGTAGAAACTCATCTCACAGGCATTCTTCGTAGGAGCCTATTGTGCATTACCGGCCATGGAACTGCTTAGTTATACCTGGGCTAGCTGCGCAGTACACTGTTGAGCGTCGCTACTTCTTAGGGACGTATGGAGCGATTGCGTACCTTGAAGAAAGGGTTGTTATTTAGCAATCCTCGGATACTTTCGTTGTTCCTGCTCTTCCGCTGCGTCATATGTTCAATGACGCGAGGCTGGTGAGCATGTCGGAGAGGGATGGCACCCCTTGGAGTTCTCATGTGATCCCTAGGCAGTGCTATGAGGAGGAGCTGCTGCAACTGTTAGCTTTGGCCCCTGTTCTGTCGAAGGAGGCGGCGATATGATTTTCATCTTTTACATTTTGCTAAGTAGCCCCCAAGTGATATTTTACTGACTTTGATTTGTTTTTGCCAGGCTGGGCCTACTGAGTTCGTGCCACCTCATATGTCTATCCATTACCAGAGGACATATGGGCCCATTGAGGAGATGAACCCTCCAGCTCCTAAGGATAAGCGCTTCGTGGAGCGGTCGATTCCTCGCCACCAGTCTCAGGTAAGCTTACTTATTTGTAATTTGTTGATATCTGTTATGAATTGTTACTGACTTTTATTTATTTGACAGTTCTCGCGCGAGGTGGTCACAGCGATGACACAGTGTATAGACGCCTTCCGGAGCCAGCTCGTTGGGATGAGGATTATGGCTACGTGTCGTTGCGGCGACGATGTTTAGGAGGTAGCCTTTTCTCCTTATTTCAGCATTATTATTCTTCTATTTGATTGTTTCTGACTTGGTTTCTTCTTGCAGGGTCAGTCCATTCCTTCTCGTTCCCGGACGAGACCTGAGGTTCGAAGGGATCCAGCAAGGTCTAGCTCGAGACGTCGCCATACTGGTTCTAGTGGTCGGGGTGGTCGTTGTGAGGCTGCTCAGGCCGAGGCGGTGGAGAGCTCGGGCTCTTTATCTGAGGGCGCACGTGCTGAGCCGGTAGGCCAGGGAGAGACTACCTCTGCTCCTAGAGGTGGTGGGATGTACGAGGTCGGCTCGTCATCGCAGCAGCCTCCGTAGCCTCAGCCTTAGGGCGATCTTGGGTGGACGGGTCCTGTGCTGAGTTTTCCACCTCCTGAGGAGACCGGAGCTGAAGCTGTTGGAGAGCTTACTCTTCGTACTGCACAGTTCTATGATACGATGGGCGTCTCTGGGCTAGACTTTGGCGTTTAGCGCTGGTGAGTGCTTACTCCGAATCCTTTCCGGATTGAAACTGTGCCGATGTTGTGTTTAAATAGCCCCCTGGTCTGCCGATTTTCTTCATAATTTCAGCAGATTAAACATAGTCTTAGCTTTTGAAAAAAAAATCATGTCTTTAATTACTAATAGTTTTACCAACTTCACTCATGAATGGTGTCGGTCTCTAACTGCCAAAGAGAGAAAAGAATTAGACTTTTTTCATATCGAGGATATCTATGGTGTTAAGGGGGTAGATCTTGATATAGATTTTATTCATACCGCCTTAGAATATTGGGATACAAATACTCATTGTTTTAGACTAGGGTGTGATGAAATTAGCCCTTTACCGGAAGAATTCGGTGCTATCTTAGGCTTCCCTGCATAAGATCTTGCTGTAATCCCTATAATAATTGAATATTATTATAAAGATTTTGAGCGCTTCTTTAATTTAAGAGCCAAAGATCTAACAAATATTGTAGATGGTAGCATAGTTAATTTGAAAAAATTTGCACGCCATAACTTTGATAGACCTTATTCTGAATTTTTTCATGTTTATAGAAGAAGGGTTTTTCTCTTTTACATGCTTAACCAATACCTTCTCACTAGTGGGAGAACTAATGAGGGCTAAGAAATTATATCAAATGTTTTGGATCATATTTAATCTGGAAGAAATACAATGCCATTAATTGTTGGAGAGACTATGCGAGTCTTGACAAATTGAAGAGAAATCCAAAAGCGCCTTTTCGGGGCTCTCCAATTTTAGTACAGGTAGAAAAATAGTATTTTTAATTACAGAAATCAAAAAAATATTTTTGTATAGTAATATTAATTTATTTGCATTGAATATTGTTGTAGATGTGGCTAATGGAGAGACTAGAATTAATTAGTCCTCCCGACAATATTGACAAATACACTCCAAATTGCTTTGTGAGAAGAAAGATACGCTTCTCTAAGATGGGGCGCCATGAATGGAAGAAAGTCTTTGCCTCTTGCAACTTTTTTATCTATTGGGTCATCCCTTGGTGGAAAATAGAGAAGATGGTTTGTGTCAACAAGCAACCTTTCTGTCGTCTTTCAAGTTTAACCAAGATGACTTTTTACTAGCCCTGTAGGGTAAAAGACAATACGACCTACTTTAAACAATTCCTTCTGGGGATCTTCGTCGTCCCTATGAATTCCCTATTTCTCAAGAAGTAGAAAAATTTGATGCATATTGGAGCGCTAGACCTTTATGGGAAGTGATTGCCCAAAAGGTTCCTCCTTCCTTGACCAATGATGTGAAGAGGTGGCTTCTCAAGAAACCTTAGCTTCAAAGGACATGAAGAAAAATAAGAATAAAATTGATGTGAAGAGTCGTCTAGGGGACAAGGTAATTCTTGTTAAGGAACGCTTGGAGGGAAAGGTTGAATTCAAAACTGAAAGGAATAGTGTCCTTTGAACAAGTGTATTATTCTGATAGCGGGTTCAGAATTATTGGAAAGCTAATATATTCAGTAAGGTTAAGTGATCGCAATGCCTGGGTGAGGCCGCTTCCGTTCAAGTATTATTAATGTATAATTAATATTACAGCTTAATCTTGACTGAACCCTTCGAGTCACACCCAAGCAAATATACAAACCGACTGATGAATTAATTCGGAAGAAATTAATTCGTCGCCCGAGTTTCAAATATTTAGACGTCAGAAATTCAAGCTCAGAGCGTCGAAACCGAGCATCGAAAGTCGAGTCAAAAACAGTAAAAGACGAGACGACAAAATTAGTAATAAATCAACAATGACTAAAATACCCCTAGCATCGGAATCCCGAGTGCTAGGGGATTAGGAAAGCTAGCAGCCCGCACCATGTGTGAGGCTTGCTAGCAAGCTACGACCAGCAGCCCGCAAGCATAGCGTGGCTTGCTGGCGCGCGCTACAGCTAGCAGCGCCCATCGGCAGCAGCAGCCTGCACTTATGTGCGTGGGCGTGCTGGGCCGAGAAGGCAGCAGCTAGCAGCCCGCGTGTACAGGGCTAGGCTGGGCCGGGTGCTAGGGCTGAGTCATTGGGGAAGCATGTGAAGGGAGTGTGTTTGTGTGAGGACAAGTGGAATAAGTAGAGGAAGGAGTGGGGAGCAAGTATGGTCCTCACTCCTCTTTACATAAAACAAGGACACCTGTTGATTTATTACATGCTTGCATATGTAATTTATTTTAGCTTTAAATAAAATTGTGGAATTTGTATCCCATATTGATGGGATTGAAATTCTCACTCCCACTTTTCTCTATAAATACCCATCTTGGGATTGGGAGAAAAGTGCTTGAGTGGGAGTTAGAAAGAGCATTGCATTTTGGCAAAAACTCTTAAACTCCATTAACACTTGGGTTTTGGTTGGACCTTGCGAACTCCAAGGTAGGGGACCTAAAAAGTCGGTGTTCGTCCTTTGTGGGTGGATACCGTTGGAGGCTTAGTATTTTCGGAGTTATAGCTTTTAAGTGCGAGCCCGTTTGTGAGGGCGAAGCACGCTTCAAAGGTATATTCCGATTTTCCTTTTCTCATGTTTATTAGGTAAGGTTTATGGTTTTATTAATTTAGAGTGGTTCTTTGGGTCAGGGTTGTTTCCGCGGTGAGTTGGATTCACCAAACCCCAACAGCGGTATCGGATCCACGCTCGTTTATTTTTAAAATAATAATATTTTTCAAGGTGATTTTTATGGCTTATTTTTTCTAGTTTAAGATGCTAATTAGATTAGTAGCTCGTGTTATCTATTTTAACCTCGTATTTAAGCTACCTTCAGCCCCGAACCCAGATTTTGACCCAAAAATAGTGAATTTTGGGTGGAAAATGTGTTCTGGAAATGGTTTTACCTTTCTAGCTTACAGTTTTTAGCCAAAAAACGACCAGAAATGCTATTTTCAAGGGATTTGCTTTTTTGACGAAAAATTTTAAGTCTTTTCTTACCTTGAATTTGATGGCATAGCTTGGTAATTATGTACTTAAAAGATTGATTTATTTTCACCTAATTGCAAACTAATTGCTTTGTAGTGTGAAAATTTTGGTTTTGAGGAATCCAAAGTGTTAAAGATTCAATCTTTAATTATGTTAAGTGATTGAAACTTTAAAGTCACTAAATTCCATGTATTATGTGTTAAACTTTGTTGTTTTAATCATTTTGGATTGATTGGAAACATAAAGTTTCAATTTCTGTGATAAAAATTTGGTTATCTTCATGTTGGAAGATATAATTTTCAAGGATTCACAAAATTTAGAAGTTGATTTTTCATTTGAACATTAAAGTTCATATTTTTCCAACTTCCCCTTACTTTGTCAAAATCTCAAAGTTTAATTTAAATTAATTAAATTAAAAGTGAGAAATTGTCTTTAATTAAGAATGGTTCTTGGAATTATTTTGGTTGGATGCACTTTGATAATTTTATTAAGTTAGACTTGTTTAATTTTTTTTTCATTTTTGCTCATTAAATTACTTCTAAAATTAATTTAGTAATAATTACAAAAGTCACGCAAAATTTGGGATCAAAATCCCGAGGCTAATGGCACGCAAAACAAGGCATAAGCGCCCTTGGCTAGCAAAGCTGCATAGCAGCCCGCATGTGGATGCCAAGGGGCTTCCATGCCCTGTGCGTGCAGCCAAGCCGTGGCTAGTGTGCACGTCCGCAAGCAGCAGCGCAGCGAGAACACGCTGCTATGTGCGTGCGTGCGTGTGTGATGTGTTGTGTGGTGCTTGGGGCTGCTGTGGCGCGGGTGTGGGGCACGAGCAAGGTGTGCTTTGTTTTGGTGCATACGTCATGTGCGGGGGCAATGCCGTGACAATGCACTCAACCCAGTAATTAACACATGATCTTTGGCGATTATTTTTACATTTTTGCCGTTTTATTTATTTTAATTAATTTTGTTTATTTTAATTAAAATTTTTGGAGGCTAGGCCTCGGTTTTGAGCGGCATTGGCAAAATTTTATTTTGACAAGTTTGGGTGCTACCCACTTAATTATCTAAAGTAAATTTAAGTTGCTGGAAATTGTGTATACAAGGAGAATTAATATAGTATTATTGTCCCTTTATGTAGGAGGCTTGATTCGGGAATTGTTGTAGTGTAATCATTTACTTTAAGGGCTTATTTGAGGTATGTTCGCGTACTTAGCATAATTATGTTGATAAAATAGCATGCTAAATGTGTTTGGTTGATTACAAGTAATATCATGCTAGGTTTGGAATGAAAATTATGATTTGGATGTTATTGGTGATGGACTGTTGAATGGAAAATAATAGCTTAGAATATTATTTACGAATCACATATTTATTTGTGGCATGATCGAGAGCATGTTTAATTCAACTAAATATATAATATTGAAAAGAAATTTTTATTATGGTTCATATAATTTTTATTGATGCTATAAGCATGAGAAAAGAGCTATATAAGTGTCAATGTACACGAGGAATAAATTGTATGTTGGTGTCTTAGTGCACTTAAGGTGTTTCTAACACCGATGGATAGGATTTTTGGCGCTTTTTACGTTTAAGGTGTCATTTGCACCGAGGTAGAATTAAAAAGGGTTCAACATTAAATATTATGTGGTCACTAATTATTCAAGAACTAAATTGGTATATTTGGTTGATTGAATAATTATTGTTGATTGAATGATTATGGTTTGAGAGTCATCACCAAGTTTAATAATCGGTAAATAACGTAAAGTGAAAGAGATTACGCACCAAAACTCTTGAAACGTATATACCTTGAGTATGAACATATGGGGGGGAGTTATGGGGTTTTATATTTAAACATAACTTCTACTGGAGTACAGGACGATGCACATTCCTTTTATTATTATTATTATTATTATTATTATGCGCAGGAATTCCACCACCTATGTGTGGTTATTGATGCTAGCACGGTTAGCTCCCGTGTCAGTAACTTCAATTTATTTGGGGGAGGTTAGGGGGAAACTCGTTCGTTGCGTAATCAATGCTAAATAGATTATGTAGCTGTCTAGTTGAGAAGTTTTGTTGGATGTTGTATGATTGAAAAACAGATGCAACAAGGTAAGTTGTGTGTTGATAGGTGAGTGCATGTTAGTGTGTTTATTACGCTTATGTACTCAGCTTTGCTGATTATGTGTTTTGTGTGTTTGTTGGCTTTGTCTTTATCTTGGCCCTATGATGACCCATTTTTAATGGAGAGTAGTGGAAATAAGTGGAGAGAAGCTTTTAGGTGATGAAGCATATTCATTAATGGGCATGAATGAAGAGCAAATCATGCTAGTTTCCATAAGTATAGGATGTGTTTAATGCTTTAATTATTTATGATACTATTATTATGCATGACTAACGAAAATGTTTTGAGTTAGGTTTAGTAATAATAATGGCCTATAATGGTTCCATTTGTAGGTTGATTTTATTTTACTTCTTTTGACTTTGGTTTGACTTTACTTTCGTTGCTTGACTTTTTCAAGTTCACTTGTTTTGAAAGGTTTTGAAGTTATTCTTTGTTGTGTGTCTTGATCGTTGCTTAGCTGTTTTCACGGTGGCGGTAATGTCTTAGATCTTCCTATTTAAAGTTTTATTCAGAGAAAAACAAATATTTTAAAAAAAGGAATTTCTAGGGTGTTACACCGCTTGTCCCCAAACATGGGATGTAGATGGTTCGCTTGTCCCCAAACGTGGGCTTTAGATAGCCCGCTTGTCCCCGGACGTGGGCTGTAATTGAGACCTGCAAAATAAAATTTGCCAAGGGACTCGTATAGACTATGATAAACTTGACCAACTGACTTGAGCAAGCTTGACTTGACATGGCATAACATGCGTATAACTTGTGGTTGTATGTGTATATGGTCCGTGTGTGCAAATACAAGCAACAGAAAATGCAAAAGTAAAAAGTTTTAGTCATTTTTGTCATGAGACGAGTGGAAGGTACTGACTCTCTCCCAAAAAATAAAGACGTGAAAAATGAAGTTTTGTTTTTGAACTTCCCTCGATAAAATTTTTTGAAAAAGTTTTCAAACTTCCCCAAAAGAAAAAGAAGCAAAAGGGAATAAGTTTTTAACTTCCTCCTTGAGCAAGACGAAATGAATCGTATGGATTAAATTGCTAGTGTTGGAAATAATGTATGCATGATGCATGTTCTTAGGCCAAGGGGCTAAGGACAATTACATCATGTGACACGATAGATGAATAAACTTAGGTCATGGAGCTAAGCATCATATATGGTGTAAAGAAACAATCTTGAACGTCACTTAGGTTTGGAAGCTAAGAACGTATATAGATGAAGTGATTGATGAGTATTGCATAAAGAACGTTGCTTAGGTCAAGGAGCTAAGCATGATATGTGATGCATGAAACAATGAATATTGCTTAGGTCTGGAAACTAAGCAAGTATATAATGTTTTCATTTGATGAATGTTGTCTTGAAAGATGATGAAGCATGCGCGGTAGGGAAACAAGATTTCATGATAAATGGTTCCTAAGGGAAAGATGATATGGCTATGTATGTGTGAAAGAAGTGTGTGAAAGTAATACTAAGGTGAGGCTGCAAAGGCTATGGTGATGGAAAGAGATGTGAGAAAATTCAAAATGGTAACTCTTTAGGTTAAGTAGGCTAAGTGACATGGGTTCAAGCCCCCAAGTTTAGCTCTAGATTGATAGGGTCATAGGGATAAGTATTAAATATTCTTTGACTCGATCATGAATATGAATGTGGTCGCACCTCAATGTGAGGTTGCCTACGTATCCGTTAGGAATCAGGCTGAACGTAGCTCTAACCGAACTTTGCACAAGTGTATGTACACCTCAAAGAGGTCTTTCAAGGGTTGTATTATGGCTAAGTTGATGGTTTAAAGTAGAAAAGGGTACAAGGCTCAAGACCCGAGAGAATCCCCAAGATGTGTAATTGTGAATTTGAAAATTTTTAACTTTGCAAGTTTTTTTTCAACATTTTTTTTTGCTTTGATTTTTTTGTTCATTCTTTTGAATCAATGTGGGCAATCTCATATCATGCGGTCCATCACTCACTTAGTATTCATGTTACTCAGGAACAGTTGCGAGCACTCGATGAGAGACACAATTTGGGACATGTTCATATCAAAGACATTGGAACACTTGCCCAGTTGCCCTTAGACTTTGTTTATTGTTGCTTTGCTGCTTTTTTTTTTTTTTTGTATACTTGCATTTTGAATGTTACACAAATTTCACAATTTCCCATCCCAAGGCTAGGTTAATGTGGGTTGAAAATAAGGCCAATAATTTGATGAAGCTCAAAGTGGTTAAGGATGAAATGAATATGTGATTGAATGGTTAATGGGAAATAATGGGTTGCAAAGGTGCCTCAAATCATTGGTATACCTTGTGTTCGGTACGACGATTGATTTTTTTTACATGATCGAATGTAAGAAAGAGATGCTCATTAATGAAGAAGGTAATAAATGTGACACATAGACACATTGATAAGGAGAACCTATGCTAGACTTTTTAAGGGGGAGGGTTTAAAACAAAAGAAGAATAAAACATGAAATCTTTGTGAGAAGCTTGCATCGTGTTTTGTCTTTGTGGCTTTTTATGACTTAATTCTTACCGCCTGGTGAGGAAAAAAATTTTGTTGTTGTTGATGCTTTGATTGGAAGGAAAGAACGAAGGAGTGACGTTCCCCTTATTCTTCAAACTATTGCCTAGTGATTTTAGATTCAAAAACTGTGTAAAGATAAACTCACTTAATGTATTTATTCAATACTCTGGCTGGAAAGGAAGAGTGTATGAAACAATTTTGAAAACTAATGGGAAATACTCCACTCATTTCTACTACGATAAAAACGATGCATGCATGAGTCTAGTATACGGTCATAAACAATATAGTGCATTACTTGAAGACAAAGTTTGTGCAATGACTCAACGTGTGTGATTAGGTGAGTTTAGTAAGACTCGTGGTATGATCGCATGGCTAGACATGAGGACGTTGTGAAAAATAAAGGACCCAATGACCAAATAGCACGGAAGGCTAAAAGACAAACTAACTTGATTAATTTTGTCCATTTTTAATGTTTATGCTCTTTACTAGGTGAAAACGGTCCATTGGAAATTTTTAGTCATAAATAAGATCAACAATCAAAGACAAAGAACACATATTAAGGTTAGCACAAAAATCGATCACAAGAAACTAGGAAGATGACTAGAATTCTAGAAGACTTAGGACTCATGGGTACAAAAAAAAAAAAAAAAAATCTATAATCCAATGTTATACGAGTTGACACGGATTAAAGGACTTGACTAAGACTAGCTTGACAGAAAAAAAATTAAAAAAATAAAAAGGAAAGAAAGTTGACACTAAAAACACACCTAAACTGGATAGGCTGTAGTATATCTGTTATAACTTTTGATCTGTGATCTGATTGGGACAAAACCAATTCCAAATGAAAGATAAAACTTCGGGATAAAGATCCATAGTAACACGACACGTAACTATTTATAGATCTCCGGCTATGACCAAAACAAGTTGACTCTTGTGTAGGATACGAGAATAAAAATCCGGGTGACTTAAAAATTAACAAAAATAATAATAAAAAGACTATGACTCAACTATAATAAAAAGGATTAGATAAAAGAGAGAAAAAAAATAAAAAAAAGTGACACAAAAAAGCATATATAACTACATTGTCACGCATGATGCAATGAATTTCGCAACCTAAAGTCAAGTTCTATGTTCCTCTATGGTCAAGCTTTTGGGTGTCAAAGGGTAGCATGGTTAAGAGTTTGGACGCGTTAGCAAGGCTACCTCCCTTGAGGGTGTATGCCAAATGGCGGCTCCGCGAGTTCGTTATGAAACCGAACTCGACTCCATGGTTTGGGTGGATTTAAAAAATTGGATGAACCCTTATTGCCATGAGTGTTTTCGGGTTGATAGAGCATAAATACCCCGGGCTAGCAACATACGTAGAACATGTACTATTGTGGCAAAATAGGTAAGCTAAAATGCATATGCTTATGAGACAATTCTAATTAAATCGCACGAATACAATTCAAGAATCTTTCAAGTCTCTTCCACTCATCTCAATTAAATACCAATCACTCAAATCAATAAATAACCAAGAATCCTCCCCACCGGAGTCGCCAAATTGTAAGCGTCGTTTGAAGTCCGTCTACGTTAAAGCATATGGTGAAAATGCTTGGCAATCTTAAGAAGTGGAATTGACATAATACAATTAGGGACAAGGAAAGTAGGGAGCCGCCAACAAGTTTTTAAGGAACTTTTAAATCGTTCATGGATCAGAAAAGGCAACCACGATAAAGGCACAACGATAGGAAACAACGATTGACCTGTGAAGGTTACACTTCATTCATAATCCATGAGATTATATGGTTCGGAACCACAAAAGGAGGATCAAAGATGATGGTACAAAGTGAGTCATGGAGTCACATTCGCCCGTATTGGCCTCTACTCAATTCTTTTTATGAAAAGTGATCTTTTCGATCTCAAAGGCATGCAAACAAAGATTCAATTTGCTCCAAATTATTATTCGGCTGAATTGGTTGAATATTAATGGAGCATATAATTATAAAATATTAGTGATCACTTGTGATTAGGGGATTTTGCTCCCACCAATCACCATCTGACAAGTGGACCAATCAGGTTCCGCCATGTGTCCGCCACATGGGCCAATAGGAGCCTGCCACGTGTCAAGCAATGATCCGTCCACCTTGGACCAATTACGACACGACACGTGTCCTTCCTATGACACCTGGGATAACCGGTCACCTAGGCCCAACTTCCGAGGGAAGCCCAATCAGCCCAAGGTTAACCTAAACCTAGATTGGCACGTTTCCCGAGGTTATAAATACCTCCCTTAATCCTCATTAAGAGGAATAACAGGCTGATCACGCTAAAAAAGCAGATTACCTACATTAAACACTCTCACCTAGAGAGACCCAATCACTTTAATTTCCGCATTAATTACTCCTTAATCAAGTACTAACTTGACCGTTGGAGGCGGAGCTCCCACCACCAGGAGTCTCCGTTGTTTTGCAGGTACAGGCGTCCGGTTCCAGTCTCGGAATTGTAACTCTCCCGTAGGACATCAGAAAACCCCGAAACAACTTGATTAAAAAACAAGATTAAAAAGGAACCTAAACCGGTCGTCAAAATTATCTTATTAGTCGTGATTTTCAATTACACATTCCCTTTCACGTGGAATATGGTGATAAAAATAATAATAGAGTAAACATTAATATTGGAAACAATTCAACAATAAATTGTTAATCAAATAAAATATAATAATCCTATCATGATGCTAGCAATTAAAATAATAGGAGTAATTAAGTGAATTAGTTACTCACTTTCTGCGTTTTCTTGAATTGCTACATCATGAGTAAACTGTTAGTAACTTCAATAAAAATATAAATTAAATGGAAATTAAATTAAATTAAAAGTAGAGTTGATTTAGTCCAAACTCTTAGTTATTTCTGCCTATCACTCCTTGGTTAAAGTATAGAACTTCAGGTATTGTATGGACTCCTTGGAGTGCTTAAAGGAAGGAATAGTGAAAGAATGGGAGGCTAGTGTTTAGGCTAAAGAGGGAAAAGAGAATGATTTGATGATCAAACTTGTTTATGATTAAAAAGGGTGTAATATGACTTCTATTTATAATAAAAAAAAGAAGGGTCGAAGAATTAAGATAAAATTCGAATTTAATAAGAATAAAACCCAATAGATAACAGGTTTTGCTATTTTTGTTTGTATCATATCTTTTGATCCAAAAGTCGGAATAAGATAAATAATATGTGGTTAGAAAGCTGTTGAAGTCTACTTTCTAACCCAATTAAAATCTGATTAAAATCCTTTGTATAATAAAAATATGGCCGAAATAAATGGATTGTATCGATTTTGGATAGAGTTTGATATTTCAATCATATCTTTTCCGTTTTAGCTCAGAATTGATATTATAATGTATCATTGGAAAAATAATTTCAAGGGTTATCCAACCATCCAATTTGGATAAATCTATGAGGTACGAAAATAATATCTGACTATCTTTGAACGTCTTTTAATTTGAATATAATTACGACTTTTAAAAAGAGGATAATTTTTATTATCTTTTCATAAAGGGTTATTAAGATATTTTAGAAACTTATAGAAGATTCCAATTAATACTAAGTGGTTTAGGAATGAGATTAAAGCTTTTGGACCCTCCACACGATCATTGGGTCGTAGCTAAGGTGGGCTTAGTTTCGGATTGGGCTCAGTTTAGTATTTTGGCCACAACTTATTTGTTATAACTCGGATTTAGGGTTATAATATATCGTTAGAAAGCTCTTTTCAAGCCCCATCCAAATTTTTAATTAGTGGACCCAGATTATGGATAAAAATAAACTAAACTTAATATTTTTATAAAAAGGACACGAAATGAATGATTTTAAAGGACACGAAATGAATTATTTTGGGTTTAAAAGGCATGAAAAGAGGAAAATAAGTGATGGTTTGGGAAATGGGCTAGGAATTGGGTTATTTTATGAAATAAAAATATGGATTTAAGCATTCCAAGATTAAATACTCAACCATAGAAATAATGGTGGTGAAAGGTTGTTCATCATCGGGTTTGGTTTTGGGGAGAAATTTTTAGGTGTCTACAGATACAAAAGTGAGCTCTAAATTATTTTGTATGAAAACTTTTTCAAAGTATTCTTTCTCTGGTTAATCGTGATTTACAATTATATAATTATATCTCCTGCTAATATTTCTTAAAAATGGATAGATTTAGAAGAATTTAATAAGATCTCATATGAAAATGTTTTTCTTATAGTATAAATCACAAAATGTAATTAAAGCATGGCATGTGAATAGTACTCTCTGTATTCCTAAATTAGTGGCCTATTTCCAATATTTATTACTAACATAATAAACAAAAATATGCCACTAATTTAGGGACGGATAAGTATATAACGTGGAAAAGTTGTAACTAAAGAGAAACTTGAAGAGATGTTTGTTGAATAATAAATGAGGATATTAGAAAATCATGAAAATTTAGATATGGAGATTTGTTTCGTTGATCACAAAAGTGAAAGTGTAGAATTTGAAAGAAATTTCCAATTGCCTAACTTCCCATGAATTACAAATGCCTTCTTGAGAACCAAACAAGTTAAGCAATTTCAAGAAAATTTTACATTTAATTTTAGAATATATAAAAATCCCATGGGAAATTGCTTAAAAAATAGTGTAAGTACATTGCATGGAACGAATTGGATTCATGTCGGATGGGGCTAAATTGAAATCCGATTTGCTTCTTAATCGGATCATGGATTCAAATCTGAATTTGCTTTATCCGAGTCCAAATTTGATCCGACTCATGATTTTAGCATTCGAATCCGATCCATTTACATGGATATGCTATTAAATCTGCTTCGTTTATATGATATAATTGTACAAAATTTTCACATCTTTTCCCTAATAAATAACATTTTTTACATCATATTATTCGGATTTGGATCTGGAGTCGGACTTTGTGCAAGGTCCAAGTCCGATCAGCCTTATATTCAAATTTAAATTAATTAAGCCGGATTCGGATTTGGATTACTTTTTAACGGATCTGTATAATTTTTTTTTTCGGATCGAATCGCGTTCGTGTCGAACTCAGATTGAATTGTCATCCATACGTGGAACTGTTGTGTGATAAGTGACTTTTATGTCACTTTTAGGGTGTTTATTGAGTCGTTTTCCGGCTTATTTTCCAATAATTTAACCGTATTTATCCTTTATTTCTATTATTCGCTTATTCTCGCCTTTTATCTTTATTTTGAGTATTTTTGCATTTTTATTAGTTTTTAGTTTATTTTTGTAGTTTTAGTTAATAATTTCCCGCTTCTCTCATTTTATTTATTTTCTTTTAGTTTTTAGTTTGTTTTATTTTATTTTATTTTATTTCATTTTATTATTTCTTTAGTTTTAGCATTTTATTTTACTTTATTTATCTTGTTTTATTTTACTTTATTTTATTTTAGTTTTTGTCCCTATTTCTCTCGGTTTTCTTGGTTTGTGTAGGATTGTGCTCGGAGGTCCAAGGTTCAATATTCGTGTCTCAAGTTTTGAGTCATAAAGGGAGTCTCGAATTCAATATCAAACACGATTCCCCTTCTCCTCCTTCTTACACCCACACCTCTTCCACACACCAAACAATAACCAATCAACCACCACCAATCCACACCCAATTCAACCCCGTTACCAGCCCACGAACCGTAACAACAGCAGCCCCTGCTCCACCACGCAACTCCAATCAGCCCAACAACAGCAAAATCGCCAGCAATCACCACCACCATCACCCACCAACGCCGCAACAACCAACCCTCTGCCCCCTCAGAACAACCCAGCCTCACCTCCCATTTTGCCACCAAAATCACAACCAACACCCCACAACTCCAATCAACCACCAACCTCAATTCACCAAACCACCACTAAAATCGCAACCAACACCACCTATCAGCCCACCACAACCGCACCAACCATGCCTCCTTCAGGACCCCAAATTGGCAGCCGCGCAAACCCACCTTTCACCACCGCAACAACAACAAAAACAACCACCTGCACCTGCAACTCAGAGTAGCAGCCATCCACTTCGCCCAACACTCGAACCACCTCACCTAAAATTAATCTCCATTCACCACCTCCAACAAAACCCACGTAAACACCACCCACCAATCAGAGAAGCCGCTTTAATCGAACCTCCAAATTCGCCCAAATCAGCATCTGTAGCAACCCAGACCACCGCGGCCGCGCAGCCCTGTTAGAAAGCGCGCAATTGGAATCCAAAATCATAGTCGAGGCAGTAGCTTTGCGCGACTTGTTGTGCGTCTTCTGTGCGGGCGCGCAAATGTGGGTCAATCACGAGCTTTTCACGTGATTTTAATGAAGATAGGACGACCACGATTTTGGATGCTAGATGTTGATGATGCTGGTGAACGGTGATGACGGTTGTTTGGGATGATGGCTGATGGTGTTTAAATTGGAAAATCGAAAGTGAAGGGGAAAGGGGAGGTCTGATTTTTCGTGTTTGGGTGGGAATTTTGGGGAATTTGGGATTTCTTTTTTTCCTTTTCATTTTCTTTTATTTTATTTTATTGTAAGTTTTGTTTTTATTGGTTTTTAGTTTAGTTTTTTTTTAATTGTTTTATTTAGTTTTATTTCTTTTTTTTTAACTTTATTATAAATACCCCTTTGGGGTTATTTTCTAAAAAACTTTCAATCAACATTTTATTTTAGATAGTTTAGATTCTCTCTCTTAGGGTTAGTTTAGGAGTAGTGTAGAGAGTGAAACCTTGGATTTCCATGGAGTTTTTGAGAGGTTGAAGAAGCAACTTTGTGGACTTCTTCTCATTTATTCAATGAGCATTTTCTAACTTTCTCTCATCTTTATTTCTTGCTTAATTCATAGTTTTTGCTTTTTGTTTATTGATTTGAGTAGATTAATTAGTTTATTTGTTTAATCTTGTTTTTATTCTTATTTTACCTTGTTTACCATGTCTTTCTTCATTATGTTAGCTTAGATTTTGTTCTAGGGAAATGGATGAAGGTTATGTTAATAAATTGAATGATTGATTGTGATTAGTATGGAATTGTTTCTTGATTATTGTGTATGGATGATGCTTTTATGGATTAGAATCTTTCTAGATAATTGATTCAATGTTCTTAATTGTGCTTTCAATCGATTGTGCGAGAGTGAGTTGGTTGAGAGCCCTAATTTCTTCCATACCTTTGCTAGGCTAGTTGCACGAGAGTGAATTAGTTTAGTAGGATAATTAACATGCTTAATTGTGCGAGAGTGAGTTAAATGTGTTGATTGTTCCTAATCAAGGTCATTTTCATCTAATTGTATGATGTTATTAAATGTATTGATGCAATTGGATTCCACTTTCCCTAGTTTTAGTTATTTGTTCTTAGTTGTGTTTAGTTCAATCTCTCTCTATCTCACAAGCTTTCCTAGTAGTCTAATTAGCACAAATTGATACACTTAGTCCTTTTGGGTTCGACCCTTTACTTGCCACTAACTAGTTTAGTGTAAGTTTAGGTATTATAAATTTCTAATTTGGTTAGGGTTAGTAGTCCCAACAACCTACTTTTACCCGCGACCAAATTTTGGCGCCGTTGCTGGGGACTAAAGCGTTCATTAGATTGTTTTAATTAGATTAGCTAGGTTCTTGTATATTATTTGATTTTGTTTGCTTTTCTTTGTTTTTTTATATAAAAATGGCATGCTTATCTTTTCCTCAATTTGATGGTGAACCCTTCTATGCTTACTTTGAAAGACTAGATGGTTTTCTAAGTTACCATGGGTGTTCTCTTAGTGATGCTTGTAGTATAGCTTATTGGGGCATGAATGAGTATACTAGGGAAATGGTTGAGGACATGAATAATGGTAGATTTTGTCATTTGTCTATGCATGATGCGTGGAATTTCTTCACATGGCTTGCTAGGGATTCTTTAGATAGAGAATCTCATGTTTCTTATTTTGATTCTCAATGCCAAGATTCTTTTAATTTTTGCATGAATTCTCTTGATACTTCTTATGTGCCTTGTGATGATCCAAGTATGCAAATTGACATCTTTCCCCCTTATGCTCATTTTGATGAGGTTTGTGCTAATTTTGATGATGTGCAATTTGACTTTGATCATGAACCTCAACCCAATAACATTGATGCCCAAATTCTTTCTCAAATGCAATATCTCACCCAAAAACTCCAAGATCTTCAAGAGGAACAAAAAGTGAGAAAAGTGAGGCTTGCCCAAGTGATGAGTGCTTTGGTTGATGTAAATGGATGTGAGGCACCTCATTTGGAGTGTGAGAGTATTTTTGAGAATGATGTGGGCCAAGGGTGTGAAGGTGAGGGGAGACTTTCTTGTGATAAGAGGATTTTTGAGGATTTTGATCCTTTTCATTCCCCATTTAAGCTCGAATGCCATCCTTCCCCTTATTCACCCTCTTTGAGAGCTTCCCTTGGTAAGGATGTGAGTTCTTCATGTTTGAATGAGGGAGTTCATGAGGATGATAATGGTGAGTTTGAGAAATCAAGAGATATTGAGAGTCCCTTGAGTGATGGTGGAGGAGTTGTGAATGAAGAAAATGTCAATTTTGAGGTTTCCAACCCCCTTCCCCATCTTGATGAGTCTACCTTGCATGTTTGTGACCCTTCTATCCATGAGTCTTTGGACTCATTTGAGGTTATGGCTAGTATGTTCATTGAAGGTGTAACAAATCACTATAGCCTTTTGAGAGAGTTCATTGGCAATGCTTCATGGGAAAGGGATGAGTTTGAGAGAAACCTTTATCCTTTCATGCATGGTTTAGAGACTCTAGGCTTTGAGGAACTTGAGGGAGTTGTTGTTTATCGTTGTGATAGAGAGGAGGATGAGGTTATTTCTATTGGAAAGTTTTTGTTTGAGGGAGATTTGAGTCATGAGTGGTCTTTTGAGGATTCTATGATTGATTTTCATGCCCTCATTGGTGATGTGAGGCTTTGTGAGACCATTGTTTCTCCTCCCCTTCCTCATGTCCCTTTCTCAAGGAAATTTGACCACATCTCCTACTATCCCATGTTCCTCCCTTCTTTTGTAAAAGAGCCTATTGAGGACCTTCTCTTGTTTGATGAGACTCTCCCTTTTCATCCTCCTATTATTGAGGAAATGGGTGATTGTTCCACCCAAAAAGATTTTGAGGAGGTTTTGCCATTTTATTCTTTTCCTTATTTTTCTTCTTCTTTCTCTTCTTATTTTCTTGATTTTTCTTTTGATTTTTCTTCTTTCTTTTGGCATCTTCCTCCTCACTTACGTGCAATAATCTTGTTGCACGTCCTCCTTCCTTCATTTTCCTACTTGTTATCATATGAAATGTGTAGTAGTGCATTTGATAAGCTCTTGCGTTCGTTGCAATATTATTTACTAGAGCGGTCTTGCTTGGACGTTAAACAAGCCTTTCTCGGGAAGTAACCCGAGGTTTTTATTGCTTTCATTTTCTTTTCTTTTTAGATTAGATTTTCTCTCATGGAAATGTTTGTGTGCCTTTTTCTAGGTACATAACTTGATATACACTTATGCATTGGTTCGGATCAAGAATTAAGGAAGTTTAATGCCTATTGTTGCTAGCATATGGAAATCGAGATTCAATTCAAGAGGAAATCGGCTTTGAAAGGTTAAATTGGGTCATTTGCGGGTATTTACACCCACCAACATCCGGTAATATTTTTCTTAGCTCTTCTCTAATGGTTGGTGACTCGTTGGACGTTGTTGGTTTGTTGGATTGATTACTTTATTTTCCCCTCCCATGGATTATTTGGTTTATGTTTGAGTATATTGTCTCATTCAAGCTTGGGGGAGGGTATTCTATCATGTTTGGTGGGATGTTGATTCATTTATGCCATGCACTTGAGTATATGCATTTCCATGTCTTTTCTTTTATTTTGAAAAATCCAAAAAGATTTTTGTTTACTTTCAAGGTAATTTTGGCAAAATGTGTTTTGTTTGTTCTTATTTTGGACATTCTATTTTGGGAATTGCATACTTGAATGTTTTTCTTCCTAAGTGGTAAATGTATGCACGGTTAGAGAGTGTTATTGGTTGACTCTAGGATACTATATGCTAAGGTAGTCGGGTTAAGAACTTTTAGGGGTCCATGAAGCCTTAGTTCATGGGAATGTGGTAAGATGGAGTTGCTCTCTATAGTGGATTTGAAACCCTTGGTTGGTATTTGTTTGGTTATAATTCCTTGTGAGCTTCATTTGTTCTAGCCTTCATCACCTTGTTGAGCGGCTATTTAGGATCCTTGACTAAGCATGTCTTAATCCTTGTTTTGACCTCTAGCTCCCAAGATCGTGACCGATCCACTCTAGGGGAGGAAAAGGGAACCTTTTCTCATTTTTTCTTTATCTTCTATTTGTTTTGTTACAAATTTTATTTTGTATTTTGCATTAACCTACTTGTTAACCAATTTGAGCCTAATGTTTCCCGCTCTTGTTTAAACCACGTTACAAACCTAATGGCCTATGTTTACCAACCCTTTTAGTTAGTGAAGCATTGGCATGTGAGGTTTGAGTTTTGAGAGTGTTGAAATTGAACAAGACATTTTGTGAATTGGTTTAAGTAAGGTATTGCAAATTGAGCTTGAAAAGAAAATGCAAAAAAGTTTGAGAAGAAAGATGCAATTCAAGAAAATCAAAGGAAGTTTCAAGAAAAAGCCGTCCATAGTTAAAAAAAAAGGCAAGGACATCAAATAAGAGCTAACAAAAAAAAAAAAGAATTGTTGAAAAAGTAACAAAAAACACAAAAATATTTTAGTTTGGTTTCGTTTTCTTCCCTAGTTTAAGCATTGAGGACAATGCTTCGTTCAAGCTTGGGGGGGAGCGTTACTTAATTTTTGGTATATATTGTGTTAGTGTTGAATAAGCTTGGGGGAGATAGCATTTTTGGTATTTTTGTTTGATATTTTGTGACTTCTTGAGTTTGTTTTTGAGAGTAGGCCACTCTTTTGCTTCACTTAGGAAATATCACCAAAATTTTCAAAGTTTCACCCCGCCTTAACCCTTAGCCTTACGTCACAATCAATAAAAGACCCTTAGACTTTAGTGGGGTTGGGTCAAAGAAAGGTGGAGGGAGATAGACTTCAAACCTATGGAGAGAATATGCATAGTTGAGATGTCGGGATTACTTTCTCAAAGTTTTTCATTTCTCTATCTTTTTCCGGTTCCTTTGTGGAATCATGAGAAGCTAGCTTAAGGGTTAATTTGAAGCTAGTGGAGAGAACGCGGCCCGATTGGTTGTGGCTAAGGTGGATTGTGTCCCCATTAGTTCTCTATAATTAGCATATGTTATGTTTCATTCAACCATTGACATCTTGGAACGTGCATACATTTGTCTATTTAGAAAGGTTTGCATTCATTGGTGCTTGTTCCTATCTCTCGTCCAAATATGAACTTTGTGTTTTCTTTCTCTTGTTATGTTTCTTTTTTTTATTTTTATTGCCTTGCCTTGGTTTTTGTTTAGAGTTGTGGGTTAAACTCTTAAGAAACCCTCACGAGAGCACACTCGTCCTCTAGGGCGGTCCAGGGGTTTAAAGGGCTTGTCTTTAGTTGCTAAAATTGACCGTGATTCCTACGAAAGTGAGTTAGTGTACATTCTTGTCTTCTTTAGTGTCTTAGATTTGTTTGAATAAATCATTCTCCTTCTCTCGTGTTTCATGTTAATTTGCTCGAGGACGAGAAAAAGGTTAGCTTGGGGGAGTTTGATAAGTGACTTTTATGTCACTTTTAGGGTGTTTATTGAGTCGTTTTCCGGCTTATTTTCCAATAATTTAACCCTATTATCCTTTATTTTCCACGTCCAACCAAACCCATGCAAACACCACCCACCAATCAGAGAAGCCGCTTTAATCGAACCTCCAAATTCGCCCAAATCTGCATCTGTAGAAACCCAGACCACCGTGGCCGCGCAGCCCTGTCAGAAAGCGCGCAATTGGAATCCAAAATCATAGTCGAGGGAGTAGCTTTGCGCGACTTGCTGTGCGTCTTCTGTGCGGGTGCAAATGTGGGTCAATCACGAGCTTTTCACGTGATTTTAATGAAGATAGGACGGCCACGATTTTGGATGCTAGATGATGATGATGCTGGTGAACGGTGGTGATGGTTGATTGGGATGATGGCTGATGGTGTTTAAATTGGAAAATCGAAAGTGAAGGGGAAAGGGGGAGGTCTGATTTTTCGTGGTTTGGGTGGGAATTGTTGGGAGTTTGGGATTTCTTTTTTTCCTTTTCATTTTCTTTTATTTTATTTTATTTTAAGTTTTGTTTTTATTGGTTATTAGTTTAGTTTTTTTTTAATTGTTTTATTTAGTTTTATTTCTTTTTAGTTTCTTTCTTTCTTTTTTTTAACTTGTATTATAAATACCCCTTTGGGGTTATTTTCTAAAAACTTTCAATCAACATTTTATTTTAGATAGTTTAGATTCTCTCTCTTAGGGTTAGTTTAGGAGTAGTGTAGAGAGAGAAAGCTTGGATTTCCATGGAGTTTTTGAGAGGTTGAAGAAGCAACTTTGTGGAACTTCTTCTCATTTATTCAATGAGCATTTTCTAACTTTCTCTCATCTTTATTTCTTGCTTAATTCTTAGTTTTTTCTTTTTGTTTATTGATTTGAGTAGATTAATTAGTTTATTTGTTGAATCTTGTTTTTATTCTTATTTTACCTTGTTTTCCATGTCTTTCTTCATTATGTTAGCTTAGATTTTGTTCTAGGGAAATGGATGAAGGTTATGTTAATAAATTGAATGATTGATTGTGATTAGTATGGAATTGTTTCTTGATTATTGTGTATGGATGATGCTTTTATGGATTAGAATCTTTCTAGCTAATTGATTCTATGTTCTTAATTGTGATTTGAATCGATTGTGCGAGAATGAGTTGGTT
Source organism: Chenopodium quinoa (assembly GCF_001683475.1). Taxonomy (NCBI): domain Eukaryota; kingdom Viridiplantae; phylum Streptophyta; class Magnoliopsida; order Caryophyllales; family Amaranthaceae; genus Chenopodium; species Chenopodium quinoa. The sequence continues at coordinate 367,530 of NW_018743943.1, read as the reverse complement.
GAGAGCCCTAATTTCTTCCATACCTTTGCTAGGCTAGTTGCACGAGAGTGAATTAGGTTAGTAGGATAATTAACATGCTTAATTGTGCGAGAGTGAGTTAAATGTGTTGATTGTTCCTAATCAAGGTCATTTTCATCTAATTGTATGATGTTATTAAATGTATTGATGTAATTGGATTCCACTTTCCCTAGTTTTAGTTATTTGTTCTTAGTTGTGTTTAGTTCAATCTCTCACTATCTCACAAGCTTTCCTAGTAGTCTAATTAGCACAAATTGATACACTTAGTCTTTTTGGGTTCGATCCTTTACTTGCCACTAACTAGTTTAGTGTAAGTTTAGGTATTATAAATTTCTAATTTGGTTAGGGTTAGTAGTCCCAACGACCTACTTTTACCCGCGATCATTGTGAAAGGGAGAAAGTAATATTTTATCATAAAATTAGTAAATGAGGTCGATAGAAGCTTGACCTAAAAAATGGTTTCAATGAGAATTTCAACCTTAAAATGACATGTATGACTCGAGATAGTAAATTTGGGCGGGAACCTAAACCCAACCTTAGCTCATAACTAACCTAAGGGGCAACACAATTTCTTAATTGGACCAATTGCTGGTCCAGCCCAAAACGTATAATATAATGAACAAAACGCATGGAATTATAATCTCCTTCCTCAACCTTCATCCTTCTGCTATTGTAACACTACATTTCAAGGTTGTTTCTTGATAATTTTAGATTTTTCTTCTAAATTTGTTTTTTTTTTCAAAATAAAGTTTATTCATCTTATACTTTTGTTAAGTTTTTATGTTTCCAATTTCATTACTTCTCTTTTTTTTTATTAAATCTTGCTTTGTATTTTCCCTCTCCTCTATTTCAAATCAGCATGAATGTAGCGATTATTCTTGATGTAATGTCAATGCAAGTTCATTTAATTTGATTAATTATGATTAACTTTTTCTTTTTTTTGGTTTTTGTTAATATAAAAGATGATCAATTAGCTAAATGAATTTTGTAGTTTCTCTCTCCTCTTTCTCTCTTTCTCTCTATCTCTCTCTCTTAGTAATTTGATTTTATAATTAATCATGTTATAGATGAACAATTAGTATGACAAAGAAAAAATTAGATTTTAGATGGATATTCAAATTATTAAAGTTAGAATAATTAAAAAGAAAATAAAAATAAAAATACAAATGGGACAAGTTTTAAAAATTTCCCAAAATAAAAATAGAAATAAAAATAAAAAATGGGACAAGTTTAACAACTTCCCCAAAAGAAAATAAAAATACAAATAAAAATGGGATAAGTTTTACAACTTCCCTAAAAGAATATAAAAATAAAAAATGGGACAAGTTTAACAACTTCCCTAAAAATAAAAAGTGGGACAAGTTTTACAACTTCCCCAAAAGAAAATAAAAATAAAAATAAAATAAAGGGAGAATTTTATTAGAGATAAAACTCTCGAAAAATGAGATGGGAGGATAAACGGTGAAGGAAAAACGATAAAAATTCGGATAAAAATAGGTCTAGGACAATAATTAGAAGCGCGTGACCCCCGTGACACGAGGAAATATATCTTGTCATGGAACTATTTGTCGCACCACAATAAACGATGGCGTGTCACGGTATTTTCTCCCGTGTCACGGCGCCAAAACAGTGTAGCGATGCTTTTTGCGCGTGTAACTGGATATATTTTTCGCGTTTTTGAATGCTTTTGCCTAAAAATTACGACCAGTTAATTCATGATATGCATAATTACGAAACATAAAATAACTAGAATTTCATATTTCATTAATAATGTCTTAGAATTTCGATAATAAATTGCGTGACTGGTCATATTATTTCACTAATGCGAACAAAAGAGAGCTAGAATTGTTTTATGTCAGAGGTTTATTAGCATTAAGGCATGTAGCAATTGAACATGATTTTCTGAGAGCAACCTTAGATTATTAGAGTCCGAAAAGTCATTGTTTCAAGTTCGATTATGATGAAATATGTCCTTCGCCAGAGGAATTTGGTGCTATCTATGGCTTCCCTGTTAGAAATCTCGTTGCAATGCCTAATCTGCGTGAATATAATTACCAGGATTTTGAATGTCATCTAAATCTGACAGATCTAGATTTAAATAGAATTGTGTGTGGTAATAAAGTAGATCTAGAAAAGCTTGCAAATAGAAGTGATATCATGTATACCGTAGAAGGGTTTATATTTCTTGCATGTTTACCAAGCTTTTTTTAGAGTAGGACATGCTTGTTTCGCATCTGTGCTTGAACATGTTGAATCTGGAAGATCCCCTATGCCTACTTTCCTTGGAGAAACTTTGCCTGGTCTCGATGAAGCAAAATTTGAACTGAAAGCCATCAGGAAGGGCTCTCTAGTACTGCTGCAGGTAAAAACGCACTCTGGTTAACCTGTGGCAGGCACCGTGTCACGCTATTGCTTGCCGCGACATGGTGCATTTTCCCATGTCATGGTGCTCCTCTGTTTTTTTTGTTTTTTTTTGTAGATTTGGTTGATGGAGCGTTTGAAACTCTTTGACGCCCCCCACAATATTGAAAAATATGGTCCCAATGATCTCGTTTGTAGGAAAAAAATTTACTCTACAAACATGTCATATGATGATTGGAAGGTGGTCTTTGCAAAGAGGAAATTTTCTATTCGATGGGTGGTGCCTTGTTGGAGGCTCACTAGGATGGTTGGGACGAATGATACACCATATTGTCGTGTTCCTAGTATGTCAAAGTTGACTTTTTATTGCCCTTCTGTGACAATAGGGACTTGAACAAGTAGTTCCACACTATAATGATAGTCCTCATGAAGTATCATTGCATGAAAGTAACGTTCAAAAGTATGAGACCTATTAGATTGGAAAGCCTATGTGGAATGTTTTTGCAAGAAACCAAGCTCCTCCTCCCTTGTCTAGTGCATACAAGGCATGGTTGAATCCTCAAAGTAGGAGGGAGCGAGTCGGATCACGTAAGTTTGATGTGAAGGGAGGACTTTGAAGTAAGAAGGCGCCTCCTAAAGATCGTCTAGGTCCGAGAACACAAGGGATTGAATTTAAGACTCCTATAATGCCTAAAAAGAAAAGTTTTATGTAAGAGGAAAGGGTAAAGAAAAGATGGTTTATAGGGAGAAGCAACCTAAGAACTATGAAAGGGGTGAAAGTTAAACTAGAGGTGTGATGGTTCGATCTACAAAAGATACATACAATAATGGTGAAGGCCGATCTAGTTGAAAAGAAGAAGGAAGTTCATAAAGTGAAGAAGGATTAGACCAATATTGCTTTGCTTTTATGATTTAAGTTTTAATTTTAAATAAGGTGTATGATGCCAATAGTTGTAGTCACATTTATTTCAATAATAATAGCATATTTATTTTTGCCTTAATTAAATAAGGTGTATGATGCCAATAGTTATAGTCACATTTAAGAAGATGATTTAATATTTTTTTTATATCCGAGTAAAGAAGTCGGATGTAATGAAAGAATAATAATAAACGAACGAAAATTGTAAAATCCTTCACAACTTCCCATCGCGGCACGGTAGGTTTGCCGCGTCACGGTAACTTTTGCCTCTATATACGTTTTACGTGACACGGTGGCTGTTTTGATGTATTTTCCAAATGTTGTCATGTTATACTTTTGCCGCTTTGCGGTGAATTCTGCCGTGTCGCGGAGTATGCTGTCGTGACACGGTTGCCTCCTGCTGCATGTTTCCTGCTAAAATGTCATCGCGTCGCAATATTTTCTACCGTGTCTCGGCGTATTCTTGACGTGACACGGCGACTGCTTCTTTGTAATTTTCTTCAATATATGCCGTGCGTATGTTGACGTAGGAAGGGTGTTTTTTTCAAAGTGGTCGGGCCCCCTTGAGGGGTTGCCTACGCATCCTTAAAAGGAATCAGGTTAAACATAGCTCTCAGGGGTCATGAACCCATGTAACTAGGAATACAATTTCTTGAGTTGATCCAAGTTGGTTACCATCCACTAATTTTTCCGCTCCGCCAGACAAAATGGACTTGACTATGTCTGGATTTGACTAGTTTGGTCTAAATTTTCCTCTTGGACACGTTTTTGCAGAGTGCCTTAAGTACTAAGTCACCTTCTTTGAGATTCCTAGTCTTGATTTTTTTTTTATTGAAATATTGTGCCATGCGATGTTGGTAGATTTGGACATGATTAAAAGCTGCCAAGCGTTTTTTGTCAAGTAAGACTAGTTCATCATATCTAACTCTAATCCAGTCGACTTTATCTAGTTGGCTTTCTAACGCGATTCATAGAGAAGGGATTTTGAGCTATATTGGTTGTACATCTTCAACTCCAAAGACCAAAGAGAAATGGGTAGCCCCCGTTGATGTACGAACAAAAGTTTGATAGGCCCAAAGAGGGAAATGTAGCTTGCTCGACCAATCTTTGTAATTTTCTGTCATCTTTTCGATGATAGTTTTCACATTCTTATTGGCCGATTCAACCTCTCCATTTGTTTGTGGTCTATAGGGTGACGATCTGTGATGTTTGATATGATATTTTTGTAATAATTCTGCGCACTCGACTTGGAAACATGTCCCATTATCACCGATCATTTCTTGCGGTACACCATAGCGGCATATGATGTTTTTCTCGATGAAGTGAGCTACATGTTTTACTGTGAGTTTAGCATATGAAGCAGCCTCGACCCATTTGGTGAAGTAGTCGATTGCTACAAGGATGAACTCGTGTCCCACTTGTCCTAATGGTGTTATCTTCCCAATGATGTCGATTCCCTAAGTAGTGAAAGGCCATGGAGAAGTATATGTGTAGAGAAGCGAAGGTGGAATGTGTTCCAAATTTGCGTAGACTTGACACTTAATACATTTCTTTAAATATTCGTGACAGTCTCTCTCCATGTTAGTCTAATAATAACCTTGTCGTTGAATATTTTTAACTAATATTTTAGCATTCATATGCATTTCACATATTCCGGCGTGAGGGTATTTCTTGCTTCTATACGTTTCTTTCTTAGCTATGCATAAGAGATTTCTCCCTTGAGCGGTGCTTTTGTGGAGTTCTCCCCTGATGAGCACATACTATGAGGCTAAAAGCCTCAAGCACAGCGTGCTCTTTTATCAGTTTTAGGAGGATATTCTCCCTTTGTTACATAGTTATGGATATCAATATACCATGACTCTTCATCTTCTTCTTGTGATTCTTATTCATCATCAAGTGCATGAACATAAGCCAGTTCATATCTTCGTTTGATGATCAATGGCATTTGAATCGAAACTCTTGGAATTCGCACCATTGATGCCAACTCAGCTAGTGTGTCGGCAACCTTATTCTCTTCTCAAGGCAAGTATGTGTACTCCACTTCATCTAGTTGCTACGTGAGAGTTTCCAGATGAGCTTGATATGTAGCGAGACTTTCACTTCTCACTTTCCATCTCTTGGAGATCTGGTCGATAGTGATGAATTGCTGTAGATTTTGAGTTACTTAATTCCAAGGACCACAATTGTTTCCAATCCTAAGATGCATGCTTCACGTTATGTAGCATTGTTGGTGAAATCAAAGTCGAGCTTCATGGAAATTGGGATGTCTTGTTCATTGGGCGATACGAGTAAGACTCCTACACCACAACCCTTTTGGTTTAAAGCTCCATCAAAATAAAGCGTCCTGCTATCATCCTCAGTCATTAGTAGATCTTCATTAGGGAAATCATACTCTTCTTCTTCTTTCTCAGCTTATTCTAATGGAAAATCTGCTAAGAAGTCAGATACTGCGGAACTTTTGATGGCCTTTTGTGGTACGAATTTCAAGTCAAAATGATCAAGGTTGACTATCCATCTTGATAATCTACCATTGAGTGTTGCTTTTTCGAACAGGTACTTGAGAGGATCCATCTTTGACACAACATGAACCGTATGAGTGAGTATGTAACACCTTAATTTTTATGCGACCCACACGAGTGCGAGACACAACTTTTCAAGTGTTGTATACTTGATTTCATAACCTTGAAGCTTTTTACTCAAATAAAAGATTGTGTTCTCTTTGCTCTTGATTTCTTGTGCTAGCATTGCCCCTATCATTTCTCTTGTGACTATTAGGTAGAGTCGAAGAGGAAAGTCAGGTATTGCTGGTGCTAGCACTGGTGGATTTGCCAGGTATTCTTTGATCTTGTCGAAAGCCTTTTGGCAATCGTCATCCCATGTAACTGGAACGTTCTTCTTAAGCTTCTTGAATATAGGTTCACATATCGCAGTGAGTTAGGATATTAACCTACTTATATATTGCAACCTTCTGATAAAACCTCGAATCTCTTTCTCAGTTTTGGGGTGTTGGCATGGCCATGATTGCCTTCACTTTTATGGGATCTATTTCAATTACTTAAGAACTAATCACATAGCCAAGTAGTTTGCTTGATGTAACTCCGAATGCATATTTTGCTGGATTCAATCGCATATTATATTTGTGGAGTCTTTCAAAGAATTTGCAAAGTGCAATGATGTGGCCTGGCCGATCTTTTGACTTGACGATCATATCATCAACATAGACCTCCACTTTTTTATGCATAATATCATGTAATAATGCTGTGGCTGATCTTTGGTAGGTGGCCCTTGCGTTTTCAACCCTAATGGCATTACCGTATAGCAATATGTCCCCCATTATGTGATTAATGTGGTTTTCTCCATGTCTTCCTTATCCATCAGTACTTGATTATATCCAGCGTAGCCGTCTATCAAAGATAGGAGTGCATGGTTTGCTGTGTTGTCGACCAGAATGTCAATGTGAGGTAGACGGAACCTATCCTTTGGGCTTGCTTTGTTGAGATCCCTTTAATCAGCACAGATTCTTATCCTTCCATCTTTCTTTGGAACTAGAACCACATTAACTATCCACTCTGGATACATAGACACTTTGATGAAACCTGCAACCAGTTGCTTTCTGATTTCTTCCTTGATTTTGAGAGCCACATCGGGTTTCATATGGCGTAGCTTTTGTTTGGCGGGCTTCATACTTGGAATAAGTGGTATTGTATGTTGAGCTATATCCTGTCAATCCCTGGAATATCTTGGTATGACCAAACAAATACATCAAAAAATTCACTAAGCAAGTTAATTAGCTCTTTGCGTTCATCTTGACTTAGTGTTAATCCAATTTTAACTTCTTTGATAATCGTATCATTGGAAGTATTAATTGTTTCTGTATCTTCAATAATTGCCATTTTATTTTCTTGTTCTTCCATTGCCTTTATTATTTCTTTTTCATTTTTATCATTAGCAAAGCAATATTGATCAGGGTTAAGGGAATGACACGCATCGTAAGCAAAAGAACTCATTTTATTGAATCCATTGGTCATTACATCAAAGAGGGCAAGGTAAGCTGCAACCTCGCCAGAACTATTTAGGATAAAAGGAGGAGACTCGACAAGAGGCTCAACACTAGGAGGAACTATAGAAGAAGACTCAATAGCAGAAAGGGGGTCGGTCTCAGATCCTAAAGACTTATCAATAGACTCAGACTTAGACTCGGACTCGGACCCAGACGACTTAGATTCATCAAACATAGGACCTTCGCCAGTGGTCACTTCCAGTTTTTCTCCACTCGACGTAGTGATCTTCACCATTTTGCGCCATCCCTTTAAAACACCATCAACTAGGACAATTAACTCAGAGGGGTTGAAATCTTTACTTGATATGACAGCTTGAATGAGCTCAGAAGTTTCATTATTGATAGGCTTGGGTTCATTCTTTTCCAGCCAAAAAAGAAGATTAATATTCATATCATAAGAGCTTGGACTAACTGGTTTCTCAGCTGTTGAGAACTCATCGCCTTCGTCGATGAAAACACAAACCAGGAACATCTCAAAACCTAGCTCACGCTTCCCATTATGGATGAAATGATTGGGGAATTCATAGCATGGGAAGTTTTCACCCTTTTTGACGTACTAACTGTTTAGGGTAAAATTACCCATGACAAATGGACCAATCCAAACCTGCCACGTGTCCACCACGTGGGCCAATCAGCGTCCGCCACTTGTCACCCTAAGAGGTCCAACATGGACTAATCAGGTCACATCATGTGGCCTATTATCCGCCAACCTGGAAAACGGCCATCGCATGCCCAATTCCCGAGGCAAGCCCAATCAGTCCTAGGTTTTCCCAGAAAACCTAATATTGGGCACGTACTTCGAGGCTATATAAACATGTCATTAGCCTCCATAAACAAGAGAATCATCTCACCTAGAGAAGTCTAAAGACATTGATCACTCCTCCCCTAGAGGAACCAGATCTCCCACCTTTACTTTCCGCATTTATTACTCCTCAAACAAGTACTAACTTGACCGTTGGAGGCAGAGCTCCCACCACAAGGAGTCTCTGTTGTTTTGCAGGTACAGGCGCAAGGATACCAGTCCCGGAATTGTAACTCTCCCGCAGGACATCAGAAAACCCCGAAACATTTTGGCGCCGTATGTGGGAGAGTACTTTCGAGATGGTATCACAGTCTGTACCGATTCTAAGTGAGAAGCGTCCCATGGACGACCCCCTGGTCCAGTCAGACCAGGATACCGACGAAGAATATGAAGTCGAGACTCACACGGCCTCTGACGGGTCCCTCAGAGCTCGACGCACCCGTCTCATCGAAAGGATGGAACGGGGAGACTGCCTGGCTGAATCTAGTAAACCAGTCGGCCCGCCTAATCATCAACAGGCGGCCGAGGGATCTGCCCCTATCACCAGGAATGAACTCATGACCCTCATGAGTAGTTTCAAGGGGGAGATCCAAGACTTGATCAACCAAAGGGCGCTTGTTCCTGCAAAGGAACAGTCGGCCAAATCAAACCACTCCCAGTTGAAGTTACATGCGCCTAGCATGACACTCACTGGGTACAACCGGCAAAATACCAGCTTCTCTGCATTCGGCCAAGCAGTCAAGTATTGCAAGCGTCGGATGACCGACTGTCCAGAATTGGTGTTGCCAAATCATTATTATGATTTTGATATATATATATATGAATGGCACGTATATGTTGCTGGCAAAAATTGCATCAATTTGCATGCACACTTATACACGTGCAATATACATACAAATGACATGCATATCACTTGCATAAGCTTGTATGAGTCGTCCCCCACTTGTTTTTTTTTTTTAAAAAAAAAGGGGGGGTTTTAATATGCCGAATGGCTCGGAGTGCCGAGCATTATTGACAAAGCATTATTTGCTTTGCATGAACATGCCATGTACACTAATTTGTTAATGACCTGGCAACACTTGGCTACTTCTATACCAAGTTATTGACAACTAGCTTAAAGCATAAAATGGCGAGCTGGAGTATGACTATTTTTGTGAGTTATTCTTTACAGGGCACTACTTACATTCATAAGCATAAGGCGCTAAGCATTCGGCTCCTCGCTGTTGAAATCTTGCAAACAAGGTCTTAATGGCTCCTACTTCAAAACCAACAAGGTTTATCAAGAGAAGCAGCCGGCCTTTTATGAACCACTTTACCCAAGTATACATTATACAATGTAGTATATACTATACAAATATCAAGCGGTATATAATACAAAGATACCATCCATGCTTGAAGCAGTTGTTAAGAAGCTGAGCATTGGAGCCCTTGCTAGAGTAGGCGGCACCTAAGTTTTCCCTCAAGAAAGCAAACGGCAGCCGGCCTAGTACCAGCCACGAAGCCGGCACAAGCATTTTAAAAATAGGCAACCAAATGCCGAGTTCGAGGCAATAAATTTTCAACTCCATGAACACAGAGCACTCTTCGAATTTTGTTAAATAAAGCATAACAAGCAAGTCAGCCGGCCATCTCTACGCAACATTAGTTAGCTCTTGATAAAACATCCAGCACTCTCAACATTTGAGAGCAGGCGACATTATAGAGTTAGTCGGCATTCGGTCAGCCAAACAGCCGGTGCTCGTCGAGGGTAGCCTTGAAAACCCGACTATATGTATTTAAAGCAAGAACGCCGTGAATAATTACACAATCACAAGTGCTCCTCAAGATTACATCCGGCCATACCCAAAAAACCATTGTGCTCGGTTTATTTGAGGTTCAAAAACGACCCCGGCATGCGAGCATCTATGATCTTTGCTATCGTGATAAGACCAGCCGGCTCTATACGATGTTTTATCATGGTACAGTCGCATGGTTTTGGCTCAAAATTATGGTACCAAGTATACTTGATGCAAATGAGTGTAGAAGAAACCGAGCCACTGTCCACTTGAGTGTAGAAGCGACTTAGCGTTCAAGCTTGATCATGCGGCACCTAGTGTCCAAGTAAAAGGAAATACCGCCTCTGACCACGCTAAGGTAAAGTAGGCGGCAACCAAGTAATCAAGAAGCTATGGGTGCTATGCTCTCCTTTGATATCAGTGACATTGGGTACAAATCAGAGCAAATCATTAAAATAGCCGGTTGTATCAAGTGGGAACAGCCGGTCTTATCTTGCGGCGGGCTCCATGTGCAAAACTCAAACCCCAACAGCAAGGGCGTGAGTGTGTTATGCATAACTGAATAAGCAAGAATAGGCGCCACACGTGGCCATCACAAGCCCGGCTACTCGGCAATTAAAACAGCCAGCACTTGTTGAATGACCATCTGCTAACGTTCTTGCCAATTATTAGCAGCTGGAATTGGCACAAGAGCATTCGGTCTGCCATCTCTAAAACAATAAACCGGCATCGAAGTATCGTAGCTCAAGCTAGCAGGCGGCACTTGCAACCAAAGCAGCCAGCCATGTTAAAAGAGGCGGCACATAAAACGCAACATAACAGCCGGCTGTGAGAACATAGTCCAAAGGCCATCGTCTACAGTCGTTTCAACAGAGCCATATGGTGCATGCTTGCGTAGACAGACTTGCATATTGAGGCCTAGCTACAATGCCAAGTCGGTTGGGTTAGTGGGAGATGCATGCCACCTATGGACGCCCAAAACTTTCTTGTGAGAGTAATACCTATCCTTGGCCAGCCAATTACAAAACATTCGTCCATCATGGATACGAGTACATGCTAAGTTCATGCTAAGCTATCCATTCATCCAATTATCATGCTAAGTTCAATTATCATGCTAAATCCAACTAGCATTATCAGCCGGCAATGAGTGGCCGAATACCCAGCAAAATCAATCAATATCTAATAGCTCGAGCTTGAGTAGCCAGCAATTCGACATTGGGCATTGATGAAAACACCTTCCTCGGCCCTCGCCAATAAGCTAGCAATCGGCAGCTCAACACAAGCCGACCTTTGGTGATAGCAGCCGGCATAGGTTTGTGATTGTAATCATAGCAAGCGTCATCATCATCATCATGTTGGTTTTTAAGCTGAATGTCTTGGATGCCTTGCCAAATGAAAGCAAGCGGCATACCGAATAGGGGCTTGCTTTATCATTATGATAATCATTATTATGATTATTAAAAAAAAAGAAAAAAAGAGAGAGGAAAAAATATATATATATATAAAAAGGGAGGGAGCCTCCTAACAACATCATTATTCTCATTCTCATGCATGAGAATAAAACAAAAGCATAAGATCCCCTCAAAAAATATTGCCTAAGTCTATCAAGAAAGAGAGGCGGCATGAATAGTAGTCGCCCCCCTATACGACGAAGTCTCGTAGCTATGAAAGCAGTCAACCCTCATTAATTTCACTAAGGGGATAAAGACCGGCGGCAAATGTGTGGGCCGAGCAGCGAGGTCGCAAACCACATTAAAACAAGTTTAGCACGACCACCTGTCCCCATTTGAAAAAAGTAGAGTCATCAATCCTCCATGGAAGGGAGCTAAGTGATCTATCTACTCTAACACTTGAAATTATTTCAATACTTGATACTAATTCAGAGGGGCATGCCGCCTGTACCTTTACAGTCGGCTACTCTCCATTGAGTATTTCACTCTATGATCAGAGGGGCATGCCGCAGTATCTCTATAGTCGGCTACTCTCTGCTTTGATTATTTTACTCTATCACCAGAGGGGCATGCCGTCTGGACATACAATCGGCTACTCTCCATAGAAGATGGCCGACTGGTTCCAAAACAAACGGCCACCCTCCTATACTTAGCTAAAAAATGACCAGGGCCTGGCCGACCCTGTGCCTAAACAGGCGGCTACCCTCCTCTTACTTAGCACCTACGTTCACCAAGAACTATCAAAGGCCACAAGCCGAATGATCAGTCCAGGCGCCAAGCCAACTGATCCAATCTTTAAACTAATACGACCTGTCCCAACATCATAGCAAGTGTCCGACGGCATCCCTCCGGATGAAATTCGTCGCAGAGAGAAGCTCCCTTTTGGGTGGAACATTGCTCTATAAACTAATTACACGGCACCTATACGATTGTCCCCAAGGGAAACCACGTAGCCGTTTTTGAGACAAGGATAACTCTATCACTAACCAAACCAGTGGTAGCAGTTGACATCTGAGTCGGATGACCCCCTGTATTACTTGGGATAAATGCAGGAGGTACCTCTTGAGTTAATAGCCAACAAACATTGGCGAATCAAAAGGTTCGGCTGGCCTCCGCCGCTTGGTACCTTTACTACTCAAGCAGGAGTGACGGCGACTGAGTAACACCAAAGTCAACTCATAGGCACTCCCTCAAACTTGGTATGGAACCTAAAAGGTTTGAGTAGACCGCCTGTTTTTTGGCAAACAAGGGTACTGAAACCGTTATTCCTACTAGGTAACCACTCCTTGCGTTAATAGCCAACAAACAATTGGCGAATCAAGGGGATCAGCCGGCCTCCGCCGCCTGGTACCTCTACTACTCAAGCTAGAGTGTGACGGAGACTGAGTAACTCCTATGGTAACTTATAGTCACTCTCTCAAACTTAGTATGGAGCCTAAAAGGTATGAGTCGCCCGCCTGTTTTTAGCAAACAGGGGCTCTCAACCACTACTTCTGCTAGGTTAACAACCTTTGAGTTAATAGCCAAGAAAAACTTGGCGAATCAAGGGGACTATCCGGCCCCCACCGCCTGGTTTCCCTACCACTCAAACAAAATAGGCAGTGATTGATTAACCGCATGGTTAACCAGTCGCCCTCCTTAGTACGGAACCTAAAAGGTATGAGAAGCCCGCCTGTTTTTTGGTAAACAGAGGTACTCGACCACTATTCTTACTAGGTTGGCTATACTTAAAGCTGTCGTCTGTAACCCAACAGGCGTAGCTACTTTGGTTGGACGTCCTGTCTGACGCCTGCTTCTATGCAGCCACCAAAGCAGACAACCAGCCATCCCCCAACGAAATAAATTAAGTACCAAACTTAGTATATTGAATCAAAAGAGGCCAACGGCCGAATAATGCTAAACGCTTACCCCTTGTGCAATAGTTGACAGTCCACCTGAGCAGGGGTTATCTGCATAGTAGGGCAAAGAATCGGCATCTGTCTAGTTTGGCGGCAATCATTATTATGATTGATTAAATTTGAAAATGTCATACCGCCCACGGTATCAAAATTTTCTAAGTTAATCAAGTCCATCTCCCATTAGAACTAGACAAGATGCCGACCTAGCAAAGCTTCGAGGGTCTAACTTTCGAAAGGAGCAATCCCTCCTGGAAAGAGAAATAACTCCTTCCGAGGGGCAAATGTTTAGGGTAAAATTACCCATGACAAATGGACCAATCCGGACCTTCCACGTGTCCACCACGTGGGCCAATCAGCGTCCGCCACTTGTCACCCTAAGAGGTCCAACATGGACTAATCAGGTCACATCATGTGGCCTATTATCCGCCAACCTGGAAAACGGCCATCGCAGGCCCAATTCCCGAGGCAAGCCCAATCAGTCCTAGGTTTCTCGGAAAACCTAGTATTGGGCACGTACTTCGAGGCTATATAAACATGACATTAGCCTCCATAAACAAGAGAATCATCTCACCTAGAGAAGTCTAAACACATTGATCACTCCTCCCCTAGAGGAACCAGATCTCCCACCTTTACTTTCCGCATTTATTACTCCTCAAACAAGTACTAACTTGACCGTTGGAGGCGGAGCTCCCACCACAAGGTGTCTCCGTTGTTTTGCAGGTACAGGCGCAAGGATACCAGTCCCGGAATTGTAACTCTCCCGCAGGACATCAGAAAACCCCGAAACACTAACCATTAAGAGTAAAGGGATAAGGATCCATGGCTATTTTCGTTTTCGTGGTTTGAGAATTGTTGCGAGCTTTCATATTCGAGATAGCTTGTTTCATATCTTCCTTTGTTGGTTTGAACCCCAATCCAAAGGTGTCTTTCTCGGGTGCACAAGGGTGACCCTAGAAATCAGCCATCATTTTTTTTAGTCTAAGGGTCATTTCAGGGAAATGCCCTTGCTTCTTCATGATTGCATTGATGTTAGTATTTGAATAAAGATTAAAATCGAGGTGACACTTCTCCTCTTCTTCAATCATGAGAACGTCGTCTATAGAAAACCCCCAAAGAACCTCATCTTCTTCATCATGTTCGACATGGACAATGGGAGTGTCGATAACTTGAATACGCATGTGAGAGGCTTCAATGGTGATTCGAATCCCTCCAACTATGGCTTTTACTTTTTGGTGCAGCGATGACGGGATCGCCTTTAGCTCATGAAGCCAAGGATGACCTAACAACAAATTAAAAGAAGCCTTAATGTCCACCACCTGAAAATTGGTGCAACGTTTGATGGCTACAATAGTTATGTTTAACATGATAGTACCCACGGCTTGACGGCGAGTATTATCATAGGCACGAATCCCTTGAGTGGAGGGGATCAATTCTTCATTTTTTTATGCCTAACTTTTTTGCAGTACGCAGTGGGCATACATTGATTACTGAGCCATTATAAACTAGGCTCATGGGAACATTCATCTTCCTACACCCCAAAGTGAGGTGTAAGGCCTTGTTATTTTGATCCTCTTCCGAGGGAAGATCCTTATCAGATGAGGAAATCAGATTATTAGTACTTGGCAATTCGGTAGTGAGAAAGCCTAATAGCCCTTGAGGAGTCATGTCACTATCCACTCCTATCTTAACTAGAGCATTCATCACAACCTTTTGGTACTTGTGGGAGGTAGCCAAAAGCTTCCATAAATTCATTTCCACCTTAGTTTATTTGTAGTTGCTTGATTACATCATTGCTCACAGGGTCGATGGGATCAAGTATTGGTTGTGCTTGTGGTAGAGGTGGAGGCGGACTAGACTGTTGCAACCTCCCATTCCCAGTGAGAACCTTGACCTCAAGGTCCCCCCAAACGTCTTCTCTAGTGCCAAGAGATGAACATGCTATATCTTTGTGATAGCCGTCTTCATCGTCACTATCCCAAATTCCATTCACTTCTTCATAGTTTGAAACTGATTAGTGTCATTTATGGAACTCATAGGGTAGTGTTTTAGGATATTTTCATTATGCTTTTCATGATTTTCTTTTACCATTTTGATCATTTCTCCTCTAGTTTCTCTATTTCTTCTTCTCTCGTGTTTTACTTTCCTTTATGTGCATTTCTTCGTGTTTTCCTTTTATATTGCTCTTTTTCTCTTCTATTTTCTCCCCTTGGTTTCTCTTGTAGGTGCCTAAAGACTTAGGTTTGCAAAGGATTCAAGAGGAGCAAAAAGAGCCAAGCAAAGGAGTTTCAAGCCTCATAAAGAAGGCTTGGAGAGGGCTCTCCTCTTTTTCTCAGAGCCATGGGAGCGAGATCCATGGGTCGCGGGTGCGGGTTTTGGTGCACATTTTGGGGAATTTTGGCAGGAGCTCTCCGCGCCCTAGCCGCGGTCAACCCGCGGGCCCGGCGATGTTGGAGAGGGCGCTCCAGATCAGAGAGACCGCGGCTTCCTGCTGCTGGCATACGCTACAGTACCCACGGGCGCGGGTTTTTCCCAGACTGTCCGCGGAGGTAATTGTAGTTTTCGTACCCATTTCTCTGCACCCGAGGAGTCTTTGAGGAGAGGGCGCATCCGATCATCTTTTGTTCTTTGCCTATATATACTCTTGTAAATCCTTTTGAAGGCCAACTTTTAGATAATATTTCAATTAGTTAGTTTTTAGAGAGAGAAATTAGAGAGAAGTTAGAGAGAAAGTAGAGATTGTAATATTTGGATTTGAATTGTAATTCAACATTTTTCTTCAATCAAGTTTTTGATTCTTCTTCAATATCAATCAAAGTTAATATGATTTCTTTCCTTTGAATTTCTTTCTATTGCAATTTACTTTTATGCTTGAATATTTGGTTTAGATTTGAGAATTTGTTGATTGATTCAATTTCCTTTTGATTTATCTTGAATTTAATGTGTTTTTGATTGAATTTGTTTTAGATTTAGAATTCACCATGATTAGTGAGTAGATTAGTTGCTAGGGAGAAGGGGAATCATGCTTGATTGATAATTATTGTTAATTAATGATCCTTGATTGATTTATTGTTTCAATTAAATTGGTTGACATAGTTGTGCATGTGATTAATTAGACTAGGAGTGATCAACCTATAAGAATAATCTAGAATGCATTGTGAATTCCAATGACACGAACAATTGATTTGGGAATTGCTTTAATTGATTGAATTTGATTGTGATTCTCCTTGTTAATCATTCATAGTGAACCTTAGTTTTGTTTATAGGAGGTAACCTTTGAATTCCTTTGATTGCAACTATCGTTTGTCCTTCGCTATGTATGAATAAATTGGGTGAACTATCAATTAGAATGATTGTTAAGCTTGCATGTGGAACCTATATCCCTAGTGTTTACCAATTTGATTGAATTCTTGATTCTTGTTATCATAGTTATCATACTCAACCTTTGGGTTCATTCCTTTGGGTTCGACCCTTAGCTTGCCTCTATACTCGTTTAAGGTTTGTTAAGCGTTTGCAAATTTAGTTTGACTTAAGTATAACTAAATGAAGACCTAGTTTAAAACCTTGTCAGAATGGCGCCGTTAACGGGGAGTGACATTGGTGCTTTGTTATAATGGTTGAGTCTAATTCATTCTAAAAAAAAAAACCAAAAGATTTTCCTCTTTAAGGCTACACTTGTAGCCGTGCTACTAATCATTTCCTTTGAGTTTTATGCATAGAGCACGTAGTCATTCACTTGTGCCATTTGATTTGGAGATTGAGAGGACTATAACAAAACTAAGGGTTGCTAGGCGATCTTTTAGCTCTAGCATTTCAAGTGAAGAAGAACCACAACAAGAGGAACAAGCAAGAATGGGAGAGAATTCGAGAGTGGCATTGAAAGAATTGGGGATTCCCGGTGCATATAGATTTGAGAGTGGAATTGCTCCACCTACAACACCGGCAAATGATTTTGAAATTAGGCCGGCTATGATCACTTTGATAAAAAGGCAAAAATTTAGTGGAGAAAAGTGATTAGGGGATTTTGCTCCCACCAATCGGAATGCGCCACGTGGACCAATCAGGTCCTGCCAAGTGTCCCCCAGTAGGAACAGCCAGGGCTTCCCACGTGGCACGCGCTTATTCGTCCACCTTGGACCTGTTATGTCAAGACATGTGGCATACTCCATGCCTAATGGAGAAACCGGCCAACTAGGCCCAACTTCCGAGAGAAGCCCAATCGGCCCTAGGTTTACCTAAACCTAGGATGGGCACGTTTCCCAAGGTTATAAATACCTCCCTTAATCCTCATTAAGGGGGATGAACAAAAAAGAGAACAGAAACATTACGGAAAAAACACATTAATTACACACAGTAATAACTGGCTGATCTCGCTAACAAAGCAGATTACCTACATTAAACACTCTCACCTAGAGAGACCAAATCACTTTAATTTCCGCATTAATTACTCCTTAATCAGGTACTAACTTGACCGTTGGAGGCGGAGCTCACAGGAGTCTCCGTTATTTTGCAGGTACAGGCGTCCGGTTCCAGTCTCGGAATTGTAACTCTCCCGCAGGACATCAGAAAACCCCGAAACATTTGGCGCCGTCTGTGGGGAGAGTACTTCTGAGATGGCATCCAAGTCTGTACCGACTCCTAAAGAGAGGCGTCCCCTAGACGACCCTCAAGTTCAGTCGGACCATGATACCGAAAGTGAATTTGAAGTTGAAACTCATACAGCTTCAGACGGGACCCTAAGGGCCCGACGTACCCATCATACCGAAAGGAGGGAACGGGAGCATCTTCAAACAGGAAGCGAGCCAGCAGGCGCACCGCCTGTTCGGCAACAGCCGACTGATGGGTCTGCTCCCATCACAAGGAACGAACTCATGACCTTCATGAGGGACTTCAAGGGAGAGATTCAAGAGTTGATCAACAAGAAGCCGCCTGCTCCAGTCAAGGAGCAGTCGGCCAAGAAACCCTCCACTTTACTGAAGAGGAAGCCAGTTCAAGGGCGAGAGGCGACTCCTCATCCTAAATCTAGGAAGCGGGAGCCACCTGCCCTTGATTTCACAAAATTCCGTTATCCTACAGGAAATAGAAAACCTGTTCGTCATATTCAGGCGGACGGGTCGAAGCAAAAATTCACAGATGCTCGGCTACTGCTAGAGCACAAGAAGAGTGACCGATTGTCAGAGTCGGCCTCTACTTCAAACTTTCAAGACAGTTTGCGAAATGCCTCGATGAGGCATACTCAGTCGTATCATGAGAGTTAGTCAGGCGGCACCTCCCGTCAGTCCGGCTTTCATAGCGACCAGGCGGTACCAAACTTACCATTTGTGCCGCAACAACAGTATTTTTTGCAGCCACCTCCGTTTGGTGGACCTGCAGCAAAAAACGTCCAACCTATGGACTGGCAGCTACGGTTTCTTAGACTTGGTGAACAGCCGTCGACCTTCTCCAAGGAAATTACTGAAGCCGCTCAGCCGGCCAAAGTGAAAAATGTACTAGTAGGCGCCTATGACGGCACTACTAACCCAGAAGACCATCTGATGGCATTCACCAACCTGATGTACCTTCAAGGGTTGGATGATCCCACTTGGTGCAAGTGTTTCCCAGCGACTCTCAAAGGAATCGCACAGAAATGGTTCGGCAACTTGCCGACTGGTTGTGTAAATAGCTTCAGGACGCTTGCTTACTTATTTGCCTCCAACTTCGCCATGAACATCCCTGCGAAGAAAACGACCCTTGATTTGGGAACAATTCAGCAGGGCGAGAAGGAAGGGCTTCGTTCTTACATCAGGCGGTTTAACCTGATGAGAATACAGATTCAAGGGTTACCGGATGAGGTAGCTTATACTGACTTTTTCAGAGGTCTCAAAGACGGGTCTACCTTCAAATTTGATTTGGTTCGAAAAAGGGTGGCGACTCTTCAAGAGGCCTTGATTGAAGCAGAAGCCTATATACAGGCGACTGATCTTTGTACGATAAAACAGTCGGACGGGAAAAGGTTCGACAAAAGAGAAGGATGACATAAACAGTCGTCTAACAAAGATGAGAAAAGAAAAGAGGTCTGGGCGGCTGATTCCTCTAAACAGCCGGCCTAGAAAAAGAAAAAAGAATTCAAACCATACTCCCCAAAGTATGCGTTTAACAAGGATAACCAGTTTATCCTAAAAGAAATCAAGGGACGGATCTCAATTGAGAAGCCGGTCCCCATGAAGGGTTCTGCAAACAACCGGAACCAAGATAAATTCTGTGCTTATCATGATGATGTTGGTCATCACACCAATGACTGCATCAGTCTCATGCGGTATCTAGACCGCCTGGCTGAGCAAGGTGATCTTGCCACTTATGTCAAGAAATCTACGGGGAACACTTCCTAAAAAAAGCAGTCGGCCAAAAAGAATCAACAGGCCGACAGCTCCGATACAGATGATGCAGTCGTCTACACCATTGCAGGCGGCTTCTCAGGAGGCGGCCCCACTATTAGGGGCAACAAAGACAATATCAGGCGGTTAGATGTAAATTCCGTTCACCAAGAACGGTCGTCCAAATATTCATTTCCTGAGATTGTCATCACTGAAGAAGATCTAGGAGGGGTAAGGGGGCCGCATGACGACCCTCTCGTTATTGAATGTAAAGTGGCCAACTAGAGAGTTGGCCGAATCCTCATAGATACCGGAAGCTCCTCAGATCTCATCAGTAGCAAATGTCTGTCGAAACTGAAATATCAGACTGATTGCATACATCCGGCCTCCCACCCTTTAGTAGGGTTTGGAGGAGGAGTCGTCCACCCACTGGGACGAGTAGATTTACCCATCCGCCTGGGCGAAAAAGGGGAAGGACGACACATGGTAGTCCGGTTCCTGGTAGTAGAGGAACTCTCGGCCTACAACATGATTCTGGGTCGACCTACCCTGAATAATTCCAAGGCTGTTATAATCCCATCTCTTATGTTGCTCAAGTTTGAGAGGGATAATGGAACAGTCGGCTCCCTAAGGGGAGATCAGAGGATGGCCCGAGAGTGCTATCTCTCGGATGTCAAGCCCACTGTTATGGCCACCGGGTCAAGCGGTGAAAAAACAGACCTTGACAATGTCAATGAGAGTGCGCCTGTTCAAGAAGCAGGCGGCAAAAAGAGAAAGGCATCCCAGACAGGGGCCGCAAGAAAAGAAAGAAAATAGCAATCATTGGCAGAGGAGCGGCCGGATGAGTTCCGCCCTCAGCCGGCTGGTGAGCATGCGGACCTGATCTTAGACGACTCACGTCCTGACCGAACAGTCAAAGTTGGGACGACTGCTCTAAGAAACCTTGGTGACAACTTTCACAAACTATTGAAAGAATACAAGGACATCTTTGCATTCGAAGTCCATGAAATGCCAGGCATTAGTCCTGATCTGGCGGTACATAAACTGGGTGTGGATCCAAAAAAGAAGCCGGTACGGCAGAAGAAACGGAACCATGGCGAAGAAAAAAGTCAGGCGGCAGCCGCCGAAGTGAAAAAATTACTTGATGTAGGGTTCATTCGGCAATGTTACTTCCCAGACTGGGTTGCAAATGTGGTGCTTGTTAAAAAGCCGTATGGCACCTGGCGAATGTGTGTAGACTACACAGACTTAAACAAGGCGTGCCCCAAAGACAGTTACCCTCTGCCTAAAATTGATAACCTGGTCGACTCAACAGTCGGCCATGCTTTGATGAGCTTTATGGACGCCTATTCTGGTTTCCATCAAATTCCTTTATGGAAGAAAGATCAAGAGAAGACGGCCTTCGTCACTGATCAGGGGTTATACTGTTACACGGTCATGTCGTTTGGTCTTAAGAATGCCCCGGCTACCTTCCAACGAATGATAAACACTGTGTTCTTTGATCAGATTGGGAGAAACGTCAAGGCATACATTGATGATATGATTGTCAAGACTAAACTTCAGAAAGATCATCTGTCGGACCTCCGAGAAACTTTCGCCACACTCAGGCGGCACCATGTCATGCTCAATCCCAAGAAATGTGTATTTGGAGTTGAGTCTGGGAAATTTCTCGGATTCCTTATCAATCAGAGAGGAATAGAGGCGAACCCTGAGAAGGTGCAGGCGGTCATTGACATGCAGTCGCCTCGTACCATCCGAGAGGTTCAGAAGTTAACAGGTTGTCTGGCGGCCTTGGGAAGATTTCTAAGCCTATCAGGCGACAAATGCCTATACTTTTTCCAGGCAATTAAGAAAAAGGCAAGGTTTGAATGGGTGTCGGATGCTGAGGCCGCCTTCCAGAAATTAAAAGTTCACTTGCATTCCTTGCCGAGGCTGGTCAGCCCTTTGCCCAAAGAGGTTCTCTACATGTACCTGGCCGTCTCTGATCATGCGTTAAGCGCTGTTCTCCTTGCTGAAAGGGACGGCTGTCAGCTCCCGGTCTACTTTGTCAGTCACGTACTGAAAAATGCCGAGTTAAGGTATCCCCTAGTGGAGAAATTTGGTCTTGCACTCTTCATGGCTGTTAAAAAATTGAAGCCCTACTTTTTGGCATTCCAGAAATTAAAAGTTCACTTGCATTCCTTGCCGAGGCTGGTCAGCCCTTTGCCCAAAGAGGTTCTCTACATGTACCTGGCCGTCTCTGATCATGCGTTAAGCGCTGTTCTCCTTGCTGAAAGGGACAGCTGTCAGCTCCCGGTCTACTTTGTCAGTCACGTACTGAAAAATACCGAGTTAAGGTATCCCCTAGTGGAGAAATTTGGTCTTGCACTCTTCATGGCTGTTAAAAAATTGAAGCCCTACTTTTTGGCACATGCAGTCGTCGTGTATACAGACCAACCTATCAAGCGGCCACTTACCATCATGGAGTCTTCAGGCCGCATGATCAAATGGGCCATAGAAATACAGAGCCTCGAAGTTACATTCGAGCCTAGAAAAGCAGTGAAGGGGCAAGCCTTTGCTGATTTTATTGTAGAGATGACTCGTCCTCCTGACTCTCAAGTTCCAGACCAAGTATGGAAGGTATATGTGGACGGAAGCTCTACTTCAAATGGTTGTGGAGCAGGCGTCATATGTCAGTCGCCAGAGGGCGACAGGTACGAGTATGCTCTACGCTTCAGTTTTCAGGCTTCAAACAATGAGGCAGAATATGAAGCTTTACTAGCCGGGATCCGCATGTGCAAGGCGGCAGGGGCAAGAAAAATAGACGCCTGTTCCGATTCACAATTGATAGTGAGTCAGTACAATGGCGAATACGAAGCAACCCATCCGGCCATGATCAAGTATTTACAGGCGGTCCGACAAGCAGTCGGCTCCCTTGAGGATTTCCATCTGATCCAAGTGCCGAGATCAGAAAACAACCAGGCGGATGCACTGTCAAAATTAGCATCATCCGCCTCCTCTGATACTCCTCGAACTGTTTTTTGGGAAGTAATGGAGAAGAGAAGCATCGAGGAAAACCCTATTGGAATCCTAGACAGAAGCTCAACCTGGATGGATTCAATCAGGGCATATCTGACAAACGGTACACTGCCGGATGATACTCAACAGGCGGCAGCACTGAAAAAACGAGCCACCTGTTTTGAAATGATATAGGGAGAACTTCACAAAAAGGGGTACCTTCAACCCTTTTTAAAGTGTGTTACTCCAGAAAAGGGACGAGAGATACTAGACGATCTTCACTCTGGTTACTGTGCTTCTCATATAGGTGGTAGGATGCTTGCTCAAAGGGCAAGGCGACAGGGCTACTTTTGGCCTAATTTGGAAGCAGATGCAATGGAGATGGTGAAAAAATGTGACAAGTGCCAAAGGTTTGGCAAACTAATTCACCGTCCGGCTACTGACCTCACTACCATTCACAGCCCACTACCGTTTGCTAAGTGAGGCATGGACATTCTGGGTCCATATACGCCTGCTACAGGCGGAAGAAGGTACATACTTGTTGCCGTCGACTACTTCACTAAATGGGTAGAGGCGGAGGCTGTAAAGGGAATCAAGACGAAAGATGTAATTTCATTCATTTGGAGAAATGTCATCACTCGGTTCGGGGTTCCCATGTCTATGGTTTTTGATAATGGTCCCCAATTTGAGACGCCTGTTCTCAAAAGCTGGTTGGGTGACCAAGGAATTGCACAGTACTTTGCATCTGTCGGCCGTCCACAAGCCAACGGCCAGGTAAAAGCCTTTAATAAAATCATCTCAGACGGTCTCAAGAGAAAGATTGAACGAGCAGGCGGCCTGTGGGCGGATGAATTACCACATGTTCTCTGGGCCATTAGGACGACTGAAAAAGGGGCGACTGGAGAAACTCCATTCCTCCTAACTTACGGTGCGGAAGCTGTTCTTCCAATAGAACACTACGAGCCGACTCTTCGAGTAATGCTATATGACGAAGAGGCAAACTGGGAAGCCATGCGCCTGGCATTAGACTCACTTCCTGAAAAGAGGGGCAATGCTGTCTTGCGCCATGAGATCTATCGCCTGAGAATGACTAGATCATACAAAAAAAAAGTACACAGGCGTCCACTCAAAGTAGGGGACTTTGTACTTAGAAAAATGGAAGCAGTTGGTAGGGCTAATGAGTCTGGAAAACTAACTCCCAACTGGGAAGGACCCTACCGAATCTATGAGGAAGTCAGGGACGGTACCTACCGTCTGGAAACACCAGACGGACAACCGTTGCCTCGAACTTGGAATGTAGATAATCTTAAGAAATATTTCTTTTGAATGATGTAAATAGTCAAGAGCTACTTAATAAAAGTGCACTTACTATTCAAATTTGTACTAAGAGGGGCACGCTTACTAAACAAATAGTCGGCTACTCTCCGTGTTTAATTTTACTTACGAGGGGCATGCCGTCTGTACCTTTACAGTCGGCTACTCTCCATTGAGTTTTTCACTCTATCTTCAGAGGGGCATGTCGTCTGTACCTTTACAGTCGGCTACTCTCCATTGAGTTTTTCACTCTATCTTCAGATGGGCATGCCGTCTGTAACTTTATAGTCGGCTACTCTCCATTGAGTATTTTACTCACAATAGGGGCATGTCGTCTGGGCATATAGTCGGCTACTCTCCATATGAAGATGGCCGACTGGTTCCAAACACATAGCCACCCCCCTAATACTTAGCTAAAAAGATTGGGGCCTGGCCGACCCTGTGCCTAACAGGCGGCTACCCTCCTTTTACTTAGCACCTACGTTCACCAAGAACTTACCAAGGCCACAGGCCGAATGATCAGACCAGGCGCCAAGCCAACTGATCAAATCTACAAAACTAATACGACCTGTCCCAACATCATAGCAGGCGTCCGACGACATCCCTCCGGATGAAATTCGTCGCAGAGAGCAGCTCCCTTTTGGGTGGAACATTGTTCTATAAACTAATTACACGGCACCTATACGACTGTCCCCAAGGGCAACCACGTAGTCGTTTTTGAGACAAGGATAACTCTATCACTAACCAAACCAGTGGTAGCAGTTGACATCTGAGTCAGATTACCGCCTGTATTACTTGGGATAAATGCAGGGGGTACCTATTGAGTTAATAGCCAACAAACATTGGCGAATCAAGGGGTCTAGCCGGCCTACGCCGCCTGGTACCTCTACTTCTCAAGCAAAAGTGACGGCGACTGAGTAACTCCAACGTTAACTCATAGTCACTCCCTCAAATTTGGTATGGAACCTAAAAGGTTTGAGTAGACCACCTGTTTTTTGGCTAACAGGGGCACTCAAACCCCTATTCCTACTAGGTAACCTATTGAGTTAATAGCCAACAAACATTGGCAAATCAAGGGGATCAGCCGGCCTCCGCCGCCTGGTACCTCTACTACTCAATCTAGATTGTGACGAAGACTAAGTAACTCCTATGTTAACTTAACAGTCACTCAAACTTAGTATGGAGCCTAAAAGGTATGAGTCGTCCGCCTGTTTTTAACAAACAGGGGCTCTCAACCACTACCCCTGCTAGGTTAACAAATTATGAGTTAAAAGCCAACAAACATTGGCAATAAAGGGAAACAACCGATACCCACCGCTTGTTTTCTCTACTACTCAGTTCCTTGGAGACTAGGTAATGCTCTATTTACTTGGTCAGACCACTTTCCTACTTGGTTAAATTTACAAATGACAGAACCGCCTGCCTAAAAAGGATCCAGACAAAATAGTTCGAATACTGATTGGATAAATGGCCGACTGATCGTCTATCCTGGAAACAGACAACCAGTCGTCCAGGGGCATAGGCGGCGTACTAACTATGAGTACCTGTCTGCAACGTTCGGCCATGCAAAACAGTCGGTCTAGTGAACAATTGGATATTAGATATGGAATACTTAGACAAATTTGAAGCAAAACAAAAATTCATTAAAAATAAGCCGGTCATTAAAGACCAGCAAAATATTCAAAGCCCCGGCCCCCTGGCCGGGTAAATACAAAGCAAACGGCACGCAGGCCGTGGAAAGAATACATAAAGCTTAAGAAGGGGGCAGTTCAGTATTAGCAGCTGCCGCCTGGTCAGCACTCTTCTTGCTGGACTCGGCTTCAGCTGCATCCTTTTTTGATGCCTTACCCCCAAGCGGAACAAGCGCCACTACCGGCTCCTCCTCCTCCAACGCTTCCCCCAACGCCTCTTCTTCAGCAGCCGCCAGGATCTCTTGATTATATGTATCCGAACACTGGCGGTACGTTCTTTCCCAAGAGGCAAAGTCGGCACTGGGGAAGAGGCGGCCCCAGGTCATGCGCTGGATTTGAGCGGAGTC
Source organism: Chenopodium quinoa (assembly GCF_001683475.1). NCBI lineage: Eukaryota > Viridiplantae > Streptophyta > Magnoliopsida > Caryophyllales > Amaranthaceae > Chenopodium > Chenopodium quinoa. The sequence continues at coordinate 341,547 of NW_018743943.1, read as the reverse complement.
TTCCATCATCTCCTGGACCAGCTCTTTCTTCTCTTGCTCGGCCTTTTCCGAGAGCTCTTGGGTAAGACTCTTCTCCTAGGTCACCAGGCGTTCCTTTACGCCGGCTAAGGATTTCTCTATGGCTTCGTAAGAGTACATTTTCAGGCGAAGAGGTTTCAGCTCGGCCTTGAGATTTGTGATGGTCGCCTCCAGCTCGTCATTCTTCTTCTGGGCCGCCTCTAACTGAGCCCGAACAGCGGCGGTAGCCTGCGCCTGATAATAAAGAATATCAATGGTCAGTACTTCATTTTGGGCAATTTGAAACATTGCCTTATCACAGTCAGAGGCGGCCATAGCTTTTGCAGCCTTTACCTCTTTGTTCTTCCGATCAAGCGGCTTGCGAAGGCCGTTAACTCGGAGCAGGGCCTAAGTACAAAAAAACAGGCGTCAGTTTCCAAACAAAAAAGAAAACAGGCGTCCAGAAATTCAAATACTCAAAAATATGCTAAGTATACCTCAGCAAGGAACCCTGCAATCCCGTCAAGGTCAAGGGTGCCGACACCCCTGATCGCCTCCCTTTCAGCTGGAGGAACTGCCCTGATCATAGACTTGGCCATCTCTACCAAGTCAGGCTCCTGGGGGCCGGCTGCATCAAGCATAAACAAACGGATTAGACTTAGTAACAAAGGGAGCGAGTCTAAAATTTACAAGGACAACTTCATACCTCTAGGCGGCCTAGTTGGAGTTTTAAAAGAAGTGGCCGGCTGTTTCTCAGCCGCCACCTGTTTCCTGGCAGAACTAGGAGAGCTCCCAACAGTCGTCTTCCGGGCCTTGGGGTCCGGCTGTTGGGAAGATGAAGCTCTTGGAGCACCCGTCTAAAACAGAAGAAAAAAGTCAGTATATGCATAAACACTCCAAAAAGAGGGTGAAAGGTTCGGAGCTCACCAAGGGTTCCCCCTTCTTGGGGGAGTCGGTTGAAGCTTGTTGCATAATAGAGGCCCGCAACATGGCCGCCGCAGTCTTAGAGGCGGTGATTTTGCTCATGGCGTCAGCTGCAAAAACAAACAGCAAAGTTAATAAAAGATAAACAACAAATGTATGGAACAACAGAGTATTCGACAGGCCGACTACCTCTTGAGCACCGACTGCTGAGGCCGCAGGCGGCCAAAAAGTACTCGTCATAGAGCCACTTGAAGCTCGGGACGCAGTGCAGGGGTACTTGCTCTCGTACCCCTGAAGTAGAGTCGACCCTCGACTCTACTTTAAAGAGTCCTTTATCAAGGATCTCTTTCTTAGCCTTGGGGGGAACAGGCGGCATGCTACGGCCGCCTGCGAGAAGGGGCGGATTCCTGTTCCACCTATTGAAGCGCTTGTTCAGCTCAATGTCTGAACTCTCAATGATGAGGAAGGTGCTCCGCCAGTCCTTCCACTTGTTTGCTTTACCTCTTGTCATGAGGTAGCCCCTGTGGCTTGTCAATTGATACCAGCCGGTACCGCCTGTTTTAGGGGTCCGGCTGAGATAGTTCATATGGGCGAAAGCCTCGAAGCTCGGCTCCACCCCGTGCAGTTCGCACCCGGCCACATAGCCGAGTACGTTGACCCAGGAGTTTGGGGCTAACTGCCATAACCCCAACTCATACCCATCCAAAATCCGCTGAACAGCCGGATGTAATGGGAAGCGAAGCCCTGCCTTGATGGCCGCCTCGTATCAGCCAAAGCAGGCGCTATCATAACTAGAACCAGCCGGCCAGACGACTGTGTCTTCTGGATCCGACACAAACACTAGAAAATCGGAGCCCATGGTGTGGTTTGCAATAAAGCTCTCCACTTTCTCTTGCATGGCTGTGATTCGGCCCCGAGGTACCGTGCAGTAGTAGGGGGTATTTAGCTCTCGGTAAGAGGCGGATGGTTCCGCCCAATTGTCCCCCTTCTCAACTGCGTGAGAAAGTCTCGCCTCTTGCAGGCGGCTGTTTTTCTCTTCTGTACCCAAAGAAGCATGGCCAGAAGAACTTGACTCGGAATCGTCCTCCGACGAGTCCGAAGAGGACGACTCCTCCCCTCTCCCGGAGGGGCCCGCCTCCTCTCTTTGAAAAGGAGCAGATTTGTTAACTGTTAAATGGGAAGGGGTCACTATGACTCCCCCCACAGAATTGCCGGCATCCAGGCCGCATTGTTTCACTTCCACATCTGGCGCCCGGTCAGATGTTTCACTAAGCGGCACCTTGTGGGAGGAGCCGTCTGAATTTGAGATCCTAGCTGTCTTTTTCGTTCTGGCCATCCTGCTCTGCGTAGACACAGATACAGTCGGACTTTGTATAAAGGGCAAAGATGGGTCCGGAAAAGGGCAGGCGGCACTCCTAGTCCTAGATTCAGCTGTCCCCGGTGACGGGCTGATTACTAACCTAGGTCGTGTCGTGTGCTTCCGTGGTGCCATTTCAGAAAATAAAAAGAAAATTAAGAGTAAGAGAACTGAGTTACCTGAACGAGTGACGGTTGATGAAGTTCTGGAAATCCGGTGCAGTCGGCTTGTCAGAACAGGCGGTAGGCAGAAAAGGTCCAAAATGTCAGAGCAAGTTCAGGGGTCCGAATGTTCTCAAAAAGTTCTCAAAGTGTGAATGACTCAAGACAACTCTCTCTTATATAGGCGAAGTGAGAAGGCGAAGGGTCACTTTCAGAATTCAAAATTTGGGCGGGAAAATCTCTCGTCCTTTCGCCGACTGACACCTGTAGCAGGCCGTCGCCCGTTACAGTGCGACACCTGTCACAGGTAACACGTGACCAATCACGTGCCACCTGTGAGGGGCAAATGATTAGGGGATTTTGCTCCCACCAATCGGAATGCGCCACGTGGACCAATCAGGTCCTGCCAAGTGTCCCGCAGTTGGAACAGCCAGGGCTTCCCACGTGGCACGCGCTTATTCGTCCACCTTGGACCTGTTATGTCAAGACATGTGGCATACTCCATGCCTAATGGAGAAACCGGCCACCCAGGCCCAACTTCCGAGAGAAGCCCAATCGGCCCTAGGTTTACCTAAACCTAGGATGGGCACGTTTCCCAAGGTTATAAATACCTCCCTTAATCCTCATTAAGGGGGATGAACAAAAAAGAGAACAGAAACATTACGGAAAAAACACTTTAATTACACACAGTAATAACCGGCTGATCTCGCTAACAAAGCAGATTACCTACATTAAACACTCTCACCTAGAGAGACCAAATCACTTTAATTTCCGCATTAATTACTCCTTAATCAGGTACTAACTTGACCGTTGGAGGCGGAGCTCACAGGAGTCTCCGTTATTTTGCAGGTACAGGCGTCCGGTTCCAGTCTCAGAATTGTAACTCTCCCGCAGGACATCAGAAAACCCCGAAACAAAAAGCATGAGAGTCCGCTAAATCATCTCAAGGAGTTTGAAAAGTATTGCAATACTATCAAGGTGAACGGAGTTTCCCAAGAATTCATCCGCCTCAAGATCTTTCCCTTTTCTCTCATTGGGCGTGCTTTGGAATGGCTAGACAAGGAGGTTGAGAAGAATTCTCTAACGACATGGGACGAGGTTACAAAGGAATTTCTAACTCGTTTCTATCCACAAAAGAAAACGGCGGAGGCAAGAGCTTTGATTCAAGGTTTCAAATAAAAGCCAAGTAAGAGCCTCTATGAAGCATGGGAGAGTTATAAGGAATATCAAAGGGAGTTTCCTCACCACGGGATTCCAACCTATCAAATTATTTTAATTTTCTATGGAGGCCTATGTCCCCAAAGCAAGTCATGCCTAGATGGAGGAGCCGGTGGTCCCATCATGAATATGACGGAAGAAGAAGTGGTAGACATCATTGAGGATGTTGTGAAGTATTATAGAGATTGGCAAGATGGTGAGAGAGAATCAACTAAGAAGAGTAGCTCTTCGGGTGTACTCGGTTGATCATTTAAATGCAATTAGCAATCTCTCTTCACAAATGGAAAACTTGGGAAAGGAAGTAAGTGCAATCAAAGAAAAATTGGAGAGTTCTTCTTCCCAAGATCCAAGACTTCCCTCCCAATTTAAGGGGAGAGGTACTCCTTCTAAATCTCATCCCCCTCCTTCTTCTAGTAACATACCTAGTGGTTGTTTGTTTTGTGATGTGTGTGGTTTATATGAGCATGATTCTAGTAATTGCCCTCATGCTTTTCCGGAAAGTAATGATGATTTTGGCAATAATGAGAGTGAACAAGTGAACTTTGTGTCAAACAATAAAAATGTGAAAATGTTTGATAACCAAAGGGGTCAATGGAATAGGAATTAACAAAACCATGGTAATTTTGACAATTATAACCAAGGCGGTGGTTATAGGAACCAAGGTTCTCGAGGGAAATATAACAATCAAGGTTATAGTGGCCAAAATCAAAACCAAAATTATGGTAATCAAAACCAAAGTTATGGAAATCATAATCAAGGTGGTGGTAACCATAATCAAGGTTATGGTCAAAATCAAAATAGGGGTAATTGGAACAATCAAGGGAGAGGCAATTTTCAAAATAATGCTCAAAGAGGCCCTCCACCCGGATTTGCTCCAAAGCCTCAAGTTGATAATTCCTATTCACAATCCTCTTCTTCTAGTACTAATTTGGAGGAAATCATTGATAACCAAACAAAGTTGTTGAGCACTTACACGACCGTCAGTGACAAAAAAATTCAATGAAGTGATGACTCATAATGAGATGCTTGAAAACAAAATTTCTCAACATGCTAATGCTTTGAAACACCATGCTAGTCCTTCTTCTTTACCTTCCCAAGGCTTAGATCCCAAAATACCCTTGAATTCTATTGTTACAAGGAGTGGTAAGGTTCTTGAGGAGAATTTGCCTAGGAAAAGTGGAACTAAGGAGGGTCCTAAGGAGGTCTTGGTAGAGGATGAGAGAAATGGTGCTTCTCTAAGTGAGAATGTTATTGAGACACCTAGAGAGGTGAGAGTGGAGAAAGAGATTGTGAAACCCAAGATTCCATATCCACAGAAATTTATGACACAGAAGTTGGATGAACAATTTGGAAGATTTATTGACATGCTAAAGCAACTTCATCTTTCTCTACCTTTTATCGAAGTTGTTACCCAAATGCCCAACTATGCAAAATTCCTCAAAGACATTTTGAGTGGTAGGAGGTCTTGTGATGTGGTGGAGGCGGTCAACTTGTCCGAGAATTGTAGTGCAATCATAATAAACAAGATGCCACCCAAGTTGAAAGATCCCGGAAACTTCTCTATCCCTTGTGTCATTAACAAGATGCAAATTGATAACGCCTTATGTGACTTAGGAGCTAGTGTTAGATTAATGCCATATTCGGTTTATAAAAGACTTGAGTTATGAGAAATTATGCTTTCTAAGATTACCTTGCAATTGGTCGATAGGTAAATTAAGATTCCCCAGGGGAAGGTTGAGGATGTTACTTTGAGAGTATGGAAGTTTGTAATTCCGGTAGATTTTGTGGTGCTTGAAATGGATGAAGATGTTACCATTCCCATTATTCTTGGTAGACCTTTTCTTGCTACCTTAGGTGCTATGATTGATGTTAAGAGTGCAAAGATTTCACTCAAGGTAGGAGAAGAGGTTATTGAATTTGACTTGAATGAAAGCATTAAATATCCATGTTCATCTTTAGAAAATTGCATGTTGATCGATTCTCTTGATCTAGTTGTATCTTCTATGCATGAGAACTTGCTCACTTCTAATGATCTTCTTAAGAATGTCTTGTTGAATAAGGATAAGATAGGTGCTCATATCAAGGAAGTGACAATGTATGAGGATTTTCTTAATGGAGGCGTTAAGGAAGTGAATGAGCACATATGCATGAATATTTCAAGCTAAGAAGCTTTGAAAGCCGCCACTTCAAAGGAAGGTAAAGGTGTACCAATGGTTGAGCTCAAACCTCTACCATCACACCATAGGTATGAATTTTTGGGACCAAACTCTACTTTCCCCGTGATTGTTAGCTCTTCTTTGAGTGAGCACAAAGCTCAAAAGTTATGTGATGTCTTGAGAATGCATCAAGGTGCTTTGGGATATACCATTGATGACCTCAAAGGTATAAGCCCCGCTTTGTGTACACATCACATAACTCTCGAGGAGGGTACTCTACCTTCTATTAAGAGGCAACGAAAGCTATATCCTCAAGTGGGAGAGGTAATGAAGAAGGAGAACACCAAACTTTTAGATGCAGGAATTAAATTTCCCATTTCTAATTCTAGGTGGGTTTCTCCCGTTCACGTTGTCCCAAAGAAGGGAGGTATGACTGTCATTGAGAATGAGAAAGGGGAGCTCATTACATCGAGGACGGTCACGGGATGGAGGATGTGTATAGACTATAGACGTGTAAACACATCCACAAAGAAAGATCATTTCCCCCTTCCTTTAATTGATCAAATGCTTGAAAGACTAACAAGCCACAAGTACGATTGTTTTCTTGATGGTTATTCGGGATTTTTCCAAATTCCTATTCATCCTGATGACCAAGAGAAAACTACTTTTACTTGTCCCTATGGTACCTTTGCCTATAGGAGAATGCCACTCGATCTTTGCAATGCTCCCGCCACTTTCCAACGGTGTATGATGAGTATTTTTGGAGACATGTTGGAAGAGGAGATGGAGGTGTTTATGGATGACTTTTCCATAGGTGGGGTTTCCTTTGAGGCTTGCCTTTAAAATTTTGAAAAGTGTCTGGCAAGATGTGAAAAAGTGAACTTGGTGTTGAATTGGGAAAAATGCAATTTCATGGTTGAAGAAGGAATAGTTCTTGGGCAAAAATTTCTCACAAAGGCATAGAGGTGGACAAGGAAAAGATTGAGGTTATTGAAAAATTGCCACCTCCGGTCAATGTGAAAGGTGTGAGATCATTTTTGGGCCATGCTGGATTCTATAGAAGATTTATCAAAGACTTTTCCCTCATTACAAAGCCCCTCAATGATCTTCTTCAAAAAGATGTCGAGTTTGTAGTTGATGACAAGTGTTTGGAGGCATCCAATAAGTTGAAGAAGGCTCTAATATCTACTCCTATTGTTCAAGCTCCAAGATGGGATTTACCATTTGAGTTGATGTGTGATGCTAGTGATTCGGCAATAGGAGGTGTTTTGGGTCAAAGAGTTGACAAGAAGCTTCATGTGATCTATTATATTTAATTTCCATGATTCTTAATGGAGCTCAATGGAATTACACTACAACGGAGAAGGAATTCTTGGCTATAGTTCATCCTTTTGAGAAGTTCCGTTGTCATCTATTGGGTTCCAAAACCATAGTCTTTACGGATCATGCGGCTCTCAAATATCGTTTTTCCAAGAAAGAGTCCAAGCCAAGGTTGATCTGGTGGGTTCTTGAGCTCCAAATCTTTGACATTGAGATTAGGGATTAAAGAGGAGCGGAGAATGTTGTGGCGGATCATCTTTCTCGTCGAGATGATTCTCAAATTCATGATGATGGTTCTCCAATTGAGGACAAGATGCTTGATGATTTCCTATATGCTATTGAAGCAAAGGAGCTCCCATGGTTTGCCGATTTGGTGAATTTCCTTGCTTGTTGGGAGTTTCCTCCTTCTTTTTCTAAGAATCAAAGGAGGAAGCTTAAGAGAGAGGCAAGGCATTATGTTTGGGATGATCCCATATTATACAAGTGAGGGGTCGATGGTTTACTTAGACGATGTGTGCCAAATGAAGAGGTGCCTAGTGTTTTGAAAATGTGTCGTCCGGATTCAAGCGGAGGCCACATGGGTGTTTCTTAGACCGCCACTAAGGTCCTTTATTGCGGTTTGTGGTGGCCACATATCTTTAGAGACTCATAGGGCTTTGTGAAGACATGTGATCAATGTCGAAGAGTTGGGAACATTTCCAAGAGAAACGAAATGCCTCAACAACCCATACTAGAGTTGGAAATATTTGATGTATGGGTATTGACTTCATGTGGCCATTTCATTCATCATTCAGAAATCAATTTATCCTTGAGGTGGTGGACTACGTGTCTAAGTGGGTCGAGGCCATTGCCTCCCCAACTAATGACCACAAGGTTGTTATGAAGCTGTTTAAGAAAATAATCTTTCCAAGATTTGGGGTGCCGAAGACGGTGATAAGCGACAACGTTTCTCATTTCATTCACCATGCCTTTCAAAACATGTTGAGGAAGCATGGAGTCCATCAAATATTTAGCCTCCCATATCATCCCCAATCGAGCGGTCACGTGGAAGTCTCTAATCGTCAAATCAAACTCATACTTGACAAGACGGTTACGAGAAATCGAAAAGATTGGACAGAGAAATTGGATGATTCTCTTTGGGCCTATTGAACGACTTTCAAAACCCCCATAGGTACCACTCCATACCGCCTTGTTTATGGCAAGTCATGCCATCTCACGGTTGAGATTGAACACCGTGCTTTGTGGGCTATCAAGAAAATAAATTTTGATTTAGCAAGTGTGGGGGAGAAAAGGTGGTTGGACTTTCATGAGCTAGAGGAGATTCGGCTTGATTCTTATGATTGTGCTAGTGTATACAAGGCTCGTTCCAAGGAAACACATGACAAACTTATTGAGAAGAAAGATTTTTGTGTTGGTGATAAAGTTCTTCTCAACAATTCAAAAATGAAGTTGTTTCCCGGAAAGCTTATGTCAAGATGGAGCGGTCCCTATTTGGTTATGAATGTCTTTCCAAGTGGTGTTATGGAAATTTCGATGATGAATTCCTCTTCTTCATTTAAAGTCAATGGCCATCACCTCAAGAAGTATTTTGATGGTGCATTTGTTGGCCTTGCTAACTCTTTTCTTCTCCGAAAACCACCTTGAGTGGGTGGTAATCATCGAGCTAACGACGTTACACAAAAGCGCTTACGGGAGTTAACCCGGATTCTAAACCTCTCTTCTCATTTTTTTTCTTTCTTTTATTTTTGTTGCTATTCTTTGTTTTTACTATTTTTCTTTTTATTTTTATCCATTTTGTAGGTTGTTTTTAATCATCAACTATGGAAATAGGGTGAATGATGAAAAGAGTGCAAGAAGATGATTTTTTGATGCAGGGAAGAGGTCACCTCGCGGGAACTGAGAGGCCTTGGGGTTATGAGTTTCAAAATGCAACTTTCACTACTACAAAATTGGTCAAAGGAACGTATAATAAAAGACCCGTTGATTAATTAACGGCTCTCTTTAATATAATAGATCTAATATTAGAGATAACGGGTCTCTTATGTATCATAGGGCCCACAAAAAGATGGAGGATAAAAAACAAGAGACCCCTAATTGACTGAACAGGTCTCTTATATGTGTAAGGGCCCACCACTTAAAGGATTGATATCAAACCCTATTTCTTTCTCATTATGTATTCACGCCGCTTTCCTTTTCTCTTTCACTCTCCTCTCATTTTATTTTTCTTTTGAAGCAAAAAATGCTACTTCCATCTCCTTTTTAACGTCGGTGGTCGCTTCCATCACCTCCTCAACGCCGGCGTCGCTTCCTCTTTTCGCCATAGGAAAAATTGCGCCACAACCTCTTCCTCCTTAACATGTTGTTGCTGCCTTATTTTATTTCATCACTAATTCACCATCAATCAAAGCTTAAATTTAATTAAAGGTAAATTTTGACCATGAAAACTCCAGATCTGAAGTTTTCATGGTTAAATTTGGCCAACAAGCAAAAATTGAAGTGTTTAAAAAGGTATATTTCCATTTATATATGTGTTAAATAATTTTACAGGTTTTTGGTGGGGTGATCATGAGTTTATTCGTGGTGATTTTGGGTTTAGGTCTAATAGTTTAGAGATTTTTCGTGGGTGGCCGGGGTTTTTTTACTGGTGGTCTGGTGGTGTTGGTGTTTTTCTTGTTTTTTTTGCTCAATTTGAATGTTGAATTGGGTGAATTGTTTTAGTTTAACTCTAATAAATTGGTATAATTTCTGTCTTTTCCTTCTAACAGTTTGTTTAAATGCTATGTGAGGATTTTTTTTTAACTTAATATTAATTCACAGGATATGAACTAGCAATGGCGACGAAGAAGACGATGATAATAGCTGATTAGTGGTGCTCCAAGTGTATAGACAAACATAATGGCTACTGGTTCTTTAATTACTTTGATGAGGTGCAATTTTTCTCCTGTTTGTTTGTTTTTCAATTACATTTTATATTTACACTTTAAATTTGTTGTGCAAATCTCATTTACTTTATTTAATATAAATCTAAAGTTTTTTAGTGCAATTCTCAATTATAATCATTTGTTATCTTAATTTTGTTTTGTCAGATTTGTTGATGTCGTTACAATCAAACACAGAAGAAGAAAATGGAGTATTCAATTCTAATTACTGTAATTGTAATTGTAATTGTAAATTTCAATAGATTCAAACAATTTTTTTAGTTGGGATTTTATGTTCATTGATTTTTTTTTTTTTCATCTCATCAATTTGAAGTGTAATTTGCATGTTACATAAAAATTAAGTGTACAAATTACTAATACTACCAATTTATAATTTAGCTCTTCAATTTTTCTAATTTGTATAGAGCGTAAAAATAAAATTAATTCAAATGAAAACCGAAAAAAAAAAACAAAAGAATTATTTTTTTTAAATATAAAGAACAAAGAGACCCGTTATTTGACCTGACAGGTCTGTTTCATGTAGTCAAAAAACCCCTTATATCAAACAACGGGTCTCTTAATGTCCAAAAACTATCACCTCACCGCGTAAATAACGGACCCGTTGTCATTGACAACGGGTCTCTTTGTCCGCATAAACAGACCCCTCATCAGAATAGGTCTCTTAATCCAAGAGACCCCTAAGATAGAGACCCGTTCAGAAGTGGTCTCTCAAGCATATTTCAACGGGTCTCTTTGCCCATTTTTGTAGTAGTGTTTCGCTAAAATTCGACCAGCAACTCTCCACGGGTGCCCCGCGAGCTACCCACGGGCGCGGGTCCTTGTTGAAGCTAATTTTCAATAAATTCTGCAATTGGCAGCCGCGGGCGCGGCCTTGTTTGAGCGCGCCCGGCGAATATGGAGCTTCGGCGGACCCTTTATTCAGGTAATTTTGTGAAATTGTTCCAGGAACTTGCCGCGGGCGCGGCAAAAGCCCCGCGGGCGCAGGCGCGGCGTGCTGGGAGTATTTCTCTCTGCCAAACCCCTTTTCTCTCTCCTCTCTTATTTTTCCCCATTCACTCATCTATTACTCTCCTTATTTCTCTTCTTTCCTCTCAAACCTTAACCCCCAATACTTAATTTTCACATCAAATTACTTAATTTCACTCAAAGTTTTACTTTAATCACTCACATTTCTCCATTGTCATCAAGTTTGGAGCATTTTTCTCGTGATTTTTCGGGAAAATTTGGGTTTTTGAAGCATTTTAAAGTTTGCTTGGTCTTAAGCTCGTTTTTGGTAAATCATTTCAAGCAAGACGGGTTCTTGAGGTCTTGCACTCCGGTTGGAGGGAGTGAAGACACGTTACTAAACTTGAAGCAACTTGGCACTCTTCGCTTCATTAATAGTAGAGGAACGCCGATATATTCTCTTGGCTAACGAGAAATGAACACCATTTCTTGCTCCCGAACCCGGTCTCCACTTCTATTGAACAGCAGGCTAGGAATGTTTGGATTCCTCCTAAGGTGCGGGGCAAGTGGTGGTGGATATGGAGGAGGATGAGGATGTCAATGATGATGATGATGGTGACGATGGTGATAGTGAAGGTGATGAACAACAACAACAACTTTGAGATAGACGACAACATAGACAACATCAAGACTACCAACAAGATCCCTACCTTAGGGAAATGACGACAATGAGAGAACAAATGGAGCGCATGAAATTAAGCATGCAAGGTATGTTTGCCGGCAACCAAAACTTGTCTTTTCAAACTAGATAGCGCCCTATATGATGCTAGTGTACGTCGGGGGGAGGTCACTTCTCCGATTAACTACCCCTATGAGCCGACGTACCCTTATTGGAAAGGGGTTTTGAACCCCGATGTGCCTAGGCGTGATTTCTCTAACGAGTCCGGTCACTATGACTACCGGGTTTCGGGGGGGAGTGACTATAAGGGTGATCCCAACTACCCTTATGTTCACCCTACTCACCCTGAACTTTGCATCCAACCCGCGCCATATGACCAATTGTCCGCATCCCAACTCGACCTTTTTAAAGGTCATTATGGGTGGCCACCCGGTTACACCGGTGGTTGGGATCACTTTGGCCCCCCATCGGGTTTCTCTTATGATAGGGATGCGGGCGATAGTGGTGTCGGGCCTAGTGGCCATTAGTCTCCCTTTGGTTGTTTATTTCCCCCTCTTCAATACCTCTCCTATTGTTGTCTTTGTATGAGGAGAGGTGTCAAAAAGGGTGGTTTAAGGTAGGCTTAGGGAAGGCACCTTGGACTTGTGGGGTATGTTTGAAAAAGGTTTTGGTTGGTTTTCTTGCTTTGCTTTTTGTAGTTCGCTTGGTATGTTGTCTATTATGTTGTTTTACCTTTTATGTTGTTGTTTTGGGATTTCTAAAATTGATGATGATGATTTTCTTTTTGGTTTTTGTATGTAATTTTCTACTGAGTTTTATTTTGTTCGATTTTGTTTGGAAGTTACTAATAATTTTCTATGTGTATAGTTCTTATATTCTCACCTTGCTTTATTGTTTATGCTTTGGATTTCAACGTTGCGTAAGGCGCTCTTTCACCTCCATTTTTTAGCATAGCTTTGGCGCTCGGTGAGATCTTTCTATATCTCTTTTCTTTCTTTCTTGGTTGCTTAGTTTAGAGTTAGCTTTAGGATGAGTTGAATGGTTCGAGGATGTTTGCTTTGTAACACCTAGCATGTTTGGGTTCGTAAGGAGGGTGATCCTATCGTAAGGGGGTACTCTCCTTAAATGCCCATGGCCGCTTAAAAGCCTAGGACATTACACTTTTTAGGGTGTATTAGGATTTGAATTCCTGACTGTTTGGGAGACCTTGAATTAGAAATGATACTCTCATCACGCTTTTTTGTAAGAAACAAGAGGAGTCGCCAATGAGTTTTAGGAAAACTCATAAACGTTGTTCATGCCTTTCTTTTATGTGGAATTCATGGAATAATTAGCACAAATCATAAGTTTACCCATGCCCAAATTGGTCTATAAACCAGAAATGAGTTCGGGAGCGAGGGTACTAAAATGATGTTCCCTTTAAAGAGGAATCGTCATCCTAGCCCTAGTACGACCTCTACTAGCTCTTCCTTTTTACAATTTCATCACCAAACAATATATGCTACGCGATACCTACAACTATGTTAGTTGATTTTATTTACAAACATTGATTAACGTAGGAATTACATTGCAAAAGTCGTTATTGTTATTTAATGATATTTGTGAAAGAACAATAAATAAAAAAGATCCGCCTTGGCTTAAGTGATCAACCAACAATTATTTAATTCAATTCAAATATTTATTTAACGGAAGATACTATGTGGAATTGATTAATTAATTTTTTAATAAGTGATCAAACAACACTAATTAATTAATTAATTAAAGTCCTTTTAAACAAGAAAATAAAGGTGATTTAACTAAGTGCTCGGGAATTTACCACTTCTCTTTGCTAGATCTCCATTTAAAACACTTATGGACACCTTCTTGTTGGGGAACCTCCACCCTAGTAACAAAGCATCGAAAGGGTGAGTGTTCAGGACAAGAGGGCTAGGTTGCACAAGTTCACAAGTTATTTCGCCAGAGTTTTAGGTTAACTTCTGTCTCTTGAAGCCTCAGTTTAAGCTCGTATTTATAGGGGAATGATTAGGTTTAGGGTTTTGAGCATTCTGCTGCAGCAGGTGACGCGCACAACAGATGAAGTTGCGCGTGGCATCCCAGTGCAAGGTGATTTGTCTTGCGCGCGGCTTTATGGTAAGATTCGATTTTCAATTTTTCGTATAATTCCAAATAATTCTGAATCTTCCAAAGCGCAACTCTGAAAGTTGCGCTGGGTGTCGCGCGCAACTGAAATAGTTGCGCGTGGCAGCCCGGCGCAACTTAGTGAGATGCGCGTCGTTTTTTCTGCGGCAGCACTAAGTTTTAACCTAGGCGCTCCTAAATCCGTCATTATTATGGTTTAAGCACGGGCTTAAGCATAATCGAGTTTAGTTAATTGAACCTTTCTTTTTGCTTTTCTTTAATTTGGGCTAGTCTTTTGTGTTTTGTGGCTTAACTAGTTATCCATAAGTATTCTTCACTTTGATCCAACACGAAGATGGCTTTATTTATCGTCATTGCACTTTCTTTCGGGACAGAGATCAAAAGTAGATGTCTACAGGGTCATTGGCTTTGTTGCCGAATGACCACTTGTTTGACGATTGGGTATTACTTGTCTTTGCTTGCATTCTTGTGCTTTTCACTCTAGCTTTTGATTTTTAGCTCTATTTTTTCTTTCATTTATAAATAAAACATTTTTGAGACTATTTTTCTTCTTTTTGCTTGTTTAGCTCTTTTCTTTGGACATTCTACATTTTGGAATTTTTCCTTTGTATGTATGCTTTCCTATGCTTAATTGGTGTGCATGTTTTGAGAATATTGTTGGGGTTTGGTGAGTCCAACTCACCGCGGAAACAACCTTGACCCAAGGAACCACTCGTAATTAATAAAACCATAAAGCATAAATAAATACAAGAAAAGGAAGAACGAATGATACCCTTGAAGCGAGCTTCGCCCTCTCAAAACGGGCTCTTACTTGAAAGCCTTGAGCACCACAAATGACGTGCCTCCAATGGTATCCACCCACAAAGGACGAGCACGACTTTTTAGGTCCGCTACCTTGAAATAGCAAGGTCCGACCAAAACCCAAGTGTTAATGGAGTTTAAGAGTTTTTCCCAAAATATGGAATGGTCTTTCTAACTCCCACTCAAGCACTTTACTCCGAATCCCAAGGTTGGTATTTATAGAGGAAAGTATGAGTAGGAATTTCTATCCCATTAATGTGGGATCATGAAATTCCACAAATTAATTTAAAGCTAAATTAATTTAAAATTGCAAACTAATAATAAATCTACAAGTGGCATTACCATGTGAAATGGGTTGGTGAGGACCACATGGAGAGTAGGGGACCATACTTGCTCCCCACTCAATACTCTCCTTGTGCCACATGTCCTTACCCACTTGCTCCCATATTCCTCAAGCTTCCCCATAGTGACCGGCCCTATGGCCCAGCCACGAGCAAAGGTCGAGCCCAGCCCCGCACCAAGATGCGGGCTGCTGCTGTGTGCGCAAGCCACGCACTTGGTGCGGGCTTGCTTCTGTGCGTGGCTGCTAGTGCGCGCGTTGCTAGCACGCCTAGCTTGCAGCAGCTAGCTGCTGCACGCACCACGTGCACGCGGCTGCTAGCTGCTGCTGTGCGTGGCTGCTAGCACGGTGCGCTAGCACGCACCTAGCCAGCCATGCTAGGCTCGGCTTGGTGCGCTTGCTAGCCACCTATGCTTGGACATTTTTGCCCCTAGCATTCGGATGCTTAGGGCATTCCGATGCTAGGGGTATTTTGGGAATATGGTCGATTTATTATTATTTTGCGCGTCTCGTCTTTTTATTATTTTTGACTCGACTTCCGTCGATCGGTTTCGACGCTCCAAGCTCGAATTACCGACGTCTAAATATTTAACACTCGGGCGACGAATTAATTTCTTCCGAATTAATTCATCGAGTCGGTTCGTATATTTTGCTTGGGTGTGACCCGAAGGGCATGATTAAGCTGTAATATTAATTATATTAATATTACTGATCGGAAGCGACCTCCACCCAGGCATTCCGATCACTTGACCTTACTGAATATATTAGCTTTCTAATAATTCTGAACCCTCTATCAGAATAATACCCTTGTTTGAAGGACACCATTCCTTTCAATCTCCCACTTGTCCTTTCAGACAAGTGTGTATTAAGTGTATAGCCGCTTTCCTATGTCTCTTCATGTCTATTCAGGAACTACAGAGTAAGATTACTCGTCATCTCTGTTACGTCCAGAAGTGTTTCTCGAAATCCGAGTTTGACTGTCAATAAGCAGATGATTTCTAAAATCCATCTAAGCAGGGCCATGGATTTTCACTGTCTCGCTCTTCGAGAGGCCTTGTAAACAACAAGACATGTTCCCTATTGTTAGTAGGGTGACATTTCCAGTCTTGTAATGTAGCTTCTCTTACTAAGAGGACCTAGCCGCCCGATATCTGTCATTATAATCCCCAGTTACGGCAGACATTTGGCGGATACCAAAGCGGAATAATACTCAAACAAGAGACCTCCCACTACTCATGGTCAAGGAAAAGAGTTCCGATAGTAATAATGAGAAAAATACTTATGACTATTTTAAATCTCTTAAAGTATTCTCATAGGTCGATCCAGTATGGTTCTAAACCAATACCTGTGCAAATGATTTATATCCTCATAGCACAAGAAACGGTGCTATGAATCATACTACACACTAATCTCTAATGGTCATTAATCGTCCACAAAAAATATGACCTTGATTAGGGATAATTTTCGATTAAAAAATGGAGTTTAAGAATTTTTTTTGAATTTTTTTTAGAAAAAAGTATGTATGGGAGGATATCATCCGACTTACTCCAAAAAAAAACGAAAAAACGACACAAAACCATACTAAACTACGGTGATAAACAAAATGGTGCACGGCTCAAGGAAAAGTGTGTGACCTTGACATGACTTGTGAGTGATTAAGCGAGGTAATGGACGCATGTTATGACCGTACAACTAGACATGACATCAAACTGGACATACGAATCACATAAGCACGCACAAAGACCAAAAGAAGACTGACTGGACCTTTTCCTGGGCACCGTGTCACGGTATTGACTGTCATGACACGGTTTAGTGCACCGTCAGACGGTGCAAAGCGCTGTGTCACGGCACTGCACACCGTGGCGCGCCAAAGCCGCCATGACACGGTGCACAGTTGCGGGTCCGGTTTTGTGAATTTTCCAGATTTTATTTATAGTCCGTACTTATTTCTATGTGGAAATAAAAATCCTTGGTCATAAGTTAGTCCAATGAACAAAATGAACAAACACATGTGGGGTTAGCACCAAATAAACCACGTAGCATTTAGTCATGATGATACCAAAAAATGTTTGCAATGTAAGGTCAAGATCTATGTTCAACTATGGTCAAGATTTTTGATGTCAAAGGGTACCATGGTTAAGAGTTTGGACGCGTTAGCAAGGCGGCCTCCATTGAGGATTTATGCCGACGGGCAGCTCCGCGAGTTCGTGATGAAATCGAACTCGACTCCATGTTTGCGTGGATTTATTAAATTAGATGAATTCTTATTGCTATGAGCGTTTTTGGGTTGATAGAGCTTAAATCCCCCGGGGCTAAGACATATGTATTACACACATGTCATTTTGGTAAAACCAAAGGAAGCTGACTATGAGAAGAGGAATAAAATCACTGGAATGATTTCAGGATAGTTGCGACACGACAGAATGTACCATATCACGTTTCTCATCACCGCAAAATGGTGCCCAACACCGCGACACGAAAATATCTGCTGCGGCGCGGTAGTCAAAAAAGCTAACTGACGCCTTTTTTTTCTTCGTTCGCAATTAGATTATTCAATTTTTACCACTAGACAGACTTGAATGCAACGTTAAAACTTCTATGCATATGCAAAAAATGCCAAATTTATCACTGTAGGGAATATTTCAAGCAATACCCCTAACTTGAACCCCATTGTGATCATACACTAAAGTACGATGGCGTCCAAAGGGAAAGAAGATAGAGGAAAAGAGACGCCAACAAGTTTTAGGAACTTGTAAACCATTCACAGGATGAAGGTTACAACCCTTAACGACCCAAGAGATCGTCAACTCCAATAGGTCCGGAACCATGACTGGTAGTTCGGGGATGAAGGTACAAATCCAACCTAAAAGATATCTAACCTGCCCTAATAATAGGCCTCTACTTTATTCTGATCATATTTATGTGCACTTTCTGACTAACATGTAATCAATAGGATTAACCCTAAACCTGTTTATCTATGTTGGTTGAACATTAATGCACAAATAAAACTATTATTGGCCCTAAAGAAGATTATTAATTATCTTATTAAGCGTAAATTCAAGTACAAATTCCTTTTAAACATGCATAAAAGGCGTGATAAAGCAATAACAATAAAATATAATCAAGCAACATATAATAATCATAATAATTATAATAATCATCATAAAATAATCATATTTATCATAATCATGTTAAAGCATAATAATAGCAAGATCCTAGGCATGATACTAACAAGATTAATAACAAACCCTAGCATGTCACTAAACATCAAAGATTTAATATTTCGTCCTAACATGATACTAACAAAAATATTAGGAAGAGAATAGGAAGCATCACAGGATTCATAATTAATATAAGCAAATCACCCTAAATATCATACTAAGAAAAGCATCCTAACATGATACTAGGAATATCCAAACATGATACTAGGAAACAAAATATCAATAAATCAATTAAAGTACTTACTTGGATGCCTCGTATCTCTCTCTAATAACAAAATACACACGTTAGTAACTTCAAGGAAAATATAAAATCAAACAATTAAATTAAATAATTGAAAGAGAGATTAGGGACCAAACCCTCAGAAATTAAAACCTTTCACGTCTAGGGCGAAGGCAACTTCGGACTTGGCTAGGTGTGTCTAGAGCTTGTGAATGCGAAATTTTGTATGTAAAAAGGTTGGTTAGAATAAGAGAGAGAGAAAGTAAGAGTAATCAAGAGATTCTTGATGAGAATTTGTGAGAAGAATTGATGAAAATTAATGATAAATGATGATTGAAAACTGAATTTTAAGAGGCTATTTATAGATAAAATAAGTCGGATGGATAAAAAAACAAATCAGAGTTTCAACGAGAATGAAACATGATTAGCGCTAGACGATGGTCATTACCGCCAGGCGCTAAAGGTTAGCGCCAGGCACCAAGCCTTAGAAAGCTCTTAAAGTAATATTATAATTGGAATTAGGTTAAAATCTTTTGTAGATAAAAAGATATAGTCGAAATAGTGGAAGAGTGTCTATTTTAGATAGAGTTTTATACCTCATTTATATCTTTTTCGTTATAGCTCGGATTTAATATTATAATATATCATTGGATAATTTCAAGATCTATCCAACCATATAATATTTGGATAAATATTATGAGGCATGAAAATAAAATCTTAATATATTCCACTTCGTACAAAACAAGGATTCTAAAAAGGAGTAGTTTTATTCAATTTCAAACTCTTTAAAACATAATTATCAATCCTTACTCCATTAGGATTTAAAATAACCTTCTAGAATATTCTAGAAGAATATAATCAATCCAAATAGCTTTAGGAATGATAATTAATAATAGGCCCTCCTCTAGATCATTGGGCCGCATATAAAAACCAAACCGGGCCTAGTTTAGTATTTTGGCCATAACTTCCTCATCATTCATCGGAATTGGGCTTATAATATATCGTTGGAAATGTCTTTTCAAGACCCATCCACCTACACCATTATTGGCCTTATCATGGACCAAACTAAACTATAATGCACGTTTTTCATAAATAAGGTAAGAAAAGAAATATGTTCAAAAACAGAAAGAAAAGATATTTTAATAAAAACATCCTCATCACTAGACTTTTCACACTTTTGCTTTATTCGATAATCAAATGACGTGAAAGGTATTCATCACTGGGTTTGGTTTTGGGGAGACACATTTGGGTGTCTATAGAAGCCCCCACTTTGACTGAGTTTGGAGAAATGCAAGTTTTAAAAACAAAAGTCAAAGTATCGATAGGGACGGAGAATGATTCAGAACGTTCTGCGATCCTAAATCATTCTTGTAACGCCGGTACCTGCAAAACGAGCGTTAGTTGTGACCGTCGAGCACACGTCACTGAGGGTAACTAATTTGTTGCTGCCTTTGCTGTTGCGACCACCTTCCACAATATATGGAACGTCATCTTGCTGTTTTAATGTTCACTCGTCTCTGAACAATGGAGCTTTTTTGATAGGTCACGCGCCTCTGAATAAAGAGCTTCTTTTTAATATGTCCACGCGTCTCTGAATAAAGAGCTTTTGAATGATATTTCCACGCGTCTCTAAACAAAGATCTTTGATGATATGTCCACGCGTCTCTGAATAAAGAGCTTTGATGATATGTCCACGCGTCTCTGAACAAAAGATTTTGAATGAAATTTCCACGCGTCTCTGAACAAAAGAGCTTGAAAGAAATGTCCACGCGTCTATCTGCACAAAAGAGCTTTTGAATGATATGTCCACGCGTCTCTGAACAAAGAGCTTTTGAATGATATGTCCACGCGTCTCTGAATAATAGAGCTTTTGAGAGATGTCCACGCGTCTCTGAACAAAAGAGCTTGAAAGAAATGTCCACGCGTCTCTGAACAAAAGAGCTTGATGATATGTCCACACGTCTCTGAACAATAGAGCTTTTGAATGATATGAATGTTTGTTGTGATAATATTCCGAAGAAAACTTCTGAAGACCAACGCTTATCGATCTTTAAAGCTCGCTTGAACTTTGCTTCCGCTATGCTAGTACGTCGACGCTTTTGCTGCTTGTGAACCATTATGTTGGTGCCTCTGCAATTTATGAACCAGTATGTCGGTGCCTCTGCTATTTATGAACAGTATGTCAGTGTCTTGTGATGAGCCAATTTTTAGGCGCTTTAAGCTAAGTGAGACGATCTTTCGTCAGGTCGATCACTTAATGCGATTGTAATTAAACCGACTACTTAATCATGTTAAATTGCTTACAAGGGCTAACTGGCGTACCAAGGAACCTGAAATTGCTGAAAGAGGTTGAAATAATTGCTCTGAGTGTGGTTGAGCTTTCCGTCGCTGCTTAAATATCTCTGGTGCCAAGAATTGGCTCTGTCGCCAGACGCTGGAATCTATTGCCAGACGCTAGATGTTGTCGTGTGGCGTTGGAGTCGGGTCTTCCCTATTCTGCTCTTTCTACCGCTAGGATGCACCTGTATTTATCTTTGACTATAGGACTTTGCTAATCACTTTAATTATTTTAGGGTTGCTTGACTCATTGACTTGACATTAATCAAGGTATAAACTTGACTCGCTGTGAAATGACACGTGTGACTCATGACCCGTGTGTGCATTTTATTGTGATCGTGCGACTCAAAAATGCAAAAAAGAAAAAAGTTTCCGTCATTTTTGTGGAGGGTACCGACTTTCTCCCGAAAAAGAAAGACGCGAAAAAAGAATGAAGCGAAGTTTTTGAAGGGGCATGTTGAATAAGCTTAATCAAATGTTGTTGATACTATCTCTCAAGGTGCAAGGATTAATCCATCCTAGGCTATCTCAATGGTTGACTCAATGATGAAAGTATTTGGGTAACTTAGGCACGGAGGCTAAGCACTTCATACTTCGTGATGCAATGACAATTATGATTGATGAGTGATGTTGATATGACAAGTCATGCTTCAACGTTGTGTTAAGATTCCATGACAAAGGGTTCCTAAGGGAAGTATATTTGGTCATGTATCTGTGCAGTGTGTGAAAGTGACACTAAAGTTAGGCCACAAGGGCTAAGTGTGTGGAGAAAATATTATTTTTTGAAGAGTCAAATAATGGTGACTCTTAGGCTAGGTAAGCTAATGATGTAGGGATCAAGCCCCCAATCTAGATCTAAGTGGATAGGGATGAGAATAGGAGATCCTTTGATATGACCATGATGTGTGAATGTGAATGTGAATGCATTTTTATTACGGCCGCACCTCGATGTGAGGTTGCCTACGTATCCGTTAGGAATCAGGCCGAACGTAGCTCTAGTCGAACCTTGCTCAAGTGTGTGTATACCTCAAAAAGGTCTTTTTAAGGGTTGTAACGTGGTTAGGCTAAAGGTTATAGAAGAAAGGGATAAAGGATCAAGACCCTAGATAAGCCCCCAAAGTGTGCAACCTTGCTTTTGAATCTTTATACTTTTATGCTTGAGGCTTTTAACTCTTTTTTAGCTCTCTTTTCTCTTTTGCTTTAGCATCTATTTTATTTTTATAAGTGTGGGCAATCCCGATCATGCGGTCTATCACTCACTTGGCATTCACGTTTCTCAGGCACGGTACCGAGCACTCGATAAGAGACACAATCTGGGACGTGTTCATATCGAAGACATGTTCATGTCAAAGACATTGGAACACTTGCCCTTTTGTACACTTTTATTTATTTTTACTATTTTTTACTATTTTAATCTTTTGAAGTCACTCAAGCTTTTTATGAAATTAAAAATTGCATAAGTTGCACACCATCCCATCCCAAAGTTAGGTAGATATGGGTTGAAAAATGAAAGGGTCTATCGTTATACGAGTCTCAAAGCGGTTTATCAAAAATTGATTGTATATTTGAAGGATGAAAGGTAATATGATGTGGCTACAAGGGGTGCCTCAAATCATTGGTATACCTTGTGCTTAGTTCGACAATGATTTTTTTTTTTTTTGTAACTCTTTTTTATCTTTTTAAAAGCAATGCAATGCAATGATCATATGAAAGGGGAAGGGTAAAAATCAAACTCTAAAAAATAAATTCAAGGAGGTTGAAGGGTGTCTATGCTAGACTTATTGGGGAAAGGGTTTGAAAAAAAGAAGAAGAAAGCATGAAATCTTGGTGAGAAGCTTGCCTTGTGCATTTGTTTCATCATTACCCTCTTTTTTTTGTCAATCACATGGCTCAAACTCGATTCAACATGCATGGATGGAAGAAGGTAGGTTGAATGAAGGTTGTGATATGGGGAAAGCATGTAGAGAATGGAAAGATGATGTAGATGGAGAGATATGTAAAAATTAGGAATAGATTGTACCCCCAACTCAAATGACGGAAAAAACCGACTCATGCATGAACCTAAGACATGGTCATGGTGGCATATACAGAGTGTGCTAAGACTAGTGAGTGTAGGTGACATGTTAAGACTCGTGTCATGACCATGTGGCTAGACTATGTGACTAGACCCAAGAAAAGACTAAGTTAAGACTTCACGTATATGCATTAAACTGGACAGACTGTGGTATTTTTGTCATAACTTTTGATTTGTGACTCTGATAGGGATGAAACCAAAGCCAAATTAAAGTTAAAACTCGGGGCTACAGACAGTGGCGGACCTAGAAATTTGACAATGGGGGGAAAATTCGATAATTCAACTAACAACAACCTATTTTTTAAAAAAAACGGGTACACAATACAAGTAATTAAGGTTTGGTTGGGAAATAGGAATAAGAGATTAGTCGAGTGTTATGGTTGATATAAAACACCCCAAAAAAAAAGGAGTGATGTTAGAAGGGGGATTCTAATTTCATATTATCTTGTGATGTTAATTTCTTAGCAAACATTTGCCGAAGATCCTCGCTGCAGTCCGTGATTCGTGGCCGCGTGGGTAGTGGTTCGTGTCTCGTGATTGGGAAATAGGAATAAGGGAGTAATCGAGTGGTTTGGTAAAAATAAAAGAATTTTTTATTTTTACCACCTCTAAAAAACAACTTAATTGCTTTTACCACCTCCATAAAAATTTTTTTATTTTATCACCACATAAAAAAAATGAAAATTGACTTTTACCACCAATCACTGCCAACTAACGGATTCTGTCCATAAATTCGTTAGGGGGGCCTATCATGTCCACGTGTCACCATATTATTGGGTAAAAAAATAAATAAATTAAACAAAACCCAATAATATGGTGACACGTGGACATGGTACGCCCCTAACGAATTTATGGACGGAATCCGATAATTGGAGGTGATTGGTGGTAAAAGCCAATTTAATTTTATTTTAGTTTCTTTATGTGGTCGTAAAATAAAACTTTTTTTATGGAGGTGGTAATACCAAATTTTTCGTTTTTTGCGGGTGGTAAAAGTCAAAATAACCTAAAATAAAACACTCCTAACAGATTTATGGACGGAATCCGTTAGTTGGAGGTGATTGGTGGTAAAAGCCAAATTTTATTTTTTTATGTGGTCGTAAAATAAATTTTTTTTTATGGAGGTGGTAATACCAAATTTTTCGTTTTTTTGCTGGTGGTAAAAGTCAAAATAACCTAAAATCAAACACTCACAAAAAAAAAAGGAATGATGTTACAAGGGGGATTCAAACCCTCATCTAGGTAAACCTGAAATTGGGCCCCTTAACATATTGTTTCTAACCCACTACCAACTTAGCTAAGGCAAACTTCTTGTTTATTTTTATACTCAATTTTATATAACTATTTTCCCAGTTTTAATTTTTTTCCTAAAAATTTTTTCCTCTGTTTTTTTTTCAAAAGTGGGGGGACAATGGTCCCCCCTTGTTCCTTCATGGGTCCGCCCATGGCTACAGATCCATAGGTTATACGACTCGTAGTTCTTTCTAGAACTCCAACTATGACCAAAACAAGTTGACGCTTGTGCAGTATACGAGAATGAAAATCCGGGTTGACTTAAAGGGACTATGACTCAATTTTAGACATATTTATTAGCTCAAATTAATTAATAAATTAATTAAGCAAAGTCCTTTAGTGATTAATTAGTTTATTTAATCTTAACACAAGTCAAACAAACGGTTAGGAAAAATCACATAGAGTATGCACAAGAAATAATGCACAATTAGTCAAGTAGGAACAATATGATGCAATGAGTTTGCAACCTAACCGAGGCTCTAGTTCTCTAAATTTTGGGATATGGGTTAGTAAAAGAGGGTCCATGGTTAATTGTGCGGATGCACCGCGCGGAAGCCTTACCGTGAAGGGTTGGCGCGAGTGGATGGGACACCGCGAATTTAGAAAAACTCGCTTCCATGGTTTGGTGAATTCAACATTCTCGGATGTACCCTTTGTTGCACAGAGCGTTCAATCATGTAGATGGAGCGTGAATTCCCAGAGGGTTATGTCCATATGTAGAACGCATATGGGTTTCATAAAAGTGAGAAAAACTCAATCAGAAAGTTGGATCGAGCAAACAATGCTAAAAACTAGTCAAAATTATAACGCATATTTCTGGCTCGGTATTGGAAGAACTTGGCGCTAGCAAACAGAGGCCGGCACCAACGATTCGGCTTTAGCGCCTGGCGACAGAAGTTGTCGCCTAGCGCTAAAGTCAAATCAGTGGCGCTAGACTCTGTTTTTTGACGCTAGTTCCTACATGCCTCAGCAGCTTTCTGTGCTTGATAAAATTTTTCAGTTTCGTGCAGCATTATTTCGATCCTAGTTGTGAAAGATATTCCTCAAATTTCCTACGTGTAAAAATCCTATGTTTTTAACTCATTACGGATGGTCTTTCCAATGAGATCTTTTTTATGCATATGACAATAATGTGAATCAAAATTACGCACATGAAATACTTAGAACTTTTCGAGTCTCATCCACTCATTCTAAATCATTGCCGAAATAAATTTATGGAATTAAAATAGAAATCCTCCCCAGTGAAGTCGCCAAAAAACTGTAGGGAATATTTCAAGCATTACCCCTAACTTGAACCCCACTGTGATCATACACTAAAGTACGGTGGCGTCCAAAGGGAAAGAAGATAGAGCAAAAGAGTCGAGTTTTAGGAACTTGTAAACCATCCATAGGGTGAAGGTTACACCCCTTAACGATCCAAGAGATCGTCAACTCCAATAGGTCTGGAACCATGACCGGTAGTTCGGGGATGAAGGTACAAATCCAACCTAAAAGAGATTGAACCTGCCCTAATAATAGGCCTCTACTTTATTCTAATCATATTCATCTGCGCTTTCTGAATAACATGCAATTAATAGGATTAACCCTAAACCTGTTTATCTATGTTGGTTGAACATTAAAGCACAAATAAAACTATTATTGGTGATCACTTAAATTATAATCATATCAACCCTAAACAAGATTATTAATTATCTTATTAAGCGTGATTACAAGTACAAATTTCCTTTAAACATGCATAAAAGGCGTGATCAAGCAATAACAATAAAATATAATCAAGGGACATATAATAATCAAACAATTATAATAATCATAATAATAATAATCATCATCATAAAATAATCATATTTATCATAATCATGTTAAAGCATAAATAATAGCAAGATCCTAAGCATGATACTAACAAGATTAATAACAAACCCTAGCATGTCACTAAACATCAAAGATTAACATGATACTAACAAAATATTAGGAAGAAAATAGGAAGCATCACGGGAATCATAATTGATATAAGCAAATCACCCTAAATATCATACTAAGAAAAGCATCCTAACATGATACTAGGAATATCCTAAACATGATACTAGGAATCAAAATGTCAATAAATCAATTAAAATACTTACTTGGATGACTCGTATCTCTGTCTAATAACAAAATACACACGTTAGTAACTTCAAGGAAAATATAAAATCAAACTATTAAATTAAATAATTGAAAGAGAGAATAGGGACCAAACCCTCAGAAATTAAAACATTTCAAGTCTAGGGCGAAGGCAACTTCAAACTTGGCTAGGTGTGTCTAGATCTTTTGAATGGGAATTTTGTATGTAAAAAGGTTGGTTTAGAATAAGAGAGAGAGAGTAAGAGTAATCAAGAGATTCTTGATGAGAATTGGTGAGAAGAATTGATAAAAATTGATGATAATTGATGATTGAAAACATAATTTTAAGAGGCTATGTATAGAGAAAATTAGTTGGATGGATAAAAAAACGAATCAGAGTTTCTACGAGAATACAACACGATTAGCGCCAGACACTTTGGGTCACGTATGGTATTACTTTTAAAAGTGTTACTATAAACCCTTTTATGTAACGTTGTTTATATTATTAGTATCATTTTTATAGTGTTACTTTTAATTCCTTATGTAACACTTACTAATCTTTAGTAACATTTTTCAATCATGTAGTAACACTTTATCTGACATTGTGCATCACTTTTGCAAACTTAAGTAACACCTTCTTCATTATTAGGTAACACTTTTCAATCATTTTTCCATCATTATTATTATATGCACCGGTTTTTTTTAGATAGGTTAGTGCCCTTTATGCCAAAAAAAAAAACTTTTTGCTTTTTTTCACTAAAATTGATAAACAAACCAATGTATATAAATAAACTTAGATTTTATTATAAATAAATTCTTGTAATATTACAATTTCATTGTGTCAAAATAAAAAATTATTACAATTTCATTAAAATAAAATACAACTACAATGCTTAAACAATGCATAAACACGATCATTCACATCCTCCTTCCGCTGCCGCCTCCCTTTTTGTGAGTACTGTCTGTTGGGGTGGGAGTCATATCCTCTGGAATGTAAACACAAGTGCATCAGCCAAGGTTAGTCAAATAAAATGGAGATGCTAACCACACTTACAATAATTTTAGTTCATTAATTATTCACTACAATCTATGTTCTGAAAACCTACAACTATCACAGTTATAAGAAAGTTAAGGTTCAAAATGACAGCCGCAAATAAGTATGAAAACCCTTCACCTTTATAGCTTCCCAGGATTTGATAGTTAGTTGGATAAAGAGTTAATGAATATAGGGTTGTTATGTCCTGCCAAAAAAAAGAGATTTATGTTAGAAGCTCAATTAAAGGATGAAAAAGTATCAAACATAACATATTGACCAAGTTATTTTACCCACTAAGAGATCTGAGACAGTACATAACCAAAATCCAACAAATCAGCAACTATTTGAATTTTTTCGTACGTGATCGAACATCGTTCAATATTCAGACTTTAAAGTCCTGCGTAGTAAGACCAAGAGAATTGATTTGAGTATTGATTCATGGAATTACGAAAACAATATTAGAACATATAAAAAAGAAAATTTTCACCTTTGCAGGTATCCAATATGGTGGATAGGTAAGTTCCACAAGCAGATGGTTTACTGATATCTTTAGAACTTCTAATCGACTAAAAAGAACGGGGCACTCACAAAATCTTACAATACAAAAGAGAATGATATATATAAAAAAAAATCAAATGTAGACTAAAAAGAAAAGTGTACTAGTCAAATTGATCAACAAAATTGCCCGGTAGGCTCCTCTAGTCTCACAAGTCACAACAAACTATCTCAAGGCCCTTGACAGTTGATCGTATAGAAACTTCCTTTTGCCTTCCCTTATAAATTAGAAGTACACAGATAAAACGCTAAAAAGGCTACTAGGCCTACTACCACCAACTTGACTCACAAATGTTAGAAATCAAAATTCTTTGCACTAATTATTTCACAATTAAAATTTGCAAGTAGTGAGCCTCGTGGTTCACATTTTGTTAATCACACTATCTTAATTCCAAAATTCCTTCAGTATTGCTTTGTGATTTTGACTTTTGATATATTTGGATGATAATGATATAATTTATATTAGCTCATGAAACTATGTATATTTGTAAATTCATTATGTAGAAGCTAACAATTGTAGAGTATTAAATCAATAACTAATTGGTAACTCTAGGTGCAACAAGATCAGATTACGGAAATCTGCCCAATACTTTAAGAAAAAAGTATGTACGTATGACTCATTCTCTACCAAAAGAGAATTGTACCTTCAAAAAAATCATAACAAGTATAACTCAAACGCCATACTTACTCTAAAATTCTAAATTAGAACACTGACAATAGATAAACTAAACGTACACTTCATACCAAATTTTTGAACTAGTAAAGAGCAATTATACAGAAATAAGGAATTATAGATTTGTGTATAAAATGAACTACCATACTAGATTAAGAGGATATAGTCACATTCAAATTATGTTACGATTGCACTAAAAGTAATTTTGTAATTTTTGATACATAGCAATTCAAATATGCCCACACAATCTTTTTTGTTAGTTTCATGAGATATATTTCTTTTTTATTTAATGAATAACGATAAGTAATAATGAATTAATTAAGACCCATGTTGTATAAATATTAACATTAAATGCATATCTAGTCATGATAATTTCCCTTTAGGATCTACATGGTTCAAAATGTGATACAAGAAACTTTAGATGGTAAAATCAAATCTGTCAAAGGCAATTTTGGCCAGCTCTACATGCATTTCATCTTTAGCATTACTAGTCATTCTACTGCATCAATCAGACAACCAACTTATGTAACAATATTTAGCTTACCTCCACTACCATCAATCAACAACATGTTGAACCAACATTTATCATTTTCTATTTAGAAATAAACCATATCAACTGCAAAGAGAAAATGCACAAACTAACATATGATTAATCAATCAATTTAATCGCAGACAGAACAAAACTACTAGTTAATCACACCCCACAAATAAAAAATTGTCAAGATTATAACTTTTATTAAAAATTATGAAAACCCAAATCACAAAACTTCAAGCAATAGCAAATAATTGGAAAATTAAAGCAGAAAAGGTAAAATTTGTAACCTAATCACCAACTCTCTAGCGAGTGACGTTGTTGCTAAATTGAAGGATAGTTCCAGAACATTGTAGACCAGGATAGTTCCAAAGAGTCCTTCCTCCAAATGATATTTGCACGTTTAAGCATAATTGCTTCAATTTTGATCAAAACTTTATCGTCTTTAATTTGGGGGTCTTCTACCTCTTCCATGGGCTTGCAACTAATGCATTCATTATTAATCCTTCTACGAATCGCCAATTTCACCAATTTGCATGGAATTTTGAGGAAAGCCTATTAATAATATATACCCAGAAATGATTGTTAGCACTTAGAGCTCGCTAATTTAATCATACTGATCCCTTAACTAAAATTCAATTATTAGAGTTAGAACCCTAAAATCAACACTCAATTCAATTACAAACTACCTAATTCAATATATTAATTAAAATATGAGAATTATTTACAAAACCCCCAATTAAGGAATCAAGCATAATCTACCCCCAATTCAGATTCAATCATAAATTAAACGCTAAACCCAATTATTTACAATCACAAATTATCAATTCATTCATCACAATTATAAAAAAATTCGAAAGCTTACCTATACAGTACTTGTCAAATATATCAAAGAAAATCCAATGCATAATTGTAAATTTAATTTATTAAATAGGAACAACAAATTAAGAAACTATAATGTTGACATCAAAGTATCAAACAACTTGATAGGAAAACTCATAGTCACGCATCATTGCGATTAATATGAAAATGAAGGCAACAATGTAAAAATTCCAAAAATTATGAATATAGTATAGAAATTCAACGATTGAAGAAGAAAAACAAACCAGACCTAGAAATCGTTTCTTCTTTATTATTTTGACTGTCTTTTGCAACATTTCTCTAATTTATTGAAGCGATGAGAAAATTTCATTGATCTCGTTGAAAATCAAGCCTGAATTTCATAAATAAAGATGAATGTTTCGAAATAAAATCACAAAATTTTGTCAAGCCCTGGAATACCAAGCTGGAGGAGAGAAAAAATGAGAATTGCAGAAGTAAAATCTCATAAAACTCTAGAATACCAAGCTAGAGGAGTGAGAAAAGGAAGGGGAAAAAGAATTTTTGGCCGGCGATGGTTGCGGCAGCTGCGACACTGCGGCTGAGAGATTCACCAAATACAGAAAATGAGGGGAGAAGATACATTAAACTGAAAAATTAAATACCAGTAATTAGAAAAAAAGACTATAGGGCTCCGATTAATTTTTAATTTGTATCAGTATTAACAATGTTCATTTGTATAAAATCGCTATGTGTTACTACTAAATGATACCTAATATCAAAGTGTTACTATAAAGTGTTACATAATATTAATGTGTTACAAAAAATGTTACCTAATAATACAATGTTACAAAAGTAACAAAGTGTTACGTAAAAATTAAATAATCTTGAAATTTTAAAAGTGTTACCAATGGATGTTACTTAAGTTCACTTTTGTAGTAGTGTAATAATCAGTTTCACGCGTTTTGTTTTTATAATATCCTTTGATACATACGTCCAAAAAAGGCATATAATATGTTGTTGGAAAGCTCTTGAAGTCTACTTTACAACACAATTCTAATCTCATTTATATCTTTTTCGTTATAGCTCGGATTTAATATTATAATATATCATTGGAAAGATAATTTCAAGATCTATCCAACCATATAAGATCTAGATAAAGATTATGAAGCATGAAAATAAAATCTGAATATATTCAACTTCGTACAAAACAAGGATTCTAAAAAGGAGTAGATTTATTAAATTTCAAACTCTTTAAAACATAATTAAATTAGGAATTAAAATAACTTTCTAGAATATTCTAGAAAACTATAATCAATCCTAATAGCTGTATGAATGATAATTAATAATAGGCCTTCCTCTAGATCATTGGGCCGCATATAAAAAGCAAACTGGGCCCAGTTTAGTATTTTGGCCATAACTTCCTCATTATTCATCGAAATTGGGCTTATAATATATCGTTGGAAAGGTCTTTTCAAACCCCATCCACTTACACCATTATTGGACCCTTATCATAAACCAAACTAAACTAGAATTCACGTTTTTCATAAATAAGGTAAGAAAAGAAATATTTTCAAAAAACAGAAAGAAAAGATATTTTAATAAAAACATCCTCATCACTAGATTTTTCACACTTTCGCTTTATTCGATAATCAAATGACGTGAAAGGTATTCATCACTGGGTTTGGTTTTGGGGAGACACATTTGGGTCTCTACAATCACAGAATTACTTTTCAAGAATATTTCATGTCTCATCTACTCATCTTAATTAAATGCCGATCACTCAAATTGTTAAATAACCAAGAATCCTCCCCAGTGGAGTCGCCAAATTGTAGGCGTCGTTTGAAGTGCGCCTACTTTAGCACGTTGTTAATATGTTCGGCACTCGTAGGAAGTGTGAATTGACATAATATGATTGAGGATAAGGAAATTAGGGAGCCGCAAACAAGTTTTTAAGGAACTTGTGTAAACCGTTCATGGATCGTTTAAGGTAACCACGATAAAGGACAACGAAAGGCAACAACAATTGACCCGTGAAGGTTACATCCCATTCATAATCCATGAGATTACTAACTCTGTATGGTTCAGAACCACGAAAGAAGGATCAGGAATGATGGTACCAAGTGAGTCATGGAGTCACATTCGCCCATATTGGCCTCTACTCGATTCTTATAGTGAAAAGTGATCCCTGCGATCTCAAAGGCATGCAAACAAAATATTTAATTTGCTCCAAACTATTATTAGGCTAAATTGGTTGAATATTAATGCAACATATAATTCTAAAATATCGTGACCACTTGATTAAATAACAAGATGAGAAAGGAACCTAAACCAGTCGTCCAAATTATCTTATTAGTCGTGATTTTGAATTACATATTCCCTTTAAACATGCAATATGGTGATCAATAATAATAATATAATAAACATTAATAATGGAAGAAATTTAAAAATAAATCTAACAATATAAAATCATTAGAAAAATAATAGAAGTAAAAGGAACATGATTCCTTGCTTTGATTTTGCATTTTTGTAACTATAAAACAATAAACGAGTTAGTAACTTGAAGGAAATAAATAAAACAATTATTAAAATTAAATTAATAGAGTTAATTTGGGGCAAATCCCTCAAACAATTCTACCTTTCACGCCATGTTTAAGGACGAAATCTCGGGTGAAGTACGGACACCTTGGAGTGCTTAAGGGAATTATTTTTTAATAATATGGTAGGCTAGTGTTTAGCCTATAGCATAGAAGAGAACAGAGAATGTTATTTGATGCCCCGAAAAACAGAAATGTGGGGGTATTTATAGGGAAAATGAGCTGAGGGAACACGGAACCCTAAAAAGATAAAAACCCTAAAAATAATATCGCGGCACGTCAACTTTATGCCGCGACACGACAAGGAATTCCGTGACACGGGGGAAAATAGTGTGATGCGGGACAATTCAATGTGACATGGGACAGAAAAAAGGCTACAGAAGATAAAAACGCGTTTAGGGATTACGCGGAGAAATCACGAAGTAATCCCGTGTCACGAGATGGGCATTGTGACATGGTTAAATATGTAGTGACGCAGCAAGATTTCCCGTGACGCGACACCTGTTTCTGTGACACGGAGGATTTGATTTCCATTTTTGCGTCCAGATACATTTTAACCCTAATTACCCTTAGCATTTCTAAGTTTTGTTTCATAATTTTGGGCTATTTAAGTTTATTATTTACTAATTCTACTAAAATAATAAAAAAAATATGTAATGAATAAAAGGTTTGGGCCAAAATAAAAAAATATGTAATGAATAAAAAATTAGAACTGAATCAATGACTATTTTATGAATTGACTTTGATTTTATTGAATTTTAAGCACTCTCGGGATTAAATACTCAGCGCAACCAATAATGGCAGTGAAGGGTTTTTCATCATCAGGTTTGGTTTCGGGGAGACATTTTTAGGTGTCTACAAGCGTGTTGATCGGATTTGATAGGAATGGTGTCCTTCGAACATGTGCATTATTTCGATAGAGGGTTTAGAGCTATTGGAAAGCTATTTATTCAATAAGTTCAATTGATTGAAATGCCTAGGTTGAGGCCGCTTCGAGCAACAATATTAATGTATAATTAATATTACAACTTAATCTTGACTGAATCCTTCGGGTCACTCCTAACCAATTACGATTCGACACGACGAATTAATCCAAATGGGAATTAATTAGTCATTCGAGTATTGTGAACAAAGACGTCAAATTCCGAGCATAGAGCGTCCCAACCGAATCTTAAAAGTCAAGCCAAAATTTAGGAATTGGTGAGACGAGCAAATGCTTCAAGTAACATGTAACAACCCTAGCCGCGCAAAAGGCTAAGAAAGCGCGCCAAATAAAAGTGCGCCATGTGACAACGCCATGTGGAAGCCTCCAAGTGGTACCATGCCATGATGGCAGCTACCAAGTGGCAATGCGCCATGTTGGCAGCCACCAAGTGGCAACGTGCCACATTCGCAGCGCCATGTGGCAAGGGCCGCGGACCCGGGTGATGGGTCATGGATGCGGGCCAAAAGGTGGCGGCCCAACCGAATCCATCTTGGGGATAAAGGTTAGGTGCCACATGGTTAGCTCACAATGGATGTGAGTTGCCTTGGGGGCCAAGTGAGGAAGTGGTCCTCACTTAACCATGTGACACTTGTTACTTAGTTAGGAATTGAATTCAACATTCTTTCCATGTGGGATCTTTTTGTGAAAAATTAAAGTCTCACATTGATAGATGAGTGGAATTCACAAGGAAGCACTCCTTATAAATAGCCAAGGAATACCTTAGGATTGTTCACTTGAGTTAGAGGTCAATTAGGCATCTCCAGTTGAGAGAAACTTATAAGCTCATTAATTACTCGGGTAGTCCTTTTGGTCAGACTTGGCTAACCTCCAATTAGTAGA
The DNA here is from genome assembly GCF_001683475.1 of Chenopodium quinoa. Taxonomy (NCBI): domain Eukaryota; kingdom Viridiplantae; phylum Streptophyta; class Magnoliopsida; order Caryophyllales; family Amaranthaceae; genus Chenopodium; species Chenopodium quinoa. The sequence continues at coordinate 307,295 of NW_018743943.1, read as the reverse complement.
CCGGTTGGGTAGCGTTGTGGGTGGACTTCGTCGGAGGACCTCATTATTTGTGAGGCTCGTATTTTTCAAGTACGAGCTCCATCCGGTTTAGCGAAGCACGCTACCAGGGTAATTTAGTCTTTTCTCTATTCTTGTTATTTATGCATTTTTTTATATTAGTTGTGAGTTTGTTCTTGGGCTTGGGTTTTATTTTCGCAATGAGTCGGACTCATCGAAACTCAAACAAGATTAGCCACCTAATTTAGTTACTAGTTTACGCATTTTATGCATTTTTACTTGTTTATTGTTGTAAAATGCATGGGCCATTCACATATAGTGAATGGATGAATGGAATGTATATTCTCCCATAGGTTTTAAGAAATGGCAACTAGTATAGCTCGATTAGGATAGAAAATACGGACTGCGTTCGTGATGTATTTTTGTATATCTAAATACGGCCTGCAAACCATTACGTATTTTTGTACCTTAATATTTATATTAGTCCTAATCGTAGATACTAGTAGTTGCATTATTTTGGTTATGTCTTGAAGATAGAGTTTCTTGGAAGAAAAAGCCTGACAAGGATTGGAACAAGGTCGTCATCTAATTATCCCTAAGTCAAACTAAATTTGTAAACGATTAACAAACCTTATACGAGTATAGAGGCAAGCTAGGGGTCGAACCCAAAGGAATGAATCAAAGCCATGTTATAGCCTAATGTTAAGCTAAATTCAAGAGTTGTCAAGGGTTGAGTATGGTAACTAGGATAACAAGAATCGAGAATTTAAATCAAATTGCCAAACACTAGGGATATACGTTCCATATGCAACCTTAACAATCATGTTAATTGATAGATCACCCAATTGATTCAAACATTGCAAGGGACAAACAATAGTTGCAATCACAGGAATTCAAAGATTACCTCCTATAAACCAAAATAGGGTTAACTATGAATGATTAACAAGGAGAATCATAATCAAATTCAATCAATTAAAGCAATTCCCAAATCAATTGTTTGTGTCATTGGAACTTGCAATGCAATCTAGATTAATCTTATAGGTTGATCAATCCTAGTCTAATTAATCACATTCACAACTATGTCAACCACTTTAATTGCAACAATAAATCAATCAGGATCATCAACTAGCAATAATCATCAATCAAGCATGCATCCCCTTCTTCCTAGCAACTAATCTACTCACTAATTATGGTGAAATCCAAACCTAAAACAAATTCAATCACAAACACATTCATTTCAAACTAAATCAAAAGGAATTACAATTAATCAACTAATTCTCAAAACTAAATTAAAATCCAAACCAAACATTCAAGCATAAAAGTAAAATGCAATTGTAGAAAATTTAAAGGAAATAAATCTTACAAACTTTGATTGATATGAAGAAGAATCATAAACTTGACTGAAGAAACAATGTTGAATTACAATTCAAATCCAAAGATTACAATCTCTACTTTCTCTCTAACTTCTCTCTAGTTTCTCTTTCTAAAAACTAAGCAAATAAAATATTATCTAAAAGTTGGCCTTCAAAAGGATTAACAAGAGTATATATAGACAAAGAAGAAAAACTGATCGGTCGCGCCCTCTCACTGAAGACTCCGCAGGCGCGCAGAAATGGGTACGGAACCCATAACTAACTCCACGGGCAGTCTGGACAAAACCCACGCCCGCGGGTACTGTATCCCTCGCCCGCGGCATCGTCACCCGCGCCTTTGGCTCAGGGCGCGGAAAAATTCCCTATTCCAGGTGAAGCAGGGGTTGCGGTCTCTCTAATCGGAGCTCCCTCTCCAAAATCTCCGCGCCCGCTGCTAGACCGCGGCTAGAGCGCGGAGTGTTCCTGCCAAAAATCACAAAAATGGTGCACAATCCCCGTGCCCTCGGCCCATAGATCTTACGCCCGCGGCAAGGAGAAAATGTAGAGAGCCCTCTCCAAGCCTTCTCCATAAAATTTGAAACTCCTTTGCTTGGCTCTTGTTTCTCCACTTGAATCCTTTGCAAAGCTAAGTCTTTAGGCACCTACAAAAGAAACCAAAGAGAGAAAATAGAAAAGAAAAAGAGCAATATAAAAGGAAAACACGAGGAACAACACATAAAGGAAAGTAAAACACAAAGAAAGAAGAAATAGAGAAACTAAAGGAGAACTAACCAAAATGACAAAGGAAATGCATGAAAAATATAGAGAAAATATCCTAAAACACTACCCTATGAGTGCCATAAATGACACTCATCAAATTCCCCCAAGCTAGACTTTTTCTCGTCCTGAGCAAAACAAAGGCTAAAAAGGAATAAGGACGGTATATTTAAGAAAAAAGAGAGTGAAGAAGAATATACACCAAGACTCACTATCGTAGGAACCACGGTTGTTTTTAGCTACAACAAGCCCTTTAAACCCCAAAGTCGCCTATAAGGACAAGTGAGGTCTCATAAGGGTTTCCTAAGAGTTTGACCCACAACTCTTTGAAATAAAATGAGGAAAAATCATTTAAAAATAAAAGAAAGTAAAACAAAAGTTGAAACAAATAGCTCTTTACAAGGGCTTTCACAAATAGTCAAATGCAAATGCATAAACACTTTTCTATAAGGAATGGGTATGCATGCTTCAAAAAATTTATGGTTGATTGAAACATAAGGTATGCTAAGCGTAGAGAACTACTGAGGCGCATTCCACTTTCATCCCAACCAATCTAGCCGCGTTCTCCCTACGGTTTCAAATCTTCCCTTAGTGAGGGTCCCAATGGTTCCTCGAAGGAACCGGAAAAAGAGTAGAATTTTAGGGTTTCCTAACATCTTGACCTTGCATCCCTTTTCCTTAGGCTTTTACTCATAATGCCCTCCCTCAGTATATGACTCAACCACTAGGTTGAAAGGACTTTCCCAAAGGTTGTAATGTAAAGGAAAAATGTTAGGGGTAGGCTAAAATTTTAAAAATTTGGTTGTTTCCCTAAAAGTGAGGAAAAGAACAGGCCCTTTCTTATAATCACAATCAAGTAGTCACCAAACAAAAACAAACTAACACCCCCAAACTTATTCAAAGCTATATCCACAAGTATATATACAAAAAAAGATAAAAGGAAGTATTATCCTCAATGCTTGAAAAGAGACAAGAAATTACATCAAAATATTTTTGGATTTTCTCATATTCCACTTTTTTGTTTTCTTTTCGTTTTTTCATCAATAACAAGATAAATGTCCATGCCTCTTAAACGTAGGACGGCTTATACAAATTTGAAATTGCATTGTCCTATCCTTTTGTTTTACATTGGACGACTTTTACTTATTCATTTGCCATTATTCACACATATATCACAACTTAAGCTTGTTTTCAAGAGAACCAAATACCCAAACCTCTTCACCATAAAATCCAACAGTAATGATCAATTGCTTCACAAAAACTAATAATGAAAACGAAAATGAAACAAAAGGTTCAAGATCTAAAGATGTGGTTTGAAAAGAAGGGGAAAAGGCTCAAATGGTTAGCAAGATGGCAAATTTCAACCAAATGAACTAAAAAGAAATAAAAATCCTAGAAATGAAAAATTACCTCCCCGAAAAGATGCCTTTGTCCTCCCTAGTTAGTTTGGTCAAGGATCTGATTTGGACATTTTTACCCAATCAGCTGGTCCAATCCGAGCCAGCCATGTGTCACTGGACGTGGCGCCACCTTGGCCCCTCCAGATGGTGACACGTGGTAGATAGATTTGGCCCCTTGGAAATGGCGGCTTTCAAGGCCCAAATCCCAAGGGGCCCCTACAAAAACAGTGTGCCCTTTCCTAGGGCACAATACCCTAGAAAGGGCACACATTCCTAGAGCCCTATAAATAGGGAACATTCCCCCCATTTATGAGGGCATATTTTTGGGACAACCTTTATGACATAACCTTGATTGAATACTGTAGACACCCATTTGTGTCTCCCCAAAACCAAACCCAGTATTGAGTACCTTTCACGTCGAATCATAATCGAATGAAGTGAAAGTGTGGAAAGTCTAGTGTTGCGGAAAGTTTTATTTTCTTTTCTCTTCTCTCTGTTTTTGAAAACTTATATTTAAAAAAACAGCCAATCCATTTTGGTTGGTCCACGATATGGGTCCAATAGTAGTGTAGTTGGATGGGGCTTGCAAAGACCTTTCCAACGATATATTATAAGCCCATTTCCGATGAATATTGAGGAAGTTATGACCAATATACTAAACTGGGCCCGGTTTGAGCTTTATATATGGCCCAATGATCTAGGGGAGGGCCTATTACGATTTATCATTCCTAATGCAATTAGGAATGGTTTTGGTCTTCTAGAATCTTCTAGAAGGTTTTTGTCATTCCTAATTCAATTAGCATTGATAAATTGACTTTTATTGACTTTTCAGAGTTTTAATCAAAATCAAATAGCATTTTCGAGGAAATTATACGATTTTATCCTCAAGTACGAAAAACTTATCTGATTTTCGAAAAATGCGTTAAATTTAAGCTTGGCGTCTGACCCCAGGCCTTGGCGCCTGGAACCAAGCCCGGCGCCTGGCGCTAGCCATTGGCGCTAGTGTTGGTGCCTGGCGCTAGCTAGCCAAGGGTGGCGCCAACTTTGTTTTCTGTGCGTCAGACTCTGTTTTGTTTAATTTATCTTTTTGGCAAATTTTCTCTATAAATATCGTATTAAAAACTCCGTTTTCATGGACTAATCATTCACCAATTCTCCTCTTTCACAAGTTTTCATCTACAATTAGTGTTAATTAGCATTCATTCATCTTCTTTCTCTTTTTTCTAAACTAGCCTTTTCTCAAATACAAAATTCCGCATTCGCAAGACTTAGATACACCTAGCCATATTCGAAGTTGCCTTCGCCATAGACGTGAAAGGTTTAATTTCTGAGGGTTTGGTCCCAAATCTCTATTTCAATTATTTAATTTAATTGTTTTGATTATTATTTTCCTTGAAGTTAAAAACGTGTGTATTTTGTAATTAGAAAGAGCTACGAGGCATCAAAGTATGTACTTTAATTGATTTATTGATAATATGATGTAGAAATCATGTTTATATTGTTATTATGATATTCCTAGTATCATGTCTAGGGTAATTATAATATCAAATATGCTTAATATGATTCCTACGATGCTTCCTACGTTCTTCCTAATATTAATGATTGTTAGTATCATGTTAGGGCTACAGATTTGATTTTTATTGCTTAGTGACATGCTAGGGTTTGTTATTAATCTTGTTAGTATCATGCCTAGGATCTTGCTATTATGCTTTAATATTAACATGAACATGATTATGATTATAATTGTTATAATTTATGATGATTATGGATGTTATTATTATTATTATTATTATTATTTTGATGATGATTATTTTATTTTGATGATATTATTATTATAATTATTATTCATAATTATTATTATGTTGCTTGATGCTTATTTATTGTTATTGCTTGATCACACCTTTTATGCATGTTTAAAGGGAATTGGTACTTGTAATCACGCTTAATAAGATATTAATAATCTTGTTTATGGTTAATGTGATTATAATTCGAGTGATCGCCAATAATAGATTTATTTGTTCATTAAATTCAACCAACATAGATTAAACAAGTTTAAGGTTAATCCTATTAATTGCATGTTAATTAGAAAGCGCACATGAATACGATCAGAATAAAGTAGAGGCTTATTATTAGGGCAGGTTAAATCTCTTTTAGGTTGGATTTGTACCTTCATCCCCAAACCCTTATTTGGTTCTAGACCTTATGGAGTTGACGATCTCTTGGATCGTTAAGGGGTGTAACCTTCACCTCGTGAACGGTTTACAAGTTCCTAAAACTTGTTGGCGACTCTTTTGCTCTATCTTCTTCCCTTTTGAATGCCACCGTACTTTAGTGTATGATCACAGTGGGGTTCAAGCTAGTGGGATTTTAAAGCTTGAAATTATTCCCTACAGTTTTTGGCAAATCCACTAGGGAGGATTTCTATTTTAATTCCTGAATTTGTTTCGGCAATGATTTAGAATGAGTGGATGAGACTCGAAAAGTTCTAAGTATTTCATGTGCATAATTTTGATTCACATTATTGTCATATGCATAAAAAAGATCTCATTGGAAAGACCATCCATAATGAGTTAAAAACATAGGATTTTACACGTAGGAAATTTGAGAAATATCTTTCACAACTAGGACTGAAATAACACCGCGCGAAACTGGAAAATTTTATCGAGCACAGAAAGCTGCTGAGGCATGTGGGAAGTAGCGTCAGGGGCCAGAGCATTCGCGCCAGCATTTTAACCGTAGCGCCAGACGCCAGTATTGGCGCCAGGCGCTATAGCTAAAAGCTGGCGCCAGTCTCTGTTTGCTGGCGCCAACCTCCCCCAATACCGAGCCAGAAATATGCGTTCTAATTTCGATCGGTTTTTCGTATTGTTTGCTCGATCCTACTTCCTGATTGAATTTTTTCTCACTTTTCTGAAACCCATATGTGTTCTACTTATGGACATAACCCTCTGGGAATTCATGCTCCCTTACCCGATTGAACGCTCCGTGCAACAAAGGGTACATCCGAGATGTTGAATTCACCGAACCATGGAAGCGAGTTTTTTCTAAAACTCGCGGTGTCCCATCCACTCGCGCCAACCCTTCACGGTTAGGCTTCCGCGCGGTGCATCTGGACAATTAACCATGGACCCTCTATTGACTAAACCATATCCCGAACTTTAGAGAACTAGAGCCATGGTTAGGTTGCGAACTCATTGCATCATATTGTGCCTACTTGACTAAGTGTGCATTATTTGCTGTGCATATATGTTCTATCTTAACCGTTTGTTGACTTGTGTTGAGACTAAAAAATTAATGACTTAAAGAACTTTGTCTATCTATTTAAATAATTAATTAATTTGAGTCATTAAAGTCTAATATTTTATTCGGAATTGACCTAGTACGACTTTAGGCATACCCTAATTGACTAATAACACCGAAAACAATCCCAGATCGAAGCTTCTGTCGTTTGGCCGACAGTTCGGATTATTGGTCGAGTCATCACCTAGTGTCTAATTAACCAGTTTGCTAATTAATTCGGTTAATTTTCGCTGTCAATAACACCTTGTCGAGTCATTAATCGAGTCTTAGTCACATAGTCTAGCCACATGGTCATGACACGAGTCTTAACATGTCACCTACACTCACTAGTCTTAGCACACACTTTGAGTATATGTCACCTTGACCATGTCTTAGGTTCATGCATGAGTCGGTTTTCCGTCATTTGAGTTGGGGGTACATTCTATTCCTAATTTTTCATATCCCTCCACCTCCATCATTCTTCTTCACATTCTATTCCACCTTTCTTCATTGCCTTCATCCATTGCATGTTGAGTAAATCTTGAGTCAAATAATTAATAAGAAATATCCCCAAATTCCTTTTCCACAGTACTTGGTCGAAGAGAGAAGGGCGATTAATCAAGGACAACCTCTTTATTCAAATTTCACTTTTCGATAAACCGATTCGTCAAAAGAGGAAGGCTAAAAGGATAATGGAAAGTCAAGAGGAAGTCAATGAGCTTAGGAACCGACTAGTTACCATGACTGAAACACTGAAGCTCCTCACCCTCAAGGTCGATGATCACGTGAAGAAAATACAAATGAACCTCATGCAAGAAAGTTTGAGGAAGCTATCTAGTGACTATAAATTTCAGGGCATAAGTTCACAAGGGGTCTCGCCGGACAAGGAACTTCTTCCGCATAAGTTCAACGCCACTGACATCCCTAAATTCAAGGCAACAGATAACCTTACTTCCATTTAAGAGCTTTTGAAACCATAATGAGTATTAAGGGTATCGATAAGAAGGTTTTCCCCTCTCAGTTCCCACTATCTCTTGAAACCGTTTGCCAACAATGGTTCTTCTCCCTAGACAAGGAGAAAACCTCTACCTGGGAATCGATAGTAAACGCTTTCTTTGATAGGTACAAGTGCAATATTCAAGTTGAAACCGATCATAGACAACTTGAGATGCTAAGATAAAAAGAGAATGAAGGCTTTACTTCTTTCTTTAATAAATGGAGGGAAACTTCCGCCAAGATGATTGAGGTCCCCACCGAAAAGGAGTCTGTGAGGATGTTTATCAAGAATCTCCAAGAAAAGTATTCAAAGCACTTAAAATATCAACACAACTTGAATACTTTCAAGGCCGTTTATGACATCGGAATTGAAATCGAAGACGACCTCGCAAAGCAAAAAGCTACTAACAATAGTAACCACGGTGGCTGGAAAGGAAAGAAGAGCGACAATCCTACTTCTTCCGAAAACGCCCACTCTAGTAATAATGTTAGTACCTTTGACCATAATGATGTCTTAGCCATGGACAATCAAGGATCTAAAAGGAAACCCAGGCGAGAGTTCACACCCATTGGAATGACCTACGATACTGCTTTCGATCATCTCTATGATCGAGGATTAATCAAACCTATTGGCCCTACCGAGGATCCAACACCAGAAAATCGATCTTCAAGATGGAATCCAAACTCCTATTGCAAGTACCATCGAGGAAACGGTCATACTACTGATGAATGCTACAGGTTTCAGAATCTCATTCAAGATCTCATAGAGGCAAATAAGATCCCATTGCCTTTAGCTAGCGAGAAGACTGGGTGATGATGAAGCTAATGACACAAGACAAGAGGCGAGCTTCAACGACAAGATTTCGTGACCTCTTTTTTCTATTTCTTTTTTATTTTACCCTCTCCCCAATAAGTCTAGCATAGGCACCTTTCTTTTCCTTTAAATTTATTTTGTAAGATCATTATTTATTTTCTTTTAATAAAATGAGCATTTATTTCCTTATATATGATCATTTCATTACATTGCATTCAAAAAAAAAAGGTCGAATTAAGCACAAGTTATACCAATGATTTGAGGCACCCCTTGTAGCCACGTCATATCTCCTTTCACCTTTCAAATATGCAATCCTTTCTTCATAAACCACTTTGAGCCTCGTCTAACGATAGACCTTTCTTTTTTCAACCTACATCTATCTATCCTGGGATGGGATGGTGTGCAACTTTTGCAATTCTAAAGAAATCTTGAGCAAATTCAATAAATTAAAATAGCAAAAATAAGCAAAAATAAATAAAAGTGCACAAAAGGGCAAGTGTTCCAATGTCTTTGATATGAAAATATCTTCGATAAGAACACGTCTCAGATTGCGTCTCTTATCGAGTGCTCGGTACCGTGCCTGAGAAACATGAATGCCAAGTGAGTAATAGATCGCATGATCGAGATTGCCCACACTTATAAAAATAAAATAGATGCTAAAACAAAAGAAAGAGCTAAAAAAGGAGTAGAAACTGAAGTATAAAAAACAAATATTCAAAAGCGAGGTTGCACACCTTGGGGGCTTATCTAGGGTCTTGAGCCTTTATCCCCTTCTTCTTCAAACCTTTAGCCAAACCACGTTACAACCCTTAAAAGACCTTTTTGAGGTATACACACACTTGTGCGAGGTTCGGCTAGAGCTACGTTCGACCTGATTCCTAACGGATACGTAGGTAACCTCACAAAGAGGTGCGGCCGTAATAAACATGCATTCATATTCGCATTCACACACTTGCACCATGATCATATCAAGGGATCTCCAATGCTCATCCCTATTCACTTAGAGCTAGACTTGGGGGCTTGATCCCTACATCATTAGCTTACCTAGCCTAAGAGTCACCACCATTGGACTCTTTTCAATAATATTTTCTCCACGCTTTTAGCCCTTGCGGCCTAACTTTAGTGTCACTTTCACACACATCACAGATACATGACCAAATATATTTCCCTTAGGAACCCTTTGTCATGAAATCTTAACACGACGCTGAAGCAGGCCTTGTCATATCAACATCACTCATCAATCATAATTGGCATTGCATCACAAAGTATGAAGTGCTTAGCCTCCGTGCCTAAGTTACTCAAATACTTTCAACAGTTGAGATAGCCTAGGATGGATTAATCCTTGCCCCTTGAGAGATAGTATCAAACAACATCTGACTAAACTCATTCAACATGCACCTTCAAAAACTTCGCTTCTTCTTTTTCACGTCTTTCTTTTTCGGGAGAAAGTCGGTACCCTCCACAAAAATGACGGAAAATTTTTGTTTTTTGCATTTTTCGAGTCGCACAATCATAATACAATGCACACACGAGTCATGTACACATTGAGTCATGTCGTGTCATATCACTTTGATTTGAGTCTAACACATGTGTCAAACAGTTTGAGTCGAGTCAACCTCGAGTCAGTCGATCATGTCGAGTCAAGTTTATACCTTGAGTCGTGTCAAGTAAATGAGTCAAGCAACGCTAAACCTTAGGTCAGCCCTAAGATGATTAAAGATTGGCAAAGTTCTATAGTCTAAAATAAATACAGGTGCAGCAGAATAGGGAAGGCCCTACTCCAATTCTTGGCTCCAGAGATATCTCAGCAGCGATAGAGCTCGAAGCCTCTCAGAAAGGTGATTTCGACCTCATGCAGCAATTTTGGGTTCCTTGGTACGCCAGTTAGCCCCTATAAGCAATTTGACATGATTAAGTAGTCAGTTTGATTACAATCGCAATAAGTGATTGACCTGATGAAAGATCGCTCATTTAGCTTAAGCGCCTAAGTATTGGCTCATTACAAACACCAAAGCATCGGTTCAAAAGCAAGCACTTAAACGACGATATTTCCAAATATGGATTGTCGCGCATTCTTATTAAACGACAAAGATTTCCAAATATGGATTGTCACCCCCAACTGACAATATTTCCAAAAAATGGATTGTCGTGCATCTTCTTCAACGACAATTTTTCCAAGATTGGATTGTCATCTCTGGCAAAGTTTCCAAGCGCGGATTGTCGTGCTCCTTCTTTGTTTGGCAAGTTTTTCCAAGTTCGGATTGTCATACATTCATTGTTCGTTGGCAAGTTTTCCGAGATTGGATTGTCATATACCCAGTTCCCTATGACAAAATTTCCCAAAGGATTTTTGTAGGTCTTTACTCATCATAAATTTCGGCAAAGGTTCCTCAACGTGGATTGTCATTCATTTCAGTAAGTGGCAAATTTTCCCGAAGTGGATTGTCGGCCTACTCTTTTTTGCAAATGTTCCAAGACGCGGATTGTCAATTGTGGCAATAATTTCCTAAAAGATTGCCGCATAGCGTTGGCAAATTTCCAAGGCGGATTGTCGCTTCATCGTGGCAACATTTCCAAGGATGGATTGTTACGTGGCATTGACAACTTTCCCTAAATTGGATTGTCATATATTACACAAGAGTTGTGTTGGCAACTATTCCCAAATAAAAGAGGATTGTCGACATACTGGTTCATAAGCAGCAAAGCGCCGACGTACTGGCATAGCAACATTAAGAGGCAGTGATCTTTTCGAAAACTATCGCAGCGGAAATTGGTGAACATATAAAAAAGAAGCTCTTTGTTCAGAGACGAGTGAACATCGAAACAACAAGGTGGCGTTCCCTAGATTGTGGAGAGTTGTCACAAACAACTGAGGATTGTTTCAAGAAAACCAATCTTCGATAGTATTCCCTTGGATATGGAATATTATCAATGCGGTTGAGGATTGTTTCAAGAGAAATAATCTTCGATAGTATTCCCTTGGACGCGGAATATTATCATTGCGGGGGAGGATCGTTTCAGGCGAAGCAATCTTCCAAATTTGGAAGCAGTTACGGGCGTAGCGGTTTTCAAGCGGGATGGCATTCTCTAGCTTGTAGAGGTCATCAAAACAATTGGTTACCCAGAGACGTGTGCTCGACGGTGCAAGATACGCGTTTCTTTTAACTCTTTTATCTGTTTAACTAACGCTAGTTTGCAGGTATCGGCGTTGCAAGATTGATTTAGGATCGCAGAACGTTCTGAATCATTCTCCGTCCCTATCGCTACTTTGACTTTTGTTTTCGAAACTTGCGTTTCTCCAAACTCAGTCAAAGTGGGGGCTTTTGTAGACACCCATTTGTGTATCCTTAAAACCAAACCCAGTGATGAGTACCGTTCAAGTTGAATCAGAATCGAATGAAGTGAAAGTCTGGAAAGTCTAGTGTTGCGAAAAGTTTTATTTTCTTTTCTCTTCTCTCTGTTTTTGAAAACTTATTTTTAAGAAAACAGCCAATCCAGTTTGGTTGGTCCATGATATGGGTCCAATAGTAGTGTAGTTGGATGGGGCTTGCAACGATATATTATAAGCCCATTTCCGATGAATATTGAGGAAGTTATGGCCAATTTACTAAACTGGGCCCGGTTTGAGCTTTATATACGGCCCAATGATCTAGGGGAGGGCCTAATATGCTTTATCATTTCTAATGCAATTAGGAATGGTTTTGGTCTTCTAGAATCTTCTAGAAGGTTTTTGTCATTCCTAATTCAATTAGCATTGATAAATTGACTTTTGTTGACTTTTTTCAGAGTTTTAATCAAAATCAAATAGCATTTTCGAGGAAATTATACGATTTTATCCTCCAGTATGGAAAACTTATTTGATTTTCGAAAAAAGCGTTAAATTTAAGCTTGGCGTCTGATCCCAGGCCTTGGCGCCTGGAACACGGCCTGGCGCTTGGCGCTAGCCATTGGCGCCTGGCGCTAGTGTTGGTGCCTGGCGCCAGCTAGCCAAGGGTGGCGCCAGCTTTGTTTTCTGTGCGTCAGACTCTATTTTGTTTAATTTATCTTTTCGGGTGATTTTCTCTATAAATATCGTATTAAAAACTCCGTTTTCATGGACTAATCATTCACCAATTCTCCTCATTCACAAGTTTTCATCTACAATCAGTGTTAATTAGCATCCATTCATCTTCTTTCTCTTTTTCTAAACTAGCCTTTTCTCAAATACAAAATTCCGCATTCGAAAGACTTTGATACACCTAGCCATATTCGAAGTTGCCTTCGCTCTAGACGTGAAAGGTTTAATTTCTGAGGGTTTGGTCCCAAATCTCTATTTCAATTATTTAATTTAATTGTTTTGATTATTATTTTCCTTGAAGTTACTAACATGTGTATTTTGTAATTAGAAAGAGGTACGATGCATCAATGTAAGTACTTTAATTGATTTATTGATATTATGATGTAGAAATCATGTTTATATTGTTATTATGATATTCCTAGTATCATGTCTATGGTAATAATAATATCAAATATGCTTAATATGATTCCTACGATGCTTCCTACGTTCTTCCTAATATTTATGATTGTTAGTATCATGTTAGGGCTAAAGATTGGATTTTTATTGCTTAGTGACATGCTAGGGTTTGTTATTAATCTTGTTAGTATCATGCCTAGGATCTTGCTATTATGCTTTAATATTAACATGAACATGTTTATGATTATAATTGTTATAATTTATGATGATTTTGGATGTTATTGTTATTATTATTTTTATGATGATTATTTTATTGTGATGATATTATTATTATAATTATTATTCATAATTATCATTATGTTGCTTGATGCTTATTTATTGTTATTGCTTGATCACACCTTTATGCATGTTTAAAGGGAATTGGTACTTGTAATCACGCTTATTAAGATATTAATAATCTTGTTTAGGGTTAATGTGATTATAATTCGAGTGATCGCCAATAATAGATTTATTTGTGCATTAAATTCAACCTACATAGATTAAATAGGTTTAGGGTTAATCCTATTGATTGCATGTTAATCAGAAAGCGCACATGAACACGATCAGAATATAGTAGAGGCCTATTATTAGGGCAGGTTCAATCTCTTTTAGGTTGGATTTGTACCTTCATCCCCGAACCCTTATTTGGTTCTAGACCTTATGGAGTTGACGATCTCTTGGACCGTTAATGGGAGTAACCTTCACCTCGTGAACGGTTTACAAGTTCTTAAAACTTGTTGGCGACTCTTTTGCTCTATCTTCTTCCATTTTGGATGCCACCGTACTTTAATGTATGATCACGGTGGGGTTCAAGCTAGTGGGATTTTAAAGCTTGAAATTATTCCCTACAAATACCAATCATTTTCTGAACTATCACTCTAAAGAAACAGCACGCCTGAGCATGGAATCCAAGCAGATAACCTTATTTTTGTACATTTTCCTCTGAACGCTTTGCTAACTTAATCTTCGGAGGCGGACCACCGACCAACAGGCGGTCTGTTTGTTTTGCTGGTACAGGCGTCCCTTGCTGGATCCAGTCTTAGTGTCGTAACTCTCCCGAGGGACAAAAAACCCCAAAACATTTGGCGCAGTCTGTGGGGGAGAGTACATCTAATATGGCTTCACAAGAGCCTGTACCAAATCCTGAGACCAATCGGCCTCCGGAAGACATAATGGTCCAGACAGACCATGACTTAGGGGACGACGCTGATGTCGAAACCTATATGGATCCTAACGGATCCCTCATCTCTAGACGCATCCGTAGTAAAGAAAAGCGGGAGCGTCACCATGATCAGGATGGGCCAAGTAAGGCTGCTGGACATCCAAGAAAGCCCTCAAGGCGGCCATGTGATCCTTCCTAGGCGGCAGGATCAACCCAATCACCCAAGACGAACTCATGAAACTCTTAAGAAGTCTCAGGGGTGAAATCAAGAAGCTTGCCACCACGAAGTCGCCTGCTCCTAGAAAGGAGGAGTCGGCAAGAAGCCAGCCCAGCCTGGTAAACAAAAGTCGGTCAGGGACCACCAGCCAACTCCTCATCCTGCCCCCAAGGAGAAGGCTCGGCCCCTATTTGACCTCTCTAGACTTCGTTTCCCAGAAATGGGAACAAGAAAAGCCATTCGGCACGCACAACCAGATGGTAGTAAGAAGACGTTCTCCAATGCTCGACATTACATCGACCAGAAGAGAACCCAGCTATCAGAGTCGGCCTCTACGTCGACCTACCATGATAGCTTTCAGAATACCTCCGTGAGGTATTCCTAATCTGTACATGAGATCCCTGCAAGCAGCCCTCGGGTTCAGTCTGGCCCTCATGTGATACAAATGGCCCCGTACATGGCTCCGTCATTGTACCAGTCGCCTGCTTTACCTTACATTCAACCTGCCTTCTTTGGAGGCCAGGCGGCATACGGCTACCAGCCGATGGATTGGCAGCTTAGGATGCAACACCTTTGAGATTAACCCTCTGCATTCTCTAGGGAATTAATCGAAGCCGAACAGCCAGCCAAGGTTAAAAATGTGTTAATTGGAGCCAATGATGGGACATCCAACTCTAAAGACCACCTGCTAGCATACACACACCTCATGTACTTACAAGGGTTCAATGATGCCGCATGGTGTCGTTGTTTTCTAGCCACCCTAAAGGGCATAGCCCAACATTGGTTAGGCAACCTGCCGGCTTATTGCATTAATAGCTTCAAGGCGCTTGCGTTCTTTTTTGCTTCAAACTTCTCTATGAACATCCCTGCCAAAAAGACAAGCCTTGATTTGGGCAATGTACAACAGGGAGATAGAGAAGGGTTGCGTTCCTATGTCAGGCGGTTCAATCTGGTGAGAATCCAGATTCATGGGCTGTCTGATGAGGTCGCCTACACAGACTTCTTCAAGGGTCTGAAGGACGGGTCTACTTTCAAGTACAAACTCGTCCGCAAACAAATTTTCACTTTGCAAGGAGCATTACGAGAGGCGGAAGCCTATATACAGGCGACCGAATTCTGCTCCTCCAACAAGCAGTCGGACTCAAAGAAGTCCGACTGACAAAAGGAGAGTCGACCTGCTCAACCGACTCCAAATCCAGAAGAGAGCAAAAAGAAAAAAAAACAAATTTGGGACGTTGATAACTTCGATCAACCGGCTCAGAAGAAGAAAAAAGAGTGGAAGTCGTACGTTTCAAGGTACGAGTTCCACAAGGACTGCTGCTCCATCCTCTTGGAGATCAAGGATTGGCTGACTCTTGAGAAGCCGACTCTTATGAAAGGTTCCGCTGAAAATCGAAACAAAAGCAAACACTGCCACTTCCATGAGGATGTCGGCCATGACACAAACGACTGCTTCAGTCTCAAGTGGAGCTTCATCGTCTAGCCGAAAAGGGACATCTAAAGTCCTATGTGATGCCAAAGTGACTTCTAAGGTAAATCCGGGGCAGTCCAAGAAGAAAACTTCCCAACCTGCTATTAGTACCAAAACAGATGAAGATCTGGTATATACAATAGCGGGCGAATTCGCCGGGGGTAGCCCGACTATTCGGGGCACCAAGGACCATCTGAGAAAGATGGTCAATTCTGTTGAAGAGGGAGAGGCGACAAGCACATACGCCTTCCCTGAAGTCATCATCACCGAACAGGACAGAGGCAAAGTCCGTCGGCCGCATGATGACCCTGTGGTCATTGAATGCAAAGTGGCCAACCACCTGGTTGGTCGAATTTTAATTGACACAGGCAGCTCCTCTGACCTCATCAGCCTCAAATGCTTATCCAATCTCAAGTGCAAACCGGATAGCATGACGGAGGTCTCTCACAACCTTGTTGGGTTTGGGGGAGGACTTGTGCACCCATTCAGACCAATTGATTTACCCGTCGGCCTGGGGAATAAGGGAAATAGTCGGCACATGACCATCCATTTCCTAGTGGTAGAAGAGCTCACAGCCTACAACCTCATCTTTGGCCGACCCACTCTGAACGAGTGCAAGACCGTCAACATTCCTGCCCTCATTCTGCTCAAGTATGAGAAGGATGATGGAACAGTTGGTTCCCTCAACGGAGACTAGAAGATGGCTCGAGAGTGTTACCTCTTGGACGTCAAGCCCGCAGCCGCATCAGCTGGTAGGGGAAAACAGACAATCGACCTTGATGATATCAAGGAAGATCCTTCGGCCACACCAGCCGGTAAGAAAAGAAAGACTGATCAGCTTGTGGTGGTCAAAAAAGAAAAGTAATAGCAATCACTGACCGGGGAATGGTTAGATGATCTTCATCCTCAGCCTACTGCCGAACACATTGATATCCCTTTGGACGACAGTCGGCCAGAGTGGACGGTTAATGTGTGGACGATTGCATTTGCTAAGCTAGGTGAGAGCCTGCACCAGCTGCTAAAAGAATTCAAAGACATTTTTTCCTTTGAAGTGGAAGAGATGCCAGGCATCAGCCCGGATCTCGCTGTCCACAAACTCGTTGTGGATCCCAAAAGGAAGCCCATTCGGCAAAAGAAGAGAAACCACGGCGAGGAGAGATGTCAAGCGGTAGCCGCCAAAGTAAAAAAGCTTTTGGATGCCAAGTTCATTCGGCAATGCAATTTCCTTGAGTGGGTAGCTAACGTTGTGTTAGTAAGAAAGCCGAATGGAACTTGGCGGATGTGTGTTGACTACACCGACCTCAACAAGGCATGTCCGAATGATAGCTATCCACTGCCTAAGATCGACAGTCTGGTCGATTCAATAGCCGGACATGCCCTGATGAGTTTTATGGACGCCTATTCAGGTTTCCACT
This sequence comes from Chenopodium quinoa, assembly GCF_001683475.1. Lineage (NCBI taxonomy): Eukaryota > Viridiplantae > Streptophyta > Magnoliopsida > Caryophyllales > Amaranthaceae > Chenopodium > Chenopodium quinoa. Next base: position 289,923 of record NW_018743943.1, on the reverse strand, counting down.
AGATCCCCCTGTGGAAAAAAGATCAAGAATAGACGGCATTCGTCACTGATTAGGGGTTATTCTGTTATACGCTGATGCCGTTTGGTTTGAAGTATGCGCCCGCTACTTTCCAGCGAATGATTAATACGATTATTATTAATCAAATTGAAAGGAATGTAGAGGCGTACATTGATGACTTGATAGTCAAATCCAAACAATAGGCGGATCATCTTGCTGATCTCCGAGAAACATTTGCCACACTCAGGCGGCACAAGGTCATGCTGAACCCAAAAAAGTGTGTCTTTGGTGTTGAGTCTGGGAAGTTTCTCGGATCCTTGATTGACCAAAGGGGAATAGAGGCCAACCCTGAAAAAATACAAGCGATAATCGACATGTAGTCGCCCCGTACTGTGATGGAAGTACAAAAGCTAACAAGTTGTCTGGCGGCCTTAGGGAGATTCCTCAGCCGGTCAGGTGATAAGTGTCTCTACTTCTTTAGTCAATCAAGAAGAAGACCAACTTTGAATGGGGGGATGATGCAGAGGTGGCCTTTCAAAAGCCAAAAACACATCTGCACTCTTTGCGGAGGCTTGTTAGACCTTTGCCGAAAGAGAAGCTCTTCATGTATCTAGCTGTCTCCGATCATGCCCTCAGTGCCGTTCTCTTAGCTGAAAGAGACGACATCCAGTTCCCGGTCTATTTCATTAGCCATGTTCTTAGGAATGCAGAGCTTCGGTACCCCATGGTTGAAAAATTTGGCCTTTCCCTTTACATGGCCATCAAGAAGATAAAACCTTACTTCTTGGCGCATGCGGTAGTAGTCTATACTGACCAAACGATCAAACGACCACTTACATCCTTGGAGTCTTCTAAACGAATGCTCAAATAGGCGATTGAAATACGAGGATTGGAAATCACTTACGAACCAAGGAAGGCAATAAAGGGGCAAGCATTCGCCGACTTTATTGTCGAAATGACAAGGCCGGTTGCACCGGACAAAATTAGCTAGGTTTGGAAAGTGTATGTGGACGGGTACTCCATAAAAATGGCTATGGTGCAGGGATTATCTGTCAGTCTCCTAAGGGAGATAAGTACGAATATGCACTACGGTTCAAGTTTCAGGTCTCTAACAATGAGGCCGAATATGAAGCCATGCTAGCCAACATCCGGTATTGCAAGGCGGCAAGAGAAAAGAAAATTGACTCCTGCTCTAATTCACAACTAGTCGTACTCCAAGTCAATGGAACGTACGAGGCCACCAATCCGGCGATGATAAAATATTTGCAGGCGGTCAAAAATGAATTTGGGACACTTGAGGAGTTTCATCTAAGGCAAGTGCCCAGGTTTTCTAACAATTAGGCAGATGCTCTATCCAAACTGGCATCATCCGCCTCCTGTGAAACGCTTCGGTCAGTTTTCTAGGAGGTCATGGAAAAGATAAGTATATCTAATGAAGACCCCATTGGAATTCTCGACCAAAGCTCAACCTGGATGGACAACATCCGGACATATCTTGCAGACGGTACGCTCCCTGATTCACCCCATGATGCGGCTGTTTTGAAGAAGCTAGTGGCAAACCTCGAGCTGAGACAAGGAGAACTCTTCAAGACTGGTTTTCTGAAACCTCTATTGAAGTGTGTTACCCTAGAGAAGGGTAAAGAAGTCCTTGAAGATTTGCATGCGGGAATCTGCGCCTCCCACATGGGCGGTAGGTCCTTAGCTGCCAAGGCCAGGCGGGTCTATTTCTAGCCAACTCTGGAGTCGGATGCAATGGAAATGGTTAAAAAATGTGACAAGTGCCAAAAGTTTGGCAAGCTCATCCATTGTCATGCTACAGAACTGATGGCCATCCACAGCCTAATACCCTTTGCTTATTGGGGAATGGACATACTAGGGCCTTACACAACCGCCCCAGGCGGCAAGCGCTATATATTGGTAGCTGTGGATTACTTTACCAAGTGGGTGGAGGCGGTAAAAAATATCAAGACTAAAGATGTTATTTCCTTCATATGGAGGAATATTATCACTCGTTTGGGGTGCTGATGTCTATGATTTTTTATAACGGTCCTCAGTTTGAGACGCCTCAGCTCAAGATTTTGTTGGGAGACAAGGGGGTCTCAAGCTTCTTCGCATCAGACGACCGGCCCCAAGAAAACGGCCAGGTGGAAGCCTTCAACAAGTTAATCTCAGATGGGATCAAAAAGAAAATAGAAAGAGCTAGTGGCCTTTGGGCGAATGAATTACCACACGTCCTTTGGGCCATCAGAACAACCGCAAAAGGGGCAACTGGAGAAACCCCATTCCTCATGGTGTATGGTGCGGAAGTTGTCCTACCCATTGAACACTATGAGCTGACCCTTAAAATCATGTTGTATGACAAAGATGCAAACTGAGAGGCCATGTGGCTAGCATTGGACTCACTTCCAAAGCGCAGGGGTAATGCTGCATTGTGCCATGAGATTTACCGTCTGAGAATGACTCGGCCTTACAACAAAAGGGTACACAAGCGTCCTCTCAAAGTGGGGGACTTTGTCCTAAGGAAAATGGAGGCAGTCGGTAGGGCGAATGAGCAGGGAAAGCTAACCCCAAATTGGGAAAGATCCTACCGAATCTATGATGAAGTAAGAGACGACACCTACTGCACGGAAGAACCAGACGGTAGGCGGCTACCTAGAACATGCAATGTACACAACTTAAAAAAGTACTACTTCTAAGAATTTTTGTAAATGTCTCAAAATTTTAATTAATAAAAATATGCCTTCATTTCCCAAACTTATCTTTTTACTAATTTTTGTAAATTATACTAGCATCGCCTGTACAAAGTGTAGACGACCACTATATTTGCAAAGCGTCTATCCCAACAGCAGACGCCTCAATACGTCTGAAGGAGCCGACTGCACCAAAGTAGTCGACCCTACGAATTTATTTTAAAGTTAGGTTCAACACTTAACGGCTATTCACCATTTTCAAAGAGGCCAATGGCCGGATATTAATAAAACAATAGAGGCTGACGACCAAAAATTGCTCCAACATGAGTATGATTGTCTGCTCCAACATGAGTCAGATAATTAACAACGTCCATTTGGGAGAATTCGTCGAGGAGAAGCATCTCCCATTTCGGTGGCACATTGCTATACTAATACATCAAACGACCTTACTGAATGCTAAGGCAGCATTCGCAGTTGTTTGAATTAATAGAAAGTGAAATGTAAAAGGCTGAGAGTTTTTCAAACTATTCTGGTACAATTGGAAAGCGGTCACAGTTTCATGATTAGAGGCTATCAAGGCATAAGGCCGGATGAGCCTGTTTTTGCTCTGGGGCAAGACAGGCGAAAAATTCTTTCTTAATCAAAAAGCTAAGTCTAAAAACTTAGCATATGTGGCTTTTGGCCAGATGCGCTTGTTTCTGCTCTAAGGCAGGATAGGTGGACATTTTTCTTATTAAGAAAGCGAGCTAAAATACTTAGCAGATTATTTACACAAAAAGAGGCCTCAGGCCAGATGTGTTTGATCTATGCTCTGGGGAAAATCAGGCGGAATATTTTTTTCTTTTACAAATAAGCTATGTGAAAAACTTAGCATCTATGCTCTACATGGCCGTCTATCGCTTGGTTTGGGGAAATCACGATAGTGATTAATTGATTTAGAAACCATGCATACTCTTCTAAGTATCAATAATTTCCAAGTCAATCAATCAATTCAACAGAAACCAACCGACATCCGTCCACGCGAAGAATATTCGCATGGGGAAAAACCATGCTCTGGTAAGTGTTGGCAGCCGTATCTTCCATATTTTCACCCGCCGGCTGCTCAGCATTTTCTCAATCCTCCTCGTCCCTCTGCTTGTCCCTAGATGAGCCCGATGAGGAGTCGAACTCTTCACCCTCAGCAGCAGCCTTAGCCACCTCCTTCTGAGCTTATCGAAGAAGGTCGGCATAGAAATCCTGGTTCGCTTGATCAAAATTTGATTTCCAAGTGTCATAGTCGGCACCCGGCTGTACCGCCTCCCATGCCATCCGCATGATGGCTTCATTATATTCATCATTTGTTTAACGAGGGCCTCTTTCTCCTTATCAGCTCGGGACTCAAAGTTGGCCTTCAGCTGCCGCTTCTGTTTTTCCAGGCGCTTCTCCAGGCCGCCAACCCGATCCTTGGCCCTCTCGGCCTCTTTCTTGACCTCTTGTAGAGGCTCAAGCTTTTCCTTCAGACCATTAATTTTGGTCTTAAGATCATTGATTTTGGAGCGAGCCGAATCCAAGTCCTTCTTTACCTGCAAGTTGGTGTCTGCCTAGGAATACATCATATCAAGGGCCAGTAGCTCATTTTGAGCAATTTCAAATTGAGCTCGGTCTAAGGCGGACTCGGCTCGAGCATTAGTGGCTGTTACCCCTTTGGACTTTTCCTTGAGAGGCTTTCGTAGCCCTTGAATGCGCAGCATGGCCTTAATTTGAGTAAAGAACCGAATGGTAAAGGCCAGTCGGATATGTACTTGAAAATAAAAGAATCAAGTTAATTCTCTACCTCGCAGAGATTCCCCAAGATGGCATCCAAGTTAAGGGTGCCGACTCCTTTCACAGACGCCTTGTCTTCCGGATCAAGCGCCCTCAGCATTTCCTTAGCCATTTGGACGACGGTCGGCCGTTGCACAGGAACTGCAAGATAAAAATTAGTTAAGAAAATTTTAAGAAACTATCTATGTGATAGTATAAAATGCAGAGGTGGTTCATACCATCCGGCTAAACCTCCTCCTCTTTACCGAGGCGCTTCTTCTCTCCTGCTGAGCCGACAACAGTGGTGGGTTGCTTAAAGCCACCCTTCGATGCCTGATTGACATCCGGTTTGCTGACCTCCCTGTCAGCTTTGAGAGTAGAGCCGTCTCGTCTCTTTGGTTTGTGAGCAATGTGCTTCCGGTTCTTGCCGGATGCGCTCACATCACCCGCCCCAATATTTTGGATTTTGGGTTGGGATTGCATAGAGGGAGAAGGTCTGGTGGAGCCACCCTGCATTAGCAAAAAGGAAGGGGCGTTAGAAAACATGTGGGCAAAAATTGACCTTGCTAAAAAATACCAAGTATGATAAACAACTACCTTCGGGGTCCCGAATGTTTTCTGCTCGTTACTCGCCCGATTAAGGACGTTCGAGCGGTATTTTGCTGTAGAGACGGTAGCCGGCCTCCTTGATGCCAAGATCTTTTCCATTGCTTTGTCTTCATAATAAGCAAGAGTTAGACTTTGCAAATAAGCATAATTAAGCAATTTAAAGTTGCATAAAATCAGATGGCCGACTACCTCTCGGCATCTCAAAACTTTGCCGTTAAGCGGCCAAGAATACCCCATCCTCTAACCATTTGTATAGGGGGATGTATCTGTGAAGGAAGATCTTTCTCCCCCTGTTCATTTGTCCGAAAGGACACTTAGAACAACCCTTTATCGAAGATTTCCTTCTGGGCTTGCCTAGGGAGAGGTGACAAAGCTCTTTTGCCAGCCACGAGGGGCGGATCCTTGTTCCACCTATTATATTTCTGATTCAGCCGGCTATCAGAGGAGTGGACAATATAGAACTTCGTTCTCCAGTCCTTCCATTTGTTTTCCTTGCCGATTGCCATCATGTACCCCTTGCAGGTGGACAAGCTGTACCAGCCTTCGCCGCCCTTAGCTGGCGCTCGATTGAGATAGTGCATGTGGGCGAATGCCTCAAAGCTGGGCTCCACCTCAATCATTTCACATGCGGAAACATACCTGATGATATTAATCCAAGAATTCGGGATAAGTTGCCAGAAACCCAGTTGGTATCTGTCCAATATTCTCTCCACGATCGGATGGAGAGGGAAGCGCAGGCCGACTTGGAGGACCGCCTCGTAGCAGCCGAATGCTTGGTCCTTATAGCTGCCCAAGATCGGCCAGGTTATTTTATCATCCTTGTTAGGCACAGACAAGGAAAAGCCATGACCCATTACGGTCTTGCCCCTAAAATTGGCAAGGCCAGATGTCATAGAAGTCCGCTTTCTTAGCGGAACATGATGATAGTAGAGAGAGCGTTCAAGGCGCCGAGAAGCACTCGGCTCGGCCCAACCTTCTCCCCTCTCCATTGATAAGGACTCCCTTGCAGTGATTATATTTGCTCTGGCCTCCTCTAAGGTAATGGAGGCATTTTCAAAAGATGACGAGGCCGAATCGTCATCTGAGCTCTCATCAGAGCTGGGGGACTGTCGACTAGGGCCAACAGGGTCCTCCCCCAGACTCTCTTCCGACGCTTGTTTTGAAGGCTAGGGTTTGTAATGATTGTTGGCCTCCCACAATATGGTATCACTAGGGGTGCCGCTTGAAGAAGGGGGTGAGTGATAAGTTGGAGTTGGGGGAGGGTCGGATGAAGGGCTTAGGCGGCTTTCAGAGACTTCACTGACAGGCACCCTAATGGAGCCGTCAGAATAAATAGTCGACCCTTCCGACTGTCAATAAGTACCATCCGAATTATAAACTCTTGTTGTTTTCTTCGTTCTGGCCATAGAGTCCTGCACAGACACAAAAACAGTCGGATTCGGGGAAGTTCGCAAAGCAGGATCTCTGACCAAGCAGTCGGCACCGCTAGTTCTAGATTCAGCCGTCCCCGGTGACCGGCTGATCACTATCCTATGTCGTGCCGCGTGCGTTTGGGAAACCATTTTTCAAAGAAAGAAAATGAAGAGAGAGAGAGCAAGCGGTTACCTTAGAAGAAGGTACTAGGAGACGCTTTGTTTGCTGGAATAGACGGACAAAAAGCTGACCGTCGGATGCATGAGAAATTTAAGTCCTTGAGAGTCTTTGAAAGTCAGAAGTCCAGAGATTCTCCAAAGATTCGCAAAGGTGTGAATTCATGGGGGGGGGTCAAACCTTTCTATTTATAGAGGGGGTAAAACCCTGTTGACACGTGGCATGCAGATATGGCCCCCTGAAAATGGCGGCTTTCAAGGCCCAAATCCCAAGGGGCCCCTGCAAAAACGGCGTGTCCTTTCCTAGGGCACAAAACCCTAGAAACGGCACACATTCCTAGAGCTCTATAAATAGGGAACATTCCCCCTATTTATGAGGGCAGATTTTTGGGACAACCTTTATAAAATAACCTTGATTGAATACCAAGCATTGTCTAAACTGTCACCCTCAAGAAACAGTATGCCTGAGCTTGGAACCCAAGCAGATAACCTTATTTCCGTACATTTTCCTCCGAACGCTTTGCTAACTTAATCTTCGGAGGCGGACTACCGACCAACCGGCAGTCCGTTTGTTTTGCAGGTAGAGGCGCCCCTTGCTAGATCCAGTTTTAGTGTCGTAACTATCCCGAGGGACAAAAAACCCCAAAACAGGGTCCATGCCGCTTATACAAATATATGTTGAAGGCTTGAAAAATAATGAACCTCACATGGACGTGGCAAAAACTCACTAAAGGCGTCGAATCAACCAAAGGAAGCAACTCCGTCTTACCACAAACCCAACGGAATCCGGCTTTAAAGTCCCAAAAGGTCTAAACAACTACCTTAGCATACCCTATGCTAGAGTGAACCGCAAATATTCTCAAAACATGCACACCAATTAAACATAGGAAAGAATACATGCAAAGGAAAAATTCCGAGCTATAGAATGTCCAAAGAAAAGAGCTAAACAAGCAAAAAGAAAAAGAATAGCCTAAAAAAATTTTTGTTTGTAATTGAAAGAAGAAAAAGAGCTAAAAATAAAAAAAAAAGAGTGAAAAGCACAAGAATGCAAGTAAAGATAAGTAATACCCAATCGTCAAAGAAGTGGTCATTCATCAACAACGCCAATGACCCCAAACACGCTAGGTGTTACAAAGCAAATATCCTCAAACCATTCAACTCATCCTAAAGCTAATCTTAAACTAAGAAACCAAGAAAGAAAAAGAAGAGATATAGAAAGATCTCACCGAGCGCCAAAGCTATTCTACATAATCAAGGTGTAAGAACACCTTGCGAATCGTTGAAATCCAAAGCTTAAGCAATAGAGCATGGTGAGAAATAAAGAACTATATACAATGAAAATTATTAGTAATTTCAAAACAAAATCAAACAAAAGAAAAGGAAGAAAATAAAATAAAGAAAAAGCAAATAGCAACAAAAGTAATATCCAATGAGACATAAGACCGAAACAGTAACAAAAAGCAAGATATTAAATAATCATCATCAGGAATCATCATAACTAAGATACAGAGAAATGCATCAGACAGCGATCAGCAAATCAAACAACAAATCCAAAAAGCCAGGCAGAGAAATCAATAAAAGCACAACATCATCATAAAATTAAAGGACTCAGATATCGACACCAGCAGCAAATGAGACCAGGAATGAACTAGATAAGCAAGGGGGAAAATCAACGAAGCAAAACAACAAACGACATATAATACCCCCAAGCTTAAAATGGGCCACCCCTTAACTCTAAACCTAAAGACATATAGGCAAAAGAGAAACATCATATATAAAGCACAAAAGAAGTGGGGAGCATTGTAGTATCATTCTGCACTATGTTAAGGGGTAGAATGAGAACTCCCCTAACCGGTCTCCATCAAATGACTAGAGCTTGCCATCTGGCTCACTTCCATGGGAGCCTTACCCCTTAACCGACTTTCCCACCTAATTCTATCAAGCTCAAAATAATGAGACCAATCATCTAAGATCGTCTCACCCGACCTACCTTACCTACCAAAAGTCTCGGGGTTTGGAAAATGCGAAGGATTAGCCGGATCATACGCATAATCACAACCTCTAGGTCGCCATTTGTCGTAAGTGCTCGGGGTAGTGCCTATGATAGAACTAGGGTGAATATAGGGACCCTCCCAATAATGATAACAAAGTCTAGGACACACAATAGGATCAAAAAAGATCCCATTGAGGGACAGGTCCATGTTGGACAGGGAGGTACGGATAGTTGACGTAAGGTTCTATATCCCCCCTACAAACATGTAAATCATATAATCGATACGGATGGTAATCATAACCAAAGGAAGGGGGTTGCACAGAAGGCATGGAGTACAACATGTTAGCAATAGACTCAAGCTTGGCATGAATTGTTGACATATTGAAAGTAAAAGGAGTGGGAGAGGGGGAAAGAGTAGGTGTACCTCCCGGTGCAACCGGGGGAAGAGAATGAGCAATCGATGAGCACGCATTGGTTGAATGACCTCTTGTACAATTTGTCCTTCGTCGAATAGAGGGATGAACATCTTGCACCGGGGGCCTCCAGGACAAAGAATCTCTCTCCTCGGGTCGAGTAGTAGCTTTCTTGTAAGGAATGAGGAACCATTCCTTATACCGAGAAACCTTCCAAATGAAGACATCGTCCTTCCATGTTCGGTCAAGAAATTTTTGATTCACTAGGGCGGAGACGTTTCAGAAATGAGGGGGAGACTTTTCCTCTAAGATCAATAATTGGAGGAAGCTCATCTAGCATGGTCTTGTAATCATCATTAATTCAAAGAGCTAGGATAGAAATCATCCCACCCAATTGGATGCACCCCGATAGGCAAACTCCATCACGAATATCCAAGAATCGAGAGTTCAAATGCTCCGTGAAATCCACCGACTCAATATCAAAGTCGTTTTTGTCTGCTATCCACAACCAACAAAGCTCCTCACGGGAGATAGCTTCCAAAGAGTCCTTGGAGCAAAGAGCGTATGTGAGGATTCGGTTGAAATACCGCATAGCCAGATGAATCATGGAAGCAGACATTGAAGTTTGAGGGTCATACATTCCTTCCTCCGAGATATTCCTCCACCAACGGTGCTCATAATATCCATGCTCACTTGCCATTCTACTATGAGTCGGATAGATACAATGATCCGGATCCTCGGCCCAAGGAAGCATGAAATGTGAATATAGTTGAGCATCCGTTAATGAGTGATCATTGTTGAAGAGTTGGAAAGTCAAAATCTTTGAGTAATTTGCACCCGGTTCATGGACAACTTTGAGAGAAGAAAGGAATTCATAAGTCACCCAAGCATAAGTAGGGGCACCCAAATCCAAGAACTCTAAAAGATCAAGGCCCTCCGCAAGAAGGCGAACATCCTCATCAATCCCTAAAAACTTTGTTGTTGTTTGATAGTAGAATCTCGTTGGTCTAAGCTTTCTCTTGGATAGACGCTTGAAGCAATCCCAATGTGATTATTTTAAAAATTCAATGCCATAAGTTTCTTGAACCTCGGGTGGAGGTGGAACAACATACCTAGGCTTGCTTGAACTTGTTGTAGCTCGCTTCTTATGTCGAAGTGTGGCCATCTACAAAGTATCAAGACTTAGCATAAGTAATTTTTCAAGAACAAGCACAAAATGGAAATACTCTACAGTAGAAGCAAGACATGGTAACAAATGAACAAAGCAATTGATAGCATCATGAATATTAAGCAAACAAACATGGATTGAAGGAAAATATGAACATAAGAAACCAAATCATGAGTCAAATTGAGCAAAATAAATCCCAAACATTGAATTATCAAATATATGAAACTATTATAAAGAAAACCCATGAGAGAGAAAATAGACAACAATTGTTATTTAAGAATTCAAACAAAGTTCACACATTTATCATGAGGATACTTCAATTCAACACCCAATGATATCATTCAACATACATTCCAAGTGAAAAGAACTAACCATAGAGTGTCACCATGAAAGCATAAAGGTTTAAGATTAAATCAAAGAGGAAGATGATGAATAGATAATAAGAAACCTTACCTCAATGAAGCCTTGAAATACTTGTAAAATTCTCAAAAATAAAGATGTAAGCACAAATAAAACTCCCAAAAACAAGCTTTATACCTCAAGATAAAACTTCATAATTTTGAAAAAGTCCCAATTTTTTTTATTGAATTGGGGAAGAAAATCTTAAATTTTTGGGTTTTATATTTGAAAACTTGATGTTGGCAATTGAAATTGATGTTTAAATGATAGCAAAAGAGGTGAAGTGGGTTTGATATTGCAAGAGAGGGTATAAGGTTTTAGGAGGGAAAAATGAGAGAATTGAAAGAGTAGGGTGCGTTTTGGGGTTATAGGGGCTGCCAGCATGTGCGTGCGCGTAACAAAAGGCCACGCCCGCTCCTGATAAAGCTGCGCTCGCGGGAAAATATTTGCGCCCGCGGGTAGCCCGCGGCTAGTTCGCGGGAAGTTCCTGATCGGATTTGTCATTTTCGGTGCATAGGCATTCGCGCCCGCGGGTGATCTTTGTGGTGCGTGCGCGGAGCTTGGTGCTTGCGCACCACATGCATCTCGAAGGCTCTAAAAAGAGAAACACCCCTTAATAATGCTTAGGTGTTTGCATTCTCACTGTCCCTACCAAATGTCAAGATTAGAGACTCAAAAATTTCATAAGAAACAATACCAAATATGTTTGAACATATATAAAAATCGATGGGAATGCAAACACGAGAACATATAACTTCAACAAACCCTTTCCTCTAAGCATAACCAGACCTCACGAAGTCTTAAAGTAGCACCAAAATTGTTGGAAATTTTCTCCAATCCAATCCCATGTTACCTAGGATAAAAAAACAAACCAAAATAAAAAGAAATATGATAAGTTCTTAAAGGAGGAAATAAAGAGAAATGTAAGATCAAAGAAAAAGGTGAGAAACCCGATTAACTCCCGAGTAGCGCTTTTGGTTAACGTCGTTAGCTCGACGTCCTCCACCAATTAAGGTAGTTGGCAGAAACAATGAGTCCCTAAACCAACAAAAGCATTGTCAAAATACTTCATTAGACGATTGCCATTAGCCATGAATGGAGAAAGAAAATCCTTCATTGAGACTTCTACAAAACCATTTGGAAAACCACTCTTGGCCGAATTGGGACTGCTCCATCCTGATCCCTTGATGGTATGGTGTGATGGAAAAGGGTTGACCTCAACCATTGGTGCACCTTTACCTTCCTTTGAAATGGCGGCTTGCAAAGCTTCTTGGCTTCAGATATTCATGCACATATACTCATCCACTTCCTCAATGCTTCCCTTTAGCAAATCCTCATACATTGCCACTTCCTTGATAGGAGCACCTATCTTATCCTTGTTCAACAAGATATTCTCAAGAGGATCATTAGAAGGGAGCAAGTTCTCATGCATGGAAGCTACAACATGATCAAGAGAATCAATCAACATGCAATTTTCTAGAGAAGAACATGGATATTTTATGCTTTCATTCAAGTCAAATTCAATAACCTCTTCTCCTACCTTGAATGAAATTTTTTAACTCTTAACATCAATCATAGAACCTGAGGTAGCAAGAAATGGTCTACCAAGAATAATGAGAATGGTAGCATCTTCATCCATTTCAAGAACCACAAAATCTACCGGAATTACAAACTTCCCTACTCTCAAATGAACATCCTTAACTTTCCCCTTAGGAATCTTAATTGACCTATCGACCAATTGCAAGGTAATTTTAGAAGGCATGAATTCCCCTAACTCAAGTCTTTGATAAACTGAATATGGCATTAAGCTAACACTAGCTCCTAAGTCACATAAGGCATTATCAATTTGCATCTTGTTAATGGCACAAGGGATAGAGAAGTTTCCGGGATCTTTCAACTTGGGTGACAACTTGTTCATTATGATTGCACTACGATTCTCGGTCAAGTTGACCGTCTCCACCGCATCACAAGACCTCCTACCACTCAAAATGTCTTTGAGGAATTTTGCATAGTTGGGCATTTAGGTAACAACTTCGGTAAAAGGTAGAGAAAGATGAAGTTGCTTAAGCATGTCAATAAATCTTCGAAATGGTTCATCCAACTTATGCCTCACGAATTTTTGTGGATATGGAAGCTTGGGTTTCACAATCTCTTTCTCCACTGTCACCTCTCTAGGCGTCTCAATAACAACCTCATTCAAAGATGCACAATTTCTCTCATCCTCTACCAAGACCTCCTTAGGACCCTCCTTAGTTCCACTCTTCCTAGGCAAATTCTCCTCAAGAACCTTACCACTTCTTGAACAATAGCATTCACGGGTCTCTGGGATCTAATCCTCGGGAAGGTAAAGAAGAAGGACTAGCATGGTCTTTCAAAGAATTAGCAAGTTGAGAAATTTGGTTTTCAAGCATCTTATTATGAGTCATCACTTCATTGAATTTCTTGTCACTTACGGCCATGTAAGTGCTCAACAACTTTGTTTGATTTTTAGTGATTTCCTCCAAATAAGTCCTAGAAGAAAATGATTGTGAATAGGAATTATCAACTTGAGTCTTTGCAAATCCGGGTGGAGGGCCTCTTTGAGCATTATTTTGAAAATTGCCTCTTCCTTGATTGTTCCAATTACCCCTATTTTCTTTTTGACAATAACCTTGATTTTGGTTACCACCACCTTGATTATGATTTACATAACTTTGGTTTTGATTACCATAATTTTGGTTTTATTTTTGGCAACTATAACCTTGATTGTTATAGTTACCTCAAGAACCTTGGTTCCCTTGATTCCTATAACCACCACCTTGGTTATAAATTGTCAAAATTACCATGCTTTTCGTAATTCCTATTTCATTGACCCCTTTGGTTATCAAACCTTTGCACATTATTATTTTTTGACACAAATTTCACATGTTCACTCTCATTATTGTCAAAATCATCATTACTCTCCGGAAAAGCATGAGGGCAATTACTAGAATCATGATCATATGAACCACACACATCAAAAAACAAACAACCACTAGGCATGTTACTAGAATAAGGAGGGGGAATAGAGTTAGAAGGAGTACCTCTCCCTTTAAATTGGGAGGGAAGACTTTGAGATTGGGAAGAAAAACTCTCCAATTTTTCCTTAATTGCACTCACTTCCTTCCCCAAGTTTGCCATTTGTGAGGAGAGATTGTTGATTACATTCAAATGATCAACCGAGTACACCGAAGAGCTACTCTTGCTTGTTGATTCTCTCTCACTATCTTGCCAATCTCTATAATACTTCACAACATCCTACTTGATATATCTTTGTACTTCTACTTTTGTGTGAATGTGACAATATTTTTCGAACTAAAATCAGCTAAAAAGAACTAAGAAAAAATATAACTAATTTGCAAACTTAAAATGACTAAAGTTTACAATTTATTCAAAGCATAAAAAGAACTAGAATAAACTAGTTAATAAGAACAACAAGAAATTCAAGGGATTGAATATCTTGCTGCCCATGGATAGAATGCATAGCACCAATACATGATGCTACGTCTTGAACCAAAGAAATGTCCATAACCAAGTTGTTAGGCTTGGCTACAACAGATGGCCATGGCACAATTGGGTCGAAACGAATGTCACCAGACCGAGATCAGTTCTTACAAGCACACCTTTATGTGTTGCACCATGTTTCAGATGTGCACCCATATTTAGACGAGCACATGGCTAGTTTGCGTACCGAATTTCCATCCAAAGGTGAAAGGGCACTTATGCAGTTCCATAATAAGATATTTGTTTATTGGTTTCGTGATCAAGTAATGAGTGGATTGAATGATACTAATGTGACCGATACAGTACGGTGGCTTGCGTACGGTCCTAGGGATGATGTCCGTTCATTTGAGGGATATGACATCAATGGGTACACTTTTTGGGCCGAGGATCGTGATTTGAAATCTTCCTCCACCCAAAACAGTGGTGTAACTCTTGTGGTATCGTCAAGGGAGTTTGCAAGTTCTAAGGATAAATCACCTGTCGATGCAGAGTTGTCATACTATGGTCGAATATAAGAAATATGGGAGCTTGATTATTGTGACTTCACGGTTGCTCTTTTCAAGTGTAAGTGGGTTGATAATATCAGGCGTAACGTCAAACATGAGGACTTTACTCTTGTAGATCTTGGCCACTTGAATGATAGTGCGGAACCATTTATCCTTGCATCTCAAGCTAAGCAAGTGTTCTACGTAACTGACCTAATGGATTCAAAATGGTCTATAGTGCTAGCTGGAAAAAGAAGAATCCTAGGCATTAGAGATGTTGAGGATGAGGAAGAATATGATGCGTTTGATGATTCAGCACCTTTCACTGTTCCTAGACCTGTTGTACTAAATGACATAGACAACGAAGCAGGTTATATGCGATCAGACCACAACGAAGGAATTTCAGAATGAGGTAGTTTGATTAAAAGTTAGTAATGGTTTCATTGCAAATATAGTTTAGTTATCATGTATATAGGAGCATAAGTAGGCAAAAATGATATATTTGTAGTTTGAAATTGCCTAAGTGTACTCATTATCATGTATATACAAGGTTATAGGACCATAAGTAGGTGAAATTGGCTTAAATAGATTCTACTTAACCCAATTCTTTTGTTTTGTGTATGAACTAACATTTATTCATTCTAACAACCTATTTTCCATATGTAGATTGAAATTGGCATTTTGTACTCATTATCATGCATATACAAGGTTATAGGACCATAATAAGTAGGTGAAAATGGCTTAAATAGCTTTTACATAACCATAATAACTATCATGCATATACTTGACTATACACTAATATTGTTTCATGATTGCTTTGACATGTGCTTATATCTCATGGCGGACGATCATGATCCTCCTTTGGTAGAGGACATTGACGATGATGAGTATGAGGACGAGTACGAGGATGACGACTCCGATGATAGTGATGTTCCTTATGATGTGAATAAGAAGGATGACTTGGGTGAGCCAGAGGATCAGGCTCAAGATGAGTTCGAGCGTAGGCTTGACGATTTTGAAATTTCAGCTGATCGTGCACCGGCCGTTGTAAATACAACACGTGAGATTGTTGGTGAGAACCCGACTCCTGAAAGTCAAGGCTAAGGACAAGATGAAAACAACACAGGTGGTGGAGGGGGGGAAAAGGCACCGGCTGAAAGAAAAAGAAGGGGTCCGACGAGAAGCTTTAAGAAAACGGACGGTCCCATGGTCTTGGAGTATGACAACAAAGGCCAACCCGGGCCCAAATGGCGTCTACAATATTCTAATCAAGTTGGCATATGTTCGCGGAAAATTTCCATTACACTTGTAATGCGGCAAGTACCTCCGGGTTTGATTCAAGCATTTTGGGATGATACAAGGGTAAGTGTGTTTTTGGCACATTTAGACAATTTAAGATACCTTAACCTTATGGTTGTTACTAAATAGAAACTAATAATCGGTTTTAATTTGTGCTTGCAGAGGTTGTTTTCTATTCCTAATGATCCCGAGAAGAGAAGGGTGTTTGAATCTTTATTAGCGGAAAGATTCAGAGGCTTTAAGACCAAGTTGACTAATCGGTGGATCTACAATAAGAAGAAGGTGCAAACAAAGAAGAAGAATGCCAAAGAGGATGACTGTCTCCCGTGGCAAATATGGCCGACCGTGTCAAAAGATGATTGGGAAGAGTTCGTTAGAATGAAGAGTCAAAAGAAAGCCATTGTAAGTTTGTGTAAATCTTATCTCAATTGAATAATAGCTTGACACTTTTTGTAGTAATGAGACTAACATTTTATGTTTTGTAGGAACTTCGAGAGCAAAATCAAGCGAATGCAGAAAAGAAGGAATACGTCCATCGTATGGGTCCTAAGACTTTTGGTGAAAAGAGACCTGAGTGGGTCGGTTCGGGTTTATACCCTAAAGCGCTTCTAGTGGCATCGAAGGAACCCTCTAGTTCCACGATACTACATTGGTGAGTCGTGCCGGTGATTTCTTTTGTTCTCTCCATTCGTTTGATAAGAAAACCGGAAAATGGGTCATCAAGGGTCTGTAAGCCAAAAAACTGGCGGATAAGCTTGTAAGTTACCTATGAATTGTTGAAATTAAGTCACTTTTGCATCTAAATCATTGTACAAACAATTAACTGTTTTACTGACCTCATTTTTCCTTATGCTATAGCTTGAGCACACTCAAGAGATGGTGGAGGGCAAATTTGAACCAAGTGTGGAGAATGACCCTTTCACTATGGCTTTGGGAAGGCCATACCATCCAGGACGAGTAGTAGGTTCGGGAGGGTCATTTCTTGGATGGAATAAGGTGATGGGTCCCGAATACACAAAATTAGGTAGATCTCAAGCCAGTGTTAACTCACCGGGGGAGTTGGATGCCAAGGTGGCATCAATTAAGGAACAAGTACGCAACGAGTTAGTTGGTGAATTGAATGCTTGGGCGAAGCTGATGAACTTACCGATTTTGTCGTTCCTCACGAGTACCCCGGTCGACTCATGTTCTGAACCAAAAGGACAAGGAAAAGGTGATAGACATGGAGGAGATGAGATACGTGGTGAAGATGTGCCACCTGAGGTAAAATCAATTGGGTTATTAAAAGTTTTAAAATACTGAGTTAATTGAGATTTGAGGTGCAATGATTGATGTACTATTGCAGGTTCCTATTCCTACACATGCGGACTCGAGGGAGCTTGAAAATCCAACACCGCATGAATTTCCAGAGTTACAGGTGATTTGTAACCCTCTACCTTAATGAATTTTGTTATATTATCTATGCTGTTGTAAAATTCCTATTTAACTATCTTCTTTTTATATATATACTTGTGTAGGAAGACACCTGGTGTGCACTTCTAGCCCCGGGGCATGCAAATAGTACGACAATGAGTTTGGTGGCGTATGGTAGTTCCCAACCGACGACGGGTGCTACGGCGGGGTCACATCATTACTCGGTTGGGATCGATTCAGTGGTTGCGGGGTTCGAAGACATCCCACTACCCGTACCGATAGAAGAGGTTGAAACAACAACGCTTTGGTAAGCTGTAGGTAGCTTCGTTGATTGGCCACGTGCATGGGTGAAGATTATTAATAAGGAGGTAAATTATTTAGTTCTCATTTTTTGTCAGTGTTAAACCGTTAGACACTCTTAAAATAAAACCGCCAAATTTTTTTTTTTTTTTTACAATATGCAAGGTCCGCCAAGTTGATTTCAAATGGCTCAAATTTTTTTTTAAAAAAAATATGCAAGTTCCGCCACCCCGGGACACCCGAAGGAGCCGCCCCCGCTGCCCGAACAGCGAAGGCAGCCCGCACCGAGGCCACAACAGCCCCGACAGGTGGAAGCCAAGGCTGTAGCAGCCACGGCAGGTGGCTGCCAGACTGCTGCAACCTCGACAGGCGGCTGCCATGGCTGCTGCAGCCTCGGCACCACCTGCCTGTGCTGCTACAGCCATGGCAGCCACCTGTCAAGGCAGCAGCAGCCCAGGCAGGCTGCTGCCAAGGCTGCAGCAGACTGGCAGCCACCTGTCGTGGCTGCTACAACCTTGGCAGCCACCTGTCGGGGCTGCTGTGGCCTCGGCGCGGGCTGCCTTCGCTGTTCTGGCACCGGGAGCGGCTCGCCTGGGTGTCCCGGTGCGGCGGAAGTTGCATATATAAAAAAAAAAATTTAAGCAATTTTCATCATTTCATCAAAATCAAGGTCATTCGAGCCGAAATGGCTACCCACTTGCCTATTTTATTCATTTCTCAACTAATAAACTTATACATTCTCAAACCATATCATAATTACATATGTATAAGTTATTGTGAGTTGAAATTGCATAAAAGAAGCAAAGTTATAATTTTTTTGGCGCATTTTATCAAAATAAAACCAATTCGAGCCGAAATGGCTACTTACTTGCCTATTTTCTTCATTTCTCAAATTATAAACTCCTTGCATCTCAAAAAAACTCATAATCACATATTTATAAGTGTTTGTCATTTGTAATTACGTAAAAATCGCCAAGTTCTAAGTTTTTGGGTCCAATTCATCAAAATAAAGCCATTTTGAGCTGAAATGGCTACTCACTTGCCTATTTTCTTCATTTCTCAACTAATAAACTTATACATTCTCAAACCATATCATAATTACATATGTATAAGTGATTGTGATTTGAAATTGCATAGAAGAAGCAACGTTATAATTTTTTTGGCGCATTTCATCAAAATAAAGCCAATTCGAGCCGAAATGGCTACTTACTTGCCTATTTTCTTCATTTCTCAACTAATAAACTTATACATTCTCAAACCATATCATAATTACATATGTATAAGTTCTTGTGATTTGAAATTGCTTAAAAGAAGCAAAGTTATAATTTTTTTGGCGCATTTCATCAAAATAAAGCCAATTCGAGCCGAAATGGCTACTTACTTGCCTATTTTCTTCATTACTCAACTTATAAAATCCTTGCATCTAAAAACAACTCATAATCACAAATTTATAAGTTTTTTTCATTTGAAATTACATTAAAATCGCTAAGTTCTAAGGTTTTGGGTCCAATTCATCAAAATAAAGCCACTTTGAGCCGAAATGGCTACTCACTTGCCTATTTTCTTCATTTCTTAACTAATAAACTTATACATTCTCAAATCATATCATAATTACATATGTATAAGTGATTGTGATTTGAAATTTCATAAAAGAAGCAAATTTATAATTGTTTTGGCGCATTTCATCAAAATAAAGTCAGTTCGAGCCGAAATTTCTACTTACTTGCCTATTTTCTTCATTTCTCAACTTATAAACTCCTTGCATCTCAAAAAAACTCATAATCACATATTTATAAGTGTTTGTCATTTGAAATTACATAAAAATCGCCAAGTTCTAAGTTTTTGGGTCCAATTCATCAAAATAAAGTCATTTTGAGCCGAAATGGCTACTCACTTGCCTATTTTCTTCATTTCTCAACTAATAAACTTATACATTCTCAAACCATATCATAACTACATATGTATAAGTGATTGTGATTTGAAATTGCACAAAAGAAGCAAAGTTCTAATATTTTTGGTGCATTTCATCAAAATAAAGCCAATTCGAGCCGAAATGGCTACTTATTTACCTATTTTCTTCATTTCTCAACTTATAAACTCCTTGCATCTCAAATCAACTCATAATCACATATTTATAAGTTTTTTTCATTTGAAATTACATTAAAATCACTAAGTTTTAAGGTTTTGGGTCCAATTCATCAAAATAAAGCCACTTTGAGCCGAAATGGCTACTCACTTGCCTATTTTCTTCATTTCTTAATTAATAAACTTATACATTCTCAAACCATATTATAATTACATATGTATAAGTGATTGTGAGTTGAAATTTCATAAAAGAAGCAAAGTTCTAATTTTTTTTGCCACATTTCATCAAAATACAGCCACTTCGAGCCGAAATGGCTTCTTACTTGCTTATTTTCTTCATTTCTCAACTTATAAACTCCTTGCATCTCAAAACAACTCATAATCACATATTTATAAGTTTTTGTCATTTGAAATTATATTAAAATCGCTAAGTTCTAAGGTTTTGGGTCCAATTCATCAAAATCAAGGTCATTTGACCCGAAATGGCTACTCACTTGCCTATTTTCTTCATTTCTCAACTAATAAACTTATACATTTTCAAACCATATCATAATTACATATGTATAAGTGATTGTGAGTTGAAACTTATTATTTCTCAAACAATTTCAGATTTCGAATGGAAGCAAAACGTCAAAGAGAAAGAGGGTGGAGAAGCCTAAAAGAATTGATCAACCTAAGAAGAAGCTAAGTGAACAACGGTCCAAGAGTGAACAAGCTTCAAAGTTGCACTCTTCGAAAGGTTCACCCATGCCACCTACTCCACTTGTTGAAGACATTGTTCTTCAATCGCTCTCTGCTGACTTGACCTTTCTTCACAACCGTGCTTTTCATTTGGTCGATCCCATGGAAGTTTCACTTCCTAAGGCAATGTTCCACTATGATGAGGATGCAGTTGCATGGATCAGCAAAGAAGATGTGAAGGAATTTCTACGTGGTGCAAAGATTAACATTTCCCTCATTCAAACATTCACGAGTTACTTCAATGCCCACATAATCTATACTTTTTTCAAGTTATTCAAATTGATGGTGATTATCCTACATCTGATAAATTATTCAATGCTCATGCATGCAGAGCACTACAAGAGTACTTAACTGACACTGATTCTCCTTGTAAAGTTGGATGGTTATGCCCCGAGCAGTTATCCACTACTAGAATAATAGGCAACCCCCATGACGTGTTGTACTATGTTGAATAGAGTATAAGGGAATTAGCGCGTGCGGGAGACAAGTTCATATTCGCCCCATGTTATAGAGAGTAAGTCTAACCATGTCAAATTCAATCGATTTGGCCTCATTATATGTTGACTCCTAAATATTAATTACCTTGTCTATTGTGAACTTATGTAGGTAGCATTGGAGCCTCATGGTGATTTGTAATTCCACTAACACAATTTATCACCTTGATTCAGCTCGATCATTGGAGAAGTGGCTCGTGAAGTCTATATTGCAAAAGTAAATATATATACAGCAACCTAGTGATGATTATTGCTAATAATAACTAATTTAGTAATCATACGACTAATCAAATTTGAATGTACGTTTTTTAAATATAGTGTTATGAAGAAGCTACATTGTCGTGCTCCAAAGGGTCCAACATGGAAGACACCGTTGGTAATTTACATGATATTGTGATTATCTTGAAAATCTATGTTAGTAAATATTTGCTCATTTCCTTAGCATGTTTCACTGATGTGATTTGTTTGTCATATGCTAGTGCGCACAACAAGAGAATGGACTTGATAGTGCTTTGTATGTGATGAGATTCATGCTTGACATTGTGACTCATTGTACGGACACTCAACAGCTTGATGAGGTAAGCCCTAAAACTTATTGAAATGCTATATTGATGTGATTTCACGCCTTAGACACCTAATATTACCCAACAATGGCATGTTATGAGAAACAAAAAGGCTATTTCACAAGAAAGGTAGAAAATGGGATGAATAGAAGTCATATGCGCCATATTAGGGCCATTTTGTGTTAATATGCTCTTTTGATGTGATTTCTTTCCTTATACAACTATAACTAGATAATATTGACATGTTATGAGATAAATAAAGTTCATTTCATAAGAAATGTAGGAAATGGGTAAAGTAAAGTCATATAGGCCATATTCGGGCCATTTTGAGTAAAAAGCGTCATAAACCTTAAAAAAATGCTCTCCTATACAATTTTAGGGCTTACACACATACAACTACCCAACATTGACATGTTATGAGAAAGAAATAGTTCATTTGATAAGTAATGTAGAAAATGGGCTGCATAGAAGTCATATAAGCCCTATTTGGGCCATATTGAGTAAAATGCGTTGTTAAATTTATTGAAATGCTATATTGATGTGATTTCTAGCCTTAGTCACCTAATATTATCCAACAATGACATGTTATGAGAAACAAAAAGGCTATTTCACAATAAAGGTAGAAAATGGGCTAAATAGAAGTCATATGGGCCATATTAGGGCCATTTTGTGTTAATATGCTCTTTTGATGTGATTTTTTTCCTTATACACCTATAACTAGATAATACTGACATGTTATGAGATAAATAAAGTTCATTTAATAAGAAATGTAGGAAACGGGCAAAGTAAAGTCATATAGGCCATATTCGGGCCATTTTGAGTAAAAAGCGTCATAAACCTTAATAAAATGCTCTCCTATACAATTTTAGGGCTTACACACATACAACTACCCAATATTGACATGTTATGAGAAAAAATAGTTCATTTGATAAGTAATGTAGGAAATGGGCTATATAGAAGTCATATAGGTAATATTTGATAAAATACATATTGTTTTGCCTAATTAATTATTTTTAAAATAATGTTTTTGTATTTCAAGTTTTGCAAGGTCCAAAATGATTGTCCGTTGACAATCAAGGAGCTTAATGAAGTTCGTGACATGTTGGCGTCTTTTATCACCTTCAACATGTAAATGGCATTGTAATTGTAAATTATTTATGATAACTTTTGAACTATATAACTTATTATTCATTATATATGTACTTACTATTATTTGTTTATGTAAGCAACTTTTTTTTTTGTATTGTGTTTGGGAATATTTATATCTATATATATAATTGAATTCTTGTTTTTAATATTATTTTTGTATCTTATTGTAATAATTAATAATATTATTATTGTTAGTTATTATAATAATAATATTATTAATTATTATATTTAATATAATTGCTGGAATTAAAGGTTATTATTATTGCTGGAAACAGGTTTTTTTAAAAAAAAAAAAATTATTGCACGAAAATTGGAAAAAAAAATTTGGTGAATAGGCACCGGATAGGCAGAACCGATGCCTAAAATATCTAACATCAAAAAAATAAATTGGCGGGAGAGCAGTTTTAGGCACCGGTTAACCGGTGCCTTAGTGGGCATATAGCACCGGTTACCAGTGCCTATTTTACCCTATGGCACCGGTTTTGAACCGGTGCCAAAAGCTTGGTTTTTGGCACCCCTCACATAGGCAGCGGTTCAAACCGGTGCCTTAGACCGGGTTTGAACCGTTGCCAAAGGCCTTTTTCACCTAGTGAGAGAATTTCTTGATTCTCTCTCTCTCTCTCTCTCTCTCTTTTTCTAAACCAACCCTTTTACAAAACCCAATTCCTTATATATTAGCACTAGACACACCTAGCCGAATTCGAAGTTGCCTTCGCCCTAGACGTGAAAGAAAGAGATATGAGGCATCCAAGTAAGTACTTTAATTGGTTCATTGATCTTATGTTATAGAAATCTTGTTTAGGTTGTTATTTTGTTTCCTAGTATCATGTTAGGAAGTTTTATTGTTTCCTAGTATCATGTTTAGGGTAAAGAATAAGTTCAGTATATCAATTATGATTTCTATGATGCTTCCTATTTTCTTTCATAATATCATGTTAGTATCATGTTAGGGATAAACCTTTTATTTTTGATGTTTAGTAACATGCTAGGGTTTGTTATTAATCTTTTTAGTATCATGCCTAGGATCTTGATATTATTATTATGCTTTAACATGATTATTTTAATTATGATATAATTGTTATAACTGTTATAATTATTGACATGATGATGCTTATTATGTTACTTGATATATATTTATTGTTATTGCTTGATCACGCCTTTTATGCATGTTTAAAGGGAATTTGTACTTGTAATAACGCTTAATAAGATAATTAATAATCTTGTTTAGGGTTAATATGATTATAATTCAACTGATCGCCAATAATAGTTTTATTTGTGCATTAATATTCGACCAAAATAGATTATACATGTTCAGGGTAAACCTAATGATTGCATGGTACTCAAAAAGCGCACATGAATACGAGAAGAATAAAGTAGAGGCCTATTATTAGGGCAGGTTCAATATCTTTTAGATTGAATTTGTACCTTCATCCTGAACATCCTGTCTTGGTTCCAAACCTATAGGAGTTAACGATCTCCTGGATTGTTGTAACCTTCATACTGTGAACGGTTTACAATTTCCTAAAACTTGTTGGCGACTCTTTTGCTCTAGCTTTCTTCTGTTTGGACGCCACCATGCTTAACTGTATGATCCCAGTGGGGTTCAATTTTGGGGTAATGCTTCAAATATTCCCTATAGCTATGATTTAACTTGTATATTAATGTATGTTTTTTTTAGCGATTTGAGACCAAGTTTGTGTGATTTGGTGAAGAATTGAGCAAACCACCATTTTTTGGTACTACTTGTGTGAAATGGTGTTTTTGTTGTTCATGTTATATTTTTGCACTTGAAATGGTGATATATTGGTTGTAGATCTTTTAAAATATTCTTTGATGTGTCGATCTATTGGTTTTGTGCAATTTCGAGACATGCTCTGTTTTGTGTATGTACTATATTGTCTTGGAGAACATAGTATCATGCAATTAGGAGAATTGTAGTATTAGTTCATCATGGAGAAACTAAATACTAGAAATAATTCTATTCTTTTGCTAATTTTTAGCCTTGTAAAAATTTTGCGTAAAATAGAAAATGCAACTTGAGTAGCTGTTAAGTTGCCTTTGAATAAATAACTAAATAACTTAGGAAATGATGCTAAATATTTAGATTTTTATTTTGTATAAAGCATGCCTAGACAACGGGAACGTGATCTTTCTACTCGTGGTCGGCGTTAGGCTTTTCGAGAGGAAACACCCACAGTTCTTGAGGGCATGGACGACGATACCTTAGAGCTCGAGCCTCGCCCTTCTTCGAGTAGGGTAGGTGGATTCCACCTCCGTGGACACCAGACGAGTTGGTTTTCTATAATGAGAACCACATTTCTCACCGTCCACTTGTCGGCATAGTCGATGGCACGCTTCGCCATCATGGATCCGGAGTTGAAGATTTGATTCCCCGACTATACGGGATTATCACGAGGGTATCCTGTCACTGACGCCTTGTGGGAGTCTGCTAGTTTAGGCAATTTTTATTCAGCGGTCGTAGAATTTCGCAGCCCCCGATGTTGACATCTACTTTTTGCCTACTGTCCCGACAGGAAGTGCAATGACGATAAATAAAACCATTTTCGTGTTGAATTGAAGTGAAGAATACTTATGGATAACTGGTTAAGCCACAAAACACAAAATACTAGCCCAAATTAAAGGAAAATTCAAAACAAAGGTCCAATTAACTAATCCCGATCATAATTAGGCTTATGCCTGTGCTTAAACCCTAATAATGACGGATTTAGGAGCGCCTAGGTAAAATCATAGTGTTGCCACTGGAAAAGCCGCGTGCATCTCAAAGAGTCGCGCTGGGCTGCCGCGCGCAACTAATTCAATTGCGCACGACACCCAGTGCAACCTTCAGAGTTGTGCTGCGAAAGATTTAGAATTTTTCGGAATTATACGGAATATATAAAATCGAATCTTACCATAAAGCCGTGCGCAACACAATTAGTTGAGATGCACAGAGCAGCGCAACTCAATCACTTGCGCTGAGATGCCGCGCGCAACTCAATCTATTGCGCGCGACACCTGCTGCGGCAGAATGCTCGAAACCTAAACCTAATTATTCCCTATAAATACGAGCTTAAACCGAGGCTTAAACTGATAGATTTTAACCTAAAACTCTGGCGAAATAACTTGTGAACTTGTGCAACCTAGCCCTCTTGTCCTTAACACTCACCCTTTCGATACTTTGTTACTACGGTGGAGGTTCCCCAACAAGAAGGATTCCATAAGTGTTCTAAACGGAGATCTAGCAAAGAGAAGTGGTAAATTCCCGAGCACTTAGTTAAATCACCTTTATTTTCTTGTTTAAAAGGACTTTAATTAATTAATTAGTGTTGTTTAATCACCTATAAAATAATTAATTAATAAATTCCACATAGTATCTTCCGTTAAATAAAGATTAGAATTTAATTAAATAATGGTTGGTTGATCACTTAACCCAAGGCGAATCTTGTTTATTTTCTTGTCCTCTTCACAAATTTATTTCAATAAGAATAACGACATTACGATGTAATTCCTACGGGAATTAATGCTTGTAAATAAAATCAACTAACATACTTTTAGGTATCATGTTGTATATATTGTTTGGTAATGAAATTGTGAAAAAGAAAGAGCTGGTAGAGGCCGTACTTGGGCTAGAATAGCGATTCCTCCCTAAAAGGAACGTTATTTTAGTACCCTCGCTCCCGAACTTATTTCTGGTTTATGTAGACCAATTTAGGCATGGGTAAACTTATGATTCGTGCTAATTATTCCATGAACTCCAAATGGAAGAAAGAAATGAACGAGGTTTATGTGTTTTCCTAAAACGCATTGGCGACTCCTACTTGTTTCTTACAAAAAGGCGTGATGAGAGTATCATTTCTAATTCAAGGTCTCCCAAACACTCAGCAATTCAAATCCTACTATACCCTAACAAGTGTAAATTCCTAGGCTTTAAAAGGGCCAAGGGCATTTAAGGAGAGTACCCCTTACGATGGGATCACACTCCTTACAGTGGCAACTCCTCTGGGGACGTAGAGGTTACTCGATAAGTTTGTAGTTATGGTTCAAGGTTTCGAACACTAGGTTGCCTATGGATTGTAACGAGAACTAACATGGATAATCTCTAATTAGAGAGCGAGACTCGAACGCATAATATCTTCCTTTTTCACAAAAGTAAAAATCAAACAAGCAACATTGCATCATGCATAAGCATAGCACACTTTAACCATTGGGGATTGGCTCATTGACCAGGGGTTGCCAACACTAGGCCTCTATCTCAAAATCAATAACAATCATCCCACTCATATCGCCAACAAAATGTTGGGAGGGCTATGTCGTGGGTCAACACGTTGAGTGATTGATTCTTGCATCGTCCCTTAAGATATGGTACCTTTGGACACCCAAGCCTTGACCTTAAAATAACATTGTATGCTTTGACGGTTCCTTTTATATGCTTATGTGACTACATGAATATGTGCTTCGTGTCTACTAACTAATTCAAACTTGTTACCTAGAGATATAAATAAAAATTTCGCACAAATTGTGGATCGACAAAAATAAAATATCGTTCTTTTTGCGTTTTCGCAAAAAGCAAAAAAAAACAAAAAAAAATAAAGAAAATCCTGAGAACTTTACTGGAGATGATTGTCTCACACAAAAAAAAAAAAAAAAAGAAAAGAGAGAGAGAGGGAAAAATAGAACGAAAAAAAAGAAATGTCGTCCTTAAAAAAAAAAGAGAGTGTGATATTATAGAAACCTAAAAATGTCTCCCCAAAACCGAACCCGATGATGAACACCTTTCACCGCCATTAT
Source organism: Chenopodium quinoa (assembly GCF_001683475.1). Classification (NCBI taxonomy): domain Eukaryota; kingdom Viridiplantae; phylum Streptophyta; class Magnoliopsida; order Caryophyllales; family Amaranthaceae; genus Chenopodium; species Chenopodium quinoa. Next base: position 262,444 of record NW_018743943.1, on the reverse strand, counting down.
TAGTCGGGTTGAGTATTTAATCTTTGGAGTGCTTAAATCCATGTTCTATCCAATATATTTCATGAACCAATACAATTTCTAGCTCATTTCCCTAAACCATAACCTATTTTCCACTTTTCGTGTCCACATCACAAAACCGAGAGAAAATGATTTTATGGCTATATAATTTTGATCCATTTATTATTTTTTTTGGATATACCTTGAAATAAGATTTCCAACCATATATCATAAGCCCAATTTCGAGCTATAATGAAAAAGATATGACCAAAACACTGAAATCGGCCCAAAACCGACACCCTTCCACTAAAACTGACATGTCATAAAATCTGCATATAATTTGGACCTGATTCTAATTTGGTTGTAAATTAAACTTGATAAGCTTTCCAATGATATATTATATGACTTATTCTGAGTTACGGATCAAAAGTTATGATGATTTTAAAAACGGGTAAAAAACTGGAATCGCCACGCACAGTGAAAAAGCACCGTGTCACGGGAGTGTGCCCCGTTTAACGGTGCCTTCCCCCATCTGACGGTGCCTGGTGCCGTGAAACGGTACTGTACATCGTGTCAGCGTGCCATTTTTGAAGGTTTTTCGCCTCAAATTCCACCACCGTGGCACGTTAGTTGTTGCCGTGACACGGTACCTGCTGCCGTGACACGTTATTTCTCACCGTGTCACGGTGCTTTTTCCTTGTAATTTCCGCGTTTTCCCATACCGTGACACGATGTACTGTACCATGCCACAGTGGACACTTCCGTGTCACAATATTTTCTCGTGTCTTTTCCGCGTAAACCCTTCACGCGTCTTCACTTCTCGTAGGTCAAATATTTCCCGTGTCACTCTAGTTGTCCACCGCGTCACGGGATTTTCCCTCGTATGACAGTATCTTCCCTGTCTGACGTTGCCTCGCACCGTGTCACAGTGTTTTCTCTCATGTTGTGAAGTTAATGTTTAGGCTTTATCTTTTTAGGATTCCGTGTGTTTCTTCTGCTCAATTTCTCTATAAATAACACCCTCATTTCTGCAGTTCGGGGCATCAAATCCTTCTCTCTTTCTCTCTTTTACACCAAAAATCATTTTCTTCTCTTTCTCTCATATTCTAAGCTTTAAACCTATACTCCTTGTTACACCATTCTTACCTTAAGCACTCCAAGGAGACCATACTTAACCCGAGGTTCTTTCCTTAAACTTAGGTGTGAAAGGTACACATAACTGAGGGTTTGGACCAAATAACCTCTACTTTTTATTTAATTTATATTTGATTTATATTTTTGTTGAAGTTACTAATAATTTATTCATGATGTAGCAATTTAAAGGAACGCGCGGAATGTGAGTAATTAATTTACATATTTTTATTTTAATATTGCTAATATAATGATTTGGTTTATTAATATTTGATTTGACTAACGTTATTATTACATTTTTAGGTTGCTTCCAGTATTAATGTTTATTCTTTTATTTTTATTGATGACCATATTGCATGTTTAAAGGGAATATGTAATTGAAAATCACTCCTAATAAGATAATTTAGACAACTGGTTTAGGTTCCTTTTTAATCTTGTTGTTTAATGAAGTGATCACTTTATTTTAGAATTATTTGTTGCATTAATATTAAACCAATTTAGCATAATAATAGTTTGGAGCAAATTTATATTTTATTTGCATGCCTTTGAGATCGCTGGAATAACTTTTCACTATAAGAATCGAGTAGATGCTAATACGGGCGAATGTGACTCCATGAATCACTTTGTACCATCATCCCCGATTCTCTTTTCGTGGTTGCGAACCATATGGATTTAATAATCTCATGGATTATGAATGGGGTGTAACCTTCACGGGTCAACCGTTGTTGCGTATCGTTGTCCCTTAATCGTGGTTGCCTTTTATGATCCGTGAATGGTTTACAAGTTCCTTAAAAACTTGTTGGAAGCTCCCTAGTTTCCTTGTCCCTAATCGTATTATGTCAATTCCCATTTCCTATGAGTTCCAAGCATATTCACACATGCATTAACGTAGGCGCACTTCTAGCGACGCCTACAATTTGGCGACTCCACTAGGGAGGATTCTTGGTTATTTATCGATTTGGGTGATTGGTATTAAATTAAGATGAATGGATGAGACTTGAAAGGTTCTTGAAAAATATTTCTGTGATTAATTTGGCATTTTTGAATAAGGGTAGACATTTTAACGTTGCATTTAGGTATGTCCTGTAAGAAAAATTGAATAACTTGGTTGCGTACGAAGGAAAAACAGGGCACCAGTCAGATTTTCTAACTGTCGTGCCACGACAGAATCTGCCGTGTCACGATGCAGTACACCGTCTGACGGTGTGCAGCACCGTGGTACGGTGCTCTCTGCCGTGTTGACGAGGGGAAAACTAGGTCGTTATCTAATCTTCCCTCGGTCAAACTGAATTTATAAACATTTAACAAACCTAAATACGAGTATAGAGGCAAGTCAAGGGTCGAACCCAAAGGAACGGTAATGTTCAAGCACTTTCAATTATGCGCCTAAGCTAGGTCAAAGACGAAGGTAAGAGAGAATACTAACAACCAACAAAACAAGTAACCAAGGAAATAAAACACTAGGAACGGGGATCAACAAGTAATCATGTCAATTGCAACAAGTTGGGAAGAGCATGCCAATCAAAGGTTGTGAGGACTAAATGATAAGAGCAATCAATAGGAATCAAAGAGCTATCTCCTAATTGTTAAGCTAGGATTCACTATGAATAACAAACTAAGAGAATCACAATCAAAACCAATTGATAATTGCAATTACTAAATCAATTGTTCATGTCATTAGCAATTACAATGCAATCTAGCATAATTCTCAAGGCCAAATTAAATTACACACATGCAAACCTTCACTAATCACTTTAATCTCAACAATCAATCAACACAATTCCCAAATTAATCACAATTAATCAATCATACAAGTTTCACCCAATTCCTAGCCAAACAACTATTCAAGAATCATCATCTATCAACTATCAACTATAGAGAACAAGAATCAACAAAATATCAAGAACAATTACTCTAATCAAACATCAAATATCAAAATCAAACCAAACAAACATCAAATTTAACAAAGCAATTGAATGAGATAGAGTTTAGAAATGCTCATTGATAATTAAGAAGATCTCCAACACAATTTTCACACTTGCATCTTCAATCTCTCAATCACCATTGAAATTCCTCACTTTCTCTCTCTAAAACTACTCCTAATCTAGCCTAATCTAGAGAGAGAAGCTCTCAACCTAAGAGAGAGAAAACTATTCTAAAACTAAAGAATTACATGAATGAAGAATAAAGGAAAACCAAAAGCTATATAAACAAAAGGAGAAAAGAAGCTTAAAATCGTAAAAGACCCAGAAACCCGCGCCCGCGGAGAAATCGGCCGCGCCCGCGGAGGGGAACGGACACCCCGATAGCCGCGCCCGCAGGGCCAAGGCCCGCGCCCTTGGGGAGCCCTCGGGACAACCGCAGGAGCTTACTGCCCAAATACGGCAGTTTTGGAGCTGCAGCAACCCCGCGCCCGCGGGTACAGTAGCCTGCGCCCGCGGCAGTTTTTCAGGGCCAACTGCAGAAGGCTGTAACTTCCGATCTAAGAATTGTATGAAGGTGTGCAACCTATTACTGGAAAGCTCTTCAAGTCTAGTTTCCAATCCAACTTGAATCACCCTAATCCGATCTGTAGAACTTGAGATATGACTAAAACAATGCACAAAGGTCCTATTTGATACTTTGCAATCTTTCGCTTTCCTTTGTTTCAAACTCAAATTCAATTCCGAAAAGTGTATATTGATCCTAGTGGGTGCTATTTTCGATTCTCATGCATATAGCCCGTGACGTACCTACAAAACAAGACAAAGAAACGGAGAAGCAAGAGAAATAGCCGAGAAATGAATAAAATGATAAGAAAGCCATTAAAAGCATGCATTTCTCTAAACTAACACAAAAACACGCGAATCGAGCATTATTCTCTAAAAACACAACATAAACGACTACAAAGGAGCATAGAAATATAAAGAAAACATAGCCTCAAGGTGCCATAAATGGCACGGATCACGTGTCATGGCAATCCTAAAATCAGTCTGGTGGCCTATTTTCTCTTCTCACATTAAACTTCCTTTGATTTTTCTCAAAAAACGTGTGTGTTCTTGTAGGGAATATTTCAAGCATTATCCCAAACTTGAACCCCACTGTGATCATATATTGGAGTACGGTGGCGTCCAAAGGGAAAGAAGATAGATTAAAATAGTCGCCAACAAGTTTTAGGAACTTGTAAACCGTTAACAGGGTGAAGGTTACACCCCTTAACGATCCAGGAGATCGTCAACTCCAATAGGTCTAGAACCATGACTGGTAGTTCGGGGATGAGGGTACAAATCCAACCTAAACCTGATCGTATTCATGTGCGCTTTCTTACTAACATGCAAACAATAGGATTAACCCTAAACCTGTTTATCTATAGTGGTTGAATTTTAATGCACAAATAAAACTATTATTGGCAATCACTTGAATTATAATCAAATTAACCCTAAACAAGATTATTAATTATCTTATTAAACGTGATTACAAGTACCAATTTCCTTTAAACATGCAAAAAAGTTGTGATCAAGCAATAACAAAATAAACATCAAGCAACATAATAATAATCAAAATAATTATCATAATAATCATAATTAAAATAATTATAACCATTATAATAATAATAATCAAAATCATATTAAAGCATAATATTAAATGCAATATCATAGGCATGATACTAACAAGATTAATAACAAACCCTAGCATATCAGTAAGCTATAAAGATCAAAGCTTTAACCCTAACATGATACTATTAAAAATATTAGGAAGAGAATAGGAAGCATAATAGAAATCATAATTGTCATATTTGATATTAGAAATTATAGTTATTATCCTAAACATGATACTAGGAATCAATAAAACATCCTAACATGATACTAGGAATCAAAATAACAATCTAATCATGATTTCTATATCATAATATCAATAAATCAATTAAAGCACTTACTTGGATGCCTCGTACCTCTTTCTAATAAAAAAATACACACGTTAGTAACTTCAAGGAAAATATAAAATTAAAGAATTAAATTAAATAATTGAAATAGAGATTTGGGACCAAACCCTCAGAAATTAAAACCTTTCACGTCTAGGGCGAAGGCAACTTCGAATTTGGCTAGTTGTTTCTAGATCTTGTGAATGCGGAATTTTTTATGCAAAAGGCTAGTTTAGAAAAGAGAGAGAGAATATCAAGAGATTCTTTATGAGAGTTGACGATTGTAGATGATTGAAAAAAGAGTTTTTAGGAGGCTATTTGTAGAGAAAATCAGCCAATATGATAGAAAATCGAACCAGAGTTCTGACGTGAAAAAAGAAAGTTAGCGCCAGACGTTGACATTAGCGCCAGACGCTAATGCTAGCGCCAGGCGCAAGCTTAGCGCCACGCGCTAATGCTGGCGTTAGGCGCTAACCATGTTTTTGACGCGTTTTCTAAAATCAGACAGAAATTAACCGTACAGGAGGATAAAATCGTATTTTCCTCAAAAACACTCTTTTATTCTAATTAAAACTCTAAAAAGTCAACACAATTCAATTTATCAATGCTAATTGAATTAAGAATGAAAAGAAAATTCTAAAAGAATATAGAAGACTAAAACCATTCCTAATAGCATTAGGAATGATAAATCCATATTAGGCCCTCCCCTAGATCATTGGGCCGCATATAATGTTCAAACCGGGTCCAGTTTAGTAATTTGGCCATAACTTCCTCAATATTCATCGGAATTGGGCTTATAATATATCGTTGGAAAGCTCTTTTCAAGTCTTATCCAACTACACTATTAATGGACCCATATCATGGACCAACCAAACTGGATTGGCTGTTTTCTTAAAATAGGTTTTCAAAAACAGAGAGAAGAGAAAAGAAATTAAAACTATCCACAACACTAGACTTTCAACACTTTCACTTCATTCGATTATGATTCGACGTGAAAGGTACTCATCATCGGGTTTGGTTTTGGGGAGACACAAATGGGTGTCTACAGTTCTACATGCGTCTTAGCCCCGAGGGATTTAAGCTCTATCAACCCAAAAACGCTCATGGCAATAAGGGTTCATCCGAGTTATTAAATCCACCCAAACCATGGAGTTGAGTTCGATTTCATCACGAACTCGCGGAGCTGCCCGTTGGCATACACCCTCAAGGGGGGCTTCCTTGCTAACTTTCCAAACTCTTAACCATGGTACCCTATTGACACCGAATAAACCTGACCATAGTCCAACATAGAACTTGACCTTAGGTTGCGAACTATTCTTTGCATCATTGTGCCTACGTGTTTTATGTTTGGTCGTTTTGATCTTAACTTTAATGATCTTTCTTTGTCTATGGTGGATTATTTTATGACTAACGATTGACAATGGACCGTACTCACTTAGTAATTAGCGCAAATTAAATAAAACTTGTCGTCCGTCAGCATCCACTGTGCCACGGGAAAGTCCACTATGTCACGACAGTTTCCACCGTGGCATGGTGGAATTCCAGTAAAATATAAATTATTATCATGCCATGTCAGCGTCCACCGTGCCACAGGAAAGTCCAACGTGTCAAGGGAGTTTCCACCGTGGCACGGTGAAATTCTAAAAAAAAAAAAATTGTCGTGCCACGACAACACCCACTGTGCCATTAGAAAGTCCACCGTGTCACGGCAGTTTCCACCGTGACACGGTGGAATTCCAAAAAAAAATATAATCACCGCGTCACGGCAGCTTGTACCATGACACGGTACAGTTTGCCGTGTCACAATGCCTAGGAAATAAGTCCAGTCGGGTTTTTTTTTTAGTCGTTAATTTGGTCCTTGCGTCAGTCATTTTTGTTACTGTTCACATGTCTAGCCATACGATCATACCACGAGGCTTATAACATAACTTAATCACTCACGAGTCAAGTATAGTCCACACACTTTCTTTATTTTTTTAACTCGAGTCATACACCATGTCGTTTATGATCGTATACTAGGTTCATGCACCCCCATTTCCGTCATATAAAAGATGAGTGGATCGGATTTATCCTCACCTATTTTTAAATGACTTATTTTCCTATCTTGAGTAATGTGTTAAACAATTAAGTGCAATTGTTTTATTTCACACCACTTGGTCAAGGAGCAGGGGTAGATTGGTACGATTCGAGTCATTACTACATCAACCTCTTAGACCTAGGAGGCGTTTAAAGAGAACTTTGCCATCTCCACGTCACTCATCACCTTCAAACTACTTTAAGTTGGTCCCAATGGCCACTAAGGAATACATTGAGAACATTAATAAGTCCATTGAGACAATGTCTAACATGTTACAAGTACTCACTACAAGAGTCAACGCAGTTGAGCAAAACAATGTTACTGCGACTGCAATGGACAAGATCAAAGAGAAAATGAGCAAGATTTCTTAGGATTTCACCTATGTTGAATGGCCTCCCACTCCTTTGGATGGGAAGGACAAACTCCCTGAAAAGTTCTCCATTGCTGATATTCCAAAGTTCAAGCCTACTGACAATCCAATATTCCATTTGAAGATGTTCTCTACAACCATGGCTCTTAAGGGATTGGACGTAACACTCTTCCCTACGGTTTTCCCTCTCTCCTTAGAACATGCTTGCCAACAATGGTTTTATTCCCTAGATGCCAAGCGTACTGCGACTTGGCAAGATGTCACCGACAGTTTCATGAACCGTTATAAGTGTAACATTCAAAGTAATTCTTTTGAACGTGAACTCTCCATTCTCAAACATAAAGAGAATGAAGGCTTCACTGCTTATCTGAACAAATGGAGGGAAACAACTGCACTGTTAATAGATCCTCCCAAAGAAAAAGAGATGATTCGCCTCTTCATCCAAAATTTGATTCACAAGTACAAGTAACATCTCAAATTTCTTCCTTTGAACACTTTTGAGGCTGTATATGACATTGGCATTAATATCGAGGATGATTTAATAAAGAGTGCCGGTAGTAACAATAATAACACTTGGAAAAACAAGAAGAACGACCATCATTCTTCTTCGTCTTCTAAGCACGAAAATACTACCAACAATATAAGCCAAGTTGATCACAATGAAGTGTTAGATCTTAATGCTCCATTGCCCAAGAAGAAAATAACTTACACTTCTTTAGGAATGACTTATGATGCGGCCTTTGATCGCCTTTACGGTCAAGGTTTGATCACACTTATTGGGCCATTTCCAGAGCCAAAACCTAAAGAAAGGAGCGCCAAATGGAATCCCAATGCCCATGGCAAGTACCATCCAGGAAGGGGCTACACTACAGAGCAATGTTGGAATTTGAAGGACGTCATTCAAGACTTGGTGGATGCAAACAAACTTCCTGTCCTTCTAGGCGGCAAGAAATAATGAACACAAGGCGCAGTACATATCCTTTTTAATCATTCATCTCAATTCCCCCATTCATGTCTAGCGTATGTTTTTCATTTCAAATTTTTATATGTTTCACGTGTTTCGTTCACCTTTATTCCATTAAAAAAATGAGCAATTTCCTTTACATCTTCATCATAGCATTTTTCATTCACTCATCCTTAAAAAAAATTTAAAAAAATTAAAAAATCAATTACCAAACTAAACACAAGGTACACCAATGATTTGAGGCACCTTTGCAACCTTGTCATTCCCTATTACCCGTTCAATCACATTCCATTTCTTCATCAACCACTTTGAGCCTCGTTTAACGTTTGGCCTTCATTTATTCAACCCACATTCACTTAACGGTGGGATTAGAAGATGTGTAATTGTACAACATTCAAAAAGCATTTAAAAAAAAAGCAGCAAAGCAACAGTTAAACAATGTCTAAAGGCAAGTGTTCCAATGTCTTTGATATGAACACGTGTGAAATTGCGTTTCTCATCGAGTGCTTGGTATCGTGCCTGAGAAACATGAATGATAAGTAAGTGATGGACCACATGATCTGATATTGCCTACATTGATTCAAAAGAATAAAAAAAAATGAAATTTTAAAAAAAATGAAAATAAACTTGCAAAATTCAAAATTTTCAAATTCACAATTACACATCTTAGGGATTCTCTCGGGTCATGAGCCTTGTACCTTTTTCTTCTTTGAACCATCAACTTAACCACATTACAACCCTTGAAAGACCTCTTTGAGGTGTACATACACTTGTGCAAAGTTCAGATAGAGCTACGTTCGGCCTGATTCCTAACGGATACGTAGGCAACCTCATATCGAGGTGCGGCCACATTCATATTCATATGCATGATTGAGTCAAATATTATCCAATGCTTACCCCTACCCATTTAGAGCTAGAATTGGGGGCTTGAACCCACATCACATTAGCCTACCTAGCCTAAAGAGTCATCATCTTTGACTCTTCTCACATATATTTCCATCACCATAACCCATGCAGCCAGCCTTAGTATCACATTCACACACTTCATTCACACATACATATCCATATCACCTTTCCTTCTAGGAACCCTTTATCATGAAATCTTGTTTCCGTACTATGCATGCTTCATCATCTTTCAAGACAACATTCATTAAAAGAAACATTGTATACTTGCTTAGCTTCCTGACCTAAGCAATGTTCGTTGTTTCATGCATCGCATAATGTGCTGAGTAACATTTATATATCAATGATTTGTAATCATACAAAGCATATCATTCTTAGCTCCTTGACCTAAGCAACGTTCATTATGCAATAATCACTTCATCTATATACGTGCTTAGCTTCAAGACCTAAGTGATGTTCACTACTAAAAAACTAGTGAATTGCGACCGCCAGCGCCGGTCGCAAATTATGAGGAAAACGATCGCTATTTAAAATTGTGACCGTCATCGGTCGCAAAGGCACAGTCGTAATTTAACTGGTCGCAAAAACAAAAAATTGTTTCCACTTGGCGGTCGCAGATCAAATTGCGACCGTTTTTCGTATTTTCAACGACCGTTTTTTAAACTGACGTAATTGGTTATTTGCGACAGGCAACGCAGTCACAATTGTTCAAAATTACGACCGCCTAAGACGGTTGCAAAATCCTGTGATCTACGACAGGCCCTAACGGTCGCAATAGTCAGAAAGTTACGACCGCCTAAGACGGTCGCAAAATCCTGTGATCTGCGACAGGCCCTTACGGTCACAATAGTTAGAAAATTACGACCGCCTAAGACGGTCGCAAAATCATGGGATCTGCGACAGGGTACCGGCGGTCGCAATATTTAGAATATTACGACAGGTAGGTAAACGGTCGCAATTCCTCAGAGAATTGCGATTATGCTGGGCGGTCACAATTTATTAAGTCAGCGACAGGTATAGACGGTTGCAATTTATTAAATCTGCGACAAGTATAGACGGTCGCAAATATGATATTATTATAATGCAATTTTCATATAATACAATTTGCATTATCGATGCCATCCTAACCTGAACCTATAACTTGTTATCATGTGAATTAATTTCAAAATTAAAATAAAATAAAAATAAAATGCATAATTCATATAGATAATAATATTAATAATTAAAAAGTCCAACTTTGAACAATACATACAATAACAATGTTGAAGTTAATAATAATAGTAATTAGTAAGTAATAGTTTTATAAGCTTAACTTTAAAACTAAGCTAGGCCTATATGAATAAGTAATGGCCTATGCTCCTTCAAAAAATAGATAAGGCCAACATGTGACAATATAATACCAATTTCAGGCCTATATTCTCCAAATAAATAACGAAATGGCCTATATCCCCTCCAGAAAAAAAAACTAAGGCCTATATTCCCAAGAAAAAACCTAAGGCCTATATTCCCCCAAAAAAATACTAAGGCCTATATCAAAAATACTAATGTAAGAGCTGTATGAACAAAAACTACGACACAAGAGTCTGGTGACCAAGCCTACCACCAGTCATGTCCGGGTCATCTTCCCTGCGAAACTGAAATGGAGGACCACCTGAACAGTTAGAGATCAAGTTTTGCACCATTGTCTCCATCATTCGCTTACTCTTAATTGCAGCCTCCTCTCGCTCCTTCTTCAATGCCTCTTGGAATTGCGTAGCAAACTGTGCCTCCATCTGTGCCTGCATTTGCACATTTTCCTCCTCTATTCGCTCGGCAACCTCGGCTTGCATACGTTCCTCCAACTGTGAAGCTATAGAAGGATTGTACGATTGCGAGCCTTTCTCGGAAGAGGGGATGTAAAACAAACTAGCACTTGCACCGAGGCCCTTCAGTACACCCTTTTTCCTACCACCAACGACCTCCCAATATAGCTGGTTAGGGTCCGGTTGTGACCCTTCTTGAGTGGAAGACTCGTCAAGCTTCTTTTGGTAGGCTTCCTGAAATCAAACAAATCAAATTTTTCATATTAAACATGTTTATGGGTTTAAATTGCGAAAACATACACATTTTCAAGCATTTACAAGGCTGTAGGTTTACAACTTGGCTAAAATGGCTTAAATGGCCTTCTAACTTACCCACTTTTTTTTCATATATTGTAAGATTTTATCAATCAAATAACTTATATTTAGCTTACAAAACATGTTTATAGGTTAAAATTGGTTAATCATAGAGATTTTCATCCATATTCAAGGTTATAGGTTCATGATTAGGCTAAAATGGCATAAATGACCTATATTTTAAGATTTTATCAATCAAACAACTCACATTTAAAGATTTTTTGCTATATTTTGATATATTCTGCAGGTATCGGTGTATACAAAGTGATTTAGGATCGTAGAACGTCTTAAATCATTCTCCGTCTATCGACTATTTTGACTATCGCTTTCGAAACTGACATTTCTACAAACTTAGTCAAAGTGGGGGCTTCTATAGACACCTAAAAATGTCTCCCCCAAACCAAACCCGATGATGAACACCTTTCACCGCCATTATTGGTGGGGTTGAGTTTTTAATCTTTGGACTGATTAAATCCATGTTCTATCCCATATATTTCATGAACCAATACAATTTCTAGCTCATTTCCCTAAACCAAAACCTATTTTCCACTTTTCGTGTCCACATCGCAAAAATGAGAGAAACTGATTTTATGGATATATAATTTTGATTTAATTATTATTTTTTTGTATAGTCCTTGAAATAAGATTTCCAACCATATATCATAAGCCCAATTACGAGCTATGATGAAAACGATATGAGCAAAACACTAAAGTCGGCCCAAAACCAAAACCCTTCAACTAAAACAGAAATATCATAAAATATACAAATCATTTTGAACTGATTCTAATTGGGTTGGAAAGTAGACTTGATAAGCTTTCCAATGATATATTATATGACTTATTCCAAGTTACGGATCAAACGTTATAATGATTTTAAAAACAGGTAAAAAACTGGAATCGCCGTGCACATTGCAAAAGCACCGTGTCACGGGAGTTTGCCCCGTTTGACAGTGCCTTCCCTAGTCTGACAGTGCCTGGTGTCGTGACACGGTACTGTACATCGTGTCAGGTGCCATTTTTGAAGCTTTTCGCGTCAAATTCCACCGTGGCACGATACCTGTTTCCGTGACACGGTACTTGCTGCCATGACACGGTATTTCTCACCGTGTTACGGTGCTTTTTCCGTGTAATTTTTGTGTTTTCCCATACCGTGACACGGTGTACAATACCGTGCCACGGTGGACACTACCTTGTCACCGTACGTGTGATGTGTCACAGAATTTTCGCCTGTCTTTTCCGCGTAAACCCTTCACGCGTTTTCACTTCCAGTAGGTCAAATATTTCTTGTGTCACTCTAGTTATCCACCACGTCACGGGATTTTCCCCCATCTGACGGTGCCTGGCACCGTGTCACGGTGTTTTCTCCCGTGTCGCGGTGTTAATTTTTAGGGTTTTTATCTTTTTAGGGTTCCGCGTGTTCCCTCTACTCAATTTTCCTATAAATAAGACCCTCATTTCTGCAGTTCGGGGCATCAAATCCTTCTCTCTTTCTCTCTTTTACACCAAAAATCATTCTCTTCTCTTTCTCTCATATTCTAAGATTTAAACCTATACTCCTAATTACACCATTCTTCCCTTAAGCACTCCAAGGAGTCCATACTTAACTCGAGGTTCCTTCCTTAAACCAAGGCGTGAAAGGTACACATAACTAAGGGTTTGGACCAAATCAACTCTACTTTTTATTTAATTTAATTGAATTTCTATTTGATTTATATTTTTATTGAAGTTACTAACAATTTATTCATTTTGTAGAAACTTAAAGGAACGCGCGGAATGTGAGTAAATAGTTTAATTACTTATTTTATTTTAATGTCGCTAATATCATGATTAGGTTTATTATTATTTGATTTGACTAACGTTACTATTGTTAAATTGCTTCCAATATTAATGTTTATTCTATTATTTTTATTGATCACCCCATTTCATGTTTAAAGGGAATATGTAATTGAAAATCACGCCTAATAAGATAATTTGGACAACCGGTTTAGGTTCTTTTTTAATCTTGTTGCTTAATCAAGTGATCACTAATATTTTAGAATTATGTGTTGCATCAATTTAGCATAATAATAGTTTGGAGCAAATTGAATATTTTAATAGCATGCCTTGAGATCGCAGGAATCACTTTTCACTATATGAATCGAGTAGAGGCCAATACGGGCGAATGTGACTCCATGACTCACTTCGTACCATCATCCCCGATCCTCCTTTCGTGGTTATGAATCATATGGAGTTAGTAATCTCTTGGATTATTAATAGGGTGTAACCTTCATGGGTCAATCGTTGTTGCCTATCGTTGTCCCATAATCGTGATTGCCTTTTATGTTCCGTGAACCGTTTACAAGTTTCTTAAAAACTTGTTGGCGGCTCCCTACTTTCCTTGTCCCTAATCATATTATGTCAATTCACACTTCCTATAAGTGCTAAGCATATTAACACATGCTTTAACGTAGGCGCACTTCGAGCGACGCCTACAGATACAAATATATATATATATATATATATTATCCTCATAAAAAGGAGAGAAGATAATGAATGATAAAACCGAGGAAGTGATTTAATTATTTCTTGGATTTTACATTCTGAGGCCATCATTCTTTTTAAACAAATAGTAATATATTTTCCTTTAAAGATAAGCAATATGAGAATCATAATTAAAAAAAAAAACGATATTGATCTCTATTGTAATCTAAATGATCAACAAATACTATAGTATATTTGATCATTTTAAGGAGTGTGTTCGGGTCAATTAATCTTTCTAAAAATTTGATGCGCACTTTCAATCCAACTTTCTTCTCTTTCTCTTCTACCTTTTTCGGAAACTATTCATTTGAAGTAAAATCCTTAGATGATTACCTTGTTGAAGTCAACACAAATCATGAAATTCCATTAATGATTGTTCGTGAATCTTTTGACATTCTTTATCAACAAACTTGCTTAAAGTGAATTCGTATTACAAGGATTAAAAAAAAAAGGAAATAAAACAATCATTTTGACTTTGGTTCATTGTTTGAATGCTTGACAGAAATAGTTTAAGTGAACGCGCTTAATTTCTCGTTATACACATTACTAGATCATCTTCCACATTCGTATACTAGTCTAATCATGGGTGACAATGCAGCATTGGAGAAACTTAAAGAGGAACTCCAAAACCTAAAGGCCCTACAAGAAGAAGAAGCCCAAATGAAGGCTCATAAAAAAGTAGAAAAGGAAAAAATAAAAGCAGAAAAAGAAAACATTCTGCAAGAAAAAGCAAGAGCCGAAAGAGTAGAGGCCTTGGAGAAACTTGTCCTTCGAGCTAACTTAGGGAATAAATACTTCAATTATGATCTTGAACCACAACCTAGTGGCAAGATTCTCCCAGAAAAGTTCTTAACTACGGATTTTCCAACCTTTAAGGTTACAGACAATCCTAGGACTCACTTAATGAGCTTTATTGGAATTATGGCATTGAAAGGGGTTGAGCCAAGCCTATATGCATGTACTTTTCCTCTTTCATTGGACCCAAATGCTAGATCATGGTTTTATAACCTCGATGCAAAACAAACTTCCACTTGGAGTGACGTTTTAATAGCGTTTTTAACCCAATATGGAGATAACATCGAGCTCACAACTACCTTGTGCGATTTCAAATTGTTTAAGCAAGGGGAAGAAGAAGGCTTCATTGACTTCTTTTCTAGGTGGCAATCAAAGGTTGCTCTTATTCCATAAAGACCTCTAGATCATGAATTTTTCCCAAAGTTCATAGACAATATGTCTCCACCTTACAAGTGCCATTTACAATACCTTGGTTTAGACACATTTCAAAAAGTCTATACTATGGGAACATTAATTGAAAAAGGACTTTATAAATGAAACCATGAATCATATAGATGGACTTGATTTTTAGAGAGGATTTCACCTACGGAAGAAACGGACAAAGCTCGAAGACGCAATCTCAAGAAGTTGTCAACAATTCAAGATGTAGCACCCTAGGTCTTGTTTTGTTTCTTTCCTTTGTTTTTTTTATGATAGGCTAAGAGATTCATGCTGTCGAATTTACTTATTTTGTATTCTCATTAATTAATGAATTATATATATATATATATATATATATATATATATATATATATACAAGTACGTCTATCTTGCTCTCTTTTCAATTTCTTTATTGTTATTGACTTGAATCAAATAAAACGTATACATTTAAACAGGCAATATCAAAAGGCATACATACTCAACACTTTAAGAATCTTGATGAGCTTTGGCTTACAAGATGTAGTGAATGAAAAGAGGCCCATCTTAGGCCCACAAAGAAAGGATGTGATTATTTCACCAACACAGGAGGCAACTTGAAACTCCATAAATAGAATCCCATGTTCTTAACCATAGAGAAAATCCATCTTTTTGGCAGCCCTTTTAAGCCTCTTCAATTGACTCTTAGCTATTCAACCTACATTATTTCATAACTTGGGATGGGAATGGTGCAAAGATACAAATAGGAAATTGGGGGAACAAAACATAAGAAGGGGACACAAAGTTAGTCTAAACCCAAAAGGAAAGATCAAATGCAAAAGAAAAAAGAAAAAAATGTTCTAAACCTAAAACAAAACTTGTCAAAAAAAAAAATAAAGATAGGAGAGATGACAAGGAAAAGGCACCTAATTTAAGAGTTATCACACAAAGCAAAAAGGTTCTAATTTGATAAACACCAAATATAAAGGATTTTTGGAGTATTCTTGAGCCTATCCATTATTCATAACCCCAAGCCTAGCCACGTTACGACCTTGGAATGGCCTTCATTGAGGTAGACCATAACCATATACCAAAATCATCATTCCATGAAAATATGGCCAACCTTAGGCCTTTGCACATGTGGACCTACTATTGAGTAGTCATGCCCATATATAAAATGGAAGAAGTGTTGAGTTATGATTACAAAATCATAACTTTTGATGATTTGATAGCCATTGGTTTGATGACACCAATTTTGTAAAGCAATTGAATCAAGCTAAATTCGTTGTTTTCCATATCGTTTTCCAAGAAAAATAAGATGACTATCACTCTAAAAAAATAATCAACAATCATCTTATTTTCTTTTAATAATAGAGCTATTTATTGCCAAGGTAATTCAAGTTCTTATACATTGCTGATCGAGGGTAAGATAGTAGGCCGTTGGGACTACTAACCCAAACCAAATTAGAAATTTATAATACCTAAACCTACACTAAACTAGTTAGTGGCAAGTAAAGGGTCGAACCACTAGGGAAGCACACTAATTCAACAACAATAATCACTAATGCAAGAGTAAAAAGGGGATTGTTTTTGTTGGTTTTGTTGAGTAAGAGCACCAAAACTACGAATAAGCAAGAAAATGATGATTAAAATCAAGGTAAAATGACGCTAGGGATACGGGGGTGTCCAATATGTTTAAAAAAGAGAGGGATAATGGTGATTATCATGAAACACATGCCAAAGAACGCAAGATTCTACCTAAACAATTCATTCTTATGCAATAATCTAGGCAAATCAATGAAAGAGGTCTACACTAATTAGGATCATTCTCATGCATCCTATTAGTTACAATCAAATCAAGAGAATAAAGAAGCACAATCCATAAAAAACTCCACTTTAATAACTCATTCTCATGCAATCATTAAAATAGAAATGACCTTAATCTAGTTCAAATCACTTTCATGCATTTAAACTAGAAAACATCAAATAGAGTGCAACAATAATCTCAAGCTATTAAAAATCATGTCTTTCATCAATTTATAGCATAAGTTCAATCCAACCATCATCATTCATCCAATATCAACTCATATCTTCCACCCCCTCCCCCTAGCTAAAAGATTAGCCTAGAGAAGGGAGATTAAACATAAAAACTAAACAAAGTAAGGAGGCAAAATAAACAAGGTAGAACATGAAAATCAAACTAACAAGAACAAATAAGCAAGTTATAAATCAACAAAACAAAAGGCAAACTAAATGAAAGCAATAAACTAGAGTAAAGAGATAGGGAAGAAAATATTACTAAATGAAGACTTGAATTAACAAAGCTTGAAGAAGATCCATGAGCAAAAATGAAGAAAATCACAATCTAACCCTAAGAGAGAGAAAATTAAGAGAAAAAAAACTAATTCTAAAATAGGGGAAATTAATTTCCAAGAGAGTATTAACCCCCAAAAGGGGTATTTATATACAAACTAAATAAAGAAAGAAAAATAAATAAAATAAGTGAAAAATAAATAAAAGGAAAGAAAGGAAATAATAAAAAATAAAGAAAAGAAAAACAAAAAGGAAAATAAAATCAAAACCCCCCCAAAGTCATCAGACCCACAAAAACAAATCAGACCAAAAATTCCGCTCCCTTTCGTGGCTGCTCTGATCTTCCATCAACACCATCACCACGCATCATCACAAAATCACCACCGCCAATCCTCATCGTCATCAATCAAGCATCAATCAAGGCCGTTCAATTTTCATTAAACTCACGTGAGAAGCTCGTGATTGAACCCACATTTGCGCGCCCGCGAAGACATTGGCCAAGGTCGCACAAATGCTACTGCCTCAACTCTGATTTTGGACTTCATTTGTGCGCCTTCTGACAATGCTCGCGGCCGCAAGTAGCTCCAATCGAATT
The DNA here is from genome assembly GCF_001683475.1 of Chenopodium quinoa. Taxonomy (NCBI): domain Eukaryota; kingdom Viridiplantae; phylum Streptophyta; class Magnoliopsida; order Caryophyllales; family Amaranthaceae; genus Chenopodium; species Chenopodium quinoa. The sequence continues at coordinate 244,326 of NW_018743943.1, read as the reverse complement.
AGGGCTAAATTGGGCTGTTTCGTATTGGGGGTTGCTCTGTATTGGAGGCTGCTGCTGTTTCAGTGATTGAAAACGGTGGCGCAACTGGTGGTTTGTGAAGGTTGGTGGATGCGGTGAATTGGTGTCAGTTGGTGCTCGGTTTGAGTGGCTGAAGGTGGTGCGCAAGGTAGTTTTAGGTGTTTGGTTGATGCGTGAGTTGGTGGTTTAATTGGTGAGTGGTAGAGTGCGTGGGTGAATTGTTGATGTGGGCTGGTAGCAGGGCTGATTGGAGTTGCAGGTCAGGTATTGTGGTGGCTGTGTACGGCTGCTCTGCTGCTGCTGTTATTGCTGTTGGGTGGATGTGGTTGAGATGGTGGTGCACTGTGGGTTAAGGAGATGGAGCAGGGGAGGTGAAGAGGAGTGTGTGGTGTAGGTTTAGGTGATGGTGGAGTGTAGGATAAGGGGATATCAGCTAGGACATCTTGGAGCATGTTGTTTGACTCAATTCTCGGACCTTGAACTCGATCGACCAAGGACCCGAATGCACCTACAACCAAAAAAAACACGAGGGGATTATCAAAAGATAAAATAAAATAAGATGAATAAAGTAAAATAAAATAAGATAAATAAAGTAAAATAAAATGCTACAACTAAAGAAATATTAAAATTATATGAAATGAAAAAAAAAAATTAAACAAACTAGAAACTAAAAGAAAATAAATAAAACGAGAGAAGTGGGAAATTTTAGCTAAAACTACAAAAATAAACTAAAAACTATTAAAAACTACAAAAATACTCAAAATAAAGATAAAAGACGAGAATAAGCAAATAAAAGAAATAAAGGACAAAATGAGCAAAATTATTGGAAAATAAGCCGGAAAACGACTTAATAAACACCTTTCAAGTGACATAAAAGTCACTTATCAATTGCCTAGAAAGAAAAAGAGTTAATACAATAATTTGATTTGATATATCGACAGCCTCGACATCAACTTTAGATGTCTTTTACAACTCTTGAGAATTGGTCTTTTCACTTATCTTTAGCAACTAAAACGTCGGCCTACGTGGGATATCTCCATCTTCTCTAAGAGAGGAATATTTATTGAACATGATTGCTACATGAAAAAAAAATGATCGTTATCGCTATCACACGTATACCTCACTGCCAAGTCATCATGATGATTCAAATATTATGTCAATAATCCTTGCTTGTCAAAAACATGTCTAATTTTCTTTCTTTATTCTTCTATAGGAAAGTTGGATTCCCCTTTCTTTTTATACAAATCCTTCTTTTTTGTTCATTTCTTTTTTAAGGGGGTAAGTGGAGTTGGATCCCTCCCATTTTGCATCTACAATACTTGAAAATAGTATAATTTTTTCGCTCTTTGCCTTAAATTGGGGGCTTAATAAAACCAAGACATTCCCACTTCTCTCTATTTACAGATTTGAACACGCTATTTATGTTGTAAAATCAATGTCATGCAAAACTTATAACGAACCATCTTAATAACAATAAATGACAAAGGGAAGAATACCACTTCCTATTATTTGACCAAGATAATTAATTATGTTACTTGATTAAACAATTTGTGATAAACATATGCAATATACCACAAATTAAAAATACCAGTCTTGGTACTTTAAATAAAACTGAGAAACATCCCCTAGCATATGTATACATGAATTCCAAAATCCACCTAAAGTCTAAGCTTGGGGGCTTCAAATTAAAAAAAAAACAGGTCTCACCTTAACTTTTATTTTAAAATAAGACCATATTTTAGAAAGTGATTCGAATGATTTTATAAATTATTCTAACACTTCACCAAACCTAGGTTTGATAAACATTCATTTTCAAACTATGGTACTTATTTAATTGAAAGAACTTCACTTTTAATTAGAAAAATATGACATTGATGACAAGCAGAAACACATAATCAAAATCAGATATACGAAAGTTTGCTCACATTTTCATATCTTTGTTGAAATAAGTTGCAAATTAAAACTTATCTTCATCAATCTAGGACAAAAAAGTCACACTTAATTACGAGCTAGACCTTTTTTTCCATTTTAGGTCCAGTTTTGAAAATAATATAATTATTAGATCCCTTTTCCAAGTTTGAATTTTAGTTCAAAACAACATGTTTCTAATAAAATATAGTATTCAAAATTTCCTTTCTTAATTTTCGTTTTCTCAAATAAATAATGTTCAGATTCTCCATAACCGTTTGGATAATACATGTATTTTTCCAAACGGAATGAATTAAGATTTGAATTCTTCTTCACTCGAACTTTTTCTCGCTTAGTTCTCCTGCGAATATTGGCTAAGGGATGGTAAACAAACCACATACTTGACCAAAATAAAAGATTGATAAGAACAAAGAAAATGTTTGATGTTCTAAATCAACTTTTAGAATACAATCACCGCAATGATCTTTACAAACGTATATACATTAGGTAAGATTACTAAATCATGAACACAATTGTTTTTGGTTTGTAAACAAACAAAGAACTAACTTTCTTTCTTGAACATGACTTTAACTAAAATGCAAAAGCCATGTCATTATCCTAAATATCTCAAAAAACAATAATAGGATATATACATAGGTCCATCCCAGTATCATGATTATATGGATGGCCTAAACAATAGCAAGTCATTAGAACTACCCCTAAATGGGTCTCCAAGACTTGTGAAATAGCAAGAAAGCGATATTCATGGGGGCTCTAATATCAACAAAAAAACAAAATGAGATATTCATGCCATTTGAGCTACTTTCGAGAATCGCCTAAACTACAAAGGGTTTACGTAGATCTCGAGCCTTTGAAAACTATGTTTGTAACTTAACTTGGCCATTAAACATGTAACATACTCAAGCCATTTTCAAGTTCAACTTCAGAAACTAATCTTAGTGCATAATTGTTGTTCCAATACTTCAATTTACTCTAGAGATTAGAGAGTATGACTAGTATAGAGCAAAAGAAACAAAATCATGATGCATAAAACATACTTGCTCATACGAAAGTTTAGTACTCAATCATTCATCATGAAAATTGTATCAAGACACATTATATCATGAGTTAGAATGTAAACAAAAGACTCCTAAATTCTAAATTAAGGAGTCTTCATTATTATCCATTGTTCCACACATTAGAATTTCGCAAGGGGGATAACATCTACTTTCTCGAGCTTCAAAACAGTGAAAAAAATTCGAACTCAAAAGAAAGAATTCAAAAGTAGCAAGAATAGACGAAATAATTTGAACAAAATTTCATTTTTCCTCTTACTTGTTCTAATGAATGAAAAATATTACTAGACTTAGCAAATTTCTTTGTTAAAACTATGAATAATCAAAAAACGATTTAAACACACTAGTTTAATCGTTTCCAAGATCCTATTGTTATCATAATAACACGAAACACAGGATTTCTAGACCCATTTCAAGCAACATGAAAGATTCTAATTATTAAAAACAAACAAATCATCGAAGTCACCAAACATTGGGGGCTACAATATTCGATAATATAAATTGGGGGCTCAAAAGCCTGAAGTATAGCCAAACTACTCTAGTTCGATGATGTCTTCAAGAATTCCCTAAACTAATTAGTTTTGTGCAAATCTTGAGATCACAGTTTTATAAGTAAATAATAATAATCGTCGGTTATTTTTATCAGTGATAAAACCAATTTTGAAACTTACGCATGAAAAAATAAACATGAGTCGCATATACGAATTCATGCTATTATAAAAGTTCAAAATTTCATTTATAATTTTAATGCATAATTGTTGTTCTAAACACTTCAATTTACATTTAAATTAACAAGTCCAGTCTATGTCAGCAAAACAAAAGTAAAGTTCAAGCACAAAAGTCAAAATTAGAACAAAAAAACATATATGCTTGACATGCTCATACAGGATCAATACTTTATCAATTCACATGAAATTTGTTGCAATATATTACTGATACATGTCACAACGACAAACAAACAAATTCATGAAAACAAGTCGAATAAAAAACCCCCATATTTAGAATTTGGGGTTTAACAGTTCGAAAATCGACCAAATTCAGCCAAGAATGAACGAATTATGGCAAATATGAATAAGGGACGAGATCTAATTCCTTTAGCTTCGAAAAACAAGAAAATCTGAGCTCTTTAGAGAGAGAAGAAGCGAAAATCATGAAGGAAGGAGAGAGAAAGCGAAATGAAAAATCGCGCTCAGCGATTCTCTTTTTGCTGAATTAAATGCCGCGCGCAACTGAATTAGTTGCGCGTGACAGACCAGCACAACTCAGAAAGATGCGCGCGCCTGGCCAGCGCTACCTACCAAGTTGCGCGCGGGTACCGGCACTAAAATGACCGGTATTCTGATTTCGATCCGTTTAATCAACGGTTTTTGCTCGTCGTTAGACATAATGGCGCACAAATTATTAAAATCTTTTAAATTGCTTTGCATTCTGTAGTTTATTTTCTTCTTTGTTAGTTTTTTGCATCATATTGCATGCACACCGTGCTTTATGTCTTCCCTAAGCATACATTTTGAATGTTTTTTGTAACAGTGCCTTAAGAAGTTTCGTGGTGGTGCTTTAAGTAAAAGCACCCATAGACAGGTTTGTCATTTTACAGTACTTATGTTACAAATGTCCAGGTTTTCTTCTTTTTTCACGTCTGAAGCAAAAAGGAAGGCGTTTTCATGCAGCGTAAAAATGCAAATGGCGTATCATACGGCGCAAAATTGTACGGCGTAGGTGTGGCGTAAAATTTCACTTTAGCCCAAGCTTTGCAAGATCTACCTCTCGGAACTAAAAGGTAGAGAATTACTGTAGGCGTTAGCTCAACGAGTCGACAGGCGCTGAACCTTCAAGAACATGCACTTCTTGAATGGATACAGTAGTTAGTGCATTTACTAACTTACCGGACAGTTAGGGTGTCGAATCCCCCCCTGTATAATGAACTGACGAGACGATGTCGCGCCTATGTTGTCACGAGCCCCCAGTCCTAAGACACATGTATTCATCTTGTGGACAAAACTGATGAGAGAGTTGCTGACTTTCTTCCCTCTCGCTGAATTTAGATATATGCCTCCAGTCTTGAGACATGTATTTCTATCTTATGAACTTTAGTCTCGAATACCGGACCCGGCTCGATTACCGAACCATTCGGCTCTAATAGTGAAAACCCTTTTTCATCTTTTACTTTGTTAAAGTCGGGATAAAGTTTCAATGACATATCGAGGGACTTTAGCCCAACGATGACACGATTGAGAGGAAATCTTCCCCTTTTATCCTTTTAAAACCAATCTCTTCACATGACCTGACATCACCCAGAACACTTTAAAAATTGTTCTACAATTGCAAAGGATCAATCTAGATTCTTTAGCACGTTAAGATTAGGAAGGACTTTTTCTAGCCTTAATAGCTACTTGTTTCAGACACTTAGCAAACCAAGAATTGTTTCGACATCCTTAAACATTACTGAAAGATTCTCTATCCTTATAGAACTTTGCAGAATGAGTCTCAGATTTATTTCCTTAACTACTTTAATCATCGTCTATTCTTGACTCGATCAAAGTGGGGGCTAACTGTATACATCTACTTTTGGCCTCCTGTCCCGACAAGAAGTGCAATGACGATAAATAAAACCATCTTTGTGTTGGATCGAAGTGGAGAATACGTATGCATAACTGGTTAAGCCACAAAACACAAAAGACTAGCCCAAATTAAAGGAAAAGCCAAAACAAAGGTCCAATTAACTAAACCTGATCATAATTAGGCTTAAGCCCGTGCTTAAACCCTAATAATGACGGATATAGGAGCGCCTAGATGAAATCTTACTGTAGCCGCTAGAAAAGCCGCGCGCATCTCAAAGAGTCGCGCTGGGCTGCCGTGCGCAACTAATTCAGTTGCGCGCGACACCCAGCGCAACCTTCAGAGTTGTGCTGCGGAAGATTCAGAATTATTCGGAATTATACAAAAATATAAAATCGAATCTTACTATAAAGCCGCGCGCAAGACAATTAGTTGCGTTGCTATTTAATCACTTGATCGAGGATGCCGCGGCAACTCAATCTGTTGCGCGTGACACCTGCTCCAGCAGAATGCTCAAAACCCTAAACCTAATCATTCCCTATAAATACGATCTTAAACCGAGGATTAAACTTAAAGAAATTAACTCAAAACTCTGGCGAAATAACTTGTGAACTTGTGCAACCTAGCACTCTTGTCCTAAACACTCAACCTTTCGATACTTTGTTACTACGGTGGAGGTTCCCTAACAAGAAGGAGTGCATAAGTGTTCTAAACGGAAATCTAACAAAGAGAAGTGGTAAATTCCCGAGCACTTAGTTAAATCACCTTTATTTTCTTGTTTAAAAGGACTTCAATTAATCAATTAGTGTTGTTTGATCACCTTTAAAATAATTAATTAATCAATTCCACATAGTATCTTGCATTAAATAAAGATTAGAATTGAATTAAATAATTGTTGGTTGATCACTTAACCCAAGGCGAATCTTGTTTATTTTCTAGTCCTCTTCACGAATTTAATTAAATAAGAATAACGAAATTACGATGTAATTCCTACGTTAATTAATGCTTGTAAATAAAATAAACTAACATACTTTTAGGTATCACGTTGCATATATTGTTCGGTAATGAAATTGTAAAAAAGGAAGAGCTAGTAGAGACTATACTAGGGCTAGAATAGCGATTCCTCCCTAAAAGGAACGTTATTTTAGTACCCTCGCTCCCGAACTCATTTCTGGTTAATTTAGGCCAATTTTTGCATGGGTAAACTTATGATTCCTACTAATTATTCCATGAACTCCACATAGAAGAAAGGCAAGAACGAGGTTTATGAGTTTTCCTAAAACTCATTGGCGACTCCTACTTGTTTCTTACAAAAAGGCGTGATGAGAGTATCATTTCTAATTCAAGGTCTCCCAAACAGTTAGGAATTCAAATCCTACTACACCCTAACAAGTGTAAAGGGCCCAGGGCATTTAAGGAGAGTACCCCTTACGATGGGATCACCCTCCTTACACTCGGGGTTGGTGCTCGATAGTTGTTCGTGCGTTGTTGGAGTATTTTTGGGATACTACCAACACTTTTCATTTCGCTTGGGGGGAGATGACAGTGACCCCTCTGGATTTTAGCATGATCAGTGGCTTACGCTTCGCCTTGTGGGTCGTACGACAGATTCTTAACCTTACTTGGGGGGCGGCTGAAGTAGCAGATTTGTTAGGTCCGTTCGTTCAACATATCAGGACTCATTCGGTGCCTCAAGGTGGTCCTAAGAGTGGGCGATTAGAGTTGGCTTCTGTTCTTGCCCATGGCTTTGACATGGCTGAGACGACACCCAAGCAGCGAGTGCGGATCTTTATCTTGATTCTCATTTTCGGGACTCTTTCTCCTGATAGGAGTTCACGTGCGCTCGTTTTCTACCTTCCTTCTCTGGTTAGGATCGACGAAATAGAATCCAATAGTTAGGCTAGCCTTGGATATGATGATCTACTCTCGTCACTGTGTCATTGCTGGAGGCAGCTAAATGACAAGGCCCCTGTGGCTGTCCACGGTTTAGGGAGAGCCGTAGAGGTGACGATCATTCTTCTTCTTGTTTTGTTTTAACCAGTTTAACTCATGAACTAAGAGATTAATTTTCTTTGTAGCTGTGGTTCTATGAGTACTTTCCGGAATTGGCCCCTCGACGACGTCGTTGAGCGGTCCATGATTTCCCTGTCGAAGCCAGCTGGTGTGAACGAGGCGAGTCACGAGTGGAGTCTGTCTCTACGATGTGCGGCTGATGCACCAAGGCACCTCTTCTGTTGGCGTAAGAATTGATCTTGCATCATGTTATTCTCTACCTTGATGTTATTTTTCGTCATTCATTGTAACTTTTTATGGTTTTCAGGTTGTTGTTGAGATCTAGTATTGGCCTTGGGCTGGGATGACTGATCTTCCCGAGGCCTTGCAGCTTTCGGCGTACCGTACTTTTTTTATTGGTACTCCACGCTTTCTCGGTATCTTGGGGAGCGCGTTGTTTGTTAGCACAACGCTGACCGCTTTGTGGTGCCTTTGCCTCCACCGGAGTCGATGCTGGACTCACGTTTGCTTGGGGCGTTGATAAACAGGGGGGAGCGCTACACTTTTCCTTGGCAGGAGCTTGTGCTATGGAGGGTGATTATTCAAAGGACTTGCTTCCTTATTTGGCTCCTCCGCCCCGTCTTCCCGAGGTATAATTTATTTTGGAATTTTGTTGTTAGTCTCTGTTTAAACCGTCGAATAACCCAATTATTTGATCGTATTTTCAGACGACTACTTGTCGTAGGGGGAAGATTTAGGTCCTGCCTTAGTCTTTCTATTACCCGGGGCCGATCGGTGTTAGTGAGGATCATATTGCTAACGCGCTAGAGGGTTTCAGACAGCACATGAGTCTCTGCATGATGTGTTTGAGCCGGTAAGCTTTTTGACATGTTATTCATCCTTTTTAATACCGCTTGTTACTGATTTTTCTTTGCTTTGTTCTCAGCTTACGCACTCGGACATGATGGGATATATGAAGCTGGTTGACGCTTTGAAGTACTGCATCATCAAGCTTCGACGTAGTGCGAGTTGTCGGGGTGGTTCTAGCAATTTTCTAGAGGTATGTTCACTTTTTTTCCCTTATTTACCATTTGTTCTATATTGCACCATTGACATCTTTTCATTTTGCGTCTTTCAGGAGTGACGGAGGTCTCGCTCCCGCTCGAGCCACAGAGACTCAGACGAGGGGGAGCCTAGTTACGGCAGATGATCTCACGAGGTTCGTCGGCATTCTAAGTCACAGCGGTAGCCTCGTCCTTCTCAGCCGTTTCAGGAGGCTCAGTGGCAGCAGCCTTAGCCTTCTCAGCCATTCCAGCATTTTCAGGGTCAGTGACAGCGACCTTCATTTTCCTAGCCTTCACATCATAAGTTCAGGCCAGTCATTACTCCTATGGACACGAGTTTATACTCAGTTCCATTGTATGGGGTGCTTCCTCCATCGGTGCAGGTCTTTTTTTAAGTTCCATTGTCTGGGACGATGCCTCCATCGACGCTTCCTACCTCTTGGAGTTAGCTTACGTCGTTTTCCAGCTGGACAGGTCCTTCATTGAGTTTGTCTGCTACTGGAGCTATAAGGACTATTAGGGATACTACTCCACGTACCCGGATGATGGAGGGACTCTTTGGTCCGTCGTTCCCGTATTCGCAGGCTAGGGATGACACTGATCCTAACTCTTCTAGTTTTGCACATTTCTGACCGAGGGTTTTTATTATGTAGTTTGATTGATGACACTTGACACTGTTTATCCATAATGACTCACTTCGTATATTTTATTCACATTTTATGCATTTATTAGTGTGTATTAGTGCGTGCTTGAGACTCAATGTGTGTGATTGTTTATTTATTAATGACGCGAAAAAAAAAGCAAGTGGAGGGTACCTACCTTCCCTAAAAGAAAAAGAAAATGAAAAATGGGACAAATTTTGCAATTTCCCCAAAAATATAAAATAAAAATGAAAATGGGACAAGTTTTACAATTTCCCCAAAATAAAAAGAAAAATAAGAATAAAAAATAATAAAGAAAAAAAATAAATAAAAATAAATAAAAATAAAAAATAAAATAAATGGAGAATTTTATTAGGAATGAAACTCTCAAAAAACAAGATTAGAAGATAAATGGTGAAGGAAAAACAATAAAAATCCGGATAATAATAGGTAAAGTATAAAAATATGAAAACAGCACAACATGCCGTGTCGCGGCATAAATTCCTGTGACATGGTGGGAATTCCCGTGTCATGGTGTGTGTATTCTGAAGTGGTGTAGTTTGTGCGCATAAAAAGATAAATTTTGAGTTTTTCCAAGCTTTTTGGCTATAAACTTGGACTAGTTTATTTGTGAAATGCGTAATTACAAAACATAAAATTATTAGAATTTCATTTTTCAGTAATAATGTTCAGAATTTTTATGATACATTGTGTGAAATGTGGACAAAAGAGAGCTGGAATTGTTTCATGTCAGAGGCTTATTTGCCTTAAGGCATGTAGCAATTGTACATGATTTTCTTAGGGCAACTTTAGATTATTGAAGTCCGGAAACTCATTGTTTCCAATTTAATTATGATGAAATTTATCCCTTGCCGGAGGAATTCGGTGCCATCTTTGGTTTGCCTGCCAGAATTCTCATTGCAATGCCTACCCTACATGAGTATTATTACCAAGACTTTCAACGCCATCTAAATCTGACAGATCTAGATTTAAATAAAATTGTGTGTGGTAATGAAGTAGATTTAGAAAGGCTTGCAAATTTGTATTTCAATCGTCCTGTCTCTGAGTCTTATCATGTATACCGTAGAAGGGCTTATATTTTTTGCATGTTTAGCAAGCTTTTATTTGTAAACAGTAGGGTAGGACATACTTGTTTAGCGTTTGTGCTTGAACATGTTGAATCTGGAAGATCTCCTATGCCTAATTGCATTAGAGAAATTTTACGTGGCCTTGAAGAAGCAAAATCTGACCGAAAAGCCATCAGGAAGGGGTCTCTAGTACTGTTGCAGGTACAAACGCGCTCCAATTAGCCCCCGTCGCACTTAGCAGGCACCGTGTCATGGTATGTGGCTGCCGTGACATGGTGCATTCTGCCGTGTCACAGTGGTTTTTTGCAATTTTTTTTTTGCAGATTTAGTTGATGGAGCGTTTAGAACTCTTTAAAGCTCCCGACGATATTGAAAATTATGGTCCCAATGATCTGGTCCGTATGAAGAAGAATTACTCTGCAACACATGTCATATGATGATTGGAAGGTCTTCTTTGCAAAGAGAGAATTTTCCATTCGGTGGGTGATGCCTTGGTGGAGGCTTACTAGGATGGTTGGTACGAATGATACTCCATATTGTCACATTCCTAGTATTTCAAAGTTGACTTTTTATTGTCCTTCTCGATTAATGCGACAATATGGACTTGAACAAGTAGTTCCACGCTATAATGATAGTCCTCATGAAGTATTGTTGCATGAAAGTAACGTTCATATGTACGAGACTTATTGGACTGGAAAACCTTTGTGGACCGTTTATGCGAGTAACCAAGCTCCTCCTCCCTTATCTAGTGCATACAAAGCATGGTTGAATCCTAGAAGTAGAAGGGATCGAGTCGGATCACGCAACTTTGATGTGAAGGGACGTCTTGGTAGTAAGAAGGCTCCTCCTAAAGATCGTCCATGTCCGAGAAAACAAGAAATTGAGTTTAAGACTCCTATAATGCCTAAAAAGAAGAATTATATGGAAGGAAAGGGTAAGGAAAAAATAGTTTATAGAGAGAAGCAATCGAAGAATTCCAAGAAATGTGAAAGGGGTGAAGGTTCAACTAGAGGTGTGACGGTTCGGGCTACAAAAGACACATTAATGGTGAAGGCCAACCTAGTTAAAAAAGAGAAGGAGGTTCCTAAAGTGAAGAAGGATTAGATCAATATTGCTTTGCTTACTTGATTTAAATTTATAATTTTTTAAATAAGGCGCATGATGCCAATAATTGTAGTCACATTTATGCAATGGAAGAATAATAACAATCGTCGAAAAAATATTCGTAAAGCAATAAAATAACAGAATTTGTATAGTCCAGATTTGCCGTGCCACGCAAAAATCCGCCACGTCATGCTGGAAAATACCGTGACGCGGGGATTATCAGCATTTTTTTTTGCTGGAAATCCACCATGACACGGTGAATATTGCCATGACACAGTAACCATTCCCATGGCGCGGTGGATACTGATGTGGCACAACACTTTTTTTTTTTGTCGTTCCACGAGGTATTATGCCGTCCCGCGGTGGCTGCTTTTGGGGCGCGATGGATGCTGAACTGGAGCAATAGCTATCACTATAGGATTTTCTTGATTTTAGCTCGGTTTTGCTGTCTTGTGTGTTATACTTTGTCGACTGGGGAAGGACTTTATTTTTTAAAGGGGCTGGGCCCCTTTCAAGGGTTGCCTATATATCCTTAAAAACGGAATAAGGCCAAACGTAGATCTATCGGGTCATGAACCCGTAAAACTAGGCATAAAATTTCTTGAGTTGATCCAAGTTGGTATAATTATGAAAACCGTTGCCATCCATGTCCACCAATTGTGTCGCTCCACCAGACAAAATGGATTTAACAATGTATAGCCCTGACCAGTTTGGTCTAAATTTTCCCCTTGGATCTAACACATTTTTGCAAAGTGCCTTTAGCACAAAGTCACCTTCCTTGATGTTCCTAGCCTTGACTTTTTTTTTATTGAAATGTCGTATCATACGCTTTTAGTAGGTTTGGACATGATGCAAAGCTACCAAGCGTTTTTCGTCAAGTACGACTAGTTCATCACATCTTGCTCTTATCTATTTGACTTCATCTCATTGGCTTTCCAACGCGATTCAAAGAGAAGGGACTTCGAGCTCTATTGGTTGTACAGCTTCAACTCCATAGACAAAAGAGAAAGAGGTAGCCCCCGTTAATGTACGAACAGAGACTCGATAACCCCAAAGGGAGAAAAGTAGCTTACTTGGCCAATCTTTGTAATTTTCCATCATCTTTTCGATGATAATTTTTACATTCTTGTTGGTTGATTCAACCGCACCATTTGTTTGTGGCCTATAGGGTGATGATCTGGAAGCTTGATATGATATTTCTTTAATAGTTCTGCGCACTCGGCTGGGAAATGTGTTCCATTATCACTGATCAATGCGTGAGGCACCCCATAACGACATATGATATTTTCTCAATGAATTGAGCTACATGTTTTGCTTTGAGCTTAGCATATGAGGCATCTTTGACCCATTTAGTGAAGTAGTCAATCGCTACAAGGATAAACTCATGTCCCCCTTGTCCTAGTGGCGTTATCTTTCCAATGATGTCGATACCCCCATTAGAGAAAGGCCATGGAGAAGTATAAGTGTAGAGAAGCAAAGATGGAACGTGCTGCAAATTTGCGTGGACTTGACACTTCATACATTTCTTGACGTATTCGTGACAGTCTCTCTCCATGGTAGTCCAATAATAACCTTGTCGTTCAATCTTTTGACTAACATTTTAGCATTCATATGCGTTTCACATCTTCCGGCGTGAAGGTTTTCCATGGTTTTGCGCGCTTCAGTCTTCGCTATGCATAAGAGATTTCTCCCTAGAGCGGTCCTTTTGTGGAATTCTCCTCTTATGAGCACATACTGTGAGGCCAGGAGCCTCAAAGCACAGCGTGCCCTTTTATCAGTATTAGGAGGGTATTCTCCCATCGTCACGTATTTAAGGATATTTGTATACCATGGCTCTTCATCTTCTTCTTGTGCTTCTTGTTCATCATCAAGTACGTGAACATAAGCCGACTCATATCTTCTATCTATGGTCAATGGCATTCTTATTATGTCCGTTGGAATTCACACCATTGATGCTAATTTAGCCAGTGCGTCAGCAAACTGGTTTTCTTCTCTAGGCAAGTACGCATATTCCACTTCATCTACTTGCTCCGTGAGAGTTTCCAGATGAGCTTGATACGTAGCGAGACTTTCACTTCTCACCTTCCACCTTTTGGAGATCTGGTTGATGATTAGTGATGAGTCACCGTAGATTCTGAGTTTCTTAATTCCAAGGGCCACAACTGTTTCCAATCCCAAGATGCATGCTTCATATTTCGCAGCATTGTTGGTGACATCAAAGTCGAGCTTCATGGAAATCAGAATGTGTTCTATTTTGGGTGTTACGAGCAAGACTCCCGCACCACAACCCTTTTGGTTCGAAGCTCCATAGAAATAGAGCCTCCAACTATCATCTTCGATCACGAGTAGATCTTCATTAGGGAAATCATACTCTTCTTCCTTTTTCTCAACTTCTTTTAGTGGGAAATCTGTTAGGAAGCAAGACACCGCAGAACCTTTAATAGCCTTTTGTGGTACGAATTTTAAATCAAACTGAGCAAGGTTGACTATCCACCTCGATAATCTACCATTGAGTGTTGCTGTTTCAAACAAATACTTGAGAGGGTCCATCTTAAATATAACATGTAGTGTATGAGTGAGCATGTAATGTCTTAATTTCTACGCAACCCACACGAGTACAAGGCACAACTTCTCAAGTGGTGTGTACCTGGTTTCATAACCCTGAAGATTTTTACTCAAGTAGTAGATTGCATTTTTCTTACTTTCGATTTCCTGTGCTAGCATTGGCCCCATTGTTTCTCTTGTGACCGTAAGGTAGAGTGAAAGAGGAAAGTAAGGCATTACTGGTGCTAGCACGGGTGGATTTGCCAAGTATTCCTTGATCTTGTCAAAATCTTTCTGACAATCATCATCCCATGTAACTAGAACGTTCATCTTGCGCTTCTAGAATATAGGTTCACATATCGCAGTGAGTTTGGATATGAACCTAATTATATATTGCAATCTTCCGATAAAACCTCGAATCTCCTTCTTAGTCTTGGGCGGTGGCATGGCCATGATTGCTTTGACTTTTGTGGGATCAATTTCGATTCCTAGAGAACAAATCACATAGCAAAGTAGCTTGCCTGATGTAACTCCGAATGCACATTTTGCAGGATTCAACCTCATATTATATTTGCGGAGTATCTCAAAGAATTTGTAAAGTGCAATGATGTGGCCTGGCCGATCTTTTGATTTGACTATCATATCGTCAACATACACCTCAACCTCTTTATGCATCATATCATGTAATAATGATGTGGCTGCTCTTTGGTAGGTGGCACCCGCATTTTTCAACTTGAATGGCATTACTGTATAGCAATATGTACCCCATTGTGTGATAATGTGGTTTTCTCCATGTCTTCCTCGGCCATTAATGTTTGATTATATCGAGCATAGCCGTCCATGCACGACAGGAGTGCATGGTTTGCTGTGTTATTGACCAGAATGTCAATGTGAGGTACAGGGAACCTATCTTCGAACTTGCCTTGTTGAGATCCCTGTAATCAACACACATTGTGACCCTTCCATCCTTCTTGGAAACTGGAACCACATTAGCTATTCATTCCGGATACTTCGATACTTTGATGAAACCTATAGCCAATTTCTTTCTGATTTCTTCCTTAATTTTGAGAGCCACATCTGGTTTCATACGACGCAACTTTTGTTTGACAGGCTTCATACCTGGAATAAGCGGTATTGTATGCTGAGCTATATCCCTGGCATATCTTGGTATGACCAAGCAAATACATTAACAAATTCACTAAGCAAGTTAATTAGCTCTTTTAGTTCGTCTTGACTTAGTGTTAATCCAATTTCTACTTCTTTAATAGTCCTATCATAGGAAATATTAATTGTTTCTGTATCTTCGATGATTGCTTTTTTATTTTCGTGTTCTTCCATTGATTTTATTATTTCTTTGTCATTTTTATCAATAGCAAAGAAATATTGATCAGGGCTAGGGGAATGACTTGTATCGTAAGCAAAGGTACTCATTTCATTGAATTCATTGGTCATTACATCAAGGAGGGCAAGTTCAGATGCGACCTCGCCAGAATTATTTGGGATAGAAAGAGGAGACTCAACTAGAGACTCAGCCTTAAAGGGAACTATATTAGACTCTATGGCAGGAATGGGTTGGCCTTAGATCCTAAAGACTCGTCTACATACTCAGACTCGGACACGGACCCAAACGATTTAGATCCATCAAACATAGGATCTTCGCCAGCGGTCACTTCCAACTTTTCTCCACTTGGCGTAGTGATCTTCACCGTCTTGCGCCATCCCTTTGAAACATCATCAGCCGGGACGATTAACTTGGAAGGGTCAAAATCTTTGCTTGATATGACAGCTTGAATGAGCTTAGAATCTTCATTGCGGATAGGCTTAGGTTCATTATTTTCTAGACCAAAAAGAATATTAATGTTTATATCATCAGAGCTTGGACTAGCTGGTTGCTCAGTTGTGAAGAACTCAACGCCTTCGTCGACGAAGTCGCAATCAAGGAACATCTTGAAACCTGGCTCACGCTTCCCATTGTGGACGAAAGGCTCAGGGAATTCATAGCATGGGAAGTTTTCCCCTTCTTTGATGTAATGGCCATTGAGAGTGAAGGGGTATGGGTCCATGGCCATTTCCGTCTTCATGGTTCGAGCATTATTGCGAGCCTTCATTTTCAAGCGAGCCTATTTCATATCTTCTTTTGTTGGTTTGAATCCCAAGCGAAAGGTATCCTTCTTAAGTGCACCAGGATGGCCCCAAAGTTCAGCCATTTTATTTTTGAGTCCGAGGGTAATTCCAAAGAAATACCCTTTCGTCTTCATAATGGCATAAACATTGGTGTTCAAATAAGGATCAAAGTCGAGGTGACACTTTTCCTCTTCTTCGATCATGAGAACATCGTCCAACGAAAATCCCTAGAGATCTTCATCTTCCTCGTCATGTTCGACATGGACAATGGGAGTATCAAATACTTGAATGTGCATGGGGGAGGCATTAATGGTGATTGGAATCCCTCCAACTATAGCTTTCACCTTTTGGCGCAACGACAATGCGATCGCCTTTAGCTCATGAAGCCAAGGACGACCTAACAGCAGATTGAAAGAGGCTTTAATGTCCACCACCTGA
This sequence comes from Chenopodium quinoa, assembly GCF_001683475.1. NCBI lineage: Eukaryota > Viridiplantae > Streptophyta > Magnoliopsida > Caryophyllales > Amaranthaceae > Chenopodium > Chenopodium quinoa. The sequence goes on along the minus strand of NW_018743943.1, from coordinate 227,770 downwards.
AACTTGGTGCGACGTTCAATGGCTCCAGTAGTTATATTTATCATGATAGTACCAATGGCTTGACGACGAGTATTATTGTAAGCACGAATCCCTTGAGTAGAGGGGATCAATTCTTCATCTTTTATGCCCAACTTCTTTGCACTGCGTAATGGACATACATTGATTGCGGAGCCTTTATAAACCAGGCTCATAAGAACATTCATCTGCCTACACACCACAGTGAGGTGTAAGTCCTTGTTATGTTAGTCCCCTTCCGGAGGCAGATCCTTATCAGAGAAGGAAATCAGATTACTGGTACTTGGCAATTCAGTAGTAAGAAATATGACCAGTCCTTGAGGAGTCATATCATTATTAACTTCTATTTTCACCAGAGCATTCATCATAGCCATTTGATGCTCGTGGCAGGTGGCAAAAAGCTTCCATACATTCATTTCCACCTCAGTCTTTTGTAATTGTTTGATCACATCGTTGTTTAGAGGGTCAATGGGATCAACTATTGGTTGTGATTGCGGTGGAGGTGGAGGTGGACTAGGCTGTTGCAACCGTCCATTTCTGGTTAGAACCTTAACCTCAAGGTCTCCTTAAACATCTTCACTAGTGGTAAGCGACGAATAGGCTATATCTTTGAGATAGACGTCTTCATCGTCACTATCCCAAATTCCATTCACTTCATTACAGCTTGAACCAAATACAATTTTTGGTAGAGGTTCATTCACAGGTTGAATGATTATTGATGGATCAAAGGAGACTTCATCTCCCATGATAGCCAAAGCATCAGAAAGGGGACCTTTTTTAATATGGGCTTCTTGCCCCTTGGAGGAACAGGAAGTTGATTAGCATCAATCAGGTCTCGGATTGCATCGTTCAACCTCCAACACTTTTCAGTAGTATGACCTTTGCCTTTATGAAACTTGCAATGAGCATTGGGGTCATAGCTAGCAGTTCTATTCCCTGGTCGAGGTTCTGGAAGGGTCCAATTAGCATAATCAGTCCTTAACTATGCAATCGATCTAAAGCAGCATCGTAGCTCATTCCCAAAGGCGTGTAAACCCTCCTATGCCTTTGGAATCTCCGAGTGGGAGTGTTAAGAGCTAACACATCATTGACATTGCCGTTGTTGATAGCATTATTGGGCTTGGAAGACGAAGAAGGAGTGTCGTTCTTCTTGTATTTCCAAGTGTTGTTGTTGTTGTTGTTGCTACCAGGAGTCTTCATTAGTTCATCTTCGATATTGATCCCAATATCGTAGACAGCATTGAATTTATTCAAAGGCAGACACTTCAAGTGTTGCTTGTACTTATGAGTCAGATTTGGAATAAATAAGTAAACCATCTCTTTCTAATTGGGAGGATCCACCAAGAGTGCAGTTGTTTCTCTCCACCTACTTAGATAAGTAGTGAAGCCTTCATTCTCCTTCTATTTGAGAATGGAGAGTTCACGTTTAGAAGTCTTGGCTTGGATGTTAAACTTGTAGCGGTTCATGAAGCTTACAGTAACATCCTCCCAAGTCGCAACATGTTTGGATTCTAGAGAGTATAACCACTGTTGACAGGCATGCTCCAAGAAAAGAGGGAACATAGTAGGGAAGAGTGTCACATCTAATACCTTAAGAGCCATGGTCGCAGAAAAAGCCTTCAAATGGAACAGCGGATTATCGGTCGGCTTGAACTTGGGAATGTCAGCAGTGGAAAACTTTTCGAGAAGCTTGTCCCTTATGGAAAAAGAGGTGACATGTCGCTCCACATAAGTGAACTCTTCAGAGATCTTACTCATATGTTATTTGATCTTGTCCATTGCAGCGGCACTAACATTGTTTTTATTGTCTTGCTCTACCGTGTTGACCCTGGTGGTGAGTGTTTGCATCATGTTAGACAACATTTCAACGGTCCTGTTGATGTTCTCAATATCCTCCTTAGTAGCCATTGGTTGAAAGTAGATTGGAGACGGATGTTGTGGAAATGATTGTGGTGGTTTCCTTGTACGCCTCTTTGGTATAAGAGGTTGTTGAGGTATTGACTCGAATCGTAACAATCTACCCCTGCTTCTTGACCAAGAGCTGTGACATCGAAACAAACACACCTTTAATGACTAAACATAACCTCGACCCATCCGGAAGAGAAAAAACAAAAAAAAATTGAAATTTTGTTTATTTTCTAAAAAAAATGTTTGGGAGGATACCATCCGACTTACTCCGAAAAAAAAATGAAACAAAAAAAAACAACACGAGACCATCCTAAAGTATGGTCATAAAATGGTACACGACTAAAGGAAAAGTGTGGTTATGGACACATGCTATGACCTTACAGCTAGACATGACATCAAACCAGCCATACAAACCATATAAGCACGCACAAAGACAAAAAAAAACTGACTGGACAAACCTCCTGGGCACCGTGTCACGATGCTGACTATCGTGACACGGTACAGTGCACCGTTAGACGGGACAATACAGCGTGTCACGACATTGCACACTGTGGCGCAGAAGTGACACGGTGCATAATTCAAGGCCTAAATTTGCGTAATTTCCATGTTTTCATCAATTTCAAGTCCGTACTAATTACTATGTTGAAATAAAAACCCTCGGTCATAGGTTAAACAAAATGAGCAAACACATGTGGGTTAGCACCAAATAAACCACGTAGCATTTAGTCATGATGATGTAAAAAGAGTTCGAAACCTTAGTTCAAGATCTATTTTCAACTATTGGTCAAGCTTTGGGTGCCAAAAGGGTACCATGGTTAAGAGTTTGGATGCGTTAGCAAGGCAGCCTCCCTTGAGGTTGTATGCCAACGGGCGGCTCCGCCTTCGTCATGAAATCGAACTCGACTCCATGGTTTGGGTGGATTTAATAATTTGGATGAACCCTTATTGTCGTGAGCGTTATTGGGTTGATAAAGATTAAATTCCCTGGGGCTAAGACGTTGTAGAACACACACGTTTTTTCAGAAAAACTAAAGGAAGTTGATTGTGAGAAGAGAAAAAAGCCACTGGACGGATTTAAGGACTTCTGTAACACAGCAGATTGTACCGTGTCACGATGCTTCACACCGCGTAATGGTGTACTACACCGTGACACGATAGAAATTGCCGTAGCGCGGCAGTCAAAAAATCTGACTGGTGCCCTATTTTCCTTTGTTCGCAATTATATTATTCAATTTTTCCTACGGGGAAGACCTAAATGCGACGTTAAAATGTTTACACTTATGCAAAAATGCCAAATTAATCACAAGAATATCATTCAAGAAACTTTCAAATCTCATCCACTCATCTTAATTAAATACCGATCACTCAAATCGATAAATAACCAAGAATCCTCCAAATTGAGTCGCTAAATTGTAGGCGCCGTTTAAAGTGCGCCTACGTTAAAGCATGTTTGAATATGCTTGGCACTCTTAGGAAGTGGGATTTGACATATATCATTAGGGACAAGGAAATTAGGGAGCTGCCAACAAGTTTTTAAGGAACTTGTAAACCGTTCACGGATCATAAAAGGCAACCACGATAAAGGGACAACGATAGGCAACAACGATTGACCCGTGAAGGTTACACCCCAATCATTAGCCATGAGATTACTAACTCCATACGGTTCGGAACCACAAAAATAAGGATCGCGGATGATGGTACGAAGTGAGTCATGGAGTCACATTCGCCCGTATTGGCCTCTACTCAATTCTTATTGTGAAAAGTGATTCATGCGATCTCAAAGGCATACAAACAAATATTCAATTCGATCCAAACTATTATTATGCTAAATTGGTTGAATATTAATGCAACATATAATTCTAAAATATTTGGGATCACTTTAATTAACAACAAGATTAAAAAGGAACCTAAACCGGTCGTCTAATTATCTTTTTAAGCGTGATTTTCAATTACATATTCCCTTTAAACTTGCAATATGGTGATCATAATAACAATAGAATATACATTAATATTGGAAGCAATTTAACAATAAATCCAACAATATAAAATAGTTAGAAAAATAATAGAAGTAAAAGGAACATAACTCTTACTTTGGTTCTATTTGCTTGCAACTATAAAATAATAAACGAGTTAGTAACTTCAAGGAAAAATAATAAATCTATAAATAAATTAAATTAAATTAAATAGAGTTGATTTGGGGCCAAACCCTCAAACAGTTCTACTTTTCACGCCTTGGTTTAAGGACAGAACCTCGAGTAAAGTATGGACTCCTTGGAGTGCTTGAAGAGGGAATTTTGAAAGAAGAAGGGTAGGCAACAGTTTAGACTAGAGCATAGAAGAGAGAAAAAAAGAGTTAATTGATGCCCCGTAAATCAGAAATGAGGGGTTATTTATAGGGAAAATGAGTAGAGGGAACACACGTAACCTTAAAAAGATAAAAATCCTAAACATTAACACCGCGACACCGCAATGCACGCCATGAAACGGTGCCAGGCACCGTTAGACGGGGGAAAATCTCGTGACACGGAAGAAACTGAGTGACGCGAGAAAAAATTAGGTTTCGGGAGATAAAACATGTGAAGGGTTTACGCGGAAAGGACACATAGCTGCCCCGTGGCATAGCACTGGTACCGTTCATGGGAATACACACTGTGGCGCGGCATTGAGCTCCATGACGTGGGAAACTGTGCGTCCAAATTTATGTCTAAATACATTTTTGCCCTAATTTTGTACAGGTTTTTTAAGTGCCAATTGATAATTTCAGGCCATTTCTGATTTATTATTTATTAATTGGGCCAAAATAATAAATAAAATAAATAAAAAACGTTTGGGCCAAAATAATAAAATAAAGGAAAATAAATAAAATAAAAAGGTTTGGGCAAAAATTAAAAATAAACTATGATTTGACTAAACATCAAGACTAATTCATGGACTATTAAAAACTGAATTTAATTAAATACGATTTTTTAAGAACTCTCGGGATTAAAAACATAACCCGACCAATAATGGCTGTGAAAGATTGTTCATCATCTGGTTTGGTTTCGGGGAGACATTTTTTGTGTCTACAATTCTTCATAAACATGTTTAATTTTTTTTATTAATTTTTTATGAACAAAAACAAAATTGGTGATTTATTGGCTTAATCAAGTTATTAAATGAACTTAATTTCTAAATTTTCATTACATTATTATGTTCATGCCTCAAATAAAGTCAAAGCCAAACTAAATTTGTAAACACTTAACAACCCTAATACAAGTATAGAGGTAAGTCAAGGGTTGAGCCTAAAGGAATGGAGGTAAGTGTTATGGTCTTAGGTCAAGCTATTCCGAAGATTGAGTAATTAGGTTGGTCAAACAAGAACTTATTCAAATATGGAAATCAATATCAAAAACACTAGGGAATTAGAATCCACGTGTATTCACGATAAACATGCTAATTGGATAGGAAATTGATCAATCGAATAATGCGAGGGAAAATAGTACTTGCAATTAAAAGAACTTGAAAAGATATTTCCTAGGCGTCAAACTAGTGGTTTCTACGAATGACTATCAAAGGAATATCACAAGTCAAGTTCAATCGATAAATTTAGTTTCCAAATCAATGTATCGTATCAAATAAAACTACAATAATGAAATCTAAATTGAAAATGAAGGTTGATCACTCATCAACAAATCAAACACATGCAAAATTTCTATCAACCAAGTTAATCACAATATTAAATCAATCAAAATACCCCACTTAGCTATAATCTATCATTCATACATGCTTCAATACATCTCTATCAAAGAATATACTCAGTAGACATTTTAGAATCGAAGAACAAAACTAAACAAGTAATCAAAATCATCATCAACATTGCAATCAAATTATCAACAATCAATTTAATCAGTCAATTAGAAATTCAACAAAATAGCAATAAAAAAACACTAAATTGGAATAAATAGGAAGAAAATTCTTACAAATCTTTGATTAATATCAAAGAAATTGGAGATCAAGTGTAGCAATCATCAAATATTCAAGTTTCCCTCTCTAGAATCTAATAGCTGAAGTTTCCCCAAATTGAACTTCTCTCTCTAAAAATCTAATTTTCTTCCAATTCTAATACAACTCTCTCTCTAAAAAGGAATAAAATCTAAATATAGTAAAACTAACAAAGGAGAAGTTAGTTAGACGTCCAAGAAGAACTCGTACAAGCGCGCCCTCGCTCTAGATAGCGCGACCGCGAAGAAGAGTGTACGAAATGGTGGAGCAGGGGCTGCGCGCCAGCGCCATGTTTGTGCGCGTCTGTGCCCCTGCCATGCGTGCCCGCACCGTGGGAGCAAGGGACTTTCCTCGTACAACCATGGATGCATCCCTGTGCTCCACTTTACGAACATTTGGGGTGGCAGTCTCTAAACGCCCCCATGGTGGGTTCAACACTATTTTTTAGTGCCAATGCAACACTAAAGTGCGACCTTGAAGACTTGGAGGTTGCATCCTTTGACTTTTGAGCTACAAAGGGAGAGACTAGCTTGCATTTCAAGCTTCACAAAACCTAAGGAACAGCCGTGGATATTCTTGGACATCACCGTTCTCTTGAAAACAAAGAAAAGAAAACAAATAAAAGAGAAAAGGCGTAATAAACTAAGAAATGCACAAACTAGAGAAATAAAAGATAAAAATAAAGAAAAAGATATAAAAGAGCTATTAAAACAACTAAATATCATCCCAAAAGAAGCTAAATTAGTGCCATAAATGACACTCTTCAAGACGCATCATACGACACTAGCAAAATTTTGAATCAATACAAATCCACATCAAGTGAATATTGTGTCAGTTTTAAATCATAATTTTTAGCTTAATTTTTAAAATTAATGTTTAAATTGACATTTGTAATTATTAATTACATCGTGTTATTTGGGATATGCGACATAATGATTGTGTGTTTATGTTTTGTTTACTGATTTTGTTTTCACATGCAGATCTAAATATCTAATTCAATTCAAGAGTTAATAAATTCGACTAAAAATGATTTGAAAGAAAAGTATACGAGTTTATAGCCTGTTTGACGTACTAAACATCCGCAAACAAGATAACCTAATAAGTACGAATATGGTCCTATTGAACGAGGAGCTACTTTTATATATTGTATACATAAATATATTTTTTCTTAAGTTTTTTAATGAATTTTTTTTATTAAAAAAACAAAATTGGTGATTTAGGGGGCTTAATCAAGTTATTAAATTAACTTAATTTCTTATTTTTAATTAAAGGGTTATTACGTTCATGCCTCACTTAACTTTACTTTTCAATCATTTCAAATAAGAAGCAATATTACGTTGTTAATATGTACAAAGTAATAATTTTTTTTTCTACAATACTATTATTCTAGCAATTAGGATGAAGTTGGTGATTCTACTAAAAGGTATATATGTTTTTTTGATAATTTTAAAATTATAATACTTATACATATTTGAGTGTGTAGACATCTAGTTTTGGCCTCCTGACAAGACCGGAACTGTTATGACGATAAATAAAACCATCTTTGTGTTAGATCAAAGTAAAGAATGCTTATGGACAACTGATTAAGTCACAAGAATAAAAAATACGTAGCCTAACTGTAGGGAATAATTCAAGCATCCCACATGAAAGGAATGGTGTCCTTCGAACAAGTGTATTATTCTTGATAGGGGGTTCAGAATTATTAGAAGCTAATATATTCATTAAGGTCAAGTGATCAGAATGCTAGGGTGGAGGCCGCTTCCGATAAGTAATATTAATGCATAATTAATATTACAACTTAATCTTGAATGAACCCTTCGGGTCACACCCAAGCAACTAACGAACCGAAGCGATGAATTAATTAATGAGTCAACCGAGTCATTTATATTTAGGCGTCGAAAATTCGAGCTTGGACCGTCAAAACCGAGCGTCGGAGAATCTAAAATGTCGAGCCAAAATTTAGGAATTGGTGAGAAGGGAAAATTCTTCAAGTAACAAGTAAAAACCCTAGCCACGCAAAAACAAGGGTGTAGACACCTAAAAATGTCTCCCCAAAACCAAACCTGATGATGAACAACCTTTCACCGCCATTATTGGTCGGGTTGAGTATTTCCATTTCATAAACCAACCCATTTCCTAGCCCATTTCTCCAAACCTTCACTTATTTTCCTCTTTTCGTGCCTTTAAACCCAAAATAATTCATTTCGTATCCTTTAAAATCATTCATTTCGTGTCCTTTTTATAAAACATTTCATCCATTTTCTTTTGGTCCATAATCTGGGTCCAATGATTTAATAGTTGGATGGGGCTTTAAAAGAGCTTTCCAACGATATATTATAAGCTCAAATTCGAGTTATAACGAATAAGTTATGTCCAAAATATTAAACTAAGCCCAAACTGAACCTAAGCCCACCTTACCTACGACCCAATGATCATGTTGAGGTCCAAATTATTTAATCCCATTCCAAGACCAATTAGGATTAATTGGAAGCTTCTATAAGCTTCTAAAAGATCTTAATTATCCTTTTTGAAAAGATAAGATTAAATAGTTTGAAATTGAATAAAACTCCTTTTTTTGAAAATCCTATTTATATCCAAATTGAAAGACGTTCAAAGATAGACAGATATTATTTTCGTGCATTATATTTTTTATCCCAATTTTATATGGTTGGATATCCCTTGAAATTATCTTTCCAATGATATATTATAATATCAATTCCGAGCTATAACAAAAAAGATATGAATTAAATAAAAAAAAACTATATCCAAAACTGATACCGTCCCACTATTTCGGCCATATCTTTACTTCTACCAAATATTTTAATCTGATTCTAATTGGTTTAGAAAGTAGATTTCAAGAGCTTTCCAACGCTATCTTATTTATCCTATTCCGATTTCTCGATCAAAAGATATGATTAAAATAAAAAACCGCAAAAACTGCTTTCTATCGCAAGAGTTTTAATCTGATTCGAACTCGATCTTTTCTTGATTCTTTGACCCTCTTTTTTCCCTATAAATAGAGGTCATATCACCCCTTTTTCAATAATCAACAAGTTTGATGATCAAATCCTTCTCTCTTTGGCACCAAAAATCATTCTTCTTCTCTTTCTCTCTCATATTCTAAGTCTTAAACCTATATTCCTAATTACACCATTCTTCCCTTAAGCACTCCAAGGAGTCCATACAATACCCGAAGTTCTATACTTAAACCAAGGCGTGAAAGGTATAATTAACTGAGGGTTTGGACCAAATTAACTCTACTTTTATTTAGTTTAATTTAATTTTCATTTGCTTTATATTTTTGTATTGAAGTTACTAACAATTTATTCATGAAGTAGCAATTTAAAGGAACACGCGGAATGTGAGTAATTAATTAATTTAATTACTTATTTTATTTTTTATATTGCTAGTATCATGATTAGGTTACTTTATATTTGATTTGACTAACAATTTATTGTTAAATTGCTTCCAACATTAATGTTTACTCTATTTTATTTGTTGATCACCACATTGCATGTTTAAAGGGAATATGTAATTGAAAATCACGCCTAATAAGATTATTTGGACGATCGGTTTAGGTTCCTTTTTAATCTTGTTATTAATTCAAGGGATCACGATGTTTTAGAATAATGTATTGCATTAATATTAAACCAATTTAGCTTAATAATAGGTTGGAGCAAATTGAATCTTTGTTTGTATACCTTTGAGATCGCAGGAATCACTTTTCACTATAAGAATCGAGTAGAGGCCAATACGGGCGAATGTGACTCCATGACTCACTTCGTACCATCATCCCCGATCCTCCTTTCGTGGTTCCGAACCATATGGAGTTAGTAATCTCATGGATTATGAATGGGGTGTAACCTTCATGGGTCAATCATTGTTGCCTATCGTTGTCCCTTATCGTGGTTGCCTTTTTATGATCCGTGAACGGTTTACAAATTCCTTAAAAACTTGTTGGCGGCTCCCTACGTTTCTTGTCCCTAATTGTATATGTCAACTCCCACTTCCTATGAGTGCCAAGCATATTCACAACATACTTTTAACGTAGGCGCACTTCGAACGACGCCTACAATTTGGCAAATCACTAGGGAGGATTCTTGGTTATTTATCGATTTGAGTGATCGGTATTTAATTGAGATGAGTGGATGAGACTTGAAAGAATCTTGAATTGTATTCCTGCGATTTAAATGGCATTGTCACATATGCATATGCTTTTTAAATTACCTATTTTGCCACAATAGTACGTGTTCTACGTATGTGGCTAGCCCGGGGGATTTATGCTCTATCAACCTAAAAACGCTCATGGCAATAAGGGTTCATCCGAGTTTTTAAAACCACCCAAACCATGGAGTCGAGTTCGATTTCATCACGAACTCGCGGAGCCGCCCGTTGGCATACACCCTCAAAGGAGGCTGCCTTGCTAAAGTGTCCAAACTCTTAACCATGGTACCCTTTATCACCCAAAAGCTTGACCATAGTCGAACATAGAACTTGACTTTAGGTTGCGAACTTCATTGCATCTTTCGTGACGATGTGCTTATATGTGCATTTTTTTATTGATTTTTTTTATTGATTTTTTTTATTAAACCCTTTTTATTTTTATTTTATTTTTTTAGAGTCGAGTCATAGATTTTTTTTAATTTTTGAGTCACCCGGATTTTTATTCCCGTATATTGCACAAGAGTCAACTTGTTTTGGTAATACCCAGAGTTTTATAAAGATTTACGTGTCGTGCAACCTATGGATCTGTAGCCCCGAGTGTTATCTTTCATTTGGAGTTGGTTTTGTCCCAATCAGAGTCACAGATAAAAAGTTATAACTGATTTACTACAACCTGTCCAGTTTAGGAGTCTTTTTAGCGTCAACTTTTTTTAAAAAAAAAAATTTCGTGTCAAGCTAGTCTTTGCCAAGTCCTTTAATCCGTGTCAACTTGTATAACATAGGATTATAGATTTTTATTTTTATTTATTTATTTTTTTTATACCCATGAGTCTTAACTCTTCTAGAATTCTAGTCCTCTTCCTAGTTTCTTGTAATCGATTTTTGTGCTAACATTAACATGTGTTCTTTTTCTTTGATTGTGGTTGATCTTATTTGTAATTGATCTTATTTATGAATAACGATTGCCAATGGACCGTTTTCACCTAGTAAATAGCATAAACATTAAAATTAAACAAAATTAATCAATTAGTTTGTCTTTTAGTCTTCCGTGCTATTTGGTCATTGGGTCCTTTGTTTTTCACAACGTCCTCATGTCTAGCCATGCGATCATACCACGAGTCTTAATAAACTCACCTAATCACATATGTTGAGTCATTGCACACACTTTTTCTTCGAGTAATGCACTATATTGTTTATGATCATATACTAGGACCATGCATGCGTCATTTTCCGTCGTAATAGGAATGAGTGGAGTATTTCCCATCAGATTTCAAAATTGATTCATACACTCTTTCTTTTCAATCCGTGTATTGTGTGAATGCATTAAGTGAGTTCATCCTTACATAGTACTTGAGTCTAAAATAAATAGGCAATAGTTGGAAGAATAAGGGGAACGTCACTCCTTCCTTCTTTCCTTCCAATCAAAGCATCAACAACAAGAAACTTTTTCCTCAGTAGGCGGCAAGAAGTAACTCATAAATAGCCATGAAGACAAAGCACGATGCAAGCTTCTCACCAAGATTTCATGTTTTCTTCTTCTTTTGTTTCAAACCCTTCCCCCTAAAAAGTCTAGCATAGGTTCTCCTTATCCATGTGTCTATGTGTCACATTTCTTACCTTCTACATAAATGACCATCTCTTTCTTATATTCGATCATGTGGTTAGCAAAAAAATAAAAAAATAAAATAAAATTGTCAAACTACACACAAGGTTCACCAATGATTTGAGGCACCTTTCCAACCATGTCATTCTCTGTTAACCATTCAATCACATTCCATTTCTTCATCAACCACTTTGAGCCTCGTCTAATGATTGACCTTTTTTATTCAACCCACATTCACTTAACCCTAGGATGGGAAGGTGTGTAATTGTATAACATTCAAAAAGCAAGTAAAAAAAAGCAGCCAAGCAAAAATAAAACAATGTATAAAGGCAAGTGTTCCAATGTCTTTGATACGAACACGTCTCGAACCGCATGATCTGAGATTGCCTACATTGATTCAAAAGAATGAAAAAAAAAACGAAAAGCTAAAAAAAATTGTTGAAAATAAACTTGCAAAATTCAAATTCACAATTACACATCTTGGGGATTCTCTCGGGTCTTTAGCCTTTTACCCCTTTCTACCTTAAACCATCAAATTAACCACATTAAAACCCTTGAAAGACCTCTTTGAGGTGTACATACACTTGTGTAAAGTTCGGTTAGAGCTACGTTCGGCCTGATTCCTAACGGATACGTAGGCAACATCATATCGAGGTGTGTTGTAGCCAAGCCTAACAACTTGATTATGGACATTTATTTGGTTCAAGACGTAGCATCATGTATTGGTGCTATGCATTCTATCCTTGGGCAGCAAGATATTCAACCCCTTGAATTTCTTGTTGTTCTTATTAACTAGTTTATTCTAGTTCTTTTTATGCTTTGAATAAATTGTAAATTTTAGTCATTTTAAGTTTGCAAATTAGTTATATTTTTTCTTAGTTCTTTTTAGCTGATTTTTGTTCGAAAAATATTGTCACATTCACACAAAAGTACAAGTGCAAAGATACATCAAAATGGCAGCCATTTAAGCTTGGAATCCGAAATTCTTTTACAAGGAATTTCAAAGCTTTGACTTGGGAGTAACAATCAGTTTTCAAAGAGGAATTACAAGCCTTAACTTCAGCCTTCAAGTGGCCGTTGATATCAGTCAACGTTGGAGCATCTTAAGCCTTAATTTCAGCCTTCAATTGGCTGTTTAATTCAGTCAGCTTTTGGAGCAACTAAAGGGCGTCCAAGTACACCCTTGTCCACATACATTCAAGCTAATTTCAAGGCTTGAACCAAGGAGGAGTTACACTTCTTTGCTGTTTGAATTTGGGCGTGAAAATTGGAGGAAATACATCTCCAACTTGCTGCTTGGATGGGCGTGAAATAAGGGGAGTTACACTCTCTTAATTCTGATTTTATTTCAGCCTTAATTTGGAGGTTATAAGCCACCATTTTCTCTTTGATTTATCTAGTTAAATAAGGCTTCTTTTATTAATGTATCTAGACAACAAAAGCTGATGTGTACTTAGCTTTAGCTTAAGCGTGTAACAAGTGAGCTGAACAGCCACTTAAGTTAGCTTGTACTTAAGGATGCTTGTTTACTATAAATAGCAAGCAAATGTGAATGAAAAAATCAGATTATTCAAACAAAAAAAAATTGTCTTACATTCGTTTCTTGGATTAGAAACAAAACCTTGAAATTATTGGATTTGGAATTTCATTTCCTTTGCTTAGTTAGCTAGTTTAGGCCACTAGTTGGCTTGTGATCTTAGGAATCCAAACAGTTTCTTAGTGGTGTAACTTTATCTAAGAAGCCTTTGGTTCTTTAGCCTTAACTATCCCTTGGTTTATCCCTTGTGTATTTCGAGTGTTACTCTAAATATACAACAAGGTGCGGACACATTCATATTCATATCCATGCATGATCGAGTCAAAGAATATCCAATGCTTACCCCTACCCATTTAGAGCTAGACTTGGGGCTTGAACCCACATCATTTAGCCTACCTAGCCTAAAGAGTCATCATCTTTTATTCTTCTCACATCTATTTCCATCACCATAACCCTTGCAGCCATCCTTACTATTACATTCACACACTTCACTCACACAAACATATCCATATCACCTTTCCTTCTAGGAACCTTCTATCATAAAATCTTACTTCAACGATGCGCATGTTTCGTCATCTTTCAAGACAACATCAAAAGAGACATTGTACACTTGCCTAGCTTCTAGACCTAAGCAATGTTCATTGTTTCATACATCGCATATTGTGCTTAGCTCCTTGACCTATGTGACATTCATTATGTGATACTCATCGATCCTGTATACGTGCTTAGCTTCCAGACCTAAGTGATGTTCAAGATCGCTTCTTTACACCATATATGATGCTTAGCTCCATGACCTAAGTTCATTCATCTATCGTGTCACATGATGTAATTGTCCTTAGCCTCCTAGCCTAAGAACATTCATCATGCATACATTATTTTCAAGACAAGCAATTCAATCCATACGATTCATTTCAAACAAAGCTTTTTCAATAAAATGAAAGTCAAACACATTCAAACAAATCTTTTTGAATCAAATGAAAGTCAAACACATTCTAACAAATCTTTTTGGATCGAAATACAGTCAAACGCATTCAAACGTAGCTTTTAGAATCTAATGAAAGTCAAACACGTTTAAACAAAGCTTTTTGAATCAAATGAAAGTCAAATACATTCAAACAAAGCTTTTTGAATCAAATGAAAGTCAAACACATTCAAATAAATCTTTTTGAATCAAAATATAGTCAAACACATTCAAACAAAGCTTTTTGAATAAATGAAAGCCAAACAAATTCAAATAAAGCTTTTTCAATCATATGAAAACCAAACACATTCAAACAAATATTTTTAGATCGAAATACAGTCAAACACATTCAAACAAAGCTTTATGAACCAAAAGAAAGCCAAACACATTCTTACAAAGGTTTTTAAATCAAAAGAAAGTCAAACATATTCAAACATAGCTTTTTGAATCAAATGAAAGTCAAACACATTCAAACAAAAAGCTTTGTTTGAATGTGTTTGACTTTCATTTGATTCAAAAAGCTATGTTTGAATGTGTTTGAATTTCATATGATTTAAAAAGATTTGTTTAAATGCATTTGAAAAAGCTTTTTAAATCGAATGATAGTCAAATGCATTCAACGAAGCTAATTTAATCAAATGAAAGTTATACACATTTTAAACAAATCTTTTTAAATGAAAGGAATGTCAAACACATTAAAACAAAGCTTTTTGCGTCAAATGAAAGCCAAACAAATTCAAACATAGGTTTTCGAATCAAACAAAAGTCAAACACATTAAAATAAATCTTTTTGAATCGAAAAAAAGTCAAACACATTCAAACAAAGCTTTTTGAATCCAATGAAAGTCAAACACATTCAAACAAAGCTTTTTGAATCAAATAAAAGTCAAACGCATTCATACAATCTTTTTGAGTCAAAGGAAAGTCAAGCACATTCAAAAAAAAGTTTTTTGAAATAAATGAAAGTTAAACTCATTCAAACAAAGTTAATTGAATCAAAAGAAAGTCAAACACATTAGAACAATGCTTTTTGAATTAAATGAAAGTACAACACATTCAAACAAATATTTTTAAATCAAATAAAAGTCAAACACGTTCAAACAAAGATTTTTGAATCAAAAGAAAGTCAAACACATTCAAACAAAGCTTTTTGAATCAAATGAAAGTCAAACACATACAAACAAATCTTTTTAAATCATATGAAAGTCAAACACATTCAAACATAGCTTTTTGAATCAAAATAAAGTCAAACATATACAAACAAATCTTTTTAAATCATATGAAAGTCAAACACATTCAAACAAAGCTTTTTGAATCAAATGAAAGTTAAACACATTCAAACAAATATCTTTAAATCGAAATTCAGTCAAACACATTCAAACATAGCTTTTAGAATCAAATGAAAATTAAACAGATTCTAACAAAGCATTTTGAATCAAATGAAAGTCAAACTCATTCAAACAAATCTTTTCTGATCGAAATACTGTTAAACACATTCAAACATAGCTTTTTAAATCAAATGAAAGTCAAACACATTCAAACAAATCTTTTTGGATCAAAATAAGGTGAAACACAATCAAACAAAGCTTTTTGAATCAAATGAAAGTCAAACACATTCAAACAAAGCTTTTTGAATCAAATGAAAGTCTAACACATTTAAACAAATCTATTTAGATTGAAGTATAGTCAAACACTTTCACACAAAGCTTTATGAACCAAATGAAAGTCAAACACATTCTAGCAATTCTTCTTGAATAAAAAAAAAGTAAAACACATTAAAACAAATTTTTTTGAATCAAAATAAAGTCAAACACATTCAAACAAAGCTTTTTGAATCAAATGAAAGTCAAACACATTCAAACAAATCTTTTTAAATCATATGAAAGTCAAACACATTCAAACATAGCTTTTTGAAGCAAATGAAAGTCAAATCCATTCAAATTAATCTTTTTGAATCGAAATAAAGTCAAACAAATTGAAAAAAGCTTTATGAATCAAATGAAAATCTAACACGTTTATACAAAGCTTTTTGAATCAAATGAAAGTAAAAAACATTCAAACAAAGCTTTTTGAATCAAATGAAAGTCAAACACATTCAAACAAATCTTTTTGGATCTAAATACAGTCAAACCCATTCAAACGTAGCTTTTTAAATCTATTGAAAGTCAAACACGTTTAAACAATGCTTTTTTAATCAAAAGAATGTCAAACACATTCAAACAAAGATTTTTGAACTAAATGAAAGTCAAACACATTCAAAAAAATATTTTTAAATCATATGAAAGTCAAACACATTCAAACATAGCTTTTTAAAGCAAATGAAAGTCAAATCCATTCAAATTAATATTTTTTAATCGAAAAAAAGTCAAACAGTTTCAAAAAAAGCTTTTTGAATCAAATGAAAGTCTAACACGTTCAACAAAATTTTTTCAATCAAATGAAAGTGAAACACATTCAAACAAAGCTTTTTGAATCAAATGAAAGTCAAACACATTCTAACAAATCTTTTTGGATCGAAATACAGTCAAACCCATTCAAACGTAGCTTTTTGAATCTAATGAAAGTCAAACACGTTTAAACAAAGCTTTTTGAATCAAATGAAAGTCAAACACATTCAAACAAAGCCTTTTAAATCAAATGAAAATCAAACACATTCAAATAAATCTTTTTGAATCAAAATATAGTCAAACACATTCAAACAAAGCTTTTTGAATCAAATGAAAGTCAAACACATTCAAACAAAGATTTTTAAATCAAATGAAAACCAAACACATTCAAACAAATCTTTTTAGATCGAAATACAGTCAAACACATTCAAACAAAGCTTTTTTAACCAAAAGAAAGCCAAACACATTCTTACAAAAGTTTTTAAATCAAAAGAAAGTCAAACATATTCAAACAAAGATTTTTGAATCAAATGAAAGTCAAACACACTCAAACAAATCTTTTTGAATCGAAAAAAAGTAAAAACATATTCAAACAAAGCTTTTTGAATCAAAAGAATGTCAAACACATTCAAACAAAGCTTTTTGAATCAAATGAAAGTGAAACACATTCAAACAAATCTTTTTTAATCATATGAAAGTCAAACACATTCTAACATAGCTTTTTGAATCAAACGAAAGTCAAAGACATTTAAACAAAATTTTTTTTAAGCAAATGAAAGTCAAGTCCATTTTAATTAATCTTTTTGAATCGAAATAAAGTTAAATAGATTCAAACACAGCTTTTTGAATCATACGAAAGTCCAACACGTTTAAACAAAGCATTTTGAATCAAATGAAAGTCAAACACATTCAGACAAAGCTTTTTGAATCAAATGAAAGTCAAACAAATTCAAACAAATCTTTTTTGATCGAAATACAGTCAAACCCATTCAAACGTAGCTTTTTGAATCAAATGAAAGTCAAACACATTCAATCAAAGCTTT
Organism: Chenopodium quinoa; assembly: GCF_001683475.1. Lineage (NCBI taxonomy): Eukaryota > Viridiplantae > Streptophyta > Magnoliopsida > Caryophyllales > Amaranthaceae > Chenopodium > Chenopodium quinoa. Next base: position 210,171 of record NW_018743943.1, on the reverse strand, counting down.
TTGAATCAAATGAAAGTCAAACACATTCAAATAAATCTTTTTGAATGAAAATAAAGTCAAACACATTCAAACAAACATTTTTGAATAAATAAAAGTCAAACAAATTCAAACAAAGCTTTTTGAATCAAATGAAAACCAAACACATTCAAACAAATCTTTTTATATCGAAATACAGTCAAACACATTCAAACAAAGCTTTATGAATCAAAAGAAATCCAAACACATTCTAACAAAGGTTTTTAAATCAAAAGAAAGTCAAACATATTCAAACAAAGCTTTTTGAATCAAATGAAAGTCAAACACATTCAAATAAATCTTTTAAAATCAAATAAAGTCAAACACATTCAAACAAATCTTTTTAAATCATATGAAAGTTAAACACATTAAAAACATAGCTTTTTGAATCTAATGAAAGTCAAACACATTCAAACAAAGCTTTTTGAATCAATTAAAAGTCAAACACATTCAAACAAATCTTTTTAGTTCGAAATACAGTCAAATACATTCAAATATAGCTTTTTGAATCAAATGGAAGTCAAACATGTTCAAATAAAGCTTTTTGAATCAAATGAAAGTTAAACGCATTCAAACAAAGCTTTTTGAATCGAATGAATGTCAAACACATTCAAACAAATCTTTTTGGATCGAAATACAGTCAAACACATTCAAACATAGCATTTTGAATAAATGAAAGTCAAGCACATTCAAACAAAGCTTTTTGAATCAAATGAAAGTCAAACACATTCAAACAAATCTTTTTGGATCGAAATACAGTCAAACCCATTCAAACGTAGCTTTTTGAATCAAATGAAAGTCAAACACATTAAAACAAAGCTTTTTGAATCAAATGAAAGTCAAACACATTCAAATAAATCTTTTTGAATCAAAATAAAGTCAAACACATTCAAACAAAGCTTTTTGAATAAATTAAAGTCAAACAAATTCAAACAAAACTTTTTGAATGAAATGAAAACAAACACATTCAAACAAATCTTTTTATAACGAAATACAGTCAAACACATTCAAACAAAGCTTTATGAATCAAAAGTAATCCAAACACATGCTAACAAAGGTTTTTAAATCAAAGAAAGTCAAACATATTAAAACAATGCTTTTTGAATCAAATGAAAGTCAAACACATTCAAATAAATCTTCTAAAATCAAATAAAGTCAAACACATTCAAACAAATCTTATGAAAGTCAAACACATTAAAAACATAGCTTTTTGAATCTAATGAAAGTCAAACACATTCAAACAAAGCTTTTTGAATCAAATAAAAGTCAAACACATTCAAACAAATCTTTTTAGTTCGAAATACAATCAAATACATTCAAATATAGCTATTTGAATCAAATGAAAGTCAAACACGTTCAAATAAAGCTTTTTGAATCAAATGAAAGTTAAACGCATTCAAACAAAGCTTTTTGAATCGAATGAAAGTCAAACACATTCAAACAAATCTTTTTGGATCAAAATACAGTCAAACACATTCAAACATAGCATTTTGAATCAAATGAAAGTCAAGCACATTTAAACAAAACTTTTTGAGTCAAATGAAATTCAAACACATTCAAACAAAACTTTTTGAATCAAAATAAGGTGAAACACAATCAAACAAAGCTTTTTGAATTAAATGAAAGTCAAACACATTCAAACAAATTTTTTTGAATAAAAAGAAAGTCAAACACATTCAAACAAAGCTTTTTGAATCAAATGAAAGTCAAATACATTCAAACAAATCTTTTTTAATCATATGAAAGTCAAACACATTCAAACATAGCTTTTTGAAGCAAATGAGAGTCAAATCCATTCAAATTAATCTTTTTGAATCGAAATAAAGTCAAACAGATTGAGAAAAAGCTTTTTGAATCAAATGAAAATGTAACACGTTCAAACAAAGCTTTTTGAATCAAATGAAAGTCAAACACATTCAAACAAAGCTTTTTGAATCAAATGAAAGTCAAACACATTCAAACAAATCTTTTTGGATAGTAATACAGTCAAATCCATTCAAACGTGGTTTTTCAATCTATTGAAAGTCAAACACGTTTAAACAAAGCTTTTTAAATCAAAAGAATGTCAAACACAGTCAAACAAATCTTTTTGAATCAAATGAAAGTCAAACACATTCAAACAAATATTTTTAAATCATATGAAAGTCAAACACATTCAAACATACCTTTTTAAAGCAAATGAAAGTCAAATCCATTCAAATTAATATTTTTTAATCGAAATAAAGTCAAACAAATTCAAAAAAAGCTTTTTAAATCAAATGAAAGTCTAACACGTTCAAACAAAGCTTTTTCAATCAAATGAAAGTCAAACACATTCAAACAAAGCTTTTTGAATCAAATGAAAGTCAAACACATTCAAACAAATCTTTTTGGATCGAAATACAGTGAAACCCATTCAAACGTAGCTTTTTGAATCTAATGAAAGTCAAACACGTTTAAACAATGCTTTTTGAATCAAATGAAAGTCAAACACATTCAAACAAATCTTTTTGGATCGAAATACAGTCAAACCCATTCAAACATAGCTTTTTGAATCTAATGAAAGTCAAACACGTTCAAACAAAGCTTTTTGAATCAAAACAAAGTCAAACACATTCAAACAAAGCTTTTTGAATCAAATAAAAGACAAACACATACAAACAAATCTTTTTAAATCATATGAAAGTCAAACACATTCAAACAAAGCTTTTTGAATCAAATGAAAGTTAAACACATTCAAACAAATCTTTTTAGATCGAAATTCAGTCAAACACATTCAAACATAGCTTTTTGGATCAAAATAAAGTCAAACACATACAAACAAATCTTTTTAAATCATATGAAAGTCAAACACATTCAAACAAAGCTTTTTGAATCAAATGAAAGTTAAACACATTCAAACAAATCTTTTTAGATCGAAATTCAGTCAAACACATTCAAACATAGCTTTTAGAATAAAGCTTTTTGAATCAAATTCAGTCAAACACATTCAAACAAAGCTTTTTGAATCAAATGAAAGTCAAACACATTCAAACAAATCTTTTTGGATCGAAATACAGTCAAACCCATTCAAACGTAGCTTTTTGAATCAAACGAAAGTCAAACACATTAAAACAAAGCTTTTTGAATCAAATGAAAGTCAAACACATTCAAATAAATCTTTTTGAATCAAAATAAAGTCAAACACATTCAAACAATTCTTTTTGAATAAATTAAAGTCAAACAAAATCAAACAAAACTTTTTGAATGAAATGAAAACCAAACACATTCAAACAAATCTTTTTATATCGAAATACAGTCAAACACATTCAAACAAAGCTTTATGAATCAAAAGAAATCCAAACACATTCTAACAAAGGTTATTTATTCAAAAGAAAGTCAAATATATTCAAACAAAGCTTTTTGAATCAAATGAAAGTCAAACACATTCAAAAAAATCTTTTAAAATCAAAGAAAGTCAAACACATTCAAACAAAATCTTTTTAAATCATATGAAAGTCAAACACATTTAAAACATAGCTTTTTGAATCAAATGAAAGTTAAACGCATTCAAACAAAGCTTTTTGAATCGAATGAAAGTCAAACACATTCAAACAAATCTTTTTGGATCAAAATACAGTCAAACACATTCAAACATAGCATTTTAAATCAAATGAAAGTCAAACACATTCAAACAAAACTTTTTGAATCAAATGAAATTCAAACACATTCATCAAATCTTTTTGAGTCAAAATAAGGTGAAACACAATCAAACAAAGCTTTTTGAATTAAATGAAAGTGAAACACATTCAAACAAATTTTTTTGAATAAAAAGAAAGTCAAACACATTCAAACAAAGCTTTTTGAATCAAATGAAAGTCAAATACATTCAAACAAATCTTTTTTAATCATATGAAAGTCAAACACATTCAAACATAGCTTTTTGAAGCAAATGAGAGTCAAATCCATTCAAATTAATCTTTTTAAATCGAAATAAAGTCAAACAGATTGAGAAAAAGCTTTTTCAATCAAATGAAAGTGTAACACGTTCAAACAAAGCTTTTTGAATCAAATGAAAGTCAAACACATTCAAACAAAGCTTTTTGAATCAAATGAAAGTCAAACACATTCAAACAAATCTTTTTGGATCGAAATACATTCAAATCCATTCAAACGTGGTTTTTCAATCTATTGAAAGTCAAACACGTTTAAACAAAGCTAATAAAATCAAAAGAATGTCAAACACATTCAAACAAATCTTTTTGAATCAAATGAAAGTCAACCACATTCAAACAAATATTTTTAAATCATATGAAAGTCAAACAAATTCAAACATAGCTTTTTAAAGCAAATGAAAGTCAAATCCATTCAAATTAATATTTTTTAATCGAAATAAAGTCAAACAAATTCAACAAAAGCTTTTTGAATCAAATGAAAGTCTAACACGTTCAAACAAAGCTTTTTCAATCAAATGAAAGTCAAACACATTCAAACAAAGCTGTTTGAATCAAATGAAAGTCAAACACGTTCAAACAAATCTTTTTGGATCGAAATACAGTCAAACCCATTCAAACTTAGCTTTTTGAATCTAATGAAAGTTAAACACGTTTAAACAATGCTTTTTGAATGAAATGAAAGTCAAACACATTCAAACAAAGCTTTTTGAATCAAATGAAAGTCAAACACATTCAAACAAATCTTTTGGATCAAAATAAAGTCAAACCCATTCAAACATAGCTTTTTGAATCTAAAGAAAGTCAAACACGTTCAAACAAAGCTTTTTGAATCAAAAGAAAGTCAAACACATTCAAACAAAGCTTTTTGAATCAAATAAAAGTCAAACACATACAAACAAATCTTTTTAAATCATATGAAAGTCAAACACATTCAAACATAGCTTTTTGGATCAAAATAAAGTCAAACACATACAACCAAATCTTTTTAAATCATATGAAAGTCAAACACATTCAAACAAAGCTTTTTGAATCAAATGAAAGTTAAACACATTCAAATAAAACTTTTTAGATCGAAATTCAGTCAAACACATTCAAACATAGCTTTTAGAATAAAGCTTTTTGAATCAAATTCAGTCAAACACATTCAAACAAAGCTTTTTGAATCAAATGAAAGTCAAACACATTCAAACAAATCTTTTTGGATCGAAATACAGTCAAACCCATTCAAACGTAGCTTTTTGAATCAAATGAAAGTCAAACACATTAAAACAAAGCTTTTTGACCCAAATGAAAGTCAAACACATTCAAATAAATCTTTTTGAATCATAATAAAGTCAAACACAATCTAACAAAGCTTTTTGAATAAATTAAAGCCAAACAAATTCAAACAAAACTTTTTGAATGAAATGAAAACCAAACACATTCAAACAAATCTTTTTATATCGAAATACAGTCAAACACATTCAAACAAAGCTTTATGAATCAAAAGAAATCCAAACACATTCTAACAAAGGTTATTTATTCAAAAGAAAGTCAAATATATTCAAACAAAGATTTTTGAATCAAATGAAAGTCAAACACATTCAAAAAAATCTTTTAAAATCAAAGAAAGTCAAACACATTCAAACAAAATCTTTTTAAATCATATGAAAGTCAAACACATTTAAAACATAGCTTTTTGAATCAAATGAAAGTTAAACGCATTCAAACAAAGCTTTTTGAATCGAATGAAAGTCAAACACATTCAAACAAATCTTTTTGGATCAAAATACAGTCAAACACATTCAAACATAGCACTTTAAATCAAATGAAAGTCAAGCACATTCAAACAAAACTTTTTGAATCAAATGAAATTCAAACACATTCATCAAATCTTTTTGAGTCAAAATAAGGTGAAACACAATCAAACAAAGCTTTTTGAATTAAATGAAAGTGAAACACATTCAAACAAATTTTTTTGAATAAAAAGAAAGTCAAACACATTCAAACAAAGCTTTTTGAATCAAATGAAAGTCAAATACATTCAAACAAATCTTTTTTAATCATATGAAAGTCAAACACATTCAAACATAGCTTTTTGAAGCAAATGAGAGTCAAATCCATTCAAATTAATCTTTTTAAATCGAAATAAAGTCAAACAGATTGAGAAAAAGCTTTTTCAATCAAATGAAAGTGTAACACGTTCAAACAAAGCTTTTTGAATCAAATGAAAGTCAAATACATTCAAACAAAGCTTTTTGAATCAAATGAAAGTCAAACACATTCAAACAAATCTTTTTGGATCGAAATACATTCAAATCCATTCAAACGTGGTTTTTCAATCTATTGAAAGTCAAACACGTTTAAACAAAGCTAATAAAATCAAAAGAATGTCAAACACATTCAAACAAATCTTTTTGAACCAAATGAAAGTCAACCACATTCAAACAAATATTTTTAAATCATATGAAAGTCAAACAAATTCAAACATAGCTTTTTAAAGCAAATGAAAGTCAAATCCATTCAAATTAATATTTTTTAATCGAAATAAAGTCAAACAAATTCAAAAAAAGCTTTTTGAATCAAATGAAAGTCTAACACGTTCAAACAAAGCTTTTTCAATCAAATGAAAGTCAAACACATTCAAACAAAGTTGTTTGAATCAAATGAAAGTCAAACACATTCAAACAAATCTTTTTGGATCGAAATACAGTCAAACCCATTCAAACTTAGCTTTTTGAATCTAATGAAAGTCAAACACGTTTAAACAAAGCTTTTTGAATCAAATGAAAGTCAAACACATTCAAACAAAGCTTTGTGAATCAAATGAAAGTCAAACACATTCAAACAAATCTTTTGGATCGAAATACAGTCAAACCCATTCAAACATAGCTTTTTGAATCAAATGAAAGTCAAACACGTTCAAACAAAGCTTTTTGAATCAAAAGAAAGTCAAACACATTCAAACAAAGCTTTTTGAATCAAATGAAAGTCAAACACATACAAACAAATCTTTTTAAATCATATGAAAGTCAAACACATTCAAGCATAGCTTTTTGGATCAAAATATAGTCAAACACATACAAACAAATCTTTTTAAATCATATGAAAGTCAAACACATTCAAACAAAGCTTTTTGAATCAAATGAAAGTTAAACACATTTAAACAAAACTTTTTAGATCGAAATTCAGTCAAACACATTCAAACATAGCTTTTAGAATAAAGCTTTTTGAATCAAATTTAGTCAAACACATTAAAACAAAGCTTTTTGAATCAAATGAAAGTAAAACACATTCAAACAAATCTTTTTGGATCGAAATACAGTCAAACCCATTCAAACGTAGCTTTTTGAATCAAATGAAAGTCAAACACATTAAAACAAAGCTTTTTGAATCAAATGAAAGTCAAACACATTTAAATAAATCTTTTTGAATCAAAATAAAGTCAAACACATTCAAACAAAGCTTTTTGAATAAATTAAAGTCAAACAAATTCAACAAAACTTTTTGAATGAAATGAAAACCAAACACATTCAAACAAATCTTTTTATATCGAAATACAGTCAAACACATTCAAACAAAGCTTTATGAATCAAAAGAAATCCAAACACATTCTAACAAAGGTTATTTATTCAAAAGAAAGTCAAATATATTCAAACAAAGCTTTTTGAATCAAATGAAAGTCAAACACATTCAAATAAATCTTTTAAAATCAAAGAAAGTCAAACACATTCAAACAAAATCTTTTTAAATCATATGAAAGTCAAAAACATTTAAAACATAGCTTTTTGAATCTAATGAAAGTCAAACACATTCAAACAAAGCTTTTTGAATCAATTAAAAGTCAAACACATTCAAACAAATCTTTTTAGATCGAAATACAGTCAAACCCATTCAAACATAGCTTTTTGAATCAAATGAAAGTCAAACACGTTCAAACAAAGCTTTTTGAATCAAAAGAAAGTCAAACACATTCAAACAAAGCTTTTTGAATCAAATGAAAGTCAAACACATACAAACAAATCTTTTTAAATCATATGAAAGTCAAACACATTCAAGCATAGCTTTTTGGATCAAAATATAGTCAAACACATACAAACAAATCTTTTTAAATCATATGAAAGTCAAACACATTCAAACAAAGCTTTTTGAATCAAATAAAAGTTAAACACATTCAAACAAATCTTTTTAGACCGAAATTCAGTCAAACACATTCAAACATAGCTTTTAGAATAAAGCTTTTTGAATCAAATTCAGTCAAACACATTCAAACAAAGCTTTTTGAATCAAATGAAAGTAAAACACATTCAAACAAATCTTTTTGGATCGAAATACAGTCAAACCCATTCAAACGTAGCTTTTTGAATCAAATGAAAGTCAAACACATTAAAACAAAGCTTTTTGAATCAAATGAAAGTCAAACACATTTAAATAAATCTTTTTGAATCAAAATAAAGTCAAACACATTCAAACAAAGCTTTTTGAATAAATTAAAGTCAAACAAATTCAACAAAACTTTTTGAATGAAATGAAAACCAAACACATTCAAACAAATCTTTTTATATCGAAATACAGTCAAACACATTCAAACAAAGCTTTATGAATCAAAAGAAATCCAAACACATTCTAACAAAGGTTATTTATTCAAAAGAAAGTCAAATATATTCAAACAAAGCTTTTTGAATCAAATGAAAGTCAAACACATTCAAATAAATCTTTTAAAATCAAAGAAAGTCAAACACATTCAAACAAAATCTTTTTAAATCATATGAAAGTCAAAAACATGTAAAACATAGCTTTTTGAATCTAATGAAAGTCAAACACATTCAAACAAAGCTTTTTGAATCAATTAAAAGTCAAACACATTCAAACAAATCTTTTTAGATCGAAATACAGTCAAAAACATTCAAATATAGCTTTTTGAATCAAATGAAAGTCAAACACGTTCAAATAAAGCTTTTTGAATCAAATGAAAGTTAAACGCATTCAAACAAAGCTTTTTGAATCGAATGAAAGTCAAACACATTCAAACAAATCTTTTTGGATCGAAATACAGTCAAACACATTCAAACATAGCATTTTGAATCAAATGAAAGTCAAGCACATTTAAACAAAACTTTTTGAGTCAAATGAAATTCAAACACATTCAACCAAATCTTTTTGAATCAAAATAAGGTGAAACACAATCAAACAAAGCTTTTTGAATTAAATGAAAGTCAAACACATTAAAACAAAGCTTTTTGAATCAAATGAAAGTCTAACACATTTAAACAAATATATTTAGATCGAAATAAAGTCAAACACTTTCACACAAAGCTTTATGAATAAAAAGAAAGTCAAACACATTCTAGCAATTCTTCTTGAATAAAAAAAAAGTAAAACACATTCAAACAAATTTTTTTGAATAAAAAGAAAGTCAAACACATTCAAACAAAGCTTTTTGAATCAAATGAAAGTCAAATACATTCAAACAAATCTTTTTAAATCATATGAAAGTCAAACACATTCAAACATAGCTTTTTGAAGCAAATGAGAGTCAAATCCATTAAAATTAATCTTTTTGAATCGAAATAAAGTTAAACAGATTGAAAAAAAGCTTTTTGAATCAAATGAAAGTGTAACACGTTCAAACAAAGCTTTTTGAGTCAAATGAAAGTCAAACAAATTCAAACAAAGCTTTTTGAATCAAATGAAAGTCAAACACATTCAAACAAATCTTATTGAATCAAATGAAAGTCAAACACATTCAAACAAATATTTTTAAATCATATGAAAGTCAAACACATTCAAACATAGCTTTTTAAAGCAAATGAAAGTCAAATCCATTCAAATTAATAGTTTTTAATCGAAATAAAGTCCAACAGATTCAAAAAAAGCTTTTTGAATCAAATGAAAGTCTAACACGTTCAAACAAAGCTTTTTCAATCAAATAAAAGTCAAACACATTCAAACAAAGCTTTTTGAATCAAATGAAAGTCAAACACATTCAAACAAATCTTTTTGGATCGAAATACAGTCAAACCCATTCAAACGTAGCTTTTTGAATCTAATGAAAGTCAAACACGTTTAAACAAAGCTTTTTGAATCAAATGAAAGTCAAACACATTCAAACAAAGCTTTTTGAATCAAATGAAAGTCAAACACATTTAAATAAATCTTTTTGAATCAAAATAAAGTCAAACAAAGTTTTTTTGAATAAATGAAAGTCAAACAAATTCAAAAAAAGCTTTTTGAATCAAATGAAAACCAAAAACATTCAAACAAATCTTTTTAGATCGAAATATAGTCAAACACATTCAGACAAAGCTTTATGAACCAAAAGAAAGCCAAACACATTCTTACAAAGGTTTTTAAATCAAAAGAAAGTCAAACATATTCAAATAAACCTTTTTGAATTAAATGAAAGTCAAACACATTCAAACAGATCTTTTTAAATCAAATAAAAGTCAACTACATTCAAACAAATCTTTTTAAATCATATGAAATTCAAACACATTCAAACATACCTTTTTGAATCAAATGAAAGTCAAACACATTCAAACAAAGCTTTTATAATCAATTGAAAGTCAAACACATTCAAATAAATCTTTTTGAATCGAAATAAAGTCAAACACATTCAAACAAAGATTTTTGAATCAAACAAAAGTCAAACACATTCAAACAAAGCTTTATGAATTAAAAGAAAGTCAAATACATTCAAACAAAGCTTTTTAATTCAAATGAAATTCAAACACACTTAAACAAAGCTTTTTTAATCAAATGAAAGTCAAATGCATTTGAAAAAGCTTTTTAAATCGAATGATAGTCAAATGCATTCAACGAAGCTAATTTAATCAAATGAAAGTTATACACATTTTAAACAAATCTTTTTAAATGAAAGGAATGTCAAACACATTAAAACAAAGGTTTTTGCGTCAAATGAAAGCCAAACAAATTCAAACATAGGTTTTTGAATCAAACGAAAGTCAACACATTAAAATAAATCTATTTGAATCGAAATAAACTCACACACATTCAAACAAAGATTTTTTAATCCAATGAAAGTCAAACACATTGAAACAAAGCTTTTTTAATCAAAAGAATGTCAAACACATTCAAATAAACCTTTTTGAATCAAATTAAAGTCAAATACATTCAAACAGATCTTTTTTAATCAAATAAAAGTCAACTACATTCAAACAAATCTTTTTAAATCATATGAAATTCAAACACATTCACACATACCTTTTTCAATCAAATAAAAGTCAAACACATTCAAACAAAGCTTTTATAATCAATTGAAAGTCAAACACATTCAAATAAATCTTTTTGAATCGAAATAAAGTCAAACACATTCAAACAAAGATTTTTGAATCAAATAAAAGTCAAACACATTCAAACAAAGCTTTATGATTAAAAAGAAAGTAAATACATTCAAACAAAGCTTTTTAATTCAAATGAAATTCAAACACAGTTAATCAAAGCTTTTTTAATCAAATGAAAGTCAAATGCATTTGAAAAAGCTTTTTAAATTAAATGATAGTCAAATGCATTCAATGAAGCTAATTTAATCAAATGAAAGTTATACACATTTTAAACAAAGCTTTTTAAATGAAAGGAATGTCAAACACATTAAAACAAAGCTTTTTGCGTCAAATGAAAGCCAAACAAATTCAAACATAGGTTTTTGAATTAAACGAAGGTCAAACACATTAAAATAAATCTATTTGAATCGAAATAAAGTCAAACACATTCAAACAAAGCTTTATGAATCCAATGAAAGTCAAACACATTGAAACAAAGCTTTTTGAATCAAATGAAAGTCAAACACATTCATACAATCTTTTTGAGTCAAAGAAAAGTCAAGCACATTCAAAAAACGTTTTTTGAAATAAATGAAAGTTAAACTCATTCAAACAAAGTTAATTGAATCAAAAGAAAGACAAACACATTAGAACAGTGCTTTTTGAATTAAATGAAAGTAAAACACATTCAAACAAATATTTTAAAATCAAATAAAAGTCAAACAAGTTCAAACAAAGCTTTTTGAATCAAAAGAAAGTCAAACACATTCAAACAAAGCTTTTTGAATCAAATGAAAGTCAAACACATACAAACAAATCTTTTTAAATCATATGAAAGTCAAACACATTCAAACATAGCTTTTTGGATCAAAATAAAGTCAAACACATACAAACAAACCTTTTTAAATCATATGAAAGTCAAACACATTCAAACAAAGCTTTTTGAATCAAATGAAAGTTAAACACATTCAAACAAATCTTTTTAGATTGAAATTCAGTCAAACACATTCAAACATAGCTTTTAGAATAAAGCTTTTTTAATCAAATTCAGTCAAACACATTCAAACAAAGCTTTTTGAATCAAATGAAAGTCAAACACATTCAAACAAATCTTTTTGGATCGAAATAAAGTCAAACCTATTCAAACGTAGCTTTTTGAATCAAATGAAAGTCAAACACATTAAAACAAAGCTTTTTGAAATCAAATGAAAGTCAAACACATTCAAATAAATCTTTTTGAATCAAAATAAAGTCAAACACATTCAAACAAAGCTTTTTGAATAAATTAAAGTCAAACAAATTCAAACAAAACTTTTTGTATGAAATGAAAACCAAACACATTCAAACAAATCTTTTTATATCGAAATACAGTCAAACACATTCAAACAAAGCTTTATGAATCAAAAGAAATCCAAACACATTCTAACAAAGCTTTATGAATCAAAAGAAAGTCAAATATATTCAAACAAAGCTTTTTGAATCAAATGTAAGTCAAACACATTTAAATAAATCTTTTAAAATCAAAGAAAGTCAAACACATTCAAACAAATCTTTATAAATCATATGAAAGTCAAACACATTTAAAACATAGCTTTTTTAATCTAATGAAAGTCAAACACATCCAAACAAAGCTTTTTGAATCAATTAAAAGTCAAACACATTCAAACAAATCTTTTTAGATCGAAATACAGTCAAATACATTCAAATATAGCTTTTTGAATCAAATGAAAGTCAAACACGTTCAAATAAAGCTTTTTGAATCAAATGAAAGTTAAACGAATTCAAACAAAGCTTTTTGAATCGAATGAAAGTCAAACACATTCAAACAAATCTTTTTGGATCGAAATACAGTCAAACACATTCAAACATAGCATTTTGAATCAAATGAAAGTCAAGCACATTCAAACAAAACTTTTTGAATTAAATGAAATTCAAACACATTCAACCAAATCTTTTTGAATCAAAATAAGGTGAAACACAATCAAACAAAGCTTTTTGAATTAAATGAAAGTCAAACACATTCAAACAAAGCTTTTTGATTCAAATGAAAGTCTAACACATTTAAACAAATATATTTAGATCGAAATAAAGTCAAACACTTTCACACAAAGCTTTATGAATCAAAAGAAAGTCAAACACATTTTAGCAATTCTTCTTGAATAAAAAAAAGAGTAAAACACATTCAAACAAATTTTTTTGAATAAAAAGAAAGTCAAACACATTCAAACAAAGTTTTTTGAATCAAATGAAAGTCAAATACATTCAAACAAATCTTTTTAAATCATATGAAAGTCAAACACATTCAAACATAGCTTTTTGAAGCAAATGAGAGTCAAATCCATTAAAACTAATCTTTTTGAATCGAAATAAAGTCAAACAGATTGAAAAAAAGCTTTTTGAATCAAATGAAAGTGTAACACGTTCAAACAAAGCTTTTTGAATCAAATGAAAGTCAAACACATTCAAACAAAGCTTTTTGAATCAAATGAAAGTCAAACACATTCAAACAAATCTTTTTGGAAAGAAATACAATCAAATCCATTCAAACGTGGTTTTTCAATCTATTGAAAGTCAAACAGGTTTAAACAAAGCTTTTTAAATCAAAAGAATGTCAAACACATTCAAACAAATCTTTTTGAATCAAATGAAAGTCATACACATTCAAACATAGCTTTTTAAAGCAAATGAAAGTCAAATCCATTCAAATTAATATTTTTTAATCGAAATAAAGTCAAACAGATTCAAAAAAAGCTTTTTGAATCAAATGAAAGTCTAACACGTTCAAACAAAGCTTTTTCAATCAAATGAAAGTCAAACACATTCAAACAAAGCTTTTTGAATTAAATGAAAGTCAAACACATTTAAACATATCTATTTGGATCGAAATACAGTCAAACCCATTCAAACATAGCTTTTTGAATCTAATGAAAGTCAAACACGTTTAAACAAAGCTTTTTGAATCAAATGAAAGTCAAACACATTCTAACAAAGCTTTTTGAATCAAATGAAAGTCAAACACATTTAAATAAATCTTTTTGAATCAAAATAAAGTCAAACAAATTCTAACAAAGTTTTTTGAATAAATGAAAGTCAAACAAATTCAAAAAAAGCTTTTTGAATCAAATGGAAATCAAAAACATTCAAACAAATCTTTTTAGATCGAAATACAGTCAAATACATTCAAACAAAGCTTTATGAACCAAAAGAAAGCCAAACACATTCTTACTAAGGTTTTTAAATCAAAAGAAAGTCAAACATATTCAAACAAACCTTTTTGAATTAAATGAAAGTCAAACACATTCAAACAGATCTTTTTAAATCAAATAAAAGTCAACTACATTCAAACAAATCTTTTTAAATCATATGAAATTCAAACACATTCAAACATAGCTTTTTGAATCAAATGAAAGTCAAACACATTCAAACAAAGCTTTTCTAATCAATTTAAAGTCAAACACATTCAAATAATTTTTTTTGAATCGAAATAAAGTCAAACACATTCAAACAAAGATTTTTGAATCAAACAAAAGTCAAACACATTCAAACAAAGCTTTATGAATCAAAAGAAAGTCAAATACATTCAAACAAAGCTTTTTAATTCAAATGAAATTCAAACACACTTTAACAAAGCTTTTTTAATCAAATGAAAGTCAAATGCATTTGAAAAAGCTTTTTAAATCGAATGATAGTCAAATGCATTCAACGAAGCTAATTTAATCAAATGAAAGTTATACACATTTTAAACAAATCTTTTTAAATGAAAGGAATGTCAAACACATTAAAACAAAGGTTTTTGCGTCAAATGAAAGCCAAACAAATTCAAACATAGGTTTTTGAATCAAACGAAAGTCAAACACATTAAACTAAATCTATTTGAATCGAAATAAACTCACACACATTCAAACAAAGCTTTTTGAATCCAATGAAAGTCAAACACATTGAAACAAAGCTTTTTTAATCAAAGGAATGTCAAACACATTCAAATAGACCTATTTGAATCAAATTGAAGTCAAATACATTCAAACAGATCTTTTAAATCAAATAAAAGTCAACTACATTCAAACAAATCTTTTTAAATCATATGAAATTCAAACACATTCAAACATACCTTTTTGAATCAAATGAAAGTCAAACACATTCAAACAAAGCTTTTATAATCAATTGAAAGTCAAACACATTCAAATAAATCTTTTTGAATCGAAATAAAGTTAAACACATTCAAACAAAGATTTTTGAATCAAATGAAAGTCAAACACATTCAAACAAATCTTTTTGGATCGAAATACAGTCAAACCCATTCAAACGTAGCTTTTTGAATCTAATGAAAGTCAAACACGTTTAAACAAAGCTTTTTGAATCAAATGAAAGTCAAACACATTCAAACAAAGCTTTTTGAATCAAATGAAAGTCAAATACATTCAAATAAATCTTTTTGAATCAAAATAAAGTCAAACAAATTCAAACAAAGTTTTTTGAATAAATTAAAGTCAAACAAATTCAAAAAAAGCTTTTTGAATCAAATGAAATTCAAACAAATCTTTTTGAATCAAAATAAGGTGAAACGCAATCAAACAAAGCTTTTTGAATTAAATGAAAGTCAAACACATTCAAACAAAGCTTTTTGAATCAAATGAAAGTCTAACACATTTAAACAAATATATTTAGATCGAAATAAAGTCAAACTCTTTCACACAAAGCTTTATGAATCAAAAGAAAGTCAAACACATTCTAGCAATTCTTCTTGAATAAAAAAAAAGTAAAACACATTCAAACAAATTTTTTTGAATAAAAAGAAAGTCAAACACATTCAAACAAAGCTTTTTGAATCAAATGAAAGTCAAATACATTCAAACAAATCTTTTTAAATCATATGAAAGTCAAACACATTCAAACATAGCTTTTTAAAGCAAATGAGAGTCAAATCCATTAAAATTAATCTTTTTGAATCGAAATAAAGTCAAACAGATTCAAAAAAAGCTTTTTGAATCAAATGAAAGTCTAACACGTTAAAACAAAGGTTTTTCAATCAAATGAATGTCAAACACATTCAAACAAAGCTTTTTGAATCAAATGAAAGTCAAACACATTCAAACAAATCTTTTTGGATCGAAATACAGTCAAACCCATTCAAACGTAGCTTTTTGAATCTAATGAAAGTCAAACACGTTTAAACAAAGCTTTTTGAATCAAATAAAAGTCAAACACATTCAAACAAAGATTTTTGAATCAAATGAAAGTCAAACACATTCAAATAAATCTTTTTGAATCAAGATAAAGTCAAACACATTCAAACAAAGCTTTTTGAATAAATGAAAGTCAAACAAATTCAAAAAAAGCTTTTTGAATCAAATGAAAACCAAAAACATTCAAACAAATCTTTTTAGATCGAAATACAGTCAAACACATTCAAGCAAAGCTTTATGAACCAAAAGAAAGCCAAACACATTCTTACAAAGGTTTTTAAATCAAAAGAAAGTCAAACATATTCAAACAAACCTTTTTGAATTAATTGAAAGTCAAACACATTCAAACAGATCTTTTTAAATCAAATAAAAGTCAACTACATTCAAACTAATCTTTTTAAATCATATGAAATTCAAACACATTCAAACATAGCTTTTTGAATCAAATGAAAGTCAAACACATTCAAACAAAGCTTTTATAATCAATTGAAAGTCAAACACATTCAAATAAATGTTATTGAATCGAAATAAAGTCAAACACATTCAAACAAAGATTTTTGAATCAAACAAAAGTCAAACACATTTAAACAAAGCTTTATGAATCAAAAGAAAGTCAAATACATTCAAACAAAGCTTTTTTATTCAAATGAAATTCAAACACACTTAAACAAAGCTTTTTTAATCAAATGAAAGTCAAATGCATTTGAAAAAGCTTTTTAAATCGAATGATAGTCAAATGCATTCAACGAAGCTAATTTAATCAAGTGAAAGTTATACACATTTTAAACAAATCTTTTTAAATGAAAGGAATGTCAAACACATTAAAACAAAGGTTTTTGCGTCAAATGAAAGCCAAACAAATTCAAACATAGGTTTTTGAATCAAACGAAAGTCAAACACATTAAAATAAATCTATTTGAATCGAAATAAACTCACACACATTCAAACAAAGCTTTTTGAATCCAATGAAAGTTAAACACATTGAAACAAAGCTTTTTTAATCAAAAGAATGTCAAACACATTCAAATAGACCTATTTGAATCAAATGAAAGTCAAATACATTCAAACAGATCTTTTAAATCAAATAAAAGTCAACTACATTCAAACAAATCTTTTTAAATCATATGAAATTCAAACACATTCAAACATACCTTTTTGAATCAAATGAAAGTCAAACACATTCAAACAAAGCTTTTATAATCAATTGAAAGTCAAACACATTCAAATAAATCTTTTTGAATCGAAATAAAGTCAAACACATTCAAACAAAGATTTTTGAATCAAATAAAAGTCAAACACATTCAAACAAAGCTTTATGAATCAAAAGAAAGTAAATACATTCAAACAAAGCTTTTTAATTCAAATGAAATTCAAACACAGTTAAACAAAGCTTTTTTAATCAAATGAAAGTCAAATGCATTTGAAAAAGCTTTTTAAATCAAATGATAGTCAAATGCGTTCAATGAAGCTAATTTAATCAAATGAAAGTTATACACATTTTAAACAAAGCTTTTTAAATGAAAGGAATGTCAAACACATTAAAACAAAGCTTTTTGCGTCAAATGAAAGCCAAACAAATTCAAACATAGGTTTTTGAATTAAACGAAGGTCAAACACATTAAAACAAATCTATTTGAATCGAAATAAAGTCAAACACATTTAAACATTGCTTTTTGAATTAAATGAAAGTACAACACATTCAAACAAATATTTTTAAATCAAATAAAAGTCAAACACGTTCAAACAAAGCTTTTTGAATCAAAAGAAAGTCAAACACATTCAAAAAAAGCTTTTTGAATCAAATGAAAGTCAAACACATACAAACAAATCTTTTTAAATCATATGAAAGTCAAACACATTCAAACATAGCTTTTTGGATCAAAATAAAGTCAAACACATACAAACAAATCTTTTTAAATCATATGAAAGTCAAACACATTCAAACAAAGCTTTTTGAATTAAATGAAAGTTAAACACATTCAAACAAAGCTTTTTGAATCAAATTCAGTCAAACACATTCAAACAAAGCTTTTTGAATCAAATGAAAGTCAAACACATTCAAACAAATCTTTTTGGATCGTACAGTCAAACCCATTCAAACGTAGCTTTTTGAATTAAATGAAAGTCAAACACTTTAAAACAAAGCTTTTTGAATCAAATGAAAGTCAAACACATTCAAATAAATCTTTTTGAATAAAAATAAACTCAAACACATTCAAACAAAGCTTTTTGAATAAATTAAAGTCAAACAAATTCAAACAAAACTTTTTGAATGAAATGAAAACCAAACACATTCAAACAAATCTTTTTATATCGAAATACTGTCAAACACATTCAAACAAAGCTTTATGAATCAAAAGAAATCCAAACACATTCTAACAAAGGTTTTTAAATCAAAAGAAAGTCAAATATATTCAAACAAAGCTTTTTGAATCAAATGAAAGTCTAAAACATTCAAATAAATCTTTTAAAATCAAAGAAAGTCAAACACATTCAAACAAAATCTTTTTAAATCATATGAAAGTAAAAAACATTTAAAACATAGCTTTTTGAATCTAATGAAAGTCAAACACATTCAAACAAAGCTTTTTGAATCAATTAAAAGTCAAACACATTCAAACAAATCTTTTTAGATCGAAATACAGTCAAATACATTCAAATATAGCTTTTTGAATCAAATGAAAGTCAAGCACATTCAAACAAAACTTTTTGAATCAAATGAAATTCAAACAAATCTTTTTGAATCAAAATAAGGTGAAACACAATCAAACAAAGCTTTTTGAATTAAATGAAAGTCAAACACATTCAAACAAAGCTTTTTGAATCAAATGAAAGTCTAACACATTTAAACAAATATATTTAGATCGAAATAAAGTCAAACACTTTCACACAAAGCTTTATGAATCAAAAGAAAGTCAAACACATTCTAGCAATTCTTCTTGAATAAAAAAAAAGTAAAACACATTCAAACAAATTTTTTTGAATAAAAAGAAAGTCAAACACATTCAAACAAAGCTTTTTGAATCAAATGAAAGTCAAATACATTCAAACAAATCTTTTTAAATCATATGAAAGTCAAACACATTCAAACATAGCTTTTTGAAGCAAATGAGAGTCAAATCCATTAAAATTAATCTTTTTGAATCGAAATAAAGTCAAACAGATTCAAAAAAAGCTTTTTGAATCAAATGAAAGTCTAACACGTTAAAACAAAGGTTTTTCAATCAAATGAATGTCAAACACATTCAAACAAAGCTTTTTGAATCAAATGAAAGTCAAACACATTCAAACAAATCTTTTTGGATCGAAATACAGTCAAACCCATTCAAACGTAGCTTTTTGAATCTAATGAAAGTCAAACACGTTTAAACAAAGCTTTTTGAATCAAATAAAAGTCAAACACATTCAAACAAAGATTTTTGAATCAAATGAAAGTCAAACACATTCAAATAAATGTTTTTGAATCAAGATAAAGTCAAACACATTCAAACAAAGCTTTTTGAATAAATGAAAGTCAAACAAATTCAAAAAAAGCTTTTTGAATCAAATGAAAACCAAAAACATTCAAACAAATCTTTTTAGATCGAAATACAGTCAAACACATTCAAGCAAAGCTTTATGAACCAAAAGAAAGCCAAACACATTCTTACAAAGGTTTTTAAATCAAAAGAAAGTCAAACATATTCAAACAAACCTTTTTGAATTAATTGAAAGTCAAACACATTCAAACAGATCTTTTTAAATCAAATAACAGTCAACTACATTCAAACTAATCTTTTTAAATCATATGAAATTCAAACACATTCAAACATAGCTTTTTGAATCAAATGAAAGTCAAACACATTCAAACAAAGCTTTTATAATCAATTGAAAGTCAAACACATTCAAATAAATGTTATTGAATCGAAATAAAGTCAAACACATTCAAACAAAGATTTTTGAATCAAACAAAAGTCAAACACATTTAAACAAAGCTTTATGAATCAAAAGAAAGTCAAATACATTCAAACAAAGCTTTTTAATTCAAATGAAATTCAAACACACTTAAACAAAGCTTTTTTAATCAAATGAAAGTCAAATGCATTTGAAAAAGCTTTTTAAATCGAATGATAGTCAAATGCATTCAACGAAGCTAATTTAATCAAGTGAAAGTTATACACATTTTAAACAAATCTTTTTAAATGAAAGGAATGTCAAACACATTAAAACAAAGGTTTTTGCGTCAAATGAAAGCCAAACAAATTCAAACATAGGTTTTTGAATCAAACGAAAGTCAAACACATTAAAATAAATCTATTTGAACCGAAATAAACTCACACACATTCAAACAAAGCTTTTTGAATCCAATGAAAGTCAAACACATTGAAACAAAGCTTTTTTAATCAAAAGAATGTCAAACACATTTAAATAAACCTTTTTGTATCAAATGAAAGTCAAATACATTCAAACATATCTTTTTAAATCAAATAAAAGTCAACTACATTCAAACAGATCTTTTTAAATCATATGAAATTCAAACACATTCAAACATAGCTTTTTGAATCAAATGAAAGTCAAACACATTCAAACAAAGCTTTTATAATCAATTGAAAGTCAAACACATTCAAATAAATCTTTTTGAATCGAAATAAAGTCAAACAGATTGAAAAAAAGCTTTTTAAATCAAGTGAAAGTGTAACACGTTCAAACAAAGCTTTTTGAATCAAATGAAAGTCAAACATATTCAAACAAAGCTTTTTGAATCAAATGAAAATCAAACACATTCAAACAAATCTTTTTGGATCGAAATACAGTCAAATCCATTCAAACGTGGTTTTTCAATCTATTGAAAGTCCAACACGTTTAAACAAAGATTTTTAAATCAAAAGAATGTCAAACACATTCAAACAAATCTTTTTGAATCAAATGAAAGTCAAACACATTCAAACAAATATTTTTAAATCATATGAAAGTCAAACACATTCAAACATATCTTTTTAAAGCAAATGAAAGTCAAATCCATTCAAATTAATATTTTTTAATCGAAATAAAGTCAAACAGATTCAAAAAAAGCTTTTTTAATCAAATGAAAGTCTATCTCATTAAAACAAAGGTTTTTCAATCAAATGAATGTCAAACACATTCAAACAAAGCTTTTTGAATCAAATGAAAGTCAAACACATTCAAACAAATCTTTTTGGATCGAAATACAGTCAAACCCATTCAAACGTAGCTTTTTGAATCTAATGAAAGTCAAACACGTTTAAACAAAGCTTTTTGAATCAAATAAAAGTCAAACACATTCAAACAAAGATTTTTGAATCAAATGAAAGTCAAACACATTCAAATAAATGTTTTTGAATCAAGATAAAGTCAAACACATTCAAACAAAGCTTTTTGAATAAATGAAAGTCAAACAAATTCAAAAAAAGCTTTTTGAATCAAATGAAAACCAAAAACATTCAAACAAATCTTTTTAGATCGAAATACAGTCAAACACATTCAAGCAAAGCTTTATGAACCAAAAGAAAGCCAAACACATTCTTACAAAGGTTTTTAAATCAAAAGAAAGTCAAACATATTCAAACAAACCTTTTTGAATTAAATGAAAGTCAAACACATTCAAAAAGATCTTTTTAAATTAAATAAAAGTCAACTACATTCAAACAAATCTTTTTAAATCATATGAAATTCAAACACATTCAAACATAGCTTTTTGAATCAAATGAAAGTCAAACACATTCAAACAAAGATTTTATAATCAATTGAAAGTCAAACACATTCAAATAAATGTTATTGAATCGAAATAAAGTCAAACACATTCAAACAAAGATTTTTGAATCCAACAAAAGTCAAACACATTTAAACAAAGCTTTATGAATCAAAAGAAAGTCAAATACATTCAAACAAAGCTTTTTAATTCAAATGAAATTCAAACACACTTAAACAAAGCTTTTTTAATCAAATGAAAGTCAAATGCATTTGAAAAAGCTTTTTAAATCGAATGATAGTCAAATGCATTCAACGAAGCTAATTTAATCAAGTGAAAGTTATACACATTTTAAACAAATCTTTTTAAATGAAAGGAATGTCAAACACATTAAAACAAAGGTTTTTGCGTCAAATGAAAGCCAAACAAATTCAAACATAGGTTTTTGAATCAAACGAAAGTCAAACACATTAAAATAAATCTATTTGAACCGAAATAAACTCACACACATTCAAACAAAGCTTTTTGAATCCAATGAAAGTCAAACACATTGAAACAAAGCTTTTTTAATCAAAAGAATGTCAAACACATTTAAATAAACCTTTTTGTATCAAATGAAAGTCAAATACATTCAAACATATCTTTTTAAATCAAATAAAAGTCAACTACATTCAAACAGATCTTTTTAAATCATATGAAATTCAAACACATTCAAACATAGCTTTTTGAATCAAATGAAAGTCAAACACATTCAAACAAAGCTTTTATAATCAATTGAAAGTCAAACACATTCAAATAAATCTTTTTGAATCGAAATAAAGTCAAACAGATTGAAAAAAAGCTTTTTAAATCAAGTGAAAGTGTAACACGTTCAAACAAAGCTTTTTGAATCAAATGAAAGTCAAACATATTCAAACAAAGCTTTTTGAATCAAATGAAAATCAAACACATTCAAACAAATCTTTTTGGATCGAAATACAGTCAAATCCATTCAAACGTGGTTTTTCAATCTATTGAAAGTCCAACACGTTTAAACAAAGATTTTTAAATCAAAAGAATTTCAAACACATTCAAACAAATCTTTTTGAATCAAATGAAAGTCAAACACATTCAAACAAATATTTTTAAATCATATGAAAGTCAAACACATTCAAACATATCTTTTTAAAGCAAATGAAAGTCAAATCCATTCAAATTAATATTTTTTAATCGAAATAAAGTCAAACAGATTCAAAAAAAGCTTTTTTAATCAAATGAAAGTCTATCTCATTAAAACAAAGATTTTTCAATCAAATGAATGTCAAACTCATTCAAACAAAGCTTTTTGAATCAAATGAAAGTCAAACACATTCAAAAAAATCTTTTAGGATCGAAATACAGTCAAACCCACTCAAACGTAGCTTTTTGAATCTAATGAAAGTCAAACACGTTTAAACAAAGCTTTTTGAATCAAATGAAAGTCAAACACATTCAAACAAAGCTTTTTGAATCAAATGAAAGTCAAACACATTCAAATAAATCTATTTGAATCAAAATAAAGTCAAACACATTCAAACAAAGCTTTTTGAATAAATGAAAGTCAAACAAATTCAAAACAAGCTTTTTGAATCAAATGAAAACCAAAAACATTCAAACAAATCTTTTTAGATCGAAATACAGTCAAACACATTCAAACAAAGCTTTATGAACAAAAAGAAAGGCAAACACATTCTTACAAAGGTTTTTAAATCAAAAGAAAGTCAAACATATTCAAACAAACCTTTTTGAATTAAATGAAAGTCAAACACATTCAAAAAGATCTTTTTAAATTAAATAAAAGTCAACTACATTCAAACAAATCTTTTTAAATCATATGAAATTCAAACACATTCAAACATAGCTTTTTGAATCAAATGAAAGTCAAACACATTCAAACAAAGATTTTATAATCAATTGAAAGTCAAACACATTCAAATAAATCTTTTTGAATCGAAATAAAGTAAAACACATTCAAACAAAGATTTTTGAATCAAACAAAAGTCAAACACATTTAAACAAAGCTTTATGTATCAAAAGAAAGTCAAATACATTCAAACAAAGCTTTTTTATTCAAATGAAATTCAAACACACTTAAACAAAGCTTTTTTAATCAAATGAAAGTGAAATGCATTTGAAAAAGCTTTTTAAATCGAATGATAGTCAAATGCATTCAACGAAGCTAATTTAATCAAATGAATGTTATACACATTTTAAACAAATCTTTTTAAATGAAAGGAATGTCAAACACATTAAAACAAAGGTTTTTGCGTCAAATGAAAGCCAAACAAATTCAAACATAGGTTTTTGAATCAAACGAAAGTCAAACACATTAAAATAAATCTATTTGAATCGAAATACACTCACACATATTCAAACAAAGCTTTTTGAATCCAATGAAAGTCAAACACATTGAAACAAAGCTTTTTTAATCAAAAGAATGTCAAACACATTCAAATAAACCTTTTTGAATCAAATGAAAGTCAAATACATTCAAACAGATCTTTTTAAATCAAATAAAAGTCAACTACATTCAAACAAATCTTTTTAAATCATATGAAATTCAAACACATTCAAACATACCTTTTTGAATCAAATGAAAGTCAAACACATTCAAACAAAGCTTTTATAATCAATTGAAAGTCAAACACATTCAAATAAATCTTTTTGAATCGAAATAAAGTCAAACACATTCAAACAAAGATTTTTGAATCAAATAAAAGTCAAACACATTCAAACAAAGCTTTATGAATCAAAAGAAAGTAAATACATTCAAACAAAGCTTTTTAATTCAAATGAAATTCAAACACAGTTAAACAAAGCTTTTTTAATCAAATGAAAGTCAAATGCATTTGAAAAAGCTTTTTGAATCAAATGATAGTCAAATGCATTCAATGAAGCTAATTTAATCAAATGAAAGTTATACACATTTTAAACAAAGCTTTTTAAATGAAAGGAATGTCAAACACTTTAAAACAAAGCTTTTTGGGTCAAATGAAAGCCAAACAAATTCAAACATAGGTTTTTGAATTAAACGAAGTTCAAACACATTAAAATAAATCTATTTGAATCGAAATAAAGTCAAACACATTCAAACAAAGCTTTATGAATCCAATGAAAGTCAAACACATTGAAACAAAGCTTTTTGAATCAAATGAAAGTCAAACACATTCATACAATCTTTTTGAGTCAAAGGAAAGTCAAGCACATTCAATAAAAGTTATTTGAAATAAATGAAAGTTAAACTCATTCAAACAAAGTTAATTGAATCAAAAGAAAGACAAACACATTAGAACAATGCTTTTTGAATTAAATGAAAGTACAACACATTCAAACAAATATTTTTAAATCAAATAAAAGTCAAACACGTTAAAATAAAGCTTTTAAAATCAAAAGAAAGTCAAACACATTCAAACAAAGCTTTTTGAATCAAATGAAAGTCAAACACATTCAAACAAATTTTTTTGAATAAAAAGAAAGTCAAACACATTCAAACAAATCTTTTTGAATCAAATTAAAGTCAAACACATTCAAACAAATATTATTAAATCATATGAAAGTCAAACACATTCAAACATAGCTTTTTAAAGCAAATTAAAGTCAAATCCATTCAAATTAATATTTTTTAATCGAAATAAAGTCAAACACATTCAAACAAAGCTTTTTGAATCAAATGAAAGTTAAACACATTCAAATAAATCTTTTTGAATCAAAAAAAAGTCAAACACATTCAAACAAAGCTTTATGAATCAAAAGAAATCCAAACACATTCTAACAAAGGTTTTTAAATCAAAAGAAAGTCAAATATATTCGAACAAAGCTTTTTGAATCAAATGAAAGTCAAACACATTCAAATAAATCTTTTAAAATCAAAGAAAGTCAAACACATTCAAACAAATCTTTTTAAATCATATGAAAGTCAAACACATTTAAAACATAGCTTTTTGAATCTAATGAAAGTCAAACACATTCAAATAAAGCTTTTTAAATCAATTAAAAGTCAAACACATTCAAACAAATCTTTTTCGATCGAAATACAGTCAAATACATTCAAATATAGCTTTTTGAATCAAATGAAAGTCAAACACGTCCAAATAAAGCTTTTTGAATCAAATGAAAGTTAAACGCATTTAAACAAAGCTTTTTGAATCGAATGAAAGTCAAACACATTCAAACAAATCTTTTTGGATCGAAATACAGTCAAACACATTCAAACATAGCATTTTGAATCAAATGACAGTCAAGCACATTCAAACAAAACTTTTTGAATCAAATGAAATTCAAACACATTCAAACAAATCTTTTTGAATCAAAATAAGGTGAAACACAATCAAACAAAGCTTTTTGAATTAAATGAAAGTCAAACACATTCAAACAAAGCTTTTTGAATAAAATGAAATTCTAACACATTTAAACAAATATATTTAGATCGAAATAAAGTCAAACACTTTCACACAAAGCTTTATGAATCAAAAGAAAGTCAAACACATTCTAGCAATTCTTCTTGAATAAAAATAAAGTCAAACACATTCAAACAAAGTTTTTTGAATAAATGAAAGTCAAACAAATTCAAAAAAAGCTTTTTGAATCAAATGAAAACCAAAAACATTCAAACAAATCTTTTTAGTTCGAAATACAGTCAAACACATTCAAACAAAGCTTTATGAACCAAAAGAAAGCCAAACACATTCTTACAAAGGTTTTTAAATCAAAAGAAAGTAAACAAATTCAAACAAACCTTTTTGAATTAAATGAAAGTCAAACACATTCAAAAGATCTTTTTAAATCAAATAAAAGTCAACTACATTTAAACAAATCTTTTTAAATCATATGAAATTCGAACACATTCAAACATAGCTTTTTGAATCAAATGAAAGTCAAACACATTCCAATAAAACTTTTTAGATCGAAATACAGTCAAATACATTCAAATATAGCTTTTTGAATCAAATGAAAGTCAAACACCTTCTAATAAAGCTTTTTGAATCAAATGAAAGTTAAACGCATTCAAACAAAGCTTTTTGAATCGAATGAAAGTCAAACAAATTCAAACAAATCTTTTTGGATCGAAATACAGTCAAACACATTCAAACATAGCATTTTGAATCAAAAGAAAGTCAAGCACATTCAAACAAAACTTTTTGAATCAAATGAAATTCAAACACATTCAAACAAATATTTTTGAATCAAAATAAGGTGAAACACAATCAAACAAAGCTTTTTGAATCATATGCAAGTCAAACACATTCAAACATAGCTTTTTGAATCAAAATAAAGTCAAACACATTTAAACATAGCTTTTTGAATCAAAATAAAGTCAAACACATACAAACAAATCTTTTTAAATCATATGCAAGTCAAACACATTCAAACAAAGCTTTTTGAATCAAATGAAAGTTAAACACATTCAAACAAATCTTTTTAGATCGAAATTTAGTCAAACACATTCAAACATAGCTTTTAGAATAAAGCTTTTTGAATAAAACTCAGTCAAACACATTTAAAGCTTTTTGAATCAAATGAAAGTCAAACACATTCAAACAAATCTTTTTGGATCGAAATACAGTCAAACCCATTCAAACGTAGCTTTATGAATCAAAAGAAAGTCAAACACATTCTAGCAATTCTTCTTGAATAAAAAAAAAGTAAAACACATTCAAACAAATTTTTTTGAATAAAAAGAAAGTCAAACACATTCAAACAAATCTTTTTGAATCAAATTAAAGTCAAACACATTCAACCAAATATTATTAAATCATATGAAAGTCAAACACATTCAAACATAGCTTTTTAAAGCAAATTAAAGTCAAATCCATTCAAATTAATATTTTTTAATCGAAATAAAGTCAAACACATTCAAACAAAGCTTTTTGAATCAAATGAAAGTTAAACACATTCAAATAAATCTTTTTGAATCAAAAAAAAGTCAAACACATTCAAACAAAGCTTTATGAATCAAAAGAAATCCAAACACATTCTAACAAAGGTTTTTAAATCAAAAGAAAGTCAAATATATTCAAACAAAGCTTTTTGAATCAAATGAAAGTCAAACACATTCAAATAAATCTTTTAAAATCAAAGAAAGTCAAACACATTCAAACAAATCTTTTTAAATCATATGAAAGTCAAACACATTTAAAACATAGCTTTTTGAATCTAATGAAAGTCAAACACATTCAAACAAAGCTTTTTAAATCAATTAAAAGTCAAACACATTCAAACAAATCTTTTTAGATCGAAATACAGTCAAATACATTCAAATATAGCTTTTTGAATCAAATGAAAGTCAAACACGTCCAAATAAAGCTTTTTGAATCAAATGAAAGTTAAACGCATTTAAACAAAGCTTTTTGAATCGAATGAAAGTCAAACACATTCAAACAAATCTTTTTGGATCGAAATACAGTCAAACACATTCAAACATAGCATTTTGAATCAAATGACAGTCAAGCACATTCAAACAAAACTTTTTGAATCAAATGAAATTCAAACACATTCAAACAAATCTTTTTGAATCAAAATAAGGTGAAACACAATCAAACAAAGCTTTTTGAATTAAATGAAAGTCAAACACATTCAAACAAAGCTTTTTGAATCAAATGAAATTCTAACACATTTAAACAAATATATTTAGATCGAAATAAAGTCAAACACTTTCACACAAAGCTTTATGAATCAAAAGAAAGTCAAACACATTCTAGCAATTCTTCTTGAATAAAAAAAAATTAAAACAAATTCAAACAAAGTTTTTTGAATAAATGAAAGTCAAACAAATTCAAAAAAAGCTTTTTGAATCAAATGAAAACCAAAAACATTCAAACAAATCTTTTTAGTTCGAAATACAGTCAAACACATTCAAACAAAGCTTTATGAACCAAAAGAAAGCCAAACACATTCTTACAAAGGTTTTTAAATCAAAAGAAAGTCAAACAAACCTTTTTGAATTAAATGAAAGTCAAACACATTCAAACAGATCTT
Source organism: Chenopodium quinoa (assembly GCF_001683475.1). Taxonomy (NCBI): domain Eukaryota; kingdom Viridiplantae; phylum Streptophyta; class Magnoliopsida; order Caryophyllales; family Amaranthaceae; genus Chenopodium; species Chenopodium quinoa. Next base: position 181,115 of record NW_018743943.1, on the reverse strand, counting down.
TTTAAATCAAATAAAAGTCAACTACATTCAAACAAATCATTTTAAATCATATGAAATTCAAACACATTCAAACATAGCTTTTTTAATCAAATGAAAGTCAAACACATTCAAACAAAGCTTTTATAACCAATTGAAAGTCAAACACATTCAAATAAATCTTTTTGAATCGAAATAAAGTCAAACACATTCAAACAAAGATTTTGGAATCAAATAAAAGTCAAACACATTCAAACAAAGCTTTATAAATCAAAAGAAAGTAAATACATTCAAACAAAGCTTTTTAATTCAAATGAAATTTAAACACAGTTAAACAAAGCTTTTTTTATCAAATGAAAGTCAAATGCATTTGAAAAAGCTTTTTAAATCAAATGATAGTCAAATGCATTCAATGAAGCTAATTTAATCAAATGAAAGTTATACACATTTTAAACAAAGCTTTTTAAATGAAAGGAATGTCAAACACATTAAAACAAAGCTTTTTGGGTCAAATGAAAGCCAAACAAATTCAAACATAGGTTTTTGAATTAAACGAAGTTCAAACACATTAAAATAAATCTATTTGAATCGAAATAAAGTCAAACACATTCAAACAAAGCTTTATGAATCCAATGAAAGTCAAACACATTGAAACCAAGCTTTTTGAATCAAATGAAAGTCAAACACATTCATACAATCTTTTTGAGTCAAAGGAAAGTCAAGCACATTCAACAAAAGTTATTTGAAATAAATGAAAGTTAAACTCATTCAAACAAAGTTAATTGAATCAAAAGAAAGACAAACACATTAGAACAATGCTTTTTGAATTAAATGAAAGTACAACACATTCAAACAAATATTTTTAAATCAAATAAAAGTCAAACACGTTCAAACAAAGCTTTTTGAATCAAAAGAAAGTCAAACACATTCAAACAAAGCTTTTTGAATCAAATGAAAGTCAAACACATACAAACAAATCTTTTTAAATCATATGAAAGTCAAACACATTCAAACATAGCTTTTTGGATCAAAATAAAGTCAAACACATACAAACAAATCTTTTTAAATCATATGAAAGTCAAACACATTCAAACAAAGCTTTTTGAATCAAATGAAAGTTAAACACATTTAAACAAAACTTTTTAGATCGAAATTCAGTCAAACACATTCAAACATAGCTTTTAGAATAAAGCTTTTTGAATCAAATTTAGTCAAACACATTAAAACAAAGCTTTTTGAATCAAATGAAAGTCAAACACATTCAAACAAATCTTTTTGGATCGAAATACAGTCAAACCCATTAAAAGGTAGCTTTTTGAATCAAATGAAAGTCAAACACAATAAAACAAAGCTTTTTGAATCAAATGAAAGTCAAACACATTCAAATAAATCTGTTTGAATCAAAATAAAGTCAAACACATTCAAACAAAGCTTTTTGAATAAATTAAAGTCAAACAAATTCAAACAAAACTTTTTGAATGAAATGAAAACCGAACACATTCAAACAAATCTTTTTATATCGAAATACAGTCAAACACATTCAAACAAAGCTTTTTGAATCAAAAGAAATCTAAACACATTCTAACAAAGGTTTTTAAATCAAAAGAAAGTTAAATATATTCAAACAAAGCTTTTTGAATCAAATGAAAGTCAAACACATTCAAATAAATCTTTTAAAATCAAAGAAATTCAAACACATTCAAACAAATCTTTTTAAATCATATGAAAGTCAAACACATTTAAAACATAGCTTTTTGAATTTAATGAAAGTCAAACACATTCAAACAAAGCTTTTTAAATCAATTAAAAGTCAAACACATTCAAACAAATCTTTTTAGATCGAAATACAGTCAAATACATTCAAATATAGCTTTTTGAATCAAATGAAAGTCAAACACGTCCAAATAAAGCTTTTTGAATCAAATGAAAGTTAAACGCATTTAAACAAAGCTTTTTGAATCGAATGAAAGTCAAACACATTCAAACAAATCTTTTTGGATCGAAATACAGTTAAACACATTCAAACATAGCATTTTGAATCAAATGACAGTCAAGCACATTCAAACAAAACTTTTTGAATCAAATGAAATTCAAACACATTCAAACAAATCTTTTTGAATCAAAATAAGGTGAAACACAATCAAACAAAGCTTTTTGAATTAAATGAAAGTCAAACACATTCAAACAAAGCTTTTTGAATAAAATGAAATTCTAACACATTTAAACAAATATATTTAGATCGAAATAAAGTCAAACACTTTCACACAAAGCTTTATGAATCAAAAGAAAGTCAAACACATTCTAGCAATTCTTCTTGAATAAAAATAAAGTCAAACACATTCAAACAAAGTTTTTTGAATAAATGAAAGTCAAACAAATTCAAAAAAAGCTTTTTGAATCAAATGAAAACCAAAAACATTCAAACAAATCTTTTTAGTTCGAAATACAGTCAAACACATTCAAACAAAGCTTTATGAACCAAAAGAAAGCCAAACACATTCTTACAAAGGTTTTTAAATCAAAAGAAAGTAAACAAATTCAAACAAACCTTTTTGAATTAAATGAAAGTCAAACACATTCAAAAGATCTTTTTAAATCAAATAAAAGTCAACTACATTTAAACAAATCTTTTTAAATCATATGAAATTCGAACACATTCAAACATAGCTTTTTGAATCAAATGAAAGTCAAACACATTCCAATAAAACTTTTTAGATCGAAATACAGTCAAATACATTCAAATATAGCTTTTTGAATCAAATGAAAGTCAAACACCTTCTAATAAAGCTTTTTGAATCAAATGAAAGTTAAACGCATTCAAACAAAGCTTTTTGAATCGAATGAAAGTCAAACACATTCAAACAAATCTTTTTGGATCGAAATACAGTCAAACACATTCAAACATAGCATTTTGAATCAAAAGAAAGTCAAGCACATTCAAACAAAACTTTTTGAATCAAATGAAATTCAAACACATTCAAACAAATATTTTTGAATCAAAATAAGGTGAAACACAATCAAACAAAGCTTTTTGAATCATATGCAAGTCAAACACATTCAAACATAGCTTTTTGAATCAAAATAAAGTCAAACACATTTAAACATAGCTTTTTGAATCAAAATAAAGTCAAACACATACAAACAAATCTTTTTAAATCATATGCAAGTCAAACACATTCAAACAAAGCTTTTTGAATCAAATGAAAGTTAAACACATTCAAACAAATCTTTTTAGATCGAAATTTAGTCAAACACATTCAAACATAGCTTTTAGAATAAAGCTTTTTGAATAAAACTCAGTCAAACACATTTAAAGCTTTTTGAATCAAATGAAAGTCAAACACATTCAAACAAATCTTTTTGGATCGAAATACAGTCAAACCCATTCAAACGTAGCTTTATGAATCAAAAGAAAGTCAAACACATTCTAGCAATTCTTCTTGAATAAAAAAAAAAGTAAAACACATTCAAACAAATTTTTTTGAATAAAAAGAAAGTCAAACACATTCAAACAAATCTTTTTGAATCAAATTAAAGTCAAACACATTCAACCAAATATTATTAAATCATATGAAAGTCAAACACATTCAAACATAGCTTTTTAAAGCAAATTAAAGTCAAATCCATTCAAATTAATATTTTTTAATCGAAATAAAGTCAAACAGATTCAAAAAAAGCTTTTTGAATCAAATGAAAGTCTAACACGTTCAAACAAAGCTTTTTCAATCAAATGAAAGTCAAACACATTCAAACAAAGCTTTTTGAATCAAATGAAAGTCAAACACATTCAAACAAATCTTTTTGGATCGAAATACAATCCAACTCATTCAAACGTAGCTTTTTGAATCTAATGAAAGTCAAACACGTTTAAACAAAGCTTTTTGAATCAATTGAAAGTCAAACACATTCAAACAAAGCTTTTTGAATCAAATGAAAGTCAAACACATTCGAATAAATCTTTTTGAATCAAAATAAAGTCAAACACATTCAAACAAAGCTTTTTGAATAAATGAAAGTCAAACAAATTCAAAAAAAGCTTTTTGAATAAAATGAAAACCAAAAACATTCAAACAAATCTTTTTAGATCGAAATACAGTCAAACACATTCAAACAAAGCTTTATTAACAAAAAGAAAGCCAAACACATTCTTACAAAGGTTTTTAAATCAAAAGAAAGTCAAACATATTCAAACAAACCATTTTGAATTAAATGAAAGTCAAACACATTCAAACAGATCTTTTTAAATCAAATAAAAGTCAACTACATTCAAACAAATCTTTTTAAATCATATGAAATTCAAACACATTCAAACATAGCTTTTTGAATCAAATGAAAGTCAAACAAATTCAAACAAAGCTTTTATAATTAATTGAAAGTCAAACACATTCAAATAAATCTTTTTGAATCGAAATAAAGTAAAACACATTCAAACAAAGATTTTTGAATCAAACAAAAGTCAAACACATTCAAACAAAGCTTTATGAATCAAAAGAAAGTCAAATACATTCAAACAAAGCTTTTTAATTCAAATGAAATTCAAACACACTTAAACAAAGCTTTTTTAATCAAATAAAAGTCAAATGCATTTGAAAAAAGCTTTTTAAATCGAATGATAGTCAAATGCATTCAACGAAGCTAATTTAATCAAATGAAAGTTATACACATTTTAAACAAATCTTTTTAAATGAAAGGAATGTCAAACACATTAAAACAAAGGTTTTTGCTTCAAATGAAAGCCAAACAAATTCAAACATAGATTTTTGAATCAAACGAAAGTCAAACACATTAAAATAAATCTATTTGAATCGAAATAAACTCACACACATTCAAACAAAGCTTTTTGAATCCAATGAATGTCAAACACATTGAAACAAAGCTTTTTTAATCAAAAGAATGTCAAACACATTCAAATAAACCTTTTTGAATCAAATGAAAGTCAAATACATTCAAACAGATCTTTTTAAATTAAATAAAAGTCAACTACATTCAAACAAATCTTTTTAAATCATATGAAATTCAAACACATTCAAACATACCTTTTTGAATCAAATGAAAGTAAAACACATTCAAACAAAGATTTTATAATCAATTGAAAGTCAAACACATTCAAATAAATCTTTTTGAATCGAAATAAAGTTAAACACATTCAAACAAAGATTTTTGAATCAAATAAAAGTCAAACCCATTCAAACAAAGCTTTATGAATCAAAAGAAAGTAAATACATTCAAACAAAGCTTTTTAATTCAAATGAAATTTAAACACAGTTAAACAAAGCTTTTTTAATCAAATGAAAGTCAAATGCATTTGAAAAATCTTTTTAAATCAAATGATAGTCAAATGCATTCAATGAAGCTAATTTAATCAAATGAAAGTTATACACATTTTAAACAAAGCTTTTTAAATGAAAGGAATGTCAAACACATTAAAACAAAGCTTTTTGGGTCAAATGAAAGCCAAACAAATTCAAACATAGGTTTTTGAATTAAACGAAGGTCAAACACATTAAAAAAAATCTATTTGAATCGAAATAAAGTCAAACACATTCAAACCAAGCTTTTTGAATCCAATGAAAGTCAATCACATTGAAACAAAGCTTTTTGAATCAAATGAAAGTCAAACACATTCATACAATCTTTTTGAGTCAAAGGAAAGTCAAGCACATTTAAAAAAAGTTTTTGAAATAAATGAAAGTTAAACTCATTCAAACAAAGTTAATTGAATCAAAAGAAAGTCAAGCACATTAGAACAATGCTTTTTGAATTAAATGAATGTACAACACATTCAAACAAATATTTTTAAATCTCATAAAAGTCAAACACGTTCAAACAAAGCTTTTTGAATCAAAAGAAAGTCAAACACATTCAAACAAAGCTTTTTGAATCAAATGAAAGTCAAACACATACAAACAAATCTTTTTTAATCATATGCAAGTCAAACACATTCAAACATAGCTTTTTGAATCAAAATAAAGTCAAACACATTCAAACATAGCTTTTTGAATCAAAATAAAGTCAAACACATACAAACAAATCTTTTTAAATCATATGCAAGTCAAACACATTCAAACAAAGCTTTTTGAATCAAATGAAAGTTAAACACATTCAAACAAATCTTTTTAGATCGAAATTTAGTCAAACACATTCAAACATAGCTTTTAGAATAAAGCTTTTTGAATAAAACTCAGTCAAACACATTTAATGCTTTTTGAATCAAATGAAAGTCAAACACATTCAAACAAATCTTTTTGGATCGAAATACAGTCAAACCCATTCAAACGTAGCTTTTTGAATCAAATGAAAGTCAAACACATTAAAACAAAGCTTTTTGAATCAAATGAAAGTCAAACACATTCAAATAAATCTTTTTGGATCAAAATAAAGTCAAACACATTCAAACAAAGCTTTTTGAATAAATTAAAGTCAAACAAAACTTTTTGAATGAAATGAAAACCAAACACATTCAAACAAATCTTTTTATATCCAAATACAGTCAAACACATTCAAACAAAGCTTTATGAATCAAAAGAAATCCAAACACATGCTAACAAAGGTTTTTAAATCAAAAGAAATTCAAACATATTCAAACAAAGCTTTTTGAATCAAATGAAAGTCAAACACATTCAAATAAATCTTATAAAATCAAATAAAGTCAAACACATTCAAACAAATCTTTTTAAATCATATGAAAGTCAAACACATTAAAAACATAGCTTTTTGAATCTAATGAAAGTCAAACACATTCAAACAAAGCTTTTTGAATCAATTAAAAGTCAAACACATTCAAACAAATCTTTTTAGATCGAAATACAGTCAAATTTATTCAAATATAGCTTTTTGAATCAAATGAAAGTCAAACACATTCAAATAAAGCTTTTTGAATCAAATAAAAGTTAAACGCCTTCAAACAAAGACAATATCAGGCGGTTAGATGTAAATTCCGTTCACCAAGAGCGGCCCTCCAAATATTCATTTCTTGAGATAGTCATCACCGAAGAAGATCTAGGAGGGGTAAGGGGGCCGCATGACGACCCTATCGTTATTGAGTGTAAAGTGGCCAACCAAAGAGTTGGCTGAATCCTTATAGATACTGGAAGCTCCTCGGATCTTATCAGTAGCAAATGTCTGTCAAAGTTAAAATATCAGACTGATTGCATACATCCGACATCCCACCCTTTAGTAGGGTTTGGAGGAGGAGTCGTCCACCCACTGGGACGAGTGGATTTACCCATCCGCCTGGGTGAAAAAGGGGAAGGACGACACATGGTAGTCTGGTTCCTGGTAGTAGAAGAACTCTCGGCCTACAACATGATTCTGGGACGACCAACCCTGAATAATTCCAAGGCTGTTATAATCCCATCACTTATGTTGCTCAAGTTTGAGAGGGATAATGGCACAGTCGGGTCCCTAATGGGAGATCAGAGGATGGCCCGAGAGTGCTATCTCTCCGATATCAAACCCACTGTTATGACCGCTGGATAAAGTGGTGGAAAAACAGACCTTGACAATGTTAAGGAGAGTGCGCCTATTCAAGAAGCAGGCGACAAGAAGAGAAAGACAGCCCAAACGGGGGCCGCAAGAAAAGACAGAAAATAGCAATCATTGGCAAAGGAGCGGTCGGACGAATTCCGCCCTCAGCCGGCTGGTGAGCATACGGATCTGATCTTAGACGACTCACGTCCTGACCGAACAGTCAAAGTTGGGACGACTGCTCTGCGGATCCTAGGCGACGATTTGCACAAACTATTGAAAGAATACAGGGACATCTTTGCATTCGAAGTCCACGAAATGCCAGACATTAGTCCTGACCTGGCGGTACATAAACTGGCTGTGGATGCGAAAAAGAAGCCGGTAAGGCAGAAAAAGCGGAACCATGGCGAAGAAAGAAGTCAGGCGGCAGCCGCCGAAGTAAAAAAACTACTTGATGCAGGGTTCATTCGGCAATGTTACTTCCCAGAATGGGTTGCAAATGTGGTGCTTGTTAAAAAGCCGAATGGCACCTGTCGAATGTGTGTAAACTACACAGACTTTAACAAGGCGTGCCCCAAAGACAGTTACCCTCTGCCTAAAATTGATAACCTGGTCGACTCAACAGCCGGCCATGCTTTGATGAGCTTTATGGACGCCTACTCTGGTTTCCATCAAATTCCTTTATGGAAGAAAGATCAGGAAAAGACGGCCTTCGTCACTGATCAAGGGCTATACTGTTACACGGTTATGCCGTTCGGTCTTAAGAATGCCCCGGCCACCTTCCAGCGAATGATAAACACTGTGTTCTTTGATCAAATAGGGAGAAACGTCGAGGCATACATTGATGATATGATTGTCAAGTCTAAGCTTCAGACAGAGCATCTGTCGGACCTTCGAGAAACTTTCGCCACACTCAGGCGGCACCATGTCATGCTCAATCCCAAGAAATGTGTATTTGGAGTTGAGTCTGGGAAATTTCTCGGATTCCTTATCAATCAGAGAGGAATAGAGGCAAACCCTGAGAAGGTACAGGCGGTCATCGATATGCAGTCGCCTCGTACCGTCCGAGAGGTTCAGAAGTTAACAGGTTGTCTGGCGGCCTGAGGAAGATTTCTATGTCGATCAGGCGACAAATGATTATACTTCTTCCAGGCCATTAAGAAGAAGGCAAGGTTTGAATGGGGCCCGGATGCTGAGGCGGCCTTCCAGAAATTGAAAGTTCACTTGCATTCCTTGCCATGGCTGGTCAGCCCTTTGCCCAAAGAAGTACTCTACATGTACCTGACCGTCTCTGATCATGCGTTAAGCGCTGTTCTTCTTGCTGAAAGAGACGACTGTCAGCTCCCGGTCTACTTTGTAAGTCATGTATTGAAAAATGCCGAGTTGAGGTATCCTTTAGTGGAGAAATTTGGTCTTGCACTCTTCATGGCTGTTAAAAAATTGATGCCCTACTTTTTGGCACATGCAGTCGTCGTGTATACAGATCAACCTATCAAGCGGCCACTGACCACCATGGAGTCGTCAGGCCGGATGATCAAATGGGCCATAGAAATTCAGAGCCTCGAAGTTACTTTCGAGCCTAGAAAAGCAGTGAAAGGGCAAGCCTTTGCTGACTTTATTGGTGAGATGACTCGCCCCCCTGATTCTCGAGATCCAGACCAAGTCTGGATGGTATATGTGGATGGAAGCTCTACTTCAAATGGTTGTGGGGCAGGCGTCATATGCCAGTCGCCAGAGGGCAACAGGTACGAGTATGCTCTACGCTTCAGTTTTCAGGCCTCAAACAATGAGGCAGAATATGAAGCTTTACTAGCTGGAATCCGCATGTGCAAGGCTGCAGGGGCACGAAAAATAGACGCCAGTTCCGATTCACAATTAATAGTGAGTCAGTATAATGGTGAATACGAAGCAACCCATCCGGCCATGATCAAGTATTTATGGGCAGTACGACAGGCAGTCGGATCCCTTGAAGATTTTCATCTGACTCAAGTGCCGAGATCAGAAAACAACCAGGCGGATGCACTTTCAAAATTAGCATCATCCGCCTCTTGTGATACTCCTCGAACTGTTTTTTGGGAAGTGATGGAGAAGAGAAGCATCGAGGAAGACCCTGTTAAAATCCTAGACAGAAGCTCAACCTTGATGGATCCAATCAGGGCATATCTGACAGATGGTGTCCTGCCGGATGATCATCACCAGGCGGCAGCGCTGAAAAAACGAGCAGCCAGTTTTGAAATGATAAAGGGAGAACTTCACAAAAAGGGGTACCTTAAACCCTTCTCAAAGTGTGTTACTCTAGAAAAGGGGCGAGAGATACTAGACGATCTTCACTCTGGTTACTGTGCTTCCCATATAGGCGGTAGGACGCTTGCTCAACGGGCAAGGCGGCAGGGCTAGTTTTGGCCTACTTTAGAAGCAGATGCAATGAAGATGGTGAAAAAATGTGACAAGTGCCAAAGGTTTGGCAAACTAATTCACCGTCCGGCTACTGATCTCACTACCATTCATATCCCACTACCATTTGCTAAGTGGGGCATGGATATTCTGGGTCCCTATACGCCTGCTACAGGCGGAAGGAGGTACATACTTGTTGCAGTCGACTACTTCACTAAATGGGTGGAGGCGGAGGCTGTAAAGGGAATCAAGACGAAGGATGTAATTTCATTCATCTGGAAAAATGTCATCACTCGGTTCGGGGTTCCCATGTCTATGGTCTTTGATAATGGTCCCCAATTTGAGACGCCTGTTCTCAAAAGCTGGTAAGGTGACCAAGGAATTGCACACTACTTTGCATCAGTCGGCCGTCCACAAGCAAACGGCCAGGTAGAAGCTTTCAATAAAATCATCTCAGACGGTCTCAAGAAAAAGATTGAACGAGCAGGCGGCCTATGGGCGGATGAATTACCACATGTTCTCTGGGCCATTAGGACGACTGAAAAAGGGGCGACTAGAGAAACTCTATTCCTCCTAGCTTATGGTGCGGAAGCTGTTCTTCCAATAGAACACTACGAGCCGACTCTTTGAGTAATGCTATATGACGAAGAGGCAAACTGGGAAGCCATGCGCCTGGCATTAGACTCACTCCCTGAAAGGAGGGGCAATGCTGTCTTGCACCATGAAATTTACCGCCTGAGAATGACTAGATCATACAACAAAAAAGTACACAGGCGTCCACTCAAAGTGGAGGACTTTGTACTTAGAAAAATGGAAGCAGTTGGTAGGGCTAATGAGTCTGGCAAACTAACTCTCAACTGGGAAGGACCCTACCGAATCTATGAAGAGGTCAGGGACGGTACCTACCGTCTGGAAACACCAGACGACCAACCGTTGCCTCGAACTTGGAATGTAGATAATCTTAAGAAATATTTCTTTTGAATGATGTAAATAGTCGAGGACTGCTTAATAAAAGTTTGATGTTTTATTCAATTCTGTACTAAGAGGGGCATGCCTACTGACAAACGGTCGGCTACTCTCCATGTTTATTTTTCATTCTTACTTAAGGGGCACGCCGCTTGTTCCACACAATCGGTTACTCTCCCAGAACACAGTTCACCAAGAACTATCAAAGGCTCATATGATCAGACCAGGCGCCAAGCCAACTGATCAAAATATAATAATTCAATTCGACCTGTCCCAACGTTATAGCAGGCGTCCGACGGCATCCATCCGGATGAAATTCGTCGCAGAGAGCAGCTCCCTTTTGGGTGGAACATTGTTCTATAAAATCATTACACGACACCTATACGACTGTCTAACCAAGACAACCACGTAGCCGTTTCCCGGACAAGGATACCTCTCACTTAACTGACTAATCAGGTCAAACAAGTGTTCGCAGTAACCATCCGTGTCAACCGACCGACTGAACTACTTGGGATAAAAACAATTGGTATCTTATGAGTTAATAGCCAACAAACATTGGCGAATAAAGGGGAACAACCGGTACCCACCGCTTGATACCTCTACTACTCAGTCACTTGACGACTAGGTAACAATCATGTTTACTTGGTCACTCCTTAAAAATTTAGTATGAACTAAAAAGGTGTTCATACAGCGTCTGGTTACACTAGATTAAAAGTGGCGGGGAACAGACGGCCTGGACCGACTAGAGTCTCCAGCTTAAAAAACAAACAAGGCAGGTAGGAAACCACCTTCCTACTTGGTTGAAAAAATCCATTCTTTAAAGTGGCCGACTGATCGCTTAGCACGGAAAAAAACAACCAGTCGTCCAGGGGCATAGGTAGTGTGACTAACTATCTCTCGTACCTGTCCGCAACTATCGGCCATGCAAAACAGTCGGTATAGTGTGCAATTGGATATCAGAATATTCGATACTTAAACAAATTTGAAACAAAACAAAAATGAAATATTTTGGCATAAAAAGAAGCCGGTCATTAAAGACCGGCCAAATATTCAGAACCCCGGCCCCCTGGCCGGGTAAATACAAACAAACGGCACGCAGGCCGTGGAAAGAAGACATAAAGCTTAAGAAGGGGGCAGATCTTCAATATTAGCAGCTGCCGCCTGGTCAGCACTCTTCTTGCTTGACTCGGCTTCAGCTGCATCTTTCTTCGATGCATTACCCCCAAGCGGCACAAGCGCCACTACCGGTTCCTCCTCATCCAACGCCTCGTCCTCAGCAGCCGCCAGGATCTCTTGATTATATCTATCAGAACACTGGCGGTACGTTTTTTCCCAGGAGGAATAGTCGGCATTGGGGAAGAGGCGGCCCCAGGTCATGCGCTGGATTTGAGCAGAGTCTTCCATCATCTCCCGGACCAGCTCTTTCTTTTCTTGCTCGGCCTTTTCCGAGAGCTCCTGAGTAAGACTCTTCTCCTGGGTCACCAGGCGTTCCTTTACGTTCGCCAAGGATTTCTCCAAGGTTTCGTATGAGGACATCTTTTGGCGAAGAGGTCTCAGCTCGGCCTTGAGATTGTTGATGGTCGCCTCCAGCTCGCTATTTCTCTTCTGGGCCGCCTCTAACTGAGCCCGGATGGCAGAAGTAGCCTGCGCCTGATAATAAAGAATGTCAATTGTCAGAACCTCATTTTGGGCAATTTGAAACATTGCCTTATCACAGTCAGAGGCGGCCATAGCTTTTGCGGTCTTTACCTCTTTGTTCTTCCTGTCAAGCGGCTTACGGAGGCCGTTCACTCGGAGCAGGGCCTAAGTAAAAAGGGAACAGGCGTCAGTTTCCAAACAAAAAAACAGGCGTCCTGGAATTCAAATACTCAAAAATATGCTAAGTATACCTCAACAAGGACCCCTGCAATCCCGTCTAGGTCAAGGGTGCCGACACCCCTGACCGCCTCCCTTTCAGCTGGAGGAACGGCCTTGATCATAGACTTGGCCACCTCGACCAAGTCAGGCTCCTGAGGGCCGGCTGCATCAAGCATAGACAAACGGATTAGATCTAGTAAAGAAGGGAGCAAGTCTAAAATTTACAAGGAGTGGCCGGCTGTTTCTCAGCCGCCGCATGTTTCCTGGCAGAACCAGGAGAGCTCGCAACAGTCGTCCTCCGGGTCTTGGAGTCCGGCTGTTGGGAAGAAGAAGCTCTTGGAGCTCCCGTCTAAAAAAAAAAAAAAAAAAAAAAAAAAAAAAAAAAAAAAACACTCAGTCAGTATATGCATAAACCCGACTCCAAAAAAGAGAGTGAAGGGTTCGAAGCTCACCAAGGGTGCCCTCTTGTTAGGGGACTCGGTTGAATACTGTTGCATGATGGAGGCCCGAAACATGGCCGCCGCAGTCTTGGAGGCAATAATTTTGCTCATGGCGTCCGCTGCAAAAACAAATAGCAAAGTTAATAAAAAGTCATCACAGAAATGCATGGAAAAACAGAGTATTCGACTGGCCGGCTACCTCTTGAGCACCGACTGCTGAGGCCACAGGCGGCCAAAAAGTACTCGTCGTAGAGCCATTTGAAGCTCGAGACGCAGTGCAGGGGTACTTGCTCTCGTACCCTTGAAGTAGAGTTCACCCTCGACTCTACTTTGAAGAGTCCTTTATCTAGGATCTCTTTCTTAGCCTTGGGGGGAACAGGCGGCATGCTGCGGCCGCCTGCAAGAAGGGGCGGATTCCTGTTCCACCTGTTGAAGCGCTTGTTCAGCTCTGTGTCTGAACTCTCAATGATAAGGAAGGTGCTCCGCCAGTCCTTCCATTTGTTTGCTTTACCTCATGTCATGAGGTAGCCCCTGTGGCTCGTCAATTGATACCAGCCGGTACCGCCTGCCTTAGGGGTCCGGCTGAGGTAGTTCATGTGGGCGAAAGCCTCGAAGTTCAGCTCCACCCCGTGCAATTCGCACCCGGCCACAAAGCCGAGTACGTTGACCCAGGAGTTCGGGGCTAACTGTCATAACCCCAACTCATACCCATCCAGGATCCGCTGAACAGTCGGATGCAGTGGGAAGCGCAGCCCAGCCTTGATTGCCGCCTCGTAGCAGCCAAAGCAGGCGCCATCATAGCTAGTACCAGCCGGCTAGACGACTGTGTCCTCTGGATCCGGCACGAACACTAAAAAGTCGGGGCCCATTGTGTGATTCGCAATAAAGCTCCCCACTTTCTCTTGCATGGCCGTTATCCGGCCCCGTGGGACAGTGCAGTAGTAGGGGGTATTTTGCTCTCGGTAAGAGGCGGATGGCTCCGCCCAATTGTCCCCCTTCTCAACTGCATGAGAAAGTCTCACCTCTTGTAGGCGACTGTTTTTCTCTTCTGTGTCCAGAGAAGCATGGCCAGAAGAGCTAGACTCGGATTCGTCCTCTGACGAGTCCGAAGAGGACGACTCCTCCCCTCTCCCAGAGGGGCCCGCCTCCTCTCCTTTAAAAGGAGCAGGAGAAAATGTAGACTTCTCAACTGTAAAATTGGAAGGGGTCACTTTGACTCCTCCCTCAAAACTGCCGGTTTTCAAGCCGCTTTGGTTCACTTCCACATATGGCGCCTGGTCAGATGTTTCACTAATCGGCACCCTGTGGGAGGAGCCGTCTGAGTTCGAAATCCTAGCAGTTCTTTTTGTTCTGGCCATCATGTTCTGCATAGTCACAAAGACAGTCGGACTTTGTATAAAGGGCAAAGATGGGTCCGGAAAAGGGCAGGCGGCACTCCTAGTCCTAGATTCAACCGTCCCCGGTGACCGGCTGATCACTAACCTAGGCTTTGTCGTGTGCTTCCGTGGTGCCATTTCAAAAAAGAATAAAATAAAGAGAAAATTAAGAGTAAGAGAACCGACGGTTACCTGAACGAGTGACGTTGATGAAGTTCTGAAAATCCTTTGCAGTCGGCTTGTCAGAGCAGGCGGTAGGCAGAAAGGGTCCAAAATGTCAGAGCAAGTTTAGGGGTCCGAATGTTCTCTCACAAAGTTCTCAAGTGTGAAAAAGACCGAAGTCAACACTCCTTTATATAGGCGAAGTGAGAAGGTGAAGGGTCACTTCCAGAATTCAAAATTTTGGCGGGAGAATCTCTCGGCCTTTCGCCGAGTGACACCTGTAGCAGGTCGTCGCCTGTTACAAAGCGACACCTGTCACAGGTAACACGTGACCAGTCACGTGCCACCTGTGAGGGGCAAATGATTAGGGGATTTTTCTTCCACCAATCGGAATGCGCCACGCGGGCCAATCAGGTCCTGCCAAGTGTCCCCCAATTGGACCTCTCAGGGCTTGCCACGTGGCAACCGCTTATTCGTCCACCATGGACCTATTATGTCATGACACGTGGCATACTCCATGCCTAATGGAGAAGCCGGCCACCTAGGCCCAACTTCCGAGGGAAGCCCAATCAGCCCAAGGTTAACCTAAACTTAGGATTGACACGTTTCCCGAGGTTATAAATACCTCCCTTAATCTTCATTAAGGGAGATTACGCACATTAAACACTCTCACCTAGAGAGACCCAATCACTTTAATTTCCGCATTAATTACTGCTTAAGCAAGTACTAACTTGACCGTCGGAGGCGGATCTCCAATCATCCGGAGCATCCGTTTGTTTTGCAGGTACAGGCGTCCGGTTCCCATCTCGGAATTGTAACTCTCCCGCAGGACATCAGAAAACCCCGAAACAAAATTCATTTGAAAAAGCTATTTAAATCAAATGATAGTCAAATGCATTCAATGAAGCTAATTTAATCGAATGAAAGTTATACACATTTTAAACAAAGCTTTTTAAATGAAAGGAATGTCAAACACATTAAAACAAAGCTTTTTGCGTCAAATGAAAGCCAAACAAATTCAAACATAGGTTTTTCAATTAAACGAAGGTCAAACACATTAAAATAAATCTATTTGAATCGAAATAAAGTCAAACACATTAAAACAAAGCTTTATGAATCCAATGAAAGTCAAACACATTGAAACAAAGCTTTTTGAATCAAATGAAAGTCAAACACATTCATACAATCTTTTTGAGTCAAAGGAAAGTCAAGCACATTCAAAATTTTTTTTTTTGAAATAAATGAAAGTGAAACTCATTCAAACAAAGTTAATTGAATCAAAAGAAAGTCAAACACATTAGAACAATGCTTTTTGAATTAAATGAAAGTACAACACATTCAAACAAATATTTTTAAATCAAATAAAAGTCAAACACGTTCAAACAAAGCTTTTTGAATCAAAAGAAAGTCAAACACATTCAAACAAAGCTTTTTGAATCAAATGAAAGTCAAACACATACAAACAAATCTTTTTAAATCATATGAAAGTCAAACACATTCAAACATAGCTTTTTGAATCAAAATAAAGTCAAACACATACAATCAAATCTTTTTAAATCATATGAAAGTCAAACACATTCAAACAAAGCTTTTTGAATCAAATGAAAGTTAAACACATTCAAATAAAACTTTTTAGATCGAAATTCAGTCAAACACATTCAAACATAGCTTTTAGAATAAAGCTTTTTGAATCAAATTCAGTCAAACACATTCAAACAAAGCTTTTTGAATCAAATGAAAGTCAAACACATTCAAACAAATCTTTTTGGATCGAAATACAGTCTAACCCATTCAAACGTAGCTTTTTGAATCAAATGAAAGTCAAACACATTAAAACAAAGCTTTTTGAATCAAATGAAAGTCAAACACATTCAAATAAATCTTTTTAAATCAAAATAAAGTCAAACACATTCAAACAAAGCTTTTTGAATAAATTAAAGTCAAACAAATTCAAACAAAACTTTTTGAATGAAATGAAAACCAAACACATTCAAACAAATCTTTTTATATCGAAATACAGTCAAACACAGTCAAACAAAGCATTATGAATCAAAAGAAATCCAAACACGTTCTAACAAATGTTTTTAAATCAAAAGAAAGTCAAACATATTCAAACAAAGCTTTTTGAATCAAATGAAAGTCAAACACATTCAAACAAATCTTTTTAAATCAAATAAAAGTCAAACACATTCAAACAAATCTTTTTAAATCATATGAAAGTCAAACACATTAAAAACATAGCTTTTTGAATCTAATGAAAGTCAAACACATTCAAACAAAGCTTTATGAATCAATTAAAAGTCAAACACATTCAAACAAATCTTTTTAGATCAAAATACAGTCAAATACATTCAAACATAGCTTTTTGAATCAAATGAATGTCAAACACGTTCAAACAAAGCTTTTTGAATCAAATGGAAGTTTAACACATTCAAACAAAGCTTTTTGAATCGAATGAAAGTCAAACACATTCAAACAAAATCTTTTTGGATCGAAATACAGTAAAACAAATTCAAACATAGCATTTTGGATCAAATGAAAGTCAAATACATTCAAACAAAACTTTTTGAATCAAATGAAATTCAAACACATTCAAATAAATCTTTTTGAATCAAAATAAGGTCAAACACAATCAATGCTTTTTGAATCAAATAAAAGTCAAACACATTCAAACAAAGCTTTTTGAATCAAACGAAAGTCTAACACATTTAAACAAATCTATTTAGATCGAAATACAGTCAAACACTTTCACACAAAGCTTTATGAATCAGAAGAAAGTCTAACACATTCTAGCAATTCTTCTTGAATAAAAAAAAAGTAAAACACATTCAAACAAATTTTTTTGAATCAAAAGAAAGTCAAACACATTCAAACAAAGTTTTTTGAATCAAATGAAAGTCAAACACATTTAAACAAATATTTTTAAATCATATGAAATCAAACACATTCAAACATAGCTTTTTGAATCAAGTGAAAGTCAAACACATTCAAACAAAGTTTTTTTGAATCAAATGAAAGTTAAAAACATTCAAATAAATCTTTTTGAATCGAAATAAAGTCAAACACATTCAAACAAAGCTTTTTGAATCAAATGAAAGTCAAACATGTTCAAACAAAGTTTTTTGAATCAAATGAAAGTTAAACACATTCAAACAAAGCTTTTTGAATCAAATAAAAGTCAAACACATTCAAACATAGCTTTTTGAATTAAATGAAAGTCAAACACATTCTAACAAAGCTTTATGAATCAAATGAAAGTCAAATACATTCAAAAAAATCTTTTTGAATCAAAGGAAAGTCAAACACATTCAAACTAAGCTTTTTTTAATCAAACAAAGTCAAACACATTCAAATAAATCTTTTTGAATCGAAATAAAGTCAGACACATTCAATCAAAGCTTTTTGAATTAAATGAAAGTGAAACACATTCAAACAAAGCCTTTTGCATCAAATGAAAGTCAAACACATTCCAACTAAGCTTTTTGAATCAAATGAAAGTCAAACACATTCAAACAAATCTTTTTTGATCGAAATACAGTCAAACAGATTCAAACAAAGCTTTATGAATCAAAAGAAAGTCAAACACATTTAAACAAAGGTTTTTGAATCTATAGTAAGTTAAACACATTTAAACAAAGATTTTTAAGTAAAATGAAATTCAAACACATTCAAACAAATCTTTTTAAATAAAATGAAAGTCAAACACATTCAAACATAGCTTTTTGAATCAAATGATAGTCAAACTTATTCAAACAAAGCTTTTCTAATCAAATGAAAGTTAAACACATTCTAACAAAGCTTTTTGAATCAAATGAAAGTCAAACACATTCTAACATAGCTTTTTGGATCGAAATACAATCAAGCACATTCAAACAAAGCTTTATGAATCATAGGAAAGTCAAGTGATAAGTGACTTTTATGTCACTTTTAGGGTATTTTTATGCTTATTTTCCGGTTTAGTTTCTAATAATTTCCCTAGTTTTTTGCTTTATTTCACTCTTTTTCTTATTTTTCTTTATTTGATCTCTATTTTATGTATTTTAGTAGTTTTTAATAGTTTTTAGCTTATTTTGTTAATTTATTTAAATTTCTCTTATTTTCTATGTTTATATTTTAAGTTATTAGTTTGATAAGTGACATTTATGTCATGCTTAGGGTAGTGTTTATGCTTTGTTTTAGCTTGTCTTGAGGTGTTTTTTTCAAATAATGCGTTCATACATGCCTCGATGTGTTTTGGATGAAATCGCGTATATGCTTAAATGCTTCCCTTTATTGCGTGTTTTCACCGTTGCCTTTACCTTATTGTTCCCTTGGTGCTTTTGCTTAGGTATTTGAAGTCTTGGATTGCAAAGAAGAGGACAAGTAAGCATGAGAGTAGAATCGAAGAAGCAAGGTGCAAGGGAGCGCAAAATGCGCACGTGATCGCGGGTGAAAGTAGCTCGTTGGGACTACTAACCCTAACCAAATTAGAAATTTATAATACCTAAACTTAAACTAAACTATTTAGTGGCAAGTAAAGGGTCGAACCCAAAAGGACTAAGTGTATTAATTTGTGCCAACTAGACTACTAGGAAAGGTCGTGAGATAGAGAGAGGTTAAACTAAACACGACTAAAAACAAACAACTGAAACTAGAGGAAGTGGAATCCAATCACATCAATGTATTAAACAACATCATACAAATAGATGAGAATGACCTCGATTAGGAACATCAATACATTCAAATCACTCTCGCACAACTAAGCATGTTAATTATCCTACTAAACTAATTCACTCTCGTGCAACTATATGTAGACACCCATTTGTGTCTCCCCAAAACCAAACCTAGTGATGAGTACCTTTCACGCCGAATCATAATCGAATGAAGTGAAAGTGTGGAACATTTAATGTTGCGGATAGTTTTAATTTCTTTTCTCTTCTCTCTGTTTTTGAAAACTTATGTTAAGAAAATAGCCAATCCAGTTTGGTTGATCCATGATATGGGTCCAATAATAGTGTAGTTGGATGGGGCTTGACACGAGCTTTGCAACGATATATTATAAGCCCAATTCTGATGAATATTGAGGAAGTTATGGCCAATTTACTAAACTGGGCCGGGTTTGAGCCTTATATGCGGCCCAATGATCTAGAGGAGGGCCTAATATAGATTTATCATTCCTAATGCAATTAGGAATGGTTTTAGTCTTCTAGATTCTTGTAGAAGGTTCTTTTCGTTCCTAATTCAATTAGCATTGATAAATTGACTTTTGTTGACTTTTCAAAGTTTTAATTCAAATCAAAGAGCATTTTTAAGGGAAATACAATTTTATCCTCCTGTACGGCAATTTTTATCTGATTTTTAAGAAAACGCGTGAATTTCCAGGTCAGCGCCAAACGCTAGCTGTAGCGCCTGGCGCCAGGGTCAGCATCTAGCGCCAACCTTGTTTCATGTGCGCCAGACTCTGTTTTGATAATTTTATCTTTTTTACTGTTTTTCTTTATAAATAACGTCGTAAAAACTCCGTTTTCATTCAGCAGTTTTAACAAATATTCATTCATCAATTCTCTTCTATAATCATTCACCAACTCTCATCAAGATTTTCTTTGATTACTCTCTCTCTCTTTTTCTAAACTAGTTTTTTCTCAAATACAAAATTCCGCATTCATTAGATCTAGAAACACCTAGCCATATTCGAAGTTGCCTTCGCCCTAGACGTGAAAGGTTTTAATTTCTAAGGGTTTGGTCCCAAATCTCTATTTCCATTATTTAATTAATTGTTTGATTATTATTTTCCTTGAAGTTACTAACGTGTGTATTTTGTTAATAGAAAGAGGTACGAGGCACCAAAGTAAGTGCTTTAATGGTTTTTATTGATATTATGATGTAGAGATCATGTTTAGATTGCTATTATGATTCCTAGTATCATGTGTAGGGCAATTTCAATACTAAATATGATTGTTACGATGCCTTCTATTTTCTTCCAAATATTTATGATTGTTAGTATCATGTTAGGGTTAAATATTTGATTTTTATTGTTTAGTGACATGCTAGGGTTTGTTATTAATCTTGTTAGTATCATGCCTAGGATCTTGCTATGCTTTAACATGATTATGAATATGATTGTTATTATGATGATTATGGTTTTGATTATTATTATGATTATACTTTATGATTTATGATTATATAATAATAATTATTATTTATGATTATTATTATGTTGCTTGATATATTATTTATATTTTTATTTCTTGATCACGCCTTTATGCATGTTTAAAGGGAATTTTGGTACTTGTAATCACGCTTAATAAGATATTTAATAATCTGTTTTATGTTTAATGTGATTATAATTCAAGTGATCGCCAATAATAGATTTATTTTTGCATTATATTCAACCAACATAGATAAACAGGTTTAGGGTTAATCCTATTGATTGCATGTTAGTCAAAAAGCGCACATGAATACGATCAGAATAAAGTAGAGGCCTATTATTAGGACAGGTTCAATCTCTTTTAGGTTGGATTTGTACCTTCATCCCCGAACCCTTATTTGGTTCAAGACCTTATGGAGTTGACGATCTCTTAGATTGTTAAGGGGTGTAACCTTCACCCTGTGAACGGTTTACAAGTTCCTAAAACTTGTTGGCGACTCTTTTGCTCTATCTTCTTCCCTTTTGGACGCCACCGTACTTTAGTGCATGATCACAGTGGGGTTCAAGCTTAGGAGTCAACGCTTGTAATGATTCCCCACAGTTTTTGGCGACTCCGCTAGGGAGGATTTCTATTTTAATTCTTGAATTTGTTTCGGCAATGATTTAGAATGAGTGGATGAGACTGGAAACGTTCTACGTATTTCATGTGCGTAATTTTGATTAACATTATTGTCATATGCATAAAAAAGATCTCATTGGAAAGACCATCCGTAATGAGTTAAAACATAGGATTTTTACACGTAGGAAATTTGAGAAATATCTTTCACAACTAGGACCAAAATAACACTGCGTGAAACTGGAAAATTTTATCGAGCATAGAAAGCTGCTGAGGCATGTAGGAATTAGCGCCAGGAACCAGAGCATTGGCGCCAGAATTTCAACTGTAGCGCCAGACGCCAGCATTGGCGCCAGGCGCTACAGCTAAAACCTGGCATCAAATTCTTCCAATACCAAGCCAAAAATATTAATTCTAATTTTGACCAGTTTTTCATATTGTTTGCTCGATCCTACTTCCTGATTAAATTTTTTTTCTCACTTTTCTGAAACCCATATGTGTTCTACATAAGGACATAACCCTCTGGGAATTTATGCTCCATCTACCTGATTGAACGCTTTGAGCAACAAAGGGTACATCCGAGATTTTTGAATTCACCAAACCATGGAAGCAAGTTTTTTTCTAAAACTCGCGGTGTCCTATCCACTCGCGCTAACCCTTCACGGTTAGTCTTCCGCGCGGTGCATCCGGACAATTAACCATGGACCCTCTATTGACTAAACCATATCCCGAACTTTAGAGAATTAGAGCCATGGTTAGGTTGCAAACTCATTGCATCATATTATGCCTACTTGACTAATTGTGCATTATTTGTTGTGCATATATTCTATGTTTTCTTAACCGTTTGTTTGACTTGTGTTAAGATTAAATAAAATAATGACTTAAAGAACTTTGCCTAATTAATTAATTGATTAATTAATTTGAGTCAATAAAGTCTAATATTTTAATCAGAATTGACCTAGTACGACTTTAGGCATACCCTTGTTGATTAATAACATCGAAAACAGTCCCAGATTGAAGCTCCAGCATTGGCGCCAAAGTCTGGACTGTAGCGCCACTCTGTGGAGTGTGGTGCCTGGCGACAGATTTGTCGTCTGGCGCTACGCTACACAGTGTGACGCCAGTCCTGTTGTTTCGGATTATTGGTCGAGTCATCACCTAGTGTCTAATTAACCAATTTGCTACTTAATTCGGTTAATTTTCACTATCAATAGTACTTGGTTGAGTCATTAATCGAGTTTAGGCACTAAGTCCCATGGTCTTAAACAAGAGTCCAAACATGTCACTTACACTCAACGCACACACCAATACACATACTTTGACCACGTCTAAGGGAGTCTTGCATGCCCGTTTTTTCCGCCATTTTTTTTTGGGGGTAAGTCGGATATTAATCCTCCATTTTAAAAACTATACTTAGTTCCCTAAAAATATGTACATTATTTTTGGCAAAAATATGCACCCATTTCATTTTTTTATTTTCTCTTTTTAAAAACCGTAAAGTCAAGTCGATTTGAGTCAAGTGATTAAAACGAAAAATGGTTTAAATGAAGGACGGTTAAGAAAGGAAGGACGGTTAATCAAAGACAACCTCTTCGTGGAATTCCAACTTTCGAAAAACCCATAGCTCGTAAGAGGAAAGCTAAGACCATAATGGTAACACAAGAAGAAGTCAATGAGCTTAGGAACCAACTGGTTACCGTGACTGAACACTGAAGCTCCTCACACTTAAGATCGATGATCCCGTGAAACAACAACAGATGGACCTCATGCAAGAGAGTCTAAGCAAGCTATCTAGCGACTACAAGTTTCAAGGGCTTACTTCACAAGGGGTCTCGGTGGACAAAGATCTTCTTCCATAGAAGTTCAATTCCAACGACATCCCGAAATTCAAAGCAACTGATATTCCTTATTTTCATTTAAGAGCATTCGAAATGATAATGAGTATTAAGGGTATCGATAAGAAGGTTTTCCCCTCTCTGTTCTCACTATCTGTCGAGACCGTTTGCCAACAATGGTTCTTTTCTCTCGAGAAAGAAAAGACCTCTACCTGGGAGTCCATAGCGAACGCTTTCGTTGATAGATACAAGTGCAACATTCAAGTTGAGACTGACCATAGGGAACTTGAAATCCTCAAGCAGAAAGAGAACGAAGGCTTCACCTCTTTCTTTATTAAATGGAGAGAAACCTTAGCTAAGATGATTGAGGTGCCAAGTGAAAAAGAGTCTGTAAGGTTGTTCATCAAAAACCTTCAAGAAAAATATTCCAAGCATCTCAAGTATCAAAATAATCTCCATACCTTTAAGGCCGTCTATGACATTGAGATCAATATTGAAGACGACATTCCTTCTTCTTCCAAAACCACCCAATCAAACAACGTTAGCATTTTTAATTTAGGTGAAGTCCTTGCTATGAACAATCAAGGAAAAAAGAAACCATTTAGGAGAAACTTTACTCCTATTGGCATGAGTTATGACACCGCATTTGATCGATTAAATGCAAAAGGTCTTATAACTCCTATTGGACCATTTGGAGACCCACCAGTCAAAAAGAGGTCGGCTAATTGGAACCCCAATGCACACTGTAAGTAAAACCAAGGTAGGGGCCATCTCACTGAAAACTGTTGGAAGCTTAAGGAAGCTATCAAAGACTTAATCGATAACAATAAGCTGCCATTGCCCCCTGCCAGTAAGAAGCCAAGCATTGATAATGCACCTCTCGCTCATGCCTTGGCTATCTCTGATGAGGAAAATGAGGTTTACCCCTCGTCTCTCATTAAACCTGTCAAAGAAATCCATGCCATTGAAGAAGACGAGAAGATATTCTTCGATGCCATGGATAGCCTTCCAGAACCGGCGAGTAAAGAAGACATACAATCACTCACACTGTCTTTGATGGAAGGGTCGTGCTTGTTACGTGAAACTCTCAAAGCTATAAAGGAACTTCAAAAGAAATATGACGAGGTTCCACTCCTGAAGGAAAAACCTAAGGGAGAATTCACACCCATGAGAAGAACGACTTATGAGGCAAAGCGTTTTCCTTTACAAGTCACTAAAAAAACCCAAGAAGAGTAATAGAATTTACACTCCAATTGAGATCCCATATGCACAAATGTTTGAAATGCTCTATGAGAGTGGCGAGATCAAACCTCTCAAACCAAGACCATTCGAATCATTGAGAAGGACAGATAGGTATTACTGTCAGTATCATCAATCAGGGGGTCACACTATCGAAAACTGTTTTAAATTTAAGGATTTAGTTCAGAAAATAATTGATGAAAAGAAGCTAGTCCAAGTTCCATAAGAGGACGATGCAGCCATTAATGGAGTTAAGGACAGTGATGAAGAAGACGTCTATTTAAAATACATAGTAGGATCTCCACCTTCTGTGTCTTACGCCATGGATGACTTTTGGGCTGAAGAAGACTCATCGATAGACGTCCTTACAAGATCCGTGAGAATGCAACCTCCCGTTTCAACACAACCTATACCGACCATACAATAAGTTCCCATACCTATCATTGAAGATAATGATATTGTTAAGAAGTTTAAGAAGACAAAAGTTGAGATGAACGTATGGAAACTTTTGGCGACATCTCGAGAACATAGGTTGGCTGTAATGAATGCCTTGGACAAAATAGGGATAGATTCTGACACTACTCTTGAGGGGTTAGCCAACTTCCTCACTAGTGATCTTCCTAGTCCAATTAATTTGATCACCTTTTTTGACAAGGATTTACCTCCAGAAGGTGACAAACATTACAAGGCATTAAACCTCACAGTAGTTTGCAAGGGAATGAATGTTCCTATGACTCTTGTAGACAATGGATCGGCCATCAACGTCTGTCCACTTAGAACTGCGAGGATACTAGGCATAAGGGATGAAGACTTAACTCCATCTACATAAGGAATAAGGGCCTACGACAACACTCGACGTCAAGATCTTGGTAAAATTACCCTGAACATAACTGCAGGAGCAATAGAACATGCTACTACTTTCCAAGTTGTAGACATTAAAGCTTTGTTCAATCTATTGTTGGGGCGCCCTTGGCTTCATGACCTAAAGGTCGTCCCCTCATCTCTCCACCAACAAGTAAAAGCTATAGTTGGGGGAATTCCTATCACCATCGATGCTTCACCTATGAGGATCAAGTCTATAGAAAATCCAATCATTAACGTGGAGCACGACGAAGATGATGAAGACTTGTGGGGCTTTAACGAAGAAGTCTCCTTAATCTAGGAGGATGAAAGGACCCCTCTTTGCCATGACCCCCATTCCAACATGGTTGTAAATGCTATGCTGAAGAAACAAGGACATTTTCCTGGGATGACCCTAGGAAAGAAGAAAGGAATAGGAAAATCGCTGGAGTCACCTGGCCTCCCTAAGTTAGACACTTTTGGACTTGGTTTCGAACCGATTTGGAAAGATCTCAAGCGAGCGCAGGAAAAGTCAAAGGCACGTAGAGACGCTCGCATTCAAAAGAAAGCAATCCCAATGGATCAGTACCCTCTTACACTTAATGGTCAATTTATAAAAGAAGGAGAAGACTATCCATGCCATGAATTTCCCAAGCCATTTGTCGTAAACGGCATAAGGAAACCGGGATTTGAGATTTTCTTGAATTGTTATTTCACAGATGAAATCCCAACTCCTGTTCACAAGGAGAAAGAGCCCCCATGCTTTGACTTTAACGTCATGGGATTACTATTTGGGCGAGAAAAGAATGAGCCAAATTACAGAGAAGACAACTCCTCGCTCATTCAGACGGTCCTACAAAGCGAAAGCTTCGATCCCTCGAAGCTAATCACCCCAGTTGAAGGATCACTACAAGGGTGGCGCAAGACTATCAAGGTGACTACTCCAAGCGGAAGAAAAATATCCATCACAACAGGGCAAGGACCAATGTTTGAAGAGTCGTCTGAGTCTGAGTCTGTGTCGGAGTCTCTCCCTATAGATTCTTCTAGGTCTTTAGTAGTAGCACCTTCCCTTCCTATTTCTTCTCCTAGAATAGTTAGTGATCAAGTCCCTGAGGAAATATCACTCTTTGATGTAATGATCTCAGAGTATAATAATATTTCTCCTTCTCCTTATTTCTTGTGTTCTTCTTTAACCAAAGATGACGATCATTGCTTAACTAACAATGAAAAAGACAAAAAACTTATTAAAGCAATGGAAACACTCAAAAAGAAAACACCGATAATTGAAGAAACTGAAACGGTTGATATCTCAAATGATTCAACCAATAAAAGAGAAGTTAAAATCGGATTAACACTAAATGAACAAGAAAGAACCGATTTAATTAACTTACTTAAAGAATTTATCGATGTCTTTGCTTGGTCACACGAGGATATGCCAGGCATTAATAGAGAAATAGCTCAACACACTATACCACTAATTCTAGGAATGAAACCCGTAAAACAAAAGTTACGTCGAATGAAACCCGACGTAGCTCTTAAAATAAAAGAAGAAGTCCAAAAACAAGTAACTGCAGGTTTCATCAAGGTATCTAAATACCCCGAATGGGTCGCCAACGTCGTCCCAGTTCCGAAGAAAGACGGAAGGGTAAGAATGTGTGTCGACTATCGAGATCTAAATAAGGCAAGTCCAAAGGACGACATCCCTTTACCACACATCGATATTCTGGTAGATAACACGGCAAATCACGCGCTTCTCTCATTCATGGATGGGTACGCAGGTTACAACCAGATTCTCACGGAAAAAGAAGACATGGAGAAAACAAATTTTATAACACCATGGGGCACTTACTGCTACACGGTAATGCCATTCAGGTTGAAAAACGCGGGTGTTAGTTACCAATGTGCAGCAACTGCCTTACTCCATGACATGATGCATAAAGAAGTCAAAGTATATGTCAACGACATGATTGTAAAATCAAAAGACCGTCCAGGCCATCAAGTAGCCTTAAGAAATTTTTTTGAAAGGCTAAGAAAATATAATATGAGGTTGAACCCATCTAAGTGCGCTTTTGGAGTAACCTCAGGCAAGCTTTTGGGTTATGTCATAAGCTCTAGAGGAATAGAGATAGACCCAACCAAGATTAAGGCAATTATGTCAATGCCACCGCCCAAGACTGAGAAACAGATTCGAGGATTTATTGGCCAGTTACAATACATAAGTAGGTTCATATCAAAATTGAAAACAATATGTGAACCAATCTTCAAAAAGCTTAAGAAGAATGTACCAGTGATATGGGATGATGAGTGTCAAAAAGCCTTTGAAAAGATCAAAGCCTATCTTGCTCTCGTATTAGCACCAACACTTCCCGGAATACCTCTTAGGTTGTATTTGACGGTTACCAAAGAGACAATGGGAGCCATGCTAGCACAAGAAGTATAAGGCAAAGAAAACGCAATCTACTATCTAAGCAAGAAGATGCTTGAATACGAAGCACGCTATACACCACTTGAGAAGTTGTGCCTCGCCTTGGTGTGGGCCACAACCAAGTTAAGACATTACATGCTAGTGCATACCGTCTTCGTAGTCTCCCGATTAGATCCACTCAAGTATCTATTTGAGAAATCTACACTCAATGGACGCATATCGAGATGGATAGTTAATCTAGCCCAGTTTGATGTAAGGTTTATGCCACAAAAAGCTATCAAAGGATCCGTGGTGTCAGACTTTCTAGTAGACTTCCCAATAAAAGACTCGACGCCAATACAAGATAATGAATTTCCAGATGAAGACTTAATGGTCACTGGAGATGATACCTGGACCTTATACTTCGACGGAGCCTCAAACCAAAAGGGATGTGGCGTTGGAGTATTACTAGTATCACCTAAAGAATAGCATGTTCCAATCTCCATAAAGCTTGATTTCGACGTTACCAACAATGCTGCTGAATATGCAGCATGCGTGGTAGGCCTTGAAACAGCTTTGGCATTGGGAGTAAAAAAGTTAAGGATATTCGGAGACTCTTCTTTAATTATCAATCAAATATCTGAAGGGTGGAAAGTAAGGAGCGGAAGTCTAGTCCCTTACCAAACCTATCTGGAAACTCTCACCGATCAGTTAGAGAAGGTAGAATACACATATCTACCTAGGGAAGAAAATCAATTTGCTGATGCCTTGGCAAGACTAGCCTCAATGGTTAGAATTCCCACGGAAATCGAGCAAATGCCTCTAACTATAGAGAAAAGGCACAAACCAGCATACATCGAGGCTATAGAAGACGACGAAGTAGTTTAAGACGAAAAAGAAGAAGAACTGTGGTACACAGATATACTCAATTATGTCACCAAAGGAGAATACCCTCCCCATGCTGACAAAAGAGCAAAACAAGCATTAAGACTTTTGGCTTCCCAATATGTACTCATAGACAACGAGTTACATAAAAGGGTACCTAAGGGTCGAGCTCTCTTATGTGCAGGGAAAAAGGATGCACAAAGATCAATGAGAATAGTCCACGAAGGAATCTGCGACACTCATATAAATGGAAAAATGTTAGTCCAAAAAATAATGCGAGAAGGATATTATTAGACTACAATGAATAGGGATTGCCATCAATATGTAAAAAGATGCCCTAAGTGCCAAATCTATGCCAATTTACAACATGTTCCTCCATCCTTGCTCTACACCTATACGTCGCCTTGGCCATTCTCTACATGGGGAATTGACATCATCGGCAAAATCACTCCCCCAGGTTCAGGAGGCCACAAATATATACTAGTAGCAATTGATTACTTCACAAAGTGGGTTGAAGCGCAATCATATGCTAAACTCACTGCAAAACATGTAGCACTCTTTATCGAGAGGAATATTATTTGTCGATATGGAGTCCCACATGAAATGATAAGTGACAATGAAACTCACTTTCAAGCCGAATGTGAAGAATTGTTACAAAAATATAGCATTGAACATCATCATTCTTCCCCTTATAGACCTCAAGCAAATGGAGCACTCAAGGCAGCTAATAAAAATCTAAAGACTATCATCGAGAAAATGACGGAAAATTATAAAGATTGGCCTGACAAACTTCACTTCGCATTGTTGGGTTACCGCACGTCGATCCGCACATCAATAGGAAATACGCCATTTTCCTTAGAATATGGAATGGATGCCGTACAACCTGTCGAACTAGAAATTCCATCTCTACGCATCGTGTTAGAGAGTAAACTCGATGAAGTTGAATGGACTAGGGCAAGATATAAAGAGCTAATTTTACTCGATGAAAAGCGACTAGAAGCTCTACATCACACTCAGTGTTATCAAACTCGTATGGCTAGGCATTTTAATAAGAAGGTCAAGACAAGAAACATCAAAGTAGGAGACTAGGTGTTAAAAGCATTAAGGAAAAATGTTTTAGACCAAAGAGGAAAATTTATACCTAATTGGTTTGGACCCTACATTGTCAAAACAATCCTGTCAGGAGGTGCAGCAAAACTAACTGATATGGATGGCAATGAGTTCTCAAACATGACAAATCTTGACCAACTTAAGAAGTACTACCCATAATTACTTGAGTAGGATACTCAAGAGAGCTACGTTTGGCCAGATTCCTTAAGAAAGGATACGTAGGCAACCCTTCACGGGTGCGACCACTTTATTTTTCGACATTCTCGCGTCCCAGAATTAATTAAAAATTCGACAGAAGATCGGCAAAATATCGGCGTCGCAAAGCAAACTCTGGCGCCAGCCGATGGCACTGGCGCCAGACGCTAGACTGCTGTGGCCGGCGCCAGTCGCAAATAAGCGGCGCCAATTCACAGCTAAATTCTGGGCATATTTTGGTGTTTTTGGGAAAATTTTCGACTTCCGTACTCGAAGAACTTCTGGAAAATTAATTTTTTTTTTCGGTTTTCATTGCTTTAATAAAATAAATTTAAAGTAAATAATTAATTTAAAACTGAAATTTCATTAATAAAATAAAATTACATTATTGATGGAATTTTAATAAAGCTGAAATAAATTAACTTTAAATATAAAATATAAACTAAGTCTAATAATTTGAAATTAAGCAATGCTCCTAATCTTTCTTTTCTTTCCTAACCCTTTTCCAATTTTTGTTTGCTTCCTCCTCCTCATCCATAACCTTAGCTAGTAGGCATCCTTTAGAGGACCTACATTCAATCTTAGAGTAGATAGTTTCCCCTTCAGCTAGGACTCCATGCTTCTTTTCTACCCAAACTTTTTTATCTGTGGTGTCAGCTTTCCTTTTTCCATTATCTTTTGTAGTACTTTTCTTCCTAGGCATTGCAGGTGTTTTGAATTCAACTCTTTCACCTAAGCGTTCCTTGGTAGGAATCACCCTGTCACCTAGACGACTCTTCACATAAGTTTTACCCTGATCTTTCTTCAAGTCCTTTCAAGGTTTCTTCAGCAACCACTTCTTTACATCATTTGGCAAGGAAAGAGGAACCTTTTGGGTAATCACTTCCCACAAAGGTCTAGCACTCCAGTAAGCATCAAATCTGTGTACTTCCTGGGAGACAAGGAACCCGTAGGGAGGACGAAGATCTCCGAAAGGAATATTCTGAAGCAAGTCGTATTGTGTTTTTACCCTACAGGGATAATAATAAGTCATACGAGACAAACTTGGAAGACGGCAAAAAGGTTGCTTGTTGACACCAGCCATCCTTTCTATTTTCCACCACGGGATGACCTACTTGATAGCAAAATTACGAGATTCAAAGACCCTTCTCCACTCCTGGCGCCCCATTTTAGAGAAGCGTTTCTTCCTCCTCACAAAGCAATTTGGAGTGTACTTCTCAATGTTATCCGGAGGGCTAATTAATTCTAGCCTTTCCATTAGCCATACCAATAAAAAAATTGCAATACAAATAAATTATTATTACTATACAAAAATATATTTTTTGATTTCTGTAATTAAAAATATTATTTTTCTACCTGTAATAAAATTGGAGAGCCTCGAAAAGTTGCTTTTGGGTTCCTTTTCAATTCATCAAGACCAATCATAGTCTCTCCAACTATCAATGGCATTGGGTTTCTCCCTGATTCAATTTGTTCTAGTACGGTGGTTATAATGGATTAACCTCATTATTTTTACCACTGCTAAGAAAAAATTGATTAAGCATGCAAAATAAGAAAGCCCTTATTCTATAGATATGAAAAGATTCAGAAAGAGGTTTATCAAAATAATGGCGAGCAAATTCTTTCAAATTAACTATGTTGCCATCTACTATTTTTGATAAATCCCTTTCTTTTAAATTGAAGAAGCGTTAAAAATCCTTGTAATAATACGCATCTATTCTAGGGATTACTATGAGGTCTATTGCAGGGAAACCTAAAATAGCACAAAATTCTTCCAGCAAAGGGCTAATTTTATCATACCCTATTCTAAAGCAATGAGTATCAAAATTCCAATATTCTAAAGCGGTATGAATGAAATCTAAGTCAAGATCTACCCCTTTGATACCATAATTTCCCCCCAAGTGAAATAAATCTAATTCTTTTCTTTCTTTGGATTTAAGAGACAGACACCATTCATGGGTGTATTGGGTAAAGGTTTTGGTGACTAGAGACATGATATTATTTTTCTAAGGCCAAGAATTATTATATTTGCTGAAAATATGAAAAGAATCGGCTGGGCAAGGGGCTATTTATGCACGAATTAGGAGCAGTTTTAATAAGAGTAAAATACGGAGTCAGCGCTACTTGGCGCTAGGCGCCGCGATTGCCGCCAGACGCCAAAACTTGGCGCCACACGCCAAGTGTAGCGCTTGGCGCTACACCCAATTGCGTGGCACCAGCTGGCGCCAATTTGCCACGTCATGCGCACTTTCTAAAACCGCGTTTTTACCTTAATTCGAGTCTACTAATGGCTTTATGGCTCTCTTATCTTTTCTAAACATCTTTTTATTCTTTTTTTAATTAATATAGCTATTATAATAATTATAATATTCCTTTTTGGATTTTTATTTAAACTTATTTCAAAGTTTTTTTTATAAACCCAAGCTTTTATTTGACTTTTCCTTTTTTCATTTTTCTTTTTGGGGGAGAAAGTCGGATACCCTCCATCAAAAATAAAAATATCAGAATTTTTGCGCAAAATTACTTGTCACACTTTTCTTGCACACACAAACAAGCACATATTTAAAAAATAATAATAAAATGAAAAAATAAAACATGATAAATAAAAATAAACTAATAATAGTATGTATATACAAAATATGTCTAAAAAATGAGTCTAACTAATAGACAAAATTCTATACAAAGTCACAATAATAAAAAAGGCACAGGAACAAATTACGGCGTAGGGGGCGTACACCCATCATCTCGTAAAACTGCGCTGTACGAGGAGTAACCTCTCCACCAGCTGTAGCTCCAGCTCCAGTCTCCGCAGGAGGAGGAAAATTTAACGTGGGTCCACTCCACCCAAGATCAACCTGAGGCTGAGGCTGCGGAGGCTGTTGCGATGACGAGTCGACCTCGTACATCCCACCACCTCTAAAAGCCGAGGTAGCCTCTCCCTGGCCTACCGGTGCAGCATAAGCACCCTCAGAAGAAGAACCTGAGTTCTCCACCACATTAGCACAGGCAGCCTACGAGCGACCGCCTCTACCCCCTGACGTAGTGCGGCGATATCTCGAGCTAGACCTCGCCGGATCCCTCCACACCTCAGGTCTCGTGCGGGTGTGAGAAGCAATAGGATGACCATGCAAAAGGAATGAAAATCAGAAACAAGGCAAAATTGAAGCGGTAATGCAAAAACATATGAAAGAAAGACTACCTCCTGGACGGCGTCGTCCCGACGGCAGGTAGCCGCATTCTTCATCCGGACGAGCTGGCTCTGGAAGGCATCTATACATCGTGCCATCGCCGAAACCACCTCGCGCGAAAACTGTCAAAGAAATAAGTCAGTAAACATGCATATATATGTGGACAAAAGTTGCAGATAAATAAGCTTACCCGAGTCTGGTGGCGAGGAATCGACCGCTTTACGAAGCGCTCGTCCTCGGGAGCCGAAGGGATCATCTCCTCGATCGACCCGTATGTCCCCTGGTAATGGATAAACATACGGGGTGGCACGAACTCAGCAGCATCGTCCTGATAAAGCAAAAACCAAGTCAGTAAAACATTACTTGGGGCTACTTAATGAAAGGTAAAAGCGGAAAAATCGTACCGCCACATCCTCTGCCGGTACAGGAACTGGAACTAACAATGGTAGTAGCTCCTTTGCATAGCATCGCCCCGGGATCGTGCAAGATCGCCAAGGGGTACCAGCTCCCTCTGACATGCTCAACAACCTCGCGGCGTCAAAACATGTGAGTAGGAACGACAAAAACATCGGAGGAATGCTGTCTAGAAACCCTCTCTCCCAGGTATGCGATCGCTCCATAAGTCCCCAGGAAATAGCGACGCTCAGGAGAATGTTGTGCAGTTAACCCAAGGACTGCCAAGCCAACCCATGGCCGGTACACCACCTCAGGCTCCTGCAAAGAGCATCAATCAGGCAAGGATCTGTCTAAACCGTCACAAAAATGGCAAATAAGAAAAAATAGTACCGCGATGATCCTGTCTCGGACATATGCAGTGGACATCCCCGCACGGCGGCTGCCCCAAGAAGCACTCACTGGAAATCCGCGCGGCGACGGTCTCGCCGGTGCAGCAGAAGGGAAGTACTCGTGGAACCAGATCTACAAGGAGTTAAAATTATAAGCAAATGCTAGCTAAACTGCAGAGCTAAACTTTATAGGGAATAATGTTTACCTCTACGACCCTCCAAAAGCCGGACAAAGCAACATTCGCCTCAAAGGACTGGTGTCGAAACGAGTCCCTCAGCGGACGAATGAAGTCAGCATAAGCCAAGGTGGCCCAGTCATAAGTCCCGATCCGGTGTAGATTGCGGACATCAGGATGGTATTAAAGCAGTGCCCTACTACCCTTGTCAGGGGAGAACGTCCCTGACAACAAAATAAGTGCAAAGATGCGTGCACCTGCTGCTCTCGGGTGGTTGCATCATCATCGAAAGCCGCTGCTAGAGTCGAGCGGCGAATCCCCCTAGCACTGAATTGAGATGACTCAACCTCATCTCGGGCCCGAATGGTAATCGGCCCCAACAGCTCCTCGACCTCGGGAGAAAAGACGTCGATCCAACTGTCGAACGGCAGTGGCACAGAGCTGAACTCCAGTCTTGTGATGAGACTGAAGTCGGTAGGAGTGACCATCATCTCACCCCAGGGAAAGTGGAAAGTGTTGGTGGTGTCCTAGAAGAACTCCACCATGGCACGCACTACGTGGTGACCCCCGCTGGAGGCAACCATCGCCTCGGAGGTCTCAAACAATGCAACAAGATTGCAAGACTCCCATAGGAGTCTCGTTTCAACATCCCTGGCGATGTACATCTTGTACAAATCGCCCAAGCCATCACAACCGGAACCGTGACAACGCGTCCTCCCAACAGTGATGCCCCGTCTCACCCTCTTAAAAATGTGGTGGACGGGGGCAAAGAACAAGGTCCTCTCATCCCACTCGGGGAGTCGACCAAGCGAAGTGGACGGCGCGACGTCGTCCTCCACGGGCTCATGCTCCCGTCGAGTGTCTCGGGACCGTGAACCAGAGCCTCGCTGTCAATCCATGCTACATTGTGTAGAATTATCATAAATTAAGGTTCTATACTATCTAAGGTTTGCCTAACCGCATGATACTATGTTCGCAAAAAAAAAAAAAAACAGAGTACATAGTACCAAAACAGAGCACAAATTCAAATTAAGCATATACGACATTTTTCAAGCAATCAACCAATTTCTTTCTATACTATAGTGATGTGAATCAAGAGGGAAATTCTTTTAAAGAGCCAATCATATTGGTTTTAAGGCCAATAGGGTTCGAGCTTGGAGTAAAGAATCAAGAATGGTTAACATGCGCAGCCATTGAAGAAGAAGTCAAGGACCAGTTGGGTTCCGACGACGGCAGCGGCGGCGACGCGCCGATCTGGGTGCCACGCGCCGGCTCCCTAGCTCCGGCCTGAGTCCAGCAACATGGCGGTGGGGCGCGTGTCGATGATGGCGGCGCGTGAGGTGGTGGTTCGGCGGCAGTACGAAAAGAAAGATTTTCCTAACTTAGTTTTTTCTAGAGTTTTTGCTTGCAAGTTTTTACCTTTCACTTGAAAGGGTTTTTCTTGGTTTAAGCAATTAAGAATCTTCTTAATTTCTGTTATTTTAGTTTCAAATAATTTCTAAGTCAATTAGGAATTGTTTTAAGGAGTTTTAGGTTAAGTAGAATTAGTCTTATTACTAGTTTCCTAGTTTAGGTGGAATTGGTTCTCCTATTCTTTCTAGGATACTTGGGGATCAAGGCTAGGGTTTTTTCCTAGTTTGAATAGACTTAGGAATAGTTAGTTTTAGTCTATAAATAATGTAATTTTCGTGATTTTTCAATAACATTCGAAAATCATTAAAATTCAAGTTAATTGTTTGTTTTGCTTAATTACTTACAAGTTCTTTTGCTAGTTTTCAATTCAAGGAGTTGTTTTGATAATTAGAACGTTCAATTCTTAGTTCTAGGAGTAGTCTAAGTTTTGTTCATCAAAGTACTTAGTTCCAGGAGTGGTCTAGGTAATTTGAGAGGCGTTGAATTCGTTCCAGGAGTGGTCGTTTTCAAAGTCATATCCGGTTTGTTATCTTTAAGTTGTTCGATTTTCTAACGAAATTCGAAGGGCTTGTGTTACTTGTGTGATTTTAGATTCTTTATTAAGTTAAGGGGTTTAAATCCACATCAAATTGGTATCAGAGCCAGGTTGATTTGTTGTTTATGGTATTAATCCATTCTTGCCTATTGATTTGTTGCCATTAAACAAAGAGGACATCCATATTGATGCTAAGAAACGGCTTGAAGTTTTTAAAAGGACATGTGAACAAGTTAAAGTAAGGATTGAGAAGATGAATAACTTCTACAAAGAAAGGTCAAACAAAAAGCGCAAGCAACCTACATTCAAGCCGAGAGATCTTGTTTGGTTACACTTAAGGAAGGAAATATTTCCAAACAAAAGGAAGAACAAGCTCATGCCTAGTGCTGACGGCCCTTTTGAGGTTATGGAAGTTTATGGTGATAGTGCTTACAAACTTGATTTACCAAGCGAATATGGTAATGTAAGTGCTACTTTTAATGTTGGTGATTTGACTCCTTACCTAGATGATGTGAATTTAAGGACAAATTCTTTTGAAGAGGGGGAGAATGATGTGAATCAAGAGGGAAATTCTTTTGAAGAGTCAATCATATTGGTTTTAAGGCCAATAGGGTTCGAGCTTGGAGTAAAGAATCAAGAATGGTTAACATGCGCAGCCATTGAAGAAGAAGTCAAGGACCAGTTGGGTTCCGACGACGGCAGCGGCGGCGACGCGCCGATCTGGGTGCCACGCGCCGGCTCCCTAGCTCCGGCCTAAGTCCAGCAACATGGCGGTGGGGCGTGTGTCGATGATGGCGGCGCGTGAGGTGGTGGTTCGGCGGCAGTACGAAAAGAAAGATTTTCCTAACTTAGTTTTTTCTAGAGTTTTTGCTTGCAAGTTTTTACCTTTCACTTGAAAGGGTTTTTCTTGGTTTAAGCAATTAGGAATCTTCTTAATTTCTGTTATTTTAGTTTAAAATAATTTCTAAGTCAATTAGGAATTGTTTTAAGGAGTTTTAGGTTAAGTAGAATTAGTCTTATTACTAGTTTCCTAGTTTAGGTGGAATTGGTTCTCCTATTCTTTCTAGGATACTTGGGGATCAAGGCTAGGGTTTTTTCCTAGTTTGAATAGACTTAGGAATAGTTAGTTTTAGTCTATAAATAATGTAATTTTCGTGATTTTTCAATAACATTCGAAAATCATTAAAATTCAAGTTAATTGTTTGTTTTGCTTAATTGCTTACAAATTCTTTTGCTAGTTTTCAATTCAAGGAGTTGTTTTGATAATTAGAACGTTCAATTCTTAGTTCTAGGAGTAGTCTAAGTTTTTTTCATCAAAGTACTTAGTTCCAGGAGTGGTCTAGGTAATTTGAGAGGCATTGAATTCGTTCCAAGAGTGGTCGTTTTCAAAGTCATATCCGGTTTGTTATCTTTAAGTTGTTCGATTTTCTAACGAAATTCGAAGGGCTTGTGTTACTTGTGTGATTTTAGATTCTTTATTAAGTTAAGGGGTTTAAATCCACATCATATAGTAATTATTGTTACAAATTGGACAAGAATTGCTAGTAAAAACATCAAGAACAAGTCACATTACATTCACGACCTCAAGAGGTCCAACAATGGCAATTTGCTCATTTCTTCACCAAATTGAGTCAAACAAGTCTCAAATTACTCCCAAGGCAATATATAAACATAATCAACAATTTCATGGCATAAAATTTGATAAATAAAGAGAATTAAGCATTCAAAATTTCGAAATTTCATAAAATTTGAATACAAACATGTGCAAAATTCATAAAAACCGGTGTGAATTTGAAGAAAACTTACATAGATCAAGAAAATGGATGAAAAGAGCTTTGATTTGCAACAAATTTGAGTGAATTCGGTTGAGAAACGAGCAAGAATGAAGCAATTGAAGTTCTGCGGTTTTTCGAGCAAGGCACGGCGAACAAAGCAGCGAAAATGAAGAAGAAAGGGGTATTTAAGGAATACCCCGTTCTGGCGCCAAGCGCTAGGCTTTGACGTCGAAAATCAGGCTTAGCACCAACCCCAGCGCCTGGCGCTAAAGCTGTTTGTGTGGCGCTGATGTTTTTTCAGCGGCGCCAGGACACTCAGTCACTCAGAGGGGTTGTTTTACATTTTTGCAATATATTTTGGGTTCCTTGGCACGTCAGTTAGCCCCTCTAAGCAATTTGACACGATTTTTAGTAATCGGCTTGATTGCACAAAGTAATCGACCTGATGAAATATCGTCTCACTTAGCTTAAAGCGCCTAAGCATTGGCTCATTAACGAAAGGCACCAACATAGTGGTTCATTCGCAAAAGGCACCGACGTACAGGTTCAAAAGCAATAAAAGCACCGACGTACAGGCATGGAAGGAGAAAAGTTCAAGCGAGCTTTTAAAAGATCGACAGGCGGAGATCTTCGGTAATTTTCTTTTGAAAATTATCGCAACAAGTGAGGATAGCTTCAAGCGAAGATATCTTCGGCAGCATTCCCTGGCTTGCGGAGAGTTGTCACAAATCACTGAAGGTGATTTCAAGCGAAGTTGTCTTCGATCGTGTTCCCTAAGATGTGGAAGATGGTCATAAAGTGGAAGAAGATTGTTTCAAGCGAAGCAATCTTCGATAGTGTTCCCTTGGACGTGGAATATTCAATGCGGATGAGGATTGTTTCAGGCGAAACAATCTTCGATAGTATTCCCTTGGACGTGGAATATTATCATAGCGGGAGAGGATCGTTTCAAGCGAAGCAATCTTCTATATTGGAAGCAGTTACAAGCGTAGCAGTTTTCAAGCGGGATGACATTCTCTTGGTAGGAGGTCATCAAAACGACAACGAAGCAGCAGCAAATCGGTTACTTTCAGAGACGTGTGCTCGACGGTGCAAGATACGCGTTTCTTAACTCTTTTATTGATGAGTGACATCTATGGCATTCATTTGATCTCTTTTTGAATGAATTTCATTTCATTTTGTAGCTCTTTTCCTTAGTTTTTCTTAGTTTTTCTCTTTATTTCTTTACTTTGTGCTTTTTATAGTTAGTTTCTTTATTTTGTGCATTTTCTTGCTTATTTGTTGTTTTTCTCTATTATTTGTTTGATTTCATTTGTTTTTAGGTTATGATTGAGCATCCAAAGATTTTCGAGCTTCCCTTCAACATTTATCATCACATTGGATGCCTTGTGCTAGCATTTTGAGCTTCAAGTTTAGAGGAACTCAAAGGGCAAGTCTCAAGACCGGTGCACACATGCGGTGGGGGCATCATCTATGCCACAAACCCACCAAAATGCTCATACACTTGCTGCCTACTTTTATGTTCATCACCATCACCAAGTTGTGTGCACAAGGATGATTAAGATCGAAGAAGGGGAGGAGGAGACCCTCCTAGGTGCGGGCGCACAGGAGGCGCGTGCGGGCGCACCCCCTGGATTTGTGCCCGTACCCTTTCCCGTGCGCCTACTCTTCTTTCCTATGTGCGGCCGCATCTCCGTGGGTCTATTTTTGGACGTTATAACCAACTTCTCTCTACTTAGTTTTACTAGATATAGTTTTCCTTCTATTTTTGGAGAGAAAAGAATTAGAATAGATTAGAATTAGTTAGATTGAATTTTGGGTAGAGAGAGAAAAACACTTGTTCTTAGATTTTTAGAGAGATAAACTTTGGATTTGATGATTGATGATTGAAGATTGCTGCATTTGGTTTGATTTCTATCAAGTTTGTAAGAATTCTTTACTCTTTAATACAATCTGTTTCGGGCATTTTTTGGATAACCTGAAAGGGGGGTATGGATTCCCGCGCGAGACAGATCCGGGATGCAACACTCGTACGGCCTGAATACCTGCAAAACAACGGATCTCCAGTGTACCGAAGATCCGCCTCCGACAATCAAGTTAGTGACTGGAAAACGGAATTTTAGAGAGAGAAAGTAGAGAGAAGTGAGAGCATATTTTGGGCATTGTGCCTTTTAGAATTGTGTGTTCTCCCCTTCCATCATGAAATGATGGGGTATTTATAGGGAAGTGGGAGATCATGCTCCTAGGGTTTCATAACCTAGGAAGATTGGCTGCCCTATACGTGGTTGACACGTGAATTAGGGTTTCCTTCATGCTAGGCATGTTTCCTTAATGGGCCTTGAGCCCTTCAGTTTCTGATATCTCTCTTTAGGCCACGTGTCATGCTATTATTGGCCTTTATTTAGCTGAGTAGGATTCCACGTGTCGGCTTATAATTGGGCCACTTGTTGGCCTCTCATTTGTCTATAAATAGGGGGTAAAAATACCCCGAAACATAAGCCCCTCGAGAGGGGTGCTTTCTCTGCTAAATAGGGATTATACCTCTCGAAAACTTATTTGTAAGTTCTTTGGATTCGACATCTTGTGTAGTTCAATTAAAAAGGTTTGATTAACTTGGAAAAGTTTTATACCTTGGCCGGTATTATATTTTCTAAGTTAATCAATCATAATAATGATTGCCCTTGAACTAGACAGATGTCGATCATTATGCTTTTTAAGCCCCACTTTGATTGTCTTGCGACTGATGGGTTACTTAAAGTACCTTTCTTACAAGGATTGATTGGCTATTAAGCTTTTTCAATTCCTCTTATTCATGAGGTCTGCCCTATTTGGTCTATCCTTTATAAGGATTATTTGGACCTAAGCTTTTTTGCATTCATTCGGCATTTAGTCTAGAAGGTTTCAATTAACTTAGACTAGGATAATGCCGAGAAACATTTAACACATGCCGAGGGAATTTGCCTCGTGTCTGTGCCGAATTAGATATAGCATTTGCCGAGATTCATAGTCTCGTCTCTATGCCATGTGGGATGGATTTTCCTTT
Organism: Chenopodium quinoa; assembly: GCF_001683475.1. Classification (NCBI taxonomy): domain Eukaryota; kingdom Viridiplantae; phylum Streptophyta; class Magnoliopsida; order Caryophyllales; family Amaranthaceae; genus Chenopodium; species Chenopodium quinoa. The sequence continues at coordinate 140,311 of NW_018743943.1, read as the reverse complement.
ATCTTTTCTAGGCGTCCAACGACTTTTTAGTTGTTTGGACTAACCTTTGAGAGGTCAATTGACATTTCCGCCGCCTAGAATCTTTGTGCTTTGGGTGTTTAAGCTATACAATGTGTTTAGCCGAGCAAATCTTCAGGATTATACTCGGTGTTTTACCATCGTATTGGAAATTATACTTAGCAATGTTGCCGTGTGTATCTTCCATCTTGGCTTTCTCCTTGCATAGGATCTCGGCACATGTGCCATTTTGCTCTTTTATATGGTAAGTCTTACTCATACTTGGAAGGGTGTTGTATGAACAGCTCAACCTCTTCTAGAGTTTTCTATACTTGTTCGGATGAAGGAGCCATTCAATGTACACTCGGATCATATAAAGATCTGTACATTGCCCTATTAAGGGAGGCTTATCCGAAGGTAATAATACATGTATTGGGCCGAAGCCTTATACTGAGGGACCTTTGTCCTTAATTTCATGAAGTGGCTACTCAATAAGGAACGTTTGGACCTTAGTCTTTCCTTATTTCCCCAATGGGGTGGCTTATCTTGTAAAGACTTGAATAAAATGTGACGGCTTAGCATTTGGTATAGTGATTAGGCCGTTCAAAAACTAGAAGGAGCTGCCCTATTTTATCTTGATAGGCTTTCTTATTTTTTCGATTATGAACTTGATTATATAGTAACGACACCCGACCTTGAAGCTATCTTGTGAGCAATGAATGCTTGCATAGAGGGTCGGACACTAAGTAGGCATCTTGAATTTATAGAGGGCCTACTCAGCCTAATTGCATTAGGCTTTATAAACTTGTTGCCGTTTGCGGTCTTTAGTAATAAGTCGAAGCCTGATGGTCTTCGTCCACTTGGCTTCTCACAAGTGCCGCTCATTTTTCTAAAGGAAGGTTGTTTGCTCATTAGCTGGTCGACACTTTGACTCTTCCAATTGTCTTCTCAAAGGAGGATTATTGTTTGCTCAAGCTAGGCCTTTTGGCTCATGCATCGGGCAGCTCGATCAATTGTTTTGCTATCATTTGCGTACTAGCCCCTATCCATTAGGACGTTATGTTGGTTAGCCTCATGTCCGTTTGATTATTTTCGGACAGGCCTGATCTTGGTGCTCAGTTTCACTTTGTTGCTGGACGACTCTCTAGTGGCCCAACTTCAGATATTGCATGTCTTCATACGGTAAGCTGCATGATTTGGCAAGGACCTGAATCCCTTGCCCTTGATTGATGTTGCTAGATACTTGTCACCGATGCCATTCGGCTGGAGCATACTAAGTCTGGGTGACTTTTTTGATGCCTCTTGTACAAGCCTTGGGACTCTACATTTGGAAGCTCGGCATGTGTGCCGCTTAGCCCCTGCTCATTCTTCAACAATCGGCTGCCTGCAACTTGGTTGGGTGCTGGCCGCTTAGCCATTGCCCTTGCTAAAGGCTCTCTTGCTTATCATTGGCTGTTATTCGACCATCTTCAGCAATTCCACTTGGACAATGGTTAGCTTGAATGCTTTGATTTTATATTCAACTCTTGAATGTCAAGCCAATTATCATAGTCGACACTTCACCAAGTTCAGATTTGAATGTTGCTTCTACCCTGGTACCGAACTATTTGTGCTGTTTAACTTCCTTTGCAAAGGCCACCTAGAAATGATAAGGCGGTTACTTTGCTTAATAGCAGCTCGGCCACGTAGCTCGGTTAGGTTGTTATCTGCACCAAAATGAGGAGGTGGTTTGCTCAGTAGCAGCTCGGCCACCTAGCTTGGCAAGACAACGTCCGCCTAAAAATGAGAAGGTGGTCCATTCCTCAATAGTAGCTCGGCCACCATCTAACTTCATTTGGCACATTGGCCAATTCATTCTGTGTACGCCTCAAAGTGGTTAGGATGTCGTTTGCTCAATAGCAGCTCGGACACCCATTCATTCGGCACATAGTCGACTCAATATTTGGTCGCTTGAATTTGGTTAGGAGGTCCCTTGCTTAATAGCAACTCGGACGCCTATCCATGACCAACTTATTATCTGTCCGCCTGAAAAAGGAAAGGAGGTCCCTTGCTCAATAGCAACTCGGACATCTATCCATGACCGACTTACTATTCTCTCGGCCAGGAAGCTCGGACAAGATATTTTTTTTAGCATTATTTATTTATTTTTTTATTTTTTTTTTGCTGACCAACAATACTTCTGCCTCCAAACAATCTTTTTGCCGTCTATAAGTTAAATGGTGTTAGCCGGACCATGCATCTCCCCACAATTTTGGAATAAGATGCTCAAGTATGACACATATATTTATTTAATAATAATAATTTCTGACTATAAATAATATAATCATAATAATGATAATTTTGTAATCTCAACTCACATATATGTCACTCGACCATCATTATACCGAGTAAATGCTTGAAGGTGAACCTTCTTCCAAGGGTAGTTCGGCCATTGCTTTTCCTCATATGGTGCTCGGCCAAAAATATGAGTAACTAAGCTCATGGAAGATGGGTGCGGAGTTGTTATGCTTGCGAAGGGAAGCTCTCGTATTTCACTCGGTATAAATGTTGGGCGCTCAAAAGTTGAAACATGATGCTTCCTTGAAGTGCAACTCGGCCTGACTGTTACGCTATTGCTGCTGAGTGCTAGTTAGGCAGCTAGTTCATGCAGCTGGCCGTATGAAAATGAGCACATAGGGGGCAGCTTGAGGGCAACTCGGCCAAGCTGCAGCTCGGCCAAGCTGCTGACCGTATGAAAGCAAAAACTTGGTGCTTTACGTTATGGCAATTTGGAAAGCTTTGATTTGCTCGGACATGGTTGCGGGGTGCCGAGCAGCTCATCTTCAATGGGGCTTTAAAATATAATACACTTGGCATTTGTTATGCCGTCTCGATGCTTGGACACATATCAGCTTCTCAAATTATTTAGAGCTCAGCACCTCATAGTTTGACATTCTACAGGAGCTTTACTCCTTTTTTCTCCACTTGGCCGAGTGTGGAGGATGCATGTGTAAATGTCACCATTAGTTAGGTACATAGCTTTGTAAATATATGCATTCATGCGTCTCATTGCTAGCTGCATGCCTTATATATACAATAATAATCATTATTGTTATTATATAATAATAATAATAATAATTCTTTTGATTAGAAATTATTATATATTTACATCACAAAACCATCATAAAGATAAGTGTATCTCTATAGTATGATTTTCTTACTCTTGCTTGGCATTTACCGTAACTCAGCCCTCAATTGCCGCATAGCCTTACTCTTGAGCTTGCAAACAACCTCTCAAATTTTACTCGACATTCATTTATAGCAGTCATGCCGAGCCACTGTGCTTTAGAGAGAGCTTCATTCGTTCTCTTGACAAGGGTATCACCAAGAAACAAAGAGGTAGGACAACTCGGCAAGGCTGCCTTTGTCGAGTTGCTATGCTTGTAAGGGCGTGCTCCTTATTTTCATTTGGACAAGTAGCTCGGGCACATTGTTGGCAGTATGAAAGTAGGAACATAGAGCTTCACGTGAGGGGCAGCTCGGCCATGCTGCTGCTGCCGACCTGCTATGCTTGCAAGGACAAGCTCTCGCATTTTTACACGGAAAAAACACCAGTGTCCAACTCGGCCATGCTCCTGGCCGTATGGAAGTAGGAACGTTGGCCTTTACGTGAGGGCAACTCGGCCTTCTACTATTGCCGACCTGCTATGTTTGCGACGCCCATCATCACATTTTTACTCGGCCAAAGGCTCTTTTATAGTCCCGCTTGATACCTTTGTGTATAACATGACAATTAGCTTGCTGCTCCTTGGCTTGTCATTTAGACAATTGCATAATAGGAGATATAATAATTAAAAATAATATTATTAACATTATAATAATATTATTAGATTATTATGCATAAGCATAATAATAATGCTCATGCTAAAAGCATAGTAATGGAAACCGAGCAGCTCAAGCTTTATTAAGCTTCCTATTAACATGGAGCTCGGCAATAATCATGCCGAGTAGCTCAAGTTGTGCAATCCACTCAACATATGGCTGCCCCTATGGTTGTTCGACCTTTAAATGCTGCTTAACTCATAAAATGAAGTGAGCTAACTTCTCATTTTCTTGCTGCCGTTTCAGTAGCTTTTCATTCGGCCATCTTAGCTCGTCCAGTCCTTTTGGCCGTATTGAACTAAGAACATGGCGCTTCGCGTGAGAGCTGCTCGGACAATACATTACGTAGCTTGTATATCATTCAATGCCGCTTAAACTCACGTCAATGGACCACCATTATATGGCAGCTCGGCCTCTTAGACAGCTTGTTGTCACGTGCTGACTACTTTGCCCTAGTCACGCACCGTGCGCCACCCGCTTACAGTCCGTCGTAAGACGAGTCAGGCTTTCTCCTTGGCACTTTCTCCTTGTGCCCACGTAGCACAACTCCTTGTGCTGCTAGTATAAGTTTGCTAGCACGATCCCTTTGTGCTAACAAGTCCCCTTTGGTTGAACTAAGCACTCACCCTTAGTGTCTTAGTCCGAATTTACGATTAAGTGTCGTAGACAATTGAGCACCCAAGCTATCACCCTTGCTGGTATGCCCGATCACTCACTTGGCACCCTCGTGCCTTAGTTTTCCTCACACTCACTAAGTGTTGGAAGGAAAGGATTGAGTTGCAAGAGAACACAAGTGCTTAAGAAAGGCTTTTTGTATTGCTCTCAACTTATAGCTCTTAACTTGTTGATCTCTCAACTTCCATGTACAAATGATGCCTTGGAGCCTATTTATAGTGCTCCACCCTACTTACTCTCTTTCTCTAGAACGTTCCTAACCTCCTCAAATGGAGGGTTCTAGACTACAACAATCTAGAGTGTTCCCACCTCCTTAGGAACTACATACATGGAGGTTTCTACAAGCTTTCTACCTAGAATGCTAAGGATTAACCTAGAACATTCTAGAACTTTACATTCAAAATGTACATACATAGAAGGCCCTAGAGACTTCTAAGATGCACTGGATGAACCTTGAATATTCTAGAGACATACTCTCTAGAATACTCCTCCAAAAGAACTCCGTAGATAGCTCCGGAACCTTCTAGAAGTTTCCCACGTTTCCCGGGCTACCTGCTGCACAATTTTGTATTTCGGGACCTTGTCTTAGAAAACTGACACCACCATCGTCTTCCTTGGCCCAAAATACGGTGGACCCCCAAATTTGGGCCCATTTGGACTTCATTTGGGTCTCCCAACGACCCATTATTGTGTTACTGTCAAGTGCGTGTTCACTAGGATTCTAATCAAGGTGCAATATAAAGCTCTTTAGGGGGAAGTGCTTACCTGAGCACCAAGGCAAGCCCCCTAGCCCCGATTGTTGCCTTGCTGTCTAGTGACCCTCTTGACCCCCATCCTTGGTGTGGGAGATGACCCGTGACATTCTCCCCCACCTAAATTCTTGCCGACCTCGGCAAGATCGCCCCTTGGAGTACGTGCCCGCGACCCGGTCTACTGCACCACTTGTCCCTTGGGTGCTTCTGTGCGCCGCTGCCCCGTCCCTCCTATTGACTCCACGCTTGAGCCTTGTTGTCCCATCCCTTGGAACACCATGATGCCTTGTCCCTAGCATCTTTGTTGCCTTGATCCTCCCATGGATCGCACCTTGACGCCTTTGCCTTGGCGCCCACCAAGCTTTCAAGGTCGAGACCCTCACGTCCCGCTCCTTGAGTTGAGCGAGCTTGATCCCTATCTCGCTCCCCTTTGATGTGATGGTTATCATGCCATCACTTACCCGAAAAGGTAGGACCTTGTGCAAGAACTTCATGCCTAGCACCACGTCCTCATCATCAATGTCGACCACTAAGAAGTCGACTTTTCCCTTCCACTTCCCCAAGAGGACTGGAACTCCCACGCCCTTCCATACACCGGCGTGGCCTCTGAATTGATGGCCTTCATCTCGCCATCCACTTTAGTAAACTTCACCCCTAAGGCCTTGGATTCCTCCTTAGCCAAGAAATTGTGCGACGCTCCCGTGTCCACAAGTAGCCTCGTCGGTACCTCGTTCACTTCCCCGTTTACGATCATCAAGCTTCCTCCTTGCTTGATGTTCGTAGTGCCTCTTGTCGAAGATGCCCTTCCCTTGAGGTCATCATCTTCGACCCTTGAAGTGTTGAGGAGCCTCATATTGGCGAGTTGGGCGTCCTCGTTCATGACCATTGCCCCCATCCTCGTTGTGGGTGCGGACTCCTCCTCCGTTGCGATCATGGCACTTAATTTTTGCCGCATCGGGCAATTTCTCGCTAGGTGAGAACCCTCACACAGGAAACATTTGAACGGCTTTGAGGGCTTACCTCCGTCTCGGTTGTCCCCCTTTGACTCCCACTTGGACTTGGCCTTGTCCTTGCCATGATCCGCATACCTAGCCTTTGGATGCGATGCCTCTTCTTCCTCCTGGTCACCTTCCTCGACCCTTTTGCCCCTGTCCCTTCTCGATTCTCTCGGGATCTCGATCAAGGACTCCTCCACGGCTATTGCCTCAACAAGTGTCTTAACATTTCGTCTTTCCACCTCTTGCTGGGCCCATCGTTGTAAACCTCCGGTGAAGTAAATGAGTTGGTTCTCCTCCGATAAATCATCGATCTCAAGCATGAGGGATGTGAATTGCCTGATGTACTCCTTGATTGTGCTAGTGTGCTTTAAGTCACGTAGCTTCATCATGGATACCTTCTTGGCATTCTCCGGGTAGAACTGACGCTTGAAATCTTTCTTGAACTCGTCCCATGTGCTGATGGAACAAGTCCCCTTCTTGATGTCCAACTCTCGACGCCTCCACCAAAGGACAGCATCCTCGCCCAAGTACATTGTGGCGGTATTGATCTTTGATGCATCGTCATCTATCTTCATTGCGTTGAAGTACCTCTCGACGCCCCATAGGAAGTTGTCTATTTCTCGAGCGTCCCGCTTCCCATGGTATTTTTGTGGCTTTGGGACCTCCATCTTTGGCCCCTGTTTGATAGTGACACTCCCGGTCACTGCTGCCTTCTTACATAAAATGACATCCTCCTTCACCGACTCCACCTTAGCTCGGATGTCCCTTAGTTGCCCAAGCAACTCTTCTTTGAGTTTCGCGACCTCTTCGCGAATTGTTGCCAACGCGCTATTGACGAGCCCAAGAGTCTCGTCCCTCAAATCTTGGGTAGCAGTGTGTGCGGCCTCCACTTTTCCTTCGAGCCCCTCCACGGAGTCCGAGAGTTGTGTGATATCATCGTGCATGTCCGCCACTGTACACTCTACCCTCATGAGGCGGGGTTCCAACTCAGAGGTCAAGGTTCTGGGCACCGATGGGTCCCTCGATGGGTCCCTCGTTCCCTTCTTCTTGGACCTCCTTGTTGTCTCCTCTTCCCCTTGAAAAACTTGGCTAGCCGGAACTTCTTTGTCGCCAGCCATACTTATTTCCACAATAAGAATGAAGCGACTTACCTTGTTGCCTAGCTACCTTCCTTTCGTAGCTCCAACAGCAACGCCTCGAATTTACGATGCCGATCCCACACGACAATTGTAGCCTTGCTCTGATACCACCTGTCACGTGCCGACTACTTTGCCCTAGTCACGCACCGTGCGCCACCCGCTTACAGTCCGTCGTAAGACGAGTCAGGCTTTCTCCTTGGCACTTACTCCTTGTGCCCACGTAGCACAACTCCTTGTGCTGCTAGTATAAGTTTGCTAGCACGATCCCTTTGTGCTAACAAGTCCCCTTTGGTTGAACTAAGCACTCACCCTTAGTGCCTTAGTCCGAATTTACGACTAAGTGTCGTAGACAATTGAGCACCCAAGCTATCACCCTTGTTGGTATGCCCGATCACTCACTTGGCACCCTCGTGCCTTAGTTTTCCTCACACTCTCTAAGTGTTGGAAGGAAAGGATTGAGTTGCAAGAGACCACAAGTGCTTAAGAAAGGATTTTTGTATTGCTCTCAACTTATAGCTCTTAACTTGTTGATCTCTCAACTTCCATGTACAAATGATGCCTTGGAGCCTATTTATAGTGCTCCACCCTACTTACTCTCTTTCTCTAGAACGTTCCTAACCTTCTCAAATGGAGGGTTCTAGACTACAACAATCTAGAGTGTTCCCACCTCCTTAGGAACTACATACATGGAGGTTTCTACAAGCTTTCTACCTAGAATGCTAAGGACTAACCTAGAACATTCTAGAACTTTACATTCAAAATGTACATACATAGAAGGCCCTAGAGACTTCTAAGATGCACTGGATGAACCTTGAATATTCTAGAGACATCCTCTCTAGAATACTCCTCCAAAAGAACTCCGTAGATAGCTCCAGAACCTTCTAGAAGTTTCCCACGTTTCCCGGGCTACCTGCTGCACAAACTTGTATTTCGGGACCTTGTCTCAGAAAACTGACACCACCATCGTCTTCCTTGGCCCAAAATACGGTGGACCCTTAAATTTGGGCCCATTTGGACTTCATTTGGGTCTCCCAACGACCCATTATTGTGTTACTGTCAAGTGCGTGTTCACTAGGATTCTAAGCAAGGTGCAATATAAAGCTCTTTAGGGGGAAGTGCTTACCTGAGCACCAAGGGAAGCCCCCTAGCCCTGATTGTTGCCTTGCTGCCTAGTGACCCTCTTGACGCCCATCCTTGGTGTGGGAGATGACCCGTGACATTGTGCAGGCTACTTGGTAGGCAACCCGGTCAGGCTGCCTTGGCCGAGTTGCTATGTTTGCAAGGGTGAGGTTTCCTATTTCACTCGTCTAGCTCAATTCGGCTGCTCCGTGAATTCCTTGGCCGTACAAAACTTAGAACATGGAGCCTTGCATGATGGCAACTCGGACACCTAACTTTGGTTGGCCGACCATCTATGCTTTTAGGGGCATGCTTAGCTTTTTTACTCGGCCATCCTGCCGTGGCCGTATCAATTTAAGAACATTAAGCTTTGCGTGAGAGCAACTCGGCCAGGTTGTAGCTCATTCATGCCGCGTCGCTGCCTTGTCCGAGTATCTATGCTCGAAAGGGTGGAGCTTTGCAATTTGGCTCGGCGAGATTAGTCGTTCGATGACCGGCTTCCACCATTGATAGCATCAAGATGTAGTATCTTTGTACACTACTTTACACCAGACAATTTAAAATAATAATAATAATAATTAATATTACTATATTATTATATTTTATAATATAATAATAATTACACGTCCTTCAAGCTTATAATGACCAAATTTGCTAGCTTTTACAAAGTTGAAAGCTGCCCTTCCATACTCAGCTCTCTTGCCGGGTTGCTGCATTCTAAGCCATCAAGGTTTTCATTTTCATCCGGCTATTGAATTATACTTGGCCTTGCATCATTTTCTTCACAAGAGTTGCTCATCACCATGGTTTTTGTCTTGTTGTATTAAGCCAATCATTATAGTTGAAAACTCACATCGAGCTCGGCACTTGGATGGCCGTATGCTTATAAAATGTTAGTTGCTCTTGAAAGACTTGCTCGGCATTTTAATTTTGCCGACCTGCTATGCTTTGGGGAGCTTGCTCTGCTTTTTTACTCGGCCAACTTACCTTGGTCGTATTGAATGCGGAACATGGAGCTTCGCGTGAGAGCAACTCGGACATCTTTGCTCGGACTTGCTCAACCATCCATGCCATGTAGAGACAAGACCATCTATACTTTCAAGAACATACTTTGTAATTTTACTCGTCCAAGGATGCCGATTACAAGCTAAATGGAGGTTCGTTTATATTGCCCTCAACTGGATTTCGGCAATAATTAAGCCGAGTAGCTATGCTCCTAGCGGTGAACTTCGATAATTCACTCGTCATGACTCATGAGGAGCTCGGCATTCTTGACGACTGAGTGTGAGCTTACTCATATGTACTACTCTTTTCTCATAGAGCTTCTCTTGCATTGTATGTCGAATTCATGAAGAGCTACTCTTTTTGCTGTTCGGCCTTAATGTTGATGTTTGGCTTTTCATATCTCTTAATGCATATGAATGCATGCAAATGTTCACCATGCTTACGTGACTATGCTCATGGAAGAAATATACTTATGTATGTACCTATGAATGTAAAGCATTTTCTTCATAATCTGCCAAGTTGTCAACTGCCATACAATTGGAACTTTTTTTTTATTATTATTTTTTTTATATATACTTTTGTATATACTTTTTTATTTATTTAATATATACTTTTGTATATACTTTTTTATTTTTGAATATATACTTTTGTATATATATTTTTTATTTGTACGGTATTGAGTTGTCCTTTGACGCTATCTCTCGGACGTACTCATGAAACTTCAAGTATTTTCTCAACTTGCAAATTTCTAAGGGCTTGTACGCCTAGGAGTGTTCCTGCCTTATTTAGGTAAAATATACCTTGGGCGATTTGTAGGAAGTCCTAATGTTCATCCGGCCGCCCGTTATAAGGTCGGATGGATGAGTCCACCGTGTGGTCTTCATGGCCGAGTAATTTAGCTAAGGGTGCCCCTGATTGGCATTCTACTCAGCCTGTATGAGTAGCTATGCTTGTGTAAGCAAGCTTTTCAATTTTGGCTCGTACAGGGTGCTTGGCTGCCCTGTACGAGTAGCTATGCTTGTATAAACAAGCTTTTCAATTTTAGCTCGTACAGGCTGCTTGGCTGCCCTGTACGAGTAGTTATGCTTGTATAAAAAAGCTTTTAGATTTTGGCTTGTACATGCTACTTGGCTGCCCTGTACAAGTAGCTATGCTTGTATAAACAAGCTTTTCGATTTTGGCTCGTACAGACTGCTTGGCTGCCCTGTACGAGTAGCTATGCTTGTATAAACAAGCTTTTCAATTTTCGCTCGTACAAGCTACTTGGCTGCCCTGTACGAGTAGCTATGCTCGTGTCCACGAGCTTCTTGCTTTTGCTTATCCATTTGACAAGTTGTTTGACTAGGTCGCAAGCACACATCCAACAATGTAGCTTGATGATTTTTTGGTTTTTTTTTTTTATAATCATAATAATGATAATGACTTTGGGTTTTAGTGCCGCCCAAGTCTTATCCTTCAAACAAGAGTTCGTCTCATTCTCTTAAGACTGACGACGTTCTAAAAGAATTACAATTTTGTCCTCATAATGGGTTACATTTGTACAAAAGAGTTCTACTTCATGAAAAGGTGTTCGATTATGGCTAAGTGCCATTCCAGATGTGCCTCCCCACAAACGGCGCCAAATGTTTCAGGCATTTTTTGGATAACCCGAAAGGGGTGTATGGATTCTCGCGGGAGACAGATCCGGGATGCAACACTTGTACGGCCTGAACACCTGCAAAACAACGGATCTCCGGTGTACCGGAGATCCGCCTCCGACGATCAAGTTAGTGACTGGAAAACGGAATTTTAGAGAGAGAAAGTAGAGAGAAGTGAGAGCATATTTTGGGCATTGTGCCTCCCCTTCCACCATGAAATTATGGGGTATTTATAGGGAAGTGGGAGATCACGCTCCTAGGGTTTCATAACCTAGGAAGATTGGCTGCCCTATACGTGGTTGACACGTGTATTAGGGTTTCCTTCATGCTAGGCATGTTTCCTCAATGGGCCTTGAGCCCTTCAGTTTCTGATATCTCTCTTTAGGCCACGTGTCATGCTATTATTGGCCTTTATTTAGCTGAGCAGGATTTCACGTGTCGGCTTATAATTGGGCCACTTGTTGGCCTCTCATTTGTCTATAAAAAGGGGGTAAAAATACCCCGAACACAATCTATTGTTTGATTTCATTCATTTTGTTGATTGATTAAGTTTGTTAATAGTTTGATTGATTTAGTATGATTTCAATTGATGAATATGAATTTGTTGATTGGTTTAGCTTTGATTTTGATGTTCTTAATGGATTGTGAGTAGTTTGATTGCTAGGGTAATGGTGAAGCATGTATTAGTAATGAATTGAAGTTAATTTGGGGAAATTGATTGAGTTGATAATGTGATTAAATTGGTTGATTGGTTTTGTGAATGTGTGCGTTTGATTTAGGCTTGATCACCCTAGTTATTCACACTAGATTACATTGTAAGTTCACATTGATACGGACCATTGATTTGTGGCTTGCAATTACACGATTGAGGTATCTTGTGACGTTTCCTAGCTAGAGTTTATCGTAGTTGGCACTAGTTAGACCTCTAGGAGAATAGCTTGATATGCTCTTTTGGTTGCAATATTGATTTTCCCTCACATTGCTTGATTTAATTGATTGAATTCCCAAATTAGTTGATTTCATTATGAATGCATGTGGATCCTAGCCCTAGTGTTTGTTATCTTTGATTTCTACAAGTCTATTTGTTGTGATTAGCTTTAGTTTTAGCTTTACAACCCCACTTTCGATTTCGGAATAGCTAAGCGCAAGACAATAGACATTCACTCACTATTCCTTTGGGTTCGACCCTTGACTTGCTACTATACTTGTATAGGGGTTGGTTGAGTGTATAAATTTTGTTTGACCGGTTGGGGAGGGTAGTCCAACGACCTACCATTTCGCCATCGATCAAAATGGCGCCGTTGCCGGGTAATGGTGTCGTGATTGTGTATTGTTGTTGAGTCTATTCCATCTTATTGAAAAATACAAAAAGATTTTCTTTTAGGATACATTTGTAGCCGTGCTACTAATAATTTTTGTTTGAGAATTGTGTGTGCAAGTGAACATGGGAGAAGCTCAAAGATTGACATTGAAGGAGTTAGGCACTCCGGGAGCTTACAAGTATGAGAGTGGAATTGTTCCATTGATGGTCCGGATCATGATTTTGAAATTAAACCGGCTATGATTACTTTGGTTGAGAGGCAGCAATATGGAGGTACAAAGAGTGAAAATCCTCTCAATCATCTCAAAGATTTTGAGAAGTATTGCAATACTATTGTGGTAACCGAAGTTGCTCACGAGTACATAAGACTCAAGTTGTTCCCCTTCTCTCTTATTGGAAGAGCTCTAGAGTAGTTGGACAAAGAGGTCAAACAAAGGTCCTTAAGAACATGGGATGAGGTTAAAAAGGCTTTCTTATCTCTCTTTTTCCCACAAAAGAAGACGCGGAATCAAGAACTTTGATCCAAAATTTCAAGCAAGGTCCTAGTGAGAGTCTCTATGAAGCATGGAAGAGATACAAGGAGTATCAAAGAGAGTGTCCACACCATGGGATTCCTACCTATCAAATTATACAAATCTTCTATGGTGGGTTGAGTTCTTATGGAAGAGCAAGCTTAGATGCCGGAGCCGGAGGCCCAATAATGAACAAAACGGAAGAAGAAGTGGTGGATGCAATAGATGAAGTGGTGCGACATTATATGAATTGGTAAGAAGTGGAGAAAGAGCCAACTAGCGAGGGGTTCTCAATCGAACAACTCAATGCCATTAATGATTTGATGACTTTAATTGCGGATTTAGGGAAAGAGGTTGTATCACTCAAAGCAAAGCTTGAGAAGCCACCTTCGCAAGCTCCGATTCTTCCCTCCCAAATTAAGGGGAGAGTTACACTTTCTTACCCTAACTCTAATTCTTCTTCTTGTTGCATGATTAGAGAATGTTGGCCTTGTGATTTATGTGGAATGAATGACCATGATGCTTCTATGTGCCCCAATGTTCCTTGTGATGAATGTGATGGATATGAAGTTGAGCATGTGAATTACGTTAATGATCATGAATGTGAACCTAGAATTGATGTTCACAGAAATGTTGGAAATAGGAATTATCATAATCATGTGAACTATGATAATTATAACCAAAGTGGAGGTTGTAGAAATCATGGAGTCCAAGGGATTCATGGTAGCTACAATAACCATGGTTATAATAAACAAAGTCATGGCCGAGGACATGGGGATCATAACCAAAGTTATGGTAACCATAGTCAACAAAGTGGCCAAAATCAAGCTAGGGGTAATTGGAATAATCAAAGTAGGGGATATTTTCAAGCAAATTTTCAAAGAGGTTCCCCAATTGGTTTAGTTCCAAATACTCAAGGTTTAAGTGATGATTCCTATGATCAACCATTTTCTTTTAGGAATTTCTTGGAAGAAATTATTGAGAAACAAGCCAAGATTCTAGAAACTTACATGGCTTTGAATGATGAGAAGTTCAATCACATGTTGACTTATAATAAAGACTTGGGTGATAAACTCTCTCAATTGGCTAATGTGTTTAAGGAATTTGCGGATTCTTCTTCTTTGACTTCACCTATCTTAAATTCTAAGAACCCTATGGATGCTATTGTTACTAGAAGTGGTAGGGTCCTTGAGGGTGGAGTACCTAAGAAGAGTGATGCTAGTGAGAGCACTAGCAAGAGTCCTATTGAAATTGAGGGAGACGAGTGTCCTTTGAGTGAGAAAGTTGATGAGGAACAAGTGGAAAGAGTGAAAGAGAAAGAAAAAGAACTTTACAAACCCAAGCTCCCTTATCCCCAAGGGTATAATAGACACAAATTGGATGAGCAATTTAGGGAATTTGTAGAGATGCTTAAGAAACTTCATCTAACTCTTCCTTTCACCGATGTTGTAGAACAAATGCCAAACTATGCTAAGTTCCTCAAAGAGATTTTGAGTGGAAAAAGGACATGTGACATGATGGAAACAATTAGCCTACCCGAACATTGTAGTGCAATAATCATGAATAAGATGCCTCCTAAGTTGAAGGATCCCGGAAATTTCTCAATCCCTTGTTCCATTAATAAGACTCAAATTGATAATGCCCTATATGACTTAGGAGCTAGTGTTAGTCTTATGCCATATTCGGTTTATCAAAGATTGGGTCTAGGAGAAATTTTACCTTCCAAGATTACTTTGCAATTAGCCGATAGATCAATTAAGATTCCAAAGGGGAAGGTAGAAGATGTTCCTTTGAGGGTTGGGAAATTTATCATTCCGGTTGATTTTGTAGTGTTGGATATGGATGAAGGTGCTACTACCCCTATCATCTTAGGTAGACCATTTCTTGCTACATCGGGGGCTATGTTTGATGTCAAAAGTGCTAAGATATCTCTTAAGATTGGAGAGGAGGTAGTTGAATTTGATTTGAATGAAGGCATGAAATATCCCTCTTCTTCTTTTGAGAATTTCATAAGAATTGAAGTTCTTGATAATATTGTGCAATCCATGCATGAGCACTTGCTCACATCTAATGATCCTCTTGAGTGTGTTTTGTTGAACAAGGAAAAGATAGGTATCCCAAACAAGGAAGTGCAATTGTATGAGGACTTGCTTGATAGAGTCAATGAAGGGAGTGATGATCAAATTTGTATGGGGATATCAAGTCAAGATGCTTTGCATGTGGCCTCAACCAAAGAAGGTAAAGGTGTTCCTATGGTAGAGCTCAAACCTCTACCATAACACCTTAGGTATGAATTCTTAGGCCCTAATTCTACTTATCCCGTCATTGTAAGTGCATCCTTGAGTGAGAGCCAAGCTCAAGCGTTATGTGGTGTCTTGAGAAAGAACTAAGGTGCTTTGGGGTACACTATTGATGATCTTAAGGGCATAAGCCCCGCCTTGTGTACACACCACATAACACTTGAGGAGGGCACCCTACCTTCTATTGAACGACAAAGGAAACTACATCCCCAAATGGGAGAAGTAGTAAAGAAAGAGATCACTAAGCTTTTGGATGCGGGAATCATATTCTATTGCTTCCTTGATGGATATTCGGGATTCTTTCAAATTCCTATTCATCCCGAGGATCAAGAAAAGACAACCTTCACATGCCCCTATGGTACTTTTGCATATAGAAGAATGCCCTTTGGATTGTGTAATGCTCTGGCGACCTTTCAAAGGTGCATGATGAGAATTTTTGGGGACATGCTAGAAGAAGAAATGGAGGTTTTTATGGACGATTTTTCCGTGCGAGGAGTTTCATTTGAGAATTGCCTCGAAAATCTTGGGAAGTGTCTTGAAAGGTGTGAAAAGGTCAACTTGGTGCTAAATTGGGAAAAATGCCACTTCATGGTGGAAGAAGGGATTGTGCTTCCACACAAAATCTCCCATAAAGAATTAGAGGTTGACAAAGCCATGATTGCGGTGATAGAGAAATTGCCACCTCCGGTTAATGTGAAAGGAGTAAGATCGTTTTTGGGAGATGCTAGGTTTTATAGAAGGTTTATCAAAGACTTTTCTCTCATTGCTAAGCCTTTAAATGATCTTCTCCAAAAAGATGCCGATTTTTTGTTTGATGATGCTTGTTTGGAAGCTTTTAACAAGTTGAAGAAAGCTTTGACTTCCACTCCTATTGAACAAGCCCCTAGATGTGATTTGCCTTTTGAGCTCATGTGTGATGCTAGTGATACGACCATTGGGGGTGTGTTAGGTAAAAGGATTGATAAGAAGCTCCATGTCATCTACTATATGTTGAAGACCCTAAATAGTGCTCAAAGGAATTACACAACAACGGAAAAGGAATTTTTGGCGATTGTTCATTCTTTTGAAAAGTTCCGTTGTTATTTGTTGGGGTCTAAGACTATTGTTTTCACCGATTATGCAGCTTTGAAGTATCTCTTTGGAAAAAATGAATCTAAGCCAAGGTTGATTCGTTGGGTTCTTGAGCTCCAATATTTTGATCTTGAGATTCGGGATAAGAAAGAAGCGAAAAATGTGGTTGCAGATCATTTATCTAGGCTTGAGGATTTTCAAGATCAAGATGATGGATCCCCTATTAAGGATCGGATGTTGGACGATTCCTTATATGTCATCAATGTGAAGGAGCTCTCATGGTTTGCCGATTTGGTAAATTTTCTTGCTTGTGGGGAGTTTCCTCCTTTTTCAAACAATCAAAAGAGGAAGCTCAAGAGAGAAGCTAGGCATTATGTGTGGGATGAGCCGATTTTGTATAAGAGAGGTGTGGATGGATTGTTGTGCTGGTGAGTGCCAAATGAAGAGATACCAAATGTTTTGAAGATATGCCACTCGGATCCTAGTGGTGGTCATATGGGTACTTCAAGAATGGCTTCTAAGGTGCTTCAATGTGGCTTATGGTGGCCAAACCTCTTCAAGAATGCTTGGGAATTTGTCAAGAGTTGTAATCAATGCCAAAGGACCGGAAATATTTCAAAAAGGAATGAGATGCCCCAACAACCGATTCTTGAGTTGGAGATCTTTGATGTTTGGGGTATAGATTTCATGGGTCCTTTTCCTTCTTCATTTGGGAATCAATACATTCTTGTTGTCGTTTATTATGTGTCAAAGTGGGTTGAAGCCATTGCTTCTCCAACAAATGATCATAAGGTGGTAATGAAGTTGTTTAAGAAGATTATATTCCCAAGGTTTGGCATTCCCAAGGCGGTTATAAGCGACAATGGCTCTCATTTCGTGCATTACGCTTTCCGGAAAATGTTGAAGAAGCATGGAGTGAACCAACGAATTGGGCTCCCTTATCATCCTCAAACCAATGGGCAAGTAGAGGTGTCTAATCGTCAAATTAAGTTGATTCTTGAGAAGACAGTTGCAAGGAGTAGGAAAGATTGGTCAAACAAGCTCGATGATGCTTTGTGGGCATATCGAACGGCTTTCAAAACTCCTATTGGTACCACCCCTTATCGATTGGTTTATGGGAAGTCTTGTCATCTTCCGGTGGAGCTTGAGCACCGCACTCATTGGGCAATCAAGAAAATTAACTTTGATTTGGCAAGTGCGCGAGAACAACGTTGGTTGGATCTTCATGAATGAATTAGAAGAGCTTCATTTGGATGCTTATAATTGTGCTACCTTATATAAGGCTAGAACCAAAGAGATGCATGATAAGCTAATTGAGAAAAAGGAGTTCAATCCGGGAGATAAGGGATCTTCAAAATGAGGGGTTTATCTACTGCCTATATGGGTGTTCATCACCATCATATAGGTGTGCGCACCATAGTGAGGAAGGAAGAAAAAGAGGAAAAGTATACCCAGGGTGGTGCGGGCGCACACGCCCACTGTGCGGCCGCACACCACCCTTATGCGGCCGCACCACCTGAGGTTGTGCCCCCCCCCTCTTTGCCCTTTTTTTAATCCGATTTTTCTTCTTCTTCTTCTCTCTCCTACTTCATTTTCTAACTCTAGATTTATTTGGTGTTTGCTCTAGTTTTCTCTTCATCTCCATCATATTTTCCTCATTAATTTTTCATCAAAATTCATAATTTACTAGTTTTTGTTAGTCAAAATCTCATTCAAGCATCTTCAAGGTAACTTTCTCTCTCCTAAATTTGTGATTTTTGGGTTGACGAGGGGGAAAATGTATGTCGTTATCTACCCTTTCCCAAGTCAAACAAAATTTGTAAACACCTAACCAACCTTATATGAATATAGGGCAAGTTAAGGGTCGATCCCTAGGGAATGCAATGACGAAAACTAGAGTCTAAGTCAAGCTACCTCGAAGATGGAGTTGATATTATGGTTGGCACTATGGTAAAATAAAGCAAGTCTAATCAAGTAAAACAAAGGTCTAAACACTAGGGATATGGGTTCCACATGCAAGTTCAATGATAATGTTAATTTAGAGCTCAATCAATTAATTAAAGTATTGCAATGGACAAACAATAGTAGCAATCAAGAGAGTTCAAATGCTGTCTCCTATAAGCCAATCTAGGTGTCACTATGAAAGGCAAATCAAGAAGAATCACAAGCAAACCCAATCAATTAGAGCAACTTTCAATTCGATTGTTCATGTCATTAAGAGTTGCAATGCAATCTAGATTAATCTTATAGGTTGATCACTCCTAGTCTAATCAATCACATGCAAAACTATGTCAACCAATTTAATTGCAAGAAACCAATCAATCAAAGAGCATCAACTAGCAATTTCATTAATCAAACATGCTTCCCCCTTTCCCTAGCAACTAATCTACTCACTAATCATGGTGAAATTCAAGAACAAATAACTAGAAAGTGCTTTAATCTTCATTTCTATATCAAAATCTAAGAGAAATAAAAAATAATCAACAATATCAAATTCAAATCCAAAGAAGAACAAGTAACAAGCAAAAATCAAATAGCAAGTAAGTAAAAGATAAAAAAAGGAAGAGATTCTCACTAATATTGATGATTGAAAATGAAGAAATCCAAACTTGATTGATCAAATGTTGAGTTACAAATCCAAAACCAAGAACTTCTCTCTAACTTCTCTCTAGATTCTCTCTCTAAAACTCAGCTAATGAAAATTATCAAAAAGTCCCCTTCAAAAAGGAAATACAATTCTATTTACAAGCAAAGAAGAAATTGGCAGCTCCCGCGCCCTCTCTCGATAGACCCGCGCCCGCGGAAAAAATGGGTACAAAACCCTCCGCGGGCTATCTGGGCAGACCCCGTGCCGCGGCAGTGAAACCCGCGCCCGCAGCTAATCTCCTGCTCCCAAAGCCTGATCAGGAGGTCGCGGTCTCTCTGAATGGAGCGGCCTCTCCATTTTACCCGCGCCCGCGGAGAGCCCGCGGGGCAACCGCGGCAAGTTCCTGCCAAGTTTTGGCAATTTTGAGTAACATGGGCCCGCGCCCGCGGCCTGCTGGATTTGCCTTGGAAACCTCTCCGAGGCCTCTCCAAGCCCTCTCTAAGCCCTCTCTAGCCAAATGCTTCTTCCTTGCTTGATCATTAAAGTCCCAAATTTAATCCTTTGCCAAAGTGATTCTCACAATACCTACACAAGTACACAAAGAAAGGAAATAAAAGGGAAAAAGAGACAAATAAAGGAAAACACGATAAAAACACGAGAATCATAAAGAAAAGAGGAAAAAGAGAAACTAAAGGAAAATGGACCAAAAATAAGAGAAGAAAGCATGAAAAGGGGAAAGAAATAACCCTAAAAGACTACCCTATGAGTGCCATAAATGACACTCATCAAATTCCCCCAAGCTAGACTTTTGCTCGTCCCGAGCAAAAAAAAGGCTAAAAGGAATAAGAAGGGCTTATTCGAAGCAAAAAGAAAAAGAGGGGCGAGAATTTACACTAAGACTCACTGTCGTAGGAATCACGGTTGTTTTTAGCTACAACAAGCCATTTAAACCCCTAGATCGCTCTAGAGGACGAGTGATGCTCTCGTAAGGGTATCCTAAGAGTTTACCCATAACTCTCCACCAAACCCCCAAGAGGAAAACCAGAGAAGGAAAAGAAAGAGGAAAAAGGAAACAAAATATTACGAAATGGACTTTACAAAGAGACTATAATTCAAATGAATAACAACCTTTCTAAAGAAAATTATGGTATGCACGTTATAAGATACCTAAGGTTGATTGAAACATAAATATGCTAAGCATAGGAACTAGTTATCACATTCCACTTTAATCCCAAACGGTCTTACCGCGTTCCCCCTACTAATATCATGTCTCCCCTTAGTGAGCATCTCATAGATTCCGCGAAGGAACCGGAAAAGGATCAAATTTTTGGGCTACTCGACATCTTGATTTCGCATCCCCTTTCCTAAGTCTACAACCTATGATTCCCTCCACCGATGAAAGACTCAACTCCTAGGTTTAAAGGTCTTCCCCAAGGTTGTAACGTAAGGCAAGAAGGGTTAAGGTAGGCTTAAAATTTAAAATTTGGTGGTTATCCTAAATTGTGAAGCAAAGACCGACCAAATCTCAACACCAAACTTAAGTAATCACCAAACAAAAACGTATTAACACCCACAAGCTTATTCAAAGCAACAATCTTCAATCATTAGAACAAAAAGCGCAAGCGCTTTCCCCTAAAGCTAAAAGAAACATTGTCCTCAATGCATAGAGAGGAGAAAGACACTTCAAATTTTTTTTTTTTTTTTTGAATTTTCTCATTAATAAAATTGTTTGAATTTCCTTGAACTCCTTAAAAGCATTAGTCCTTGCCCTTTAACTAAGGACGGGTTTTACATAAGCATTTGCCATTATTTACCAAATATAAACAACTCAATTATGTGTACCAATTCGAACCAAACCCCAACTTCATAGACCACAATCACCAAACATTGACCCTTGCTTCACAAAAACCAAAAAGAAGGAGAACGAAACAAAAGGCTCAAGATATCTAATTATGCGGCTTGAAAAGAGGGAAAAGGGTTCAAAGGGGTAACAAGTAGGCAAATGTATCCCAAACCAAAAAGTGACTATCCTAGAAAGAGAAAATTACCTCCCCGAAAAACTTTCCTTTGTCCTCCCTAGGTAGTTCGGTCACGGTCTTAGGAATCATACGCTAAGATTCTAGATTAGGTTTGCGGAAATCAAGGATCCATGCCGCTTATGCAAGAGTATGATGAAAGCTTGAACAAATGTAAATCTCACATGGTTGTAGCAAAGACTCACTAAGGGTGTCAAATCAAAGATAGGGAGCAACTACCAACATGCCACAAACGAGTAGAATCCGGTTTCATGATCCCCCTAGTTCTAGACAACTATCTTAGCATGCTTTATCCTAGAATCAACCAAACGTAATCTCAAACCGAGCATACCATTATTACCTAAGAAGACCATTATTCAAAAGCAAAAGGCCAGTGCATACATACAAGTCCAATTTTCAAAAAGAGAAAGAGTGAAAATAAAGCCTCAAAAAGTTATGCACACAAACAAGATTAAAAGAAAAGGAAAGAAAAGAAAAGAAAAGAATGGAAAACTTAGACAACGACAAGAAAGGGAAAGAGGAAAAGAGCAAAGATGCAATCATAACACGTTTATCCCAATCGACATGCAAGCGGTCTAATGGCCACATCACCAAAGACCCCAAACACACTAGGTGTTAAAATCATACATCCTCGAACCGTTCAACTTCTCCTAAATCTAATCTTAATCTAAGAAACCAAGAAAATGAAGAAGTGAAAATAAAAAGGTAAAATAAGAAAGGCCTCACCAAGCATCCGCTCTAAATTAAAGTACCCAAGGAGTAGGAATGTGCATCTCCAAAAGGTTCCGCAATCCAAAGCATAGGCTACGAGCAAGGTGAGTTAAAGAAAAAGGCTATATATACAAAATGAAATTGTTAGTAACTTCCAAACAAAAGCAACCAATAAAACACTTAGATAAAAATTATATACAAAGACCTAGAGAAACCATCATCATCAAAATTTCTATTTATTGGTTTTTTTTTTCAAGAAACACCCAAAAACATCAAGATATGAACCAAAACAACAAGCAATAGACCAACGAGACCATTAGCAAAAATCCACCAAAATCCTTATCAAAGACTTCCCACCGAGTCCCGGGTGCTTCCCCAAACCAACATAAAACATCCTTTTTGGCCCTCCCCCCTCACAAAATGAAGGCATCGACCGCGATGCCTATAATCATGCAAAATAGGGAAAGAGAGAACAAAAAAAAGGGAACAAACATGCATAAGGGGACTATTGGCCACTAGGGCCGACACCATCATCACCCGTATCCCAACCTCCAGTGTAACCGGGAGGAAAACCATAGTGACCTTAGAATAGGTTAAGTTGGGATCAGGTTAATTGGTCATAGGGCTCAGGCTGAACAAGGGGCTCGGGGTGATGGGGGTGAACATAGTAATATGCGGGATCACCCTGATAATCACTCCCCCCCGAGATCCTATAACCATAAGGTGGGAAATCGCGCCTTGGCACATCGGGGTCCTCCACCCGGGCCAATATGGGTACGTAGGGAGGTTGTCACCACCCGATGAAGGTACCGACCCTTGTTAGGGCGGCACATAAGGGTAGTTGACCGGAGGTGTGACCTCCCCCCTACGCACACTAGCGTCATACAATGCGCTAGTTTGATAAGACAAAGTTTGGTGGTCCGAGTACATACCTTGCATGCTCAATTGCATGCGCTCCATTTGGTCTCTCATGGCCTCCATCTCTCGGAGATAATAATCCCCTTGGAAACCCTGTTGTTGTTGTTGTCGTCCTCTTTCTCTTCTTCTTCCTTGAGCATCATCATGAAAATGCTCATGTTGTTGTTGTAGTGACGGTTGTTGTTGCTCTTCATCATATTCTTCACCTCCTCCTTCCTCCTCTTCTTCATCATTCTCATCACCCCCATCAATCTCATCATCCTCCTCCATATCATCCTCAATCTTCCCATTGTCCCTAGGGACCATCCAAATGTTCCTAGCCTCACGAAGGATGGAGGTGGCGGCCGGGTTAGGGAGAAGACAATGGTGGGTATTTCTCACTAGCCAAGAGTAGGTGCCGGTTCTCCTAGTGCTAGTTATGAAACGTAAAGTGTTAATTTGCTTCAAACTAATCCACACGTCTTCACTCCTTCCAACCGGAGTGCAAGACTTCAAGAACCCCTCTTGCTTAAAATACGACACAAGACGTGTCACCATGCCCCCATAATGAATTTCCCCCGTTTTGACCCCATGCATTATATCCTTGCAACAATTCATGAAGATATTGCCAAAATTAATCCTTGACCCTATCTCCGGCTTGGAAGCCATCCATAACACCAAAATCTCCTCCCTAGACAACTTCCCCAAATCTTGCTTATTAAAAACCGAATACCCAAGAATTCTATGAAGGATCCTAAGGGCCGGATGGATAATCTCACTAGCAAGAGACTTTTTCGAATCAAACTCCCTCTTGTTGGCTATGGTTCTCCACCAACAAACCTCATTATACTCAGATTGGACAAGGGAGATAGGGGCTCGAAGATATCACCATTGGGGTTGAAACCAAGGGCTACATTGAACTCGGCTAGGTTCATGGTGTGTTTGACATTGAAGAGTTGGAAGGAAATAATAAAATCGGTTTCCTCCACCTTATTGAACTCAAATGTGGAGAAAAATTCAATGGAAGGCTCCAAATAGGTTCTAGGGGCCGATTTTAGAAACTCACCCAAGCTAAGGTTATCTAGGAGGATGTCAAGGTCATTTTCAATTCCTAACTTGGCCATTTCCTCACGAAAGTAATGCCGGGAGGGTCTAAACTTCCGGTCTTTCATTTTGTTATAGATGGGGGTTTGTTTAAACCGGTTCCAAAATTTGAGAGGGGGTAAAGGAGGAGGAGGAGCATCATCTTGAGTTGTGGAATGCGGTTGGGGTTGAGGGTTTGAGGAGTGGCCTCGAGAAGATTGGCCGGGGGATTGGTTTGAGCGCTTCTTGCTACTTTTGACTCTTCTTATCAAATCCATTTTAACAAAATTCACACAAGTCACAAGAACACAACAAAATCCCTCAAACAAATCAACTTCCTCCAAAAATTACTCACAAACCTCCTTACAAATCCAACCAAACCACCACAAACTACAAGGTACCTGTTCCAATCAACACAACAACCAAAATCCAACAACAAACTACAATATCAACAATCATTCAACAATATAATCATGAATCAAAAAGAAAAAGTAACAATCACCCAAATATACCAATTTTCCCATAAATCAACCATAAAACACAAAAATCTTGCTCAAATTCAAGGTAAACAAACCAATGTAAAGAAATCAATTGAAATTGACAAAAATATTACAAAGGTTAGAAGTATACCAAGATTGAAGTAAACTCAAAGCACTTCAAAGACCCAAAATTTCCCGAAGAAGCACCAGAAAGAAGAGGAGGAGTGTTGAAAATGGAGGAAAATGGAAGAAATTGTGAAAAATTTGGGCAAAAGGTGAAGAAATTTGTTGAAATTGATGTTTTGGGGTTAGGGTTTGAGAGGAGGTATAGAGAGAAAGGGGAAAAATAAGGAGAAGAGGAGAAAATAAGAGAGGAGAGAGGGAGAAGAGAGGCGTGCCCTAGGTTAAAACCCAGTTCGCCGCGCCCTCTCCCGAAAATGTCGCGCCCGCGGAGAGACCGCGCGCGGGGACTTCCTGGAATTTTAGAATATTAGTAGCAGATGGGGGGTCGCGCCTTCTCCAAATTTGCCGCGCCCTCTCCAAAACCTCCCGCGCCCGCGGAGAGACCGCGGGGCAATTGGGTTCCAAATTTGCTTGAATTTAGGCCGCGCCCTCTCCAAATATGGAGCGCCCGCTCTAAAACCTTCCGCGCCCGCGGAGAGACCGCGGGGCAACCGCGGGGACTTTCTGGAATGAAGCTTCGAATTTGGTCGAATTGAGGCTCGCGCCCTCTCCAATAGGGGGCGCCCTCTCCAGAATCCCCCGCGCCCGCGGAGAGACCGCGGGGCAACCGCGGGAAGTCCTTGGAAATGACATTATAAATTTGCCTCAAGAGGAGAAATTGCCCCCGAGGTCTCTCCTTGCCCTCGGGGAGCCCTCTCCACAGCACTCTTAACTTTTCTTCGAACCCCTTTGTTTTTCAACAAGAGATGATAATGCCCGACCTACAAGACAAACACAAAACTAACTCAAAAATAAAATCAAAAACCAATCAAGGAAAAATAAAAGAAAAGAAAGGAAAAAGAAATGAGATGAGAATCTGGGTTGCCTCCCGTAAGCGCTGTTGGTTAACGTCGTTAGCTCGACGTGCACCACCATTTCAAGGTGGCTTGAAAAGAATCATCTTGTGAACAAGTCCAACAAACACTCCCTCATAGTATTTCTTGAGTCGATGACCATTAACTTTGAATGAAGATGAGGAGTTCAAAGGAGAAATCTCCACGGCACCATTATCAAAAACATCTTTCGCCAAGAATGGTCCACTCCATCTTGACATGAGCTTTCCGGGAAACAACTTCATCCTTGAATTGTAGAGGAGGACTTTTTCACCTACACAAAACTCCTTTTTCTCAATCAACTTGTCATGAACCTCTTTGGAGCGAGCCTTGTAGGTGCTAGCACAATCGTAAGCATCAAGTCAAAGTTCCTCTAGCTCATGAAGATCCAACCACCTCTTCTCCCCCGCACTAGCTAAGTCAAAATTTATCTTCTTGATAGCCCATAAGGCACGATGTTCAAGCTCTACCGGGAGATGGCACGATTTTCCATAAATAAGGCGATATGGAGTGGTACCAATAGGCGTCTTAAAAGCCGTTCTATAAGCCCAAAGAGCATCATCTAACTTGTTCGACCAATCCTTTCTATTCCTTGCAACCGTCTTCTCAAGAATGAGCTTTATTTGACGAATGGAGACCACGACTTGGCCACTCGATTGAGGATGATATGGAAGGCCGAACCGTTGATGCACTCCATGTTTCCTCAACATCTTTTGGAAAGCATTGTGAACAAAATGAGATCCGTTATCGCTTATCACAACCTTAGGAACGCCAAACCTTGGGAAGATGATTTTGTTCAACAACTTCAGCACTACTTTGTGGTCATTAGTAGGGGAGGCAATGGCCTCAACCCATTTAGAAATGTAGTCCACAGCCACAAGTATGAATTGATTACCATATGAAGATGGGAACGGTCCCATGAAGTCAATCCCCCAAACATCGAACACCTCTAACTCAAGAATGGGTTGTTGAGGCATCTTATTCCTCTTGGAGATATTCCCAACCCTTTGACATCGGTCACATGACTTCACAAAGCCCCATGAGTCCTTCAAGAGATGCGGCCACCACAAACCACATTGAAGAACCTTGGTAGTGGTCTTGGAAACACCCATATGCCCACCATTAGGGTCCGAGTGGCACATCCTTAACACACTAGGCACCTCTTCATTCGGAACACAACGCCTAAGTAAGCCATCAACCCCTCGTTTGTATAGGATGGGATCATCCCACAAGTAATGTCTTGCCTCCCTTTTGATTTTCTTCCTTTGGTTCTTTGAGAAAGAGGGTGGAAACTCCCCACATGCTAGAAAATTCACCAAGTCGGCATACCATGGGAGTTCCTTCACCTCTATGGCATATAAGAAGTCATCAAGCATTCTATCCTCAATTGGTGAACCATCATCATGAATGTGATCACCCTCAAGGTGAGAAAGATGGTCCGCCACAACATTTTCCGCACCCTTCTTATCCCTAATCTCAATCTCAAAAGTTTGCAATTCAAGCACCCATCGAATCAACCTAGGCTTAGACTCTTTCTTGGCAAAGAGATACTTGAGGGCTGCGTGGTCCGTGAAGACTATGGTCTTGGAACCCAACAAGTAACAACGGAATTTCTCAAAAGAGTGCACAATTGCTAAAAATTCTTTTTCCGTTGTTGTGTAGTTCTTTTGAGCCCCATTGAGTGTCTTGGACATATAATAGATCACATGAAGCTTCTTTTCTACACGTTGTCCCAAAACACCTCCAATAGCCCAATCACTTGCATCACACATCAATTCAAAAGGAAGATCCCACCTTGGGGCTTGAACAATAGGAGTGGAGATAAGGGCCTTCTTCAATTTATCAAATGCCTTCAAGCATTTGTCATCAAAAATGAACTCAACATCCTTTTGAATAAGGTCATTTAGGGGCTTAGCAATAAGTGAAAAATCCTTGATGAATCTTCTATAGAAACCCGCATGACCAAGGAACGATCTCACACCCTTGACTTTCGCCGGAGGTGGAAGTTTCTTAATAACTTCTATTTTTGCCTTATCCACCTCAATGCCTCTATATGAAATCTTGTGCCCAAGCACTATACCTTCTTCCACCATAAAGTGGCATTTCTCCCAATTCAAAACAAGATTGACCTTAACACATCTTTCCAAACACTTCTCAAGGTTCACAAGGCACTCCTCAAATGAGACACCCCCACCGAAAAGTCATCCATGAAAACCTCCATTTCCTCCTCCAACATATCCTCAAAGATACTCATCATGCACCTTTGGAATGTAGCGGGAGCATTGCGTAACCCAAAGGGCATTCTTCGATAGGCAAAGGTCCCATAAGGACATGCGAACATAGTTTTCTCTTGATCATCGGGGTGAATGGGGATTTGGAAGAATCCCGAATATCCATCGAGGAAACAATAGAACTTGTGCCTTGTTAGTCTTTCAAGTATTTGATCAATAAATGGAAGAGGGAAATGATCCTTCTTGGTGGATGTGTTTAGACGTCTATAGTCTATACACATCCGCCAACCCGTGACCGTCCCAGTTGGAATGAGCTCACCCTTCTCATTCTCAACCACGGTTATGCCCCCTTTCTTTGGAACGACATGCACGGGGGAGATCCACCTTGAGCTAGAGATGGGGAATATGATTCCCGCATTCAATAGCTTGGTGATCTCCTTCTTAACTACTTCTCCCATTTGGGGATGTAGTTTTCTTTGTCGTTCGATAGAAGGAAGGGCGCCTTCCTCAAGTGTTATATGGTGTTGGCACAAGGCGGGGCTTATACCTTTAAGATCATCAATTGTGTACCCCAAAGCACCTTGGTGCTTTCTCAAAACACCACATAACGCTTGAGCTTGGCTCACGCTCAAGGATGCACTAACTATCACGGGATAAGTGGAATGAGGGCCCAAGAACTCATACCTAAGGTGTGATGGTAGAGGTTTGAGCTCTACCATAGGCACACCATTACCTTCCTTTGATGTGGCCGCTTGCAAAGCCTCCTGGCTTGAGATTTTCAAGCACATTTGCTCATCCACTTCTTCCATGCTTCCATTAAGCAATTCTTCATAGAATGCCACTTCCTTGCATGGTGTACCTACTTTGTCCTTGTTCAACAAAACATTCTCAAGAGCATCGTTAGAGGTGAGCAAGTGCTCATGCATGGAAGACACAACATGATCAAGTGAATAAATCATCATGCAATTTTCTAGAGAAGAAGATGCATATTTCATGCTTTCATTCAAATCAAATTCAATGACTTCATCTCCTACCTTAAGGGAAATCTTTGCACTCCTCACATCAATCATAGCACCCGAGGTAGCAAGAAAGGGTCTACCTAAAATGATTGGAATAGTAGCATCTTCATCCATTTCAAGCACAATAAAATCCACCGGGAACACAAACTTCCCAACCCTCAATGGAACATCTTCTACCTTACCTTTTGGAAACTTGATTGACCTATCGGCTAATTGCAAGGTAATGTTAATGTTAGAATGTAAGAGTTCCCCTAGTTCAAGCCTTTGATAAACCGAATATGGAATTATGCTAACACTAGCTCCCAAGTCACATAAGGCATTATCAATTTGCATATTGTTAATGGCACAAGGGATGGAGAAGTTTCCGGGGTCTTTCAATTTGGGTGGCATTTTGTTCATGATGATATCACTACAATTTTCGGTCAAATTGATAGTTTTCACAACCTCACAATTCCTTTTCCCACTCAAAATGTCGTTGAGGAATTTGGCATAATTTGGCATTTGGTTGATCACATCGGTAAAAGGTAGAGAAAGATGAAGTTGTTTTAGCATATCAATGAATCTCCCAAATTGCTCATCCAATTTGTGTCTCATGAATTTTTGTGGGTAAGGGAGCTTGGGTTTCACAATTTCTTTCTCTACTCTCACCTCTCTAGGTGTCTCAACCACAACCTCATCCAATGATGCCCTAACCCCCTCATTCTCAACCAAGGCTTTCTTAGGAATCTCCTTATCCTCAACCTTCCTAGGCAATCTCTCCTCAAGAACCTTACCGCTCCTAGTAACAATAGCATTCACGTGTTTCTTGGGATCAAGACCTTGGGAAGGTAAAGAAGAAGGGTTTGCATGATCTTTCAAAGCATTAGCAAGTTAAGAAATTTGATTTTCAAGAATTTTATTGTGGGTCATCATTTCATTGAACTTATCATTAACGGCCATGTATGTGTTCAACAACTTGGTTTGATTCTCAATTATTTCTTCCAAATTGGTCCTAGGTGAAGAAGGTTGGGAATAGGAATTTTCTCCTTGAGTCCTTGGAACAAATCCGGGTGGGGGACCTCTTTGAGCATTATTTTGAAAATTGCCCTTCCCTTGATTGTTCCAAGTACCCCTATTTTGATTTTTTCCATAACCTTGATTATGGTTACCACCACCTTGATTAAGGTTACCACTACCTTGATTATGGTTACCACTACCTTGGTTGTGATTTCCATAACCTTGGTTTTGATTACCATAATTTTGGCTTTGATTTTGGCCACTATAACCTTGATTATTATAGCTACTACGGAAACCTTGGTTCCCTTGGTTTCTATAACCACCACCTTGATTATAGTTATCAAAATTGCCTTGGTTTTGGTAATTTCTATTCCATTGACCTCTTTGATTATCAAACCTTTGAGCATTATTATTTGACACATAATTCACATGCTCACTCTCATTGTTATCAAACTCATCAACACATTCATTAGGACAATTACTAGAGTCATGATCATACGATCCACATGCATCACAAAACAAACAACCCATAGGCATATTATGTGAAGAGGGAAGGGGTTGAGAGTTAGAAGGAGTACCTCTCCCTTTAAATTGGGAGGGAAGATTCATAGCTTGGGATGAAGTAGAAGTGCTCTCCAACTTGGCTTTGATTGCGGTGATCTCCTTTCCCAAGTTTGTCATTTTGGAGGAAAGGTTGTTGATCGCGTTTAGATGGTCTACCGAGTACAATGAAGATTACTTGCTTGAAGAGTCTCTCTCCCCATCTTGCCAATCTCTATAGTACGTCACCATGTCCTCAATGATGTCCACCACTTCTTCTTCGGTCTTGTTCACAATAGGACCCCCGGCCCCCCATCAAGGCATGACTTGCCTTGGGGACATAAACCTCCATAGAAGATTTGGACCACTTGGTATGTTGGGATTCCGTGGTGAGGGCACTCCCTTTGATACTCTTTGTATCTCTCCCATGCTTCGTAAAGGCTTTCATTTGGCCTTTGCTTGAACCCTTGAATCAACGCTCTTGCCTCCGCCGTCTTCTTTTGAGGGTAAAAACGGGACAAGAAGGCCTTTGTAACATCATCCCATGTTCTCAAGGAATTGGGCTTCACCTCTTTATCTAACCACTCTAATGATCTTCCTATGAGAGAGAAGGGGAACAACTTGAGGCGTATGAACTCTTGAGAAACTCCGTTGACTTTGATGGTGTTGCAATATTTTTCAAATTCTTTAAGATGGTTCAACGGGCTCTCATTCTTAGCCCCACTATATTGCCTCCTCTCAATTAAGGTGATCATGGCAAGCCGAATCTCGAAATCATTTGCCGGTGTTGTAGGCGGAGCTATGCCGCTCTCAAACCTATAAGCACCGGGTATTCCTAGCTCCTTCAAGGCCACTCTCGGATTTTCTCCCATGACTTGCTCTTCTTCAATCTCTTCTTCACTTGAAGAACTATACCCCAAGGAGAATCGATTAGCTACTCTTCTTCTTGAGAGAGTCCTCTCAATTTCCGGGTCAAAAGGCACAATGGATCGATCCCGAGCTCTATGCATGCAAAACTTCAAAGAAAATATTAGTAGCACGGCTACAAGTGTAGCCTAAAGAAACAAAATCTTTTTGTATATATTTTTTCAATTAAAATGAAGTAGACTCAACAACAAAAGCTAAGCACCAATAGCATTCCCCGGCAACGGCGCCATTTTGACGAGGGAAAAACTAGGTCGTTATCTAAACTTCCCTCGGTCAAACTAAATTTATAAACACTTAACAAACCTAAATACGAGTATAGAGGCAAGTCAAGGATCGAACCCAAAGGAACGGTAATGTTCAAGCACTTTCAATTATGCATCTAAGCTAGGTCGAAGACGAAGGTAAAAGAGAATACTAACAACTAACAAAACAAGTAACCAAGGAAATAAAACACTAGGAACGGGGATCAACAAGTAATCATGTCAATTGCAACAACTTGGGAAGAGCATGCCAATCAAAGGTTTTGAGGACTAATGATAACAGCAATCAATAGGAATCAAAGAGCTATCTCCTAATTGTTAAGCTAGGGTTCACTATGAATAACAAACTAAGAGAATCACAATCAAAACCAATCGATAATTGCAATTCCTAAATCAATTGTTCATGTCATTAGCAATTACAATGCAATCTAGCAAAATTCTCAAGGCCTAATTGAATTACACACATGCAAACCTTCACTAGTAACTTTAATCTCAACAATTAATCAACACAATTCCCAAATTAATCACAATTAATCAATCATACAAGTTTCACCCAATTCCTAGCCAAACAACTATTCAAGAATCATCATCTATCAACTAACAACTATGGAAATCAAAAATCAACAAAATACCAGGAACAATTACACTAATCAAACATCAAATATCAAAATCAAACCAAACAAACATCAAATTAAACAAAGCAATTGAATAAGATAGAGTTTAGAAATGCTCATTTATATTTAAGAAGATCTCCAACACAATTGTCACACTTGCATCTTCAATCTCTCAATCGCCATTGAAATTGCTCACTTTCTCTCTCTAAAACTACTCCTAATCTAGCCTAATCTAGAGAGAAGCTCTCAACCTAAGAGAGAGAAAACTAAGCTCTAAAACTAAAGAATTACATGAATGAAGAATAAAGGAAACCAAAAACTATATAAACAAAAGGAGAAAAGAAGCTTAAAATCGTAAAAGACCCGGAAACCCGCGCCCGCGGAGGGGAACGGATACCCCGATAGCCGCGCCCGCGACCCAAGCCCGCGCCCGCGGGGCCAAGGCCCGCGCTCTCGGGGAGCCCTCGGGACAACCGCGGGTGCTTACTGCCCAAATACGGCAGTTTTGGAGCTGCAGCAATCCCGTGCCCGCGGCAGTTTTCCAGGGCCAACTTCAGAAGGCTGTAACTTCTGATCTAAGAATTGTATGAAGGAATGTAATTGAACCACCATCTTCTATCACCCTAATCCGATCTGTAGAACTTGATATATGACTAAAACAATGCACAAAGGTCCTATTTGATACTTTGCAATTCTTCGTTTTCCTTTGTTTCAAACTCAAATTCATTTCCGAAAAGTGCATATTGATCCTAGTGGGTGCTATTTTCAATTCCCATGCATATAGCCCGCGACATACCTACAAAACAAGACAAAGAAACGGAGAAGCAAGAGAAATGGCCGAGAAACGAATAAAATGATAAGAAAGCCATTAAAAGCATGCATTTCTCTAAACTAACACAAAAACACGCGAATCGAGAATTATTCTCTAAAAACACGACATAAACGACTACAAAGGAGCATAGAAATATAAAGAAAACATAGCCTAAAGGTGCAAAAATGGCACGGATCACGGGTATTCTTCAATTGAAGTTTTGTGGTTTGCCATTGGGAATGTTAGTAAGTAGTAGTGTTCCTCTTGTTATTTTCTTGTGTTTTCTCATCAATTGAAGGTATAATTTCATCACTTTTGTGATAAATTTTCAATTCTTATGATTCATGAGAATTTGATTTTGTTGGTACTGTCTTTGTTAGCTTACCCATGTTGCTACTACTTGCTTCAATTCATGTTGATTGTGAATATGATGATGTTGTTGATGTTGATTTTTATTATGATGATGATTTTACTTGAGTATATTGAATATTTTGGTATCATTTTTGTTGGATTTGTCAATGGATTTGTTGGTAGGTTTATTGTTGGGTACTATAGTGTTGGTAGTGATGATGTCCATAAGGGTTTGATGGTCATGGTGTATAATGTTGCTTACTATGCACGATTTTGGACAATAATTGTGATTTGCTTTATGCATTCTTCATTTGAGATGGATATTTGCTTATTTCCTTGATTATTGTGGATTTTGTTAGTCTTACCATTATCATGTTTAGTCTTAGCACATTATTCGCTATAATTTTGAACCTTTTTCTTTGATTGTTGTTTGTAGATGGTTCCTCTTCTCTGCACCAATCGTGCTAAGCATTACAATCCAAGGAATGTAATTGAACCACCATCTTCTATCGAGGAAACCTGTGGCATCCAATTTCGAAAGAAAGAACATTGGGATAAATTCGTCAATCATTCATCAAGGAAGCTCTATTCTACTCGGTTTTATGATCAAGAAACCACAACTCTCCTAGGAATTGATGATGATGTGAGGATGTTAGCAAGAAACTTAGGTCTTGAAGCCTTTATTGATCTCAATGCTCCTACTTTTGCTAGGATCACTTTTGAGTTTCTTGCATCCCTCGAAGTTCATGGTGATGGTGATGATGATGAGCCTCCTACTTTATTTTTCCAAGTCTTCAATGAGGACCTATCCATCTCTCTTTCTTATTTCAATAAGGCCTTTTATTTTCCCGAGCCACTAGAAGGTGTTCCTTTGATTTATCCAGCATATGAGACTTTGCATAAGGATCACAAGTATTGTGAAAATGATTGGTGGGCTAGTATTTCTTATGAGGAATCTTATCGGGCACAATATTCCAAGTCGGCTTCAATCATTCATGGGGCAATGCGTTATTTTAGCCGGATTCTCACTTATGCTTTCTTCTCTAAGGAATCTCTTGGTGCCATGTCCCAAGAGGAGTTGAGTTGGCTATGGTTGGCGGATAAGCCAAAGGATGATGAAGTTGAAGTTATTGATTTTGCATCGCATTTGCTTGATTGATTTGTTGATATCCGTGATGGGATCTTCCTTTCGGGAAGTCTTCAAATTGGAGAGATGATTACCATACTTGTGCTATCTCTTGAAAAGAAGTATGGAGGAATGCTCAAGGAGCTTGAGCCTATTCAAGACTCGAGAGAGAAGAA
Organism: Chenopodium quinoa; assembly: GCF_001683475.1. Classification (NCBI taxonomy): domain Eukaryota; kingdom Viridiplantae; phylum Streptophyta; class Magnoliopsida; order Caryophyllales; family Amaranthaceae; genus Chenopodium; species Chenopodium quinoa. Next base: position 106,025 of record NW_018743943.1, on the reverse strand, counting down.
CCCCTCACACCTTTGCGTTGATCAACCAAAAGTTCTTGGAGCGCACTCTCAAAGGAAGATTTGTTTGTGTGGAAAGTGTCCCGTACTACGGATTAGTGTCTTATTCCTTATCCGGGATCTATGGTGAGGGATTTAGAGTCGGCTTTCCCATGGAAGCCTTGCATGATGGATATTGATTGCTCCCTTCGAAGGGTATCTTTACCCTCCATTCGACAAAAGCGGAGTGCTCCTCCAAAGTCCAAGGAAACTTCTTCCAAGGGAGGTAACCCTAGCCCTCCTCCTTCTCCTAATTCTTCTTCTACTCATGATTTGACTAGTTGCATGCTAAGGTTGATGCTCTTTCTCTTGTATTTCGAGTGTTACTCCAAATATACAACATTTGGCTCTAGAAGGAGGGGGATCTAGCAAACAAATACCCAAACACATACCCCAAACACATACCCAAACACAAACCATGTCCGACATCCCACCCCCTAATTGGCAAGAATATGTCAATAAGGTTGCACAAGAGAAAGAAGATATGGAGCAACGAATGCAATATTTGCAAGGTCAGTTAAAAGATCTTTCTACTAAGTTGCGCCATCAAAAAGAGGGTTCACCCAATCATAGTGATGAAGAAGTGAGTGAATCTAATTTGAATCACAATGATAGACCTTTTCATGAAAGAGAAAGGTCACGGCCTAATAATGACATTAAGGCTGACATCCCGGAGTATGATGGCAAACTCGATGCTTATGAGTTTGTAGAATGTCTTAGAACGGTGGAGAGAGTGTTTGATTACAAGCAAACACCGGAAGAAAAAAAAGGTGAAGATTGTAGCCTTGAAGTTAAGAAAATATGCCTCAACTTGGTGGGCTAGTGTGTGTGCCAAAAGGGAAAGGCAAGACAAAGAGAAAGTGAGATCGTGGACCAAGATGAAAAAGATGCTGAAACAAAAGTTTCTTCCCACATACTATGTGCAAGAAAACTTTTCCTTGTTCCACAACCTCAAACAAGGTACAAAATCAGTAGAAGAATATGCTAGGGAATTTGAAGGATTTGTCATGAAATGTGGAGTAGAGGAAGATGAACCTCAAACATTGGTGCGCTTTTTGGGAGGACTTGACCCAAAAATAGCCAATGTGGCCGAACTACACCCTTACACCACCCCTGAAGAGCTCATTATTTTAGCACATAAGATTGAGCAGCAACAAAAAGCAAGAGGCAAAAGTGAATCATCACGTTTTGCATCTCAAACCTCATTTCCCCAAAAAAAGCAAACATCCAATTTCCCACCTTTCAAACCCACATCCAATCAGCGTACTTCTAAACCACCTTCACAAAAAACCCAAAATTCCAAACCAAAACCAGCCCCAAGAAGATGTTTTCGGTGTCAAGGCCTTGGACATTTGGCTAGTGATTGTCCAAATAAAAGGATTGTCACTTTGATTGAGCCTGAAGAGGAGGACGAATTAGAAATTGAAGTGGACAGCAACCTTGAGGAGAATGATGATTATGCGTGTCTTGGACCCGATAAAGGAGAATTCTTGGTGGTTCGACGTACACTAAGCAATATGATTGGCAAAGCAGGGAGTTTGCAACGTGAGGCAATCTTTTACACTCGTTGCACCATTGGTGGTAAGGTATGTACCTTGATTATTGATGGAGGTAGTTGTACCAATGTAGCTTCACAAGTAATGATAGACAAGATGAAAATAAAAACCGTCCCTCACCCTAAACCTTATGTGATTCAATGGCTAAATCATGGTAAAGGGATTCAAGTAACACAACAAGCCTTGTTATCATTTAGCATTGGTAAAACTTATGAGGAAGAATTATGGTGTGATGTTATACCTATGGATGCATGTCATATTTTACTTGGTAGACCTTGGCTATTTGATAGGCGTGTGATGCATGATGGGTATAAAAACACATATTCCTTCACTAAGGATCGACAGAAAATACTCCTTACCCCTCTAAACCTAAAAAACGGCCACCCCATATCCACACCCCCACTTCCCTTAGCACTCTCATAAAGTCAGAATTGCATGAGTATAAAGCTCACAAACAATTCATTTTAAGCCAACTTGATACCCCTTCCCAACCGACACAAAAAGAACCACACCCACTCCTCACCCCTCTTCTCAAAACCTTTTCCCATGTTTTCCCCGAAGACATTCCCCATGGCCTACCCCCAGAACGTGACATACAACACAAAATTGATCTTGTTCCCGGATCAATGCTCCCAAACAAACCAGCCTATAGAACCACTCCAAAAGAAACCGAAGAGATTAGGAGGCAAGTGGAAGAATTACTGTCCAAGGGTCTTATTCGGAAGTCTCTTAGTCCATGTGCTTGTCCTACTTTGATTGTGCCTAAGAAGAATGGAGAATGGAGAATGTGAGTTGATAGTAGGTCAATCAATAAAATCACTATCAAGTACCGGTTTCCTATTCCAAGGTTGAATGATTTACTTGATGATTTGCATGGTTCTAAAGTGTTCTCTAAAATTGATTTGAGAAGTGGCTATCATCAAATTTGAATTTTCGAAGGAGATGAATGGAAGACCGCTTTCAAGACAAAGGAGGGCCTCTATGAGTGGCTTGTGATGCCATTTGGTTTGTCTAATGCACCATCTACATTTATGCGCCTTATGAATCAGGTTATGCAACCTTTCATGGGTAAATTTGTTGTAGTTTATTTTGATGATATTTTGGTGATGTGGATTTAAACCCCTTAACTTAATAAAGAATCTAAAAACACACAAGTAACACAAGCCCTTCGAATTTCCTAAGAAAATCGAACAACTTAAGAATAACGAACCGGATATGACTTTGAAAACGACCACTCCTGGAACGAATTCAACGCCTCTCAAATTACCTAGACCACTCCTGGAACTAAGTACTTTGATGAACAAAACTTAGAGTACTCCTAGAAATAAGAATTGAACGTTCTAATTATCAAAACAACTCCTTGAATTGAAAACTAGCAAAAGAATTTGTAAGCAATTAAGCAAAACAAACAATTAACTTGAATTTTAATGATTTTCGAATGTTATTGAAAAATCACGAAAATTACATTATTTATAGACTAAAACTAACTATTCCTAAGTCTATTCGAATTAGGAAAAAACCCTAGCCTTGATCCCCAAGTATCCTAGATAGAATAGGAGAACCAATTCCACCTAAACTAGGAAACTAGTAATAAGACTAATTCTACTTAACCTAAAACTCCTTAAAACAATTCCTAATTAACTTAGAAATTCTTTTAAGCTAAAAACAATTCCTAATCAACTTAGGAACTTACTAAGCTAAAACAAATCCTAATTCAAATAGGAACTCACTTTGTCAAAAGCAAGTTCTAATTAACTTAGGAACTCACTTAACGAAAACAATTCCTAATTGAAATAGAAATCCTATGTGCTTAAAACAAGAAAAACCCTTTCAAGTGAAAGGTAAAAACTTGTAAGCAAAACTCTAAAAACTAAGTAATGAACTACGCATCTTCTTCAATGGCTACGCATGTTAACCATTCTTGATTCTTCCCTCCAATTTCGAACCCTATAGGACTTAAAACCAATATGATTGGCTCTTCAAAAGAATTTCCCTCTTGATTCACATCATTTGGTGTATAGTAGGGAGGAAGAAGAGCATTCTATGCACTTGCAACAGGTTTTTGAAGCCCTTGAACGTGAGAAATTGTATGGTAACTTAGAGAAGTGTCATTTTTTCACTTCCCAAGTGATTTTTCTTGGCTTTAAAGTCTCATCACAAGGCATTGAAGTTGATGAAAAGAAAGTTGCTGCAATTCGTGAGTGGCCCACGCCACAAACCATGCAACAAGTTCGAAGCTTTCATGGACTTGCTTCTTTCTATAGAAGATTTGTGCGGAATTTTAGTACCCTCATGGCACCTATCACGGAGCTAACTAAAAATCAGAAGTTAGTTTGGAATGATAAGGCTCAAAAGGCCTTTGATGAGGTAAAACATCAACTTACTAGTGCACCTATTCTTGCTTTGCCTAACTTTGATGAAGTTTTTGAAGTTGAATGTGATGCTAATGGAGTTGGTATTGGTGCTGTTTTGTCACAAGTTGGGCGTCCCCTTGCCTACTTTAGTGAAAAACTCAATGAAGCACAACGGAAGTATAGCACCTATGATAAGGAGTTCTTTGCTCTTGTTCGTGCTTTGGACCATTGGAGACATTACCTCATTTCCAAGGAGTTCATCCTTCATTCAGATCATGAAGCCCTCAAATATCTTCAAAGCCAACAAAAACTCCAACCTCGCCATGCCAAATGGGTGGAGTATTTGCAAGCTTTTCATTTTGTGATCAAGCATAGGAGAGGCGCCATGAACAAAGGAGCTGATGCGCTTTCAAGGAGATACACACTCTTGAATTCTTTCAAAGCAAGGGTGATTAGTGTTGAAGATGTGAAAGCAAGTTACAAAAATGATCATGACTTTGGTGATTTATTTTTAAAATGTTCTAATCATGCTTACAAAGATTATTACATTTTAGATGGCTATTTGTTCAAAGGAAACAGGTTGTGCATTCCAAGATCAAGCCTAAGAGAATCTCTTATCAAAGAGTTTCATGAAGGAGGAATGGCGGGACACTTTGGCATAGAGAAGACTACTCTTGTTGTCCAAGAATACTTTCATTGGCCTAGGTTGGTCCGTGATGTGGAGTTCATTGTGAAGAGATGTGTGATATTTCAAAAGGCCAAGAGTCATAGTCTACCACAAGGCTATCTTTTGCCCTTACCTATTCCACAAGCACCATGGGAGGATATTAGTCTTGATTTCGTTGTGGGACTTCCTATCACCCAACGAAAGAAAGATTCTATAATGGTTGTTGTGGATCGATTTTCTAAAATGGCTCATTTTATTGCTTGTCATTCAACTTATGATGCTACTCATGTTGCTAACTTGTTTTTCAACGAGATTGTTCGTTTTCATGGTGTACCTAAATCCATGGTGAGTGATCGTGATCCAAAATTTCTAAGTCATTTTTGGCTTACATTATGGAGGAAGATGGGCACGAAATTGAACTTTAGCACTTCAAGTCATCCTTAAACAGATGGTCAAACCGAAGTGACTAATAGAACTTTGGGATCCTTGCTGCGGTCTTTGGCTACTAAACGTCCCAAGCAATGGGAAGAGATGATTCCTCATGCGGAGTTTGCTTACAATCGTGTGCCTAGCAAGACAACAGGTTTGAGTCCTTTTGAAGTGGTGTATGGATTCAATCTGTGCACTCCTATTGATCTCACTCCCATTCCCTCACCAAACAAGTTCAGCAATGATGCCGAGGTGCGCGCAAAAGAAATCAAGTCTATGCATGAGCAAGTTCGTTCCAAAATTGAACAAGCTAATGCAAAGACAAAGGCATACTATGACAAGAAAAGAAAGGAGATCCGTTTTCAGCCCGGTGACTTAGTTTGGATTCATCTTCGAAAGGAAAGATTTCCTTCCAAAAGGCGGTCCAAGGTTAGTCCTCGTAGTGATGGTCCATTTGCTATTGTTAAAAAGGTGAATGATAATGCTTACAAAGTTGAGTTGCCCGGAGATTATGGTGTTTCTAGCATCTTTAATGTGGCTGATTTATCACCTTACTATGATAAGTTTTAAGAGTTGCCGAGTTTGAGGGCAAACTCTTTTCAAGAAGGGGGGAATGTTGTAGCCAAGCCTAACAACTTGGTTATGGACATTTCTTTGGTTCAAGACGTAACATCATGTATTGGTGCTATGCATTCTATCCTTGGGCAGCAAGATATTCAACCCCTTGAATTTCTTGTTGTTCTTATTAACTAGTTTATTTTAGTTCTTTTTATGCTTTGAATAAATTGTAAACTTTAGTCATTTTAAGTTTGCAAATTAGTTATATTTTTTCTTAGTTCTTTTTATCTGATTTTAGTTCGAAAACTATTGTCACATTCACACAAAAGTACAAGTACAAAGATACATCAATATGGCAGCCATTTAAGCTTGGAATCCGAAATTCTTTTACAAGGAATTTCAAAGCTTTTACTTGGGAGTTACAATCAGTTTTCAAAGAGGAATTACAAGCCTTAACTTCAGCCTTCAAGTGGCCGTTGATATCAGTCAACATTGGAGCATCTTAAGCCTTAATTTCAGCCTTCAATTGGCTGTTTAATTCAGTCAGCTTTTGGAGCAACTAAAGGGCGTCCAAGTACACCCTTGTCCACATACATTCAAGCTAATTTCAAGGCTTGAACCAAGGAGGAGTTACACTTCTTTGTTGTTTGAATTTGGGCGTGAAAATTGGAAGAAATACATCTCCAACTTGCTGCTTGGATGGGCGTGAATTAAGGGGAGTTACACTCTCTTAATTCTGATTTTTTTTTCAGCCTTAATTTGGAGGTTATAAGCCACCATTTTCTCTTTGATGTATCTAGTTAAATAAGGCTTCTTTTATTAATGTATCTAGACAACAAAAAGCTGAATTATACTTAGCTTTAGCTTAGGCGTGTAACAAGTGAGCTGAACAGCCACTTAAAGTTAGCTTGTACTTAAGGATGCTTGTTTACTATAAATAGCAAGCAAATGTGAATGAAAAAAAAAGGCAGATTATTCAAACAAAAAAAAACTTGTCTTACATTCGTTTCTTGGATTAGAAACAAAAACCTGAAATTCTTGGATTTGGAATTTCGTTTCCTTTGCTTAGTCAGCTAGTTTAGGCTACTAGTTAGCTTGTGATCTTAGGAATCCAAAACGTTTCTTAGTGGTGTGACTTTATCTAAGAAGCCTTTGGTTCTTTAGCCTTATCTATCCCTTGGTTTATCCCTTGTGTATTTTGAGTGTTACTCCAAATATACAACAAGGGGAGATAGGGACGTTCAAGCCCTCCCATTCTAGATGATTGGACCCATTTCTTCGCCGGTTAATCCCTTAGGAGGTTGAGTAGCTCTAAGGGGAAGAATGCTTGTCTTGCTGATGATTTGGTTCGCAGTGTCGTGTATGACATTGGTGGGGGGAGTTCTAGCTCTACCCCCTACCATAGTGCCAAGTGAGCCTTGTTGGCTACCCCTCCTTATGCTTGTATTATGTTGTTTCTTTTGCATGCCTTATTGTTAGGACTAGCTTGGGGGGGTAGCTCATTTCGCTTCTGGGGGAATTATTTCTGTTTGGTTGTGCTTTGCATGTTTTTCCCCTAGCTAGTGGTTTATTTGGTACTGTTGCTTTTCATTCTTCATGTCCTATATCTGCTTCAGCTGTTTCTATGATGATGTTATGATGGTTTCCTGATGATGATTGTTTTGATATTTTTCTGATGTTATTCTGATGATTTTCGTATGATGATTTCTGTCTGCTGCTATGATGATTCTATGTCTGTCTCACTAATATATTTCTGCTATCCTGTCGTTATGCTGCCGGATTTTTGGCTGATTTTGTCTGGAAGTTACTGACAATTTTCTTTGTATATAGTTGTCTTTATTTCTATTACTCTCATCAGGATTTGATTTTCCTGCATCTACTTTGGAGATTTTATTTGGTGATTCTCGTTTTCGGTCTTATTTCTTCGCTTTGCATGGATTATCCGGTGAGACCTTTCCCTTTCCTTCTTTTATTTTCTTGGTTGTTTATATTAAAATTAGTTTAGGGGAGTTGAATGATTCGATGATGTATGTGCTTAACACCTAGCGTGTTTGGGATCTTTTGGTGTTGTTGCCATTAAGATCACTTGTATTTCGATTGGGATTTATGTGTTGCACATGCATTCTTGTTCTTTTCTTCATCTCTTACTCATCCTATTTCTTTGTTTTTCGCTTTGATCTTTGATTTTTCTTTCTTGCATTTTCTTTTTGCTTTGCTTTTCGTTTTGAGACTTTTTCTTTTCTTTTATTCCCTTTTTATGAGTTGGGCTTTTTATCACTCGACTTTTGCCTTTGAATGATTTTCTTCCTAAATGTTAGAGGTTTTCACATTTTGAGATTATGTTCGATTGATTTAAGAACTAATTCATGCTAAGGTAGTTGGTTAGAACTAAGAGGATCATGAAACCGGATTTTACTTGATTGTGGCATGTTGGTAGTTGCTCCCTATGCTGGATTTGATGCTAATAGTGAGTTTTTGCTACATCCGTGTGAGTTCTTTGTTTCTCAATCCTTCTACCTATACTTGTATGAGCGGCATGGATCCTTGACTTCTTGCAAAACTAATCTTGATACTTAACTCAAAGATCTTGAGTCCGAGGCTGAACCATTTAGGGAGGAAAAAGGCATATTTTCGGGGTGGTATTTTTCTATTTTTAGGATAGTTTTATTCGTTTTTGTTATTTTTGGGTTTACATTTACCTTATTGCTAACCAATTTGAGCCTATACCTTTCTTTTCTAGCCACGTACTTAGATTCTTGAGCCTTTTGTTTCTTTTCGTTCCATTTTTAGTTTTTGTGAAGCAAATGGCCTTCTTTTGGAAGTTGTGGTGTATAAGTTTGGATTTGGTTCTAATTGGAAGCATGCTTGTGTTTTGTATATATTGTGAATAATGGTAAGTGTTTATAAAAGCCGTCCTTAATCATACAAGGCTAGGAAAAATAAATTGCATTTTTTTTTAAAAAGCCGTCTGAATTTAGTAAAAGGCAAGGACTTTGCAAGTTTAAAAGAAAAACAAAAGACAAAAAAATGAATAATTGAAAATCCAAAAATATTTTGATGTATTCTTTTCTCCTTCTAAGCATTGAGGATAATGCTTCATTTTAGCTTGGGGGAGAAGCGCTTACGCTTTTTGAGTATATATTTGTGAATGTAGTTTTGAATAAGCTTTGGGGTATAAGGTGTATGTATTTTTGTTTGGTTTGGTGACTACTTGATTGTGATCCTAAGAATTGGCCATTCTTTTGCTTCATTGATTAAGAAAACCATCAATCTCAAATTTTAGCCTACCTACACCCTTTCTCGCCCTTGCATTACAACCTTGGGGAAAGACCTTTTGATTTAAGTGGTTGAGTCATTCATCGGAGGAGAGGAATGTGAGTTTTAGGAGTAAGGAGAGGGGATGCAAAAGTCAAGATGTCGAGTAGCCTATAAAAATTTTCCTTTTTCCGGTTCCTTCGAGGAACCATTTGGACGCTTACTAGAGGTTGATTTGAAGCTAGTAGGGGGAACGCGGTAAGAACGAACGGGATGAAAGTGGAGTGTGATACTTAGTTCTCTATGCTTAGCATGTTTTATTCTTTTATCAACCTTGGATATCTTGAAATGTGCTCACCTCTATTTGTTTGAGAAAGTTTGTCATTCATTTGAATTGTAGTCATTGTGAAAAGTCCAACTCGTAGAATTTTATATTTTTCCTTTCCCTTTTGTTTTGACTTTGTCTTTTTGTTTTGCCTCGTGTTTTCTTTGTGAGAGTCATGGGTCAAACTCTTAGGACACCCTTACGAGACCTCACTCGTCCACATAGGCGACTTTGGGGTTTAAAGGGCTTGTTGTAGCTAAAAACAACCGTGATTCCTACGACAGTGAGTCTTAGTGTACATTCTCATCTCGAGTCTTTCTTTTTCATTTTTAATAAATTTTTCATCCTTATTCTTTCTTGCTTAGTTTTGCTCGAGGACGAGCAAAAGTTTAGCTTGGGGGAATTTGATGAGTGACATCTATGGCACTCATTTGATCTCTTTTTGGATGAATTTCATTTCATTTTGTAGTTGTTTTCCTTAGTTTTTCTTAGTTTTGCTCTTTATTTCTTTACTTTGTGCTTTTCGTAGTTAGTTTCTTTATTTTGTGCATTTTCTTGTTTATTCGTTGTTTTTCTCTATTATCTGCAAAGGAGGCGCGTGCGGGTGCACCCCCCTGGGTTTGTGCCCGTACCCTTTCTCGTGCACCTACTCTTCTTTCCTATGTGCAGCCGCATCTCCATGGGTCTATTTTTAAACGTCGTAACCAACTTCTCTCTAGTTAGTTTTACTAGATATAGTTTTCCTTCTATTTTTGGAGAGAAAAGAATTAGAATAGATTAGAATTAGTTAGATTAAATTTTGGGTAGAGAGAGAAAAACACTTGTTCTTAGATTTTTAGAGAGAGAAACTTTGGATTTGGTGATTGATGATTGAAGATTGCTGCATTTGGTTTGATTTCTATCAAGTTTGTAAGAATTCTTTACTCTTTAATACAATCTATTGTTTGATTTCATTCGTTTTGTTGATTGATTAAGTTTGTTGATAGTTTGATTGATTTAGTTTGATTTCAATTGATGAATATGAATTTGTTAATTGGTTTAGCTTTGATTTTGATGTTCTTAATGTATTGTGAGTAGTTTGATTGCTAGGGTAATGGTGAAGCATATATTAGTAATGAATTGAAGTTAATTTGGGGAAATTGATTGAGTTGATAATGTGATTAAATTGGTTGATTGATTTTGTGCATGTGTGTGTTTGATTTAGGCTTGATCACCCTAGTTATTCACACTAGATTGCATTGTAAGTTCACATTGATACGGACCATTGATTTGTGGCTTGCAATTACACGATTGTGGTATCTTATGACGTTTCCTAGCTAGAGTTTATCGTAGTTGGCGCTAGTTAGACCTCTAGGAGAATAGCTTGATATGCTCTTTTGGTTGCAATATTGATTTTCCCTCACATTGCTTGATTTAATTGATTGAATTCCCAAATTAGTTGATTTCATTATGAATGCATGTGGATCCTAGCCCTAGTGTTTGTTATCTTTGATTTCTACAAGTCTATTTGTTGTGATTAGCTTTAGTTTTAGCTTTACAACCCCACTTTCAATTTCGGAATAGCTTAGCGCAAGACAATAGACATTCACTCACTATTCCTTTGGGTTCGACCCTTGACTTTCTACTATACTTGTATAGGGGTTGGTTGAGTGTATAAATTTTGTTTGACCGGTTCGGGAGGGTAGTCCAACGACCTACCATTTCGCCATCGATCATTTATATGTTTAACTAACGCTAGTTTGCAGGTATCGGCGTTACAAGAGTGATTTAGGATCGCAGAACGTTCTTAATCATTCTCCATCCTTATCGATACTTTGACTTATCTTTTCGAAACTCGCGTTTCTCCAAACTCAGTCAAAGTGGGGGCTTCTGTAGACACCCATTTATGTCTCCCGAAAACCAAACTTAGTGATGAGTACCTTTCACGCCGAATCATAATCGAATGAAGTGAAAGTGTGGAACGTTTAGTGTTGCGGATATTTTTAATTTCTTTTCTCTTTCCTCTGTTTTTGAAAACTTATTTTAAGAAAATAGCCAATCCAGTTTTGTTGATCCATGATATGGGTCCATTAATAGTGTAGTTGGATGGGGCTTGACAAGAGCTTTCCAACGATATATTATAAGCCCAATTCCGATGAATATTGAGGAAGTTATGGCCAATTTACTAAACTGGGCCCGGTTTGAGCCTTATATGCGGCCCAATGATCTAGAGGAGGGCCTAATATAGACTTATCATTCCTAATGCAATTAGGAATGGTTTTAGGCTTCTAGATTCTTCTAGAAGGTTCTTTTCATTCCTAATTCAATTAGCATTGATAAATTGACTTTTGTTGATTTTTTCAGAGTTTTAATTGAAATCAAAGAGCATTTTTGAGGGAAATACGATTTTATCCTCCTGTACGGCAATTTTTATCTGATTTTTAAGAAAACGCGTGAATTTCCAGGTCAGCGCCAAACTCTAGCTGTAGCGCCTGGCGCTAGCCTTGGCGCCTGGTGCCAGGGTCAGCGTCTGGCGCCAATAGCCAACGTTGGCGCCAACCTTGTTTCATGTGCGCCAGACTCTGTTTTGATAATTGTATCTTTTTGGCTGATTTTCTTTATAAATAACGTCATAAAAACTCCGTTTTCATTCACCAGTTTTAACAAATATTCATTCATCAATTCTCTTCTATAATCATTTACCAACTCTCATCAAGATTTTCTTTGATTACTCTCTCTCTCTTTTTCTAAACTAGCTTTTCTCAAATACAAAATTCCACATTCATTAGATCTAGAAACACCTAGCCATATTCGAAGTTGTCTTCGCCCTAGACGTGAAAGGTTTTAATTTCTGAGGGTTTGGTCCCAAATCTCTATTTCCATTATTTAATTTCATTGTTTGATTATTATTTTCCTTGAAGTTACTAACGTGTGTATTTTGTTATTAGAAAGAGTTACGAGGTATCAAAGTAAGTGCTTTAATTGTTTTTATTGATATTATGATGTAGAGATCATGTTTAGATTGCTATTATGATTCATAGTATATGTCTAGGGCAATTTTAATACTAAATATGATTGTTACAATGCCTTCTATTTTCTTCCTAATATTTATGATTGTTAGTATCATGTTAGGGTTAAAGATTTGATTTTTATTGTTTAGGTGACATGCTAGGGTTTGTTATTAATCTTGTTAGTATCATGCCTAGGATCTTGCTATGCTTTAACATGATTATTAATATGATTGTTATTATGATGATTATGGTTTTGATTATTATTATGATTATACTTTATGATTTCTGATTATATAATTATAATTATTATTTATGATTATTATTATGTTGCTTGATATATTATTTATAATTTTATTGCTTGATCACGCCTTTATGCATGTTTAAAGGGAATTTTGGTACTTGTAATCACGCTTAATAAGATATTTAATAATCTTGTTTAGGTTTAATGTGATTATAATTCAAGTGATCGCCAATAATAGATTTATTTGTGCATTATATTCAACCAACATAGATAAACAGGTTTAGGGTTAATCCTTTGATTGCATGTTAGTCAAAAAGCGCACATGAATACGATCAGAATAAAGTAGAGGCCTATTATTATGGCAGGTTCAATCTCTTTTAGGTTGGATTTGTTCCTTCATCCCCGAACCCTTATTTGGTTCAAGACCTTATGGAGTTGACGATCTCTTGGATCGTTAAGGGGTGTAACCTTTACCCTGTGAACGGTTTACAAGTTCCTAAAACTTGTTGGTGACTCTTTTGCTCTATCTTCTTCCCTTTTGGACGCCACCGTAATTTAGTGTATGATTACAGTGGGGTTCAAGATAGGGGATCAACGCTTGAAATTAATCCCCCACACTAGCCTAGCAAAGGTATGGAAGAATTTAGGGCTCTCAACCAACTCACTCTCGCACAATTGGTTGAAAGCACAATTAAGACCATAGAAGCGATTAGCTAGAAATATTCTAATCCATAGAAGCATCACCCATACACAATAATCAAGAAACAATTTCATACTAATCACAATCAATAATTCAATTCATTAATATAACCTTCATCCAATTCCCTAGAACAACACCTAAGCTAACATAATGAATAAAGACATGGAAAACAAGGTAAAATAAGAATAAAAACAAGATTAAACAAATAAACTAATTAATCTACTCAAATCAACAAACAAAAAGAAAAAACTAAGAATTAAGCAAAGAAATAAAGATGAGAGAAAGTTAGAAAATGCTCATTGAATAGATGAGAAGAAGTTCCACAAAGTTGCTTCTTCAACCTCTCAAAAACTCCATGGAAATCCAAGCTTTCTCTCTCTACACTACTCCTAAACTAACCCTAAGAGAGAGAAAATAAAGGCTAAACTAATCTAATCTATCTAAAATAAAATGTTGATTAAAAGCTTTTAGAAAATAACCCCAAATGGGGTATTTATAATACAAGTTAAATAAAATAAAATAAAACTAAATAAGACTAATTAAAACTAAATACAAAAAAAACAAAACTAAAGTAAAATAAAATAAAATAAAATAAAAAGGAAAAAATAAACCCAAAAACCCCCAAAATTCCACCAAACCCACGATTTCCACCAGACCACCTCTTCTTCTTCCCTTTCGAATTTGGCTGCTTTCATTCACCATATCAACAACAAACAATCTTCCTCACCGTTCATCAACACTATCATCATCTAGCATCACTAAAATCTCGGCCTTTAGATTAATTGAAGGAATTGTGGCCATCCGATTTTCATTAAAATCACGTAAAAAGCTCGTGATTAACCCACATTTACGCGCCCGCACAAAAGTCGCGCACAGGTCGCCCAAAGCTACTGCCTCAACTCGATTTTGGACTCCAATTTGTGCGCCTTCTGATAGGGCTGCGTGCCCGCGGTGGTCTGGGTTGCTACAGATGCTGATTTGGGCGAATACGGAGATTCGATTGAAGCGGTTTCTCTGATTGGTGGGTGGTGTTGTATGCGGCGGGCTGGAGGCGAGGTAAATGCGGTGTCTGGGAGCAGCGTGGGTGGTGTTTGCGTGGGTTTGGTTGGAGGTGGTGAATGGAGATGAATTTGAGGTGAGTTGGAGGTGGTGAATGGAGATGAATTTGAGGTGAGTTGGAGGTGAGGTGGTTCGAGTTGCGCTGCTGATTGTTGTTGTTGCGAGTGGAAACAGGGGAAGGTGGCGGAGGTTGGTGGCGCAACGGGTTGCGTGAGGTGTGAGGATGCGGTGGCTGATGGTGTTGTGTTTGTTGTTGTAGCTGTTGGTGTTGGTGAGGAAAGCAGGGGTGGTGAATTGGTGGGCTAATTTTTGTGAGGTTGATGTGGTGGAGGATAAGGAAGGTGGGGTGTATGATAAGTTGGCAGCAAAAGGAGGTAAGGGGCAGCAACTTGCTTGGCTCAAATTATGTGCCTCGAACCTCGGACCTTGAACTTGAATATGACTTTGAATCCCGGAACACGAAACTCGACCTACAACAAAAACACGAATGCAATACCAAGAGATAAAATAAAATAAAATAAGATAAAATAAAATAAATTCAAATAAAATAAAATAACTTAAAAATAAATTCAAATGAAATTAAATAAAATAAAGAAAACAAATATGAAAATAAAATAAGAAAATGAGAGAAACTACGAATTATTAACTAAAAATACAAAAATAAACTAAAATTTATTAAAAATTACAAAAATACTCAAATTCAAGATCAAATAAGGAAACCACATTCAATTAAATAGGGTTTTGTTCTAGAGAGAGAAACTCTAGCTTCTCTCTAGCCCTTTGAAGAAGGGTCCCTGTGGTTGCCTTCATCGGATTCGTTCTTCAAAGGGTTAGATAGGGAAGCTCGTTTCTTGTTCTTCAATTTCTTCAAAATACAAACCCTAAGGGAATTTGGAACTCGGATCTGTTCTTCGACCTTTGCTCAAGGATGAAGAAGGGTTTGTTGTTCTGGTGAGTGTGTTGGGCGAATTGGCTGCTGGAAGGTGTTGCGAGTCTAATCGGATTCCTTCTCCGATTTTCTGGGTTCCTCGCTCAAAATTGAAGAAGGGAATGAGTTCGTTGTTCCGGCAGCCGTTTTGGTTGAATCGACTACTGGGCGGTGTTTTAGGTCTATTCTATTTCTGATGCAGATTTGAACCCCTTAACTTAATAAAGAATCTAAAATCACACAAGCCCTTCGAATTTCCTAAGAAAATCGAACAACTTAAGAATAACGAACCGGATATGACTTTGAAAACGACCACTCCTGGAACGAATTCAACGCCTCTCAAATTACCTAGACCACTCCTGGAACTAAGTACTTTGATGAACAAAACTTAGACTACTCCTAGAACTAAGAATTCAACGTTCTAATTATCAAAACAACTCCTTGAATTGAAAACTAGCAAAAGAATTTGTAAGCAATTAAGCAAAACAAACAATTAACTTGAATTTTAATGATTTTTGAATGTTATTGAAAAATCACGAAAATTACATTATTTATAGACTACAACTAACTATTCCTAAGTCTATTCGAACTAGGAAAAAACCCTAGCCTTGATCCCCAAGTATCCTAGATAGAATAGGAGAACCAATTCTAATGGAACTAGGAAACTAGTAATAAGACTAGTTCTAATTAACCTAAAACTTCTTAAAACAATTCCTAATTGACTTAGAAATTATTTTAAAATAAAATGACAGAAATTAAGAAGATTCCTAATTGCTTAAACCAAGAAAAAACCTTTCAAGTGAAAGGTAAAAACTTGCAACCAAGAAAATCATGCTTTTCGTTCTGTCGCCGAAACTCTTTGCACGCTCCACCAAGGTGGTGCACGCGCCTGACCAATGTCAAGGTGGGTCCAAATCATGCTTTTCGTTCTGTTGCCGAAACTCGTCGGAAGTGAACTTCGCAATTTCTTCTTCTTTGTAATTCGTGCTTGTTTCTTTCCAATTTAAGCTATTGTATCTTTCCTTGTTTATTATCTTGTTTATTTTCTTGTTTGGGCAGCCCATAATGAAGCTATTTGGACCTTCTACAAGTGTCTTGGACCCTTCAAAAGAATTAGCCTCTTGATTCACATCATTCTCCCCTTCTTCAAAAGAATTTGCCCTCAAATTCACATCATCAAAACAAGTAAAGAGGTTTTCAATGTTATAGGTAGAATCTTCATCGCCATTCTTACTAGAAAAGTCTTCTTGGTACTCACCATCTTCATAATTGTCATCTTCTTTATTAAGAAGACATGTCTTGGGTCTTCTATCGATCTCTTCCTTGAATACCTTTTCCCTTAGAAACAAACTTGAACTTCGATTAACATTGGAGCAATTACTATGTCCTTAATGAGACAAAGGTTGTAGACTAAAACGTTTGTTTCCATCCTTCACGGAATACACATTGGTCTTTCCATCATGTTTAACCTTTCTATCAAATTGCCATGGTCTTCCCAAAAGTAAGTGACAAGCACTCATTGGAATCACATCACACCATATTTCATCTTTGTAATTTCCTATGGAGAAATTTACTAGTGCTTGCTTCTTAATTTGAAAACCCTTTAAATCATCAAGCCAGTTTACTTTATATGGTTTTGAATGATCACGAATAGAGAGGTTCAATTTACTCACCATGCTAGTTGAAGCAACATTCGTGCAAGAGCCACTATCAATGATCACGTTGCAAGTACTTTCACCAACTTTGCATCGAGTATGGAACAAATTCTCACGTTGATCTTGAATAGAAGTGACTTCGGTGTGTAATATCTTCCTTAAAACAAGCAGCTTATCTTCATCTTTGGCATAGACAACCTCATCATCTTCTTCCGAGTCAACAACCTTTTCCTCCTTATTACGAATTGACTCCTCTTCACACTCAAAGGTTATGTGTTCCTCTTCTTCTTCCATTTGTTGATATTGTTTGATTGTAAGAGCTTTCTTAGTAGGACATTGATCCGACCTATGTCCCTTTCCTTGACACTTGAAGCACCTAATTCGACTTTCAAATTCCTCTTTAGACACCTTGACAACCTTCTTTTCTCCACTCGTCGAACTTTCTCCCTTGTGCTCGTTAGAAAAATTTGTGGAACTAGGCTTGAAAGGTTTCGAAAAACTTTTATTTGCCTCGGTTTTTTTCTTATCCTCGAGCCAATGACTTTCAATCTTCAAAGCTAATTTGCACACATCATTGAATGACTCATAAGTACTCAATTCAATCTTCTTAGCAATAGGTCGATTAAGACCCTTAAGGAATCGAGCAATCCGCAATGGTTCTTTCTCCTCCAAATCACAAAGAGAGGTTAGTTTATCAAATTCAGCAATATATTCATTAACACTCTTAGTATCTTGTGTCAACATAGTGAGTTTCACATATAGAATTTGTTCGAAATCATGTGGAAGGTATTTAGAACGCATCTTCTTCTTCAAAACTGTCCATGTCTTGATCTTATCCTTCCCTGCTCTAGCACGTCGAGCCTTTAAATTATCGAACCAAATTCCCACATTCTTAGTGAGTCGTATATAAGCAATTTTGAAACATTGAGAATCATCAAAACCTTTATAATCTGAAATTTTCTCTAATTGTCTCGCCCACTCAAGAAAATCTTCGGGGCTTTCTAGACCGGTAAAATCATCAAGCTTGATACCTTTATCATCGATCTTTTTATTATAATGAGTATCATCATCACTGCTAGAAGCATCACTAGCACTATCATGCCGTTTTTTCTTCTTTTTCTTTTTATCAAGCAATAGTTGTGAAAAAGCATTAAAACGTGCCTCCGTATTATCTTGCAATCCTGCAAATTCATCCATGAGTTTGCTCAAATCTTCCTCCATAATTATAAGACAAAAAACAGACTTAAAAGAACCCTTATCCACACAGGTATATCCCACAAAAATCGCAACACAACTTGGAACAAAATCGCACACAACGAGCAGTAAGTATTAAATCGGACCAAAACTGACACAGTTGCGGAAAACAGTCCAGTTTAATAGAAAACGAACTCGAAAAATTCCGAAATTTCAGAGGCAGAAAGTAGACAAAATTTCACCCAAAATAAAAAAACGAATCACCTGAAAAAACCTTGTAACGAAGAAGAACGAGCCTTCTGAAGTTGACAGAAAAACTGGTTATCCGAGAACAAGTGCGATTTGATGAACGAATTGTTGAACGATCAAAAACCCCTGAAATCTGATACCAATTTGATGTGGATTTAAACCCCTTAACTTAATAAAGAATCTAAAATCACACAAGTAACACAAGCCCTTCGAATTTCCTAAGAAAATCGAACAACTTAAGAATAACGAACCAGATATGACTTTGAAAACGACCACTCCTGGAACGAATTCAACGCCTCTCAAATTACCTAGACCACTCCTGGAACTAAGTACTTTGATGAAAAAAACTTAGACTACTACTAGAACAAAGAATTGAACGTTCTAATTATCAAAACAACTCCTTGAATTGAAAACTAGCAAAAGAATTTGTAAGCAATTAAGCAAAACAAACAAGTAACTTGAATTTTAATGATTTTCGAATGTTATTGAAAAATCACGAAAATTACATTATTTATAGAATACAACTAACTATTCCTAAGTCTATTCGAACTAGGAAAAAACCCTAGCCTTGATCCCCAAGTATCCTAGATAGAATAGGAGAACCAATTCTAATCGAACTAGGAAACTAGTAATAAGACTAGTTCTAATTAACCTAAAACTTCTTAAAACAATTCCTAATTAACTTAGAAATTCTTTTAAAATAAAATAACAGAAATTAAGAAGATTCCTAATTGCTTAAACCAAGAAAAACCCTTTCAAGTGAAAGGTAAAAACTTGCAAGCAAAAACTCTAGAAAAAACTAAGTAAAGAAAATCATGCTTTCCGTTATGTCGCCGAAACTATTTTCACGCGCCACCAAGGTGGTGCACGCGCCTGACCAATGTCAAGGTGGGTCCAAGGCGGAGCTAGGGAGTCGGCGCGTGGCAGCATGTGTGCTCGTCGGAAGTGAACTTCGCAATTTTTTCTTCTTTGTATTTCGTGCTTGTTTCTTTCCAATTTAAGCTATTGGATCTTTCCTTGTTTATTATCTTGTTTATTTTCTTGTTTGGGCAGCCCATAATGAAGCTATTTGGACCTTCTACAAGTGTCTTGGACCCTTCAAAAGAATTAGCCTCTTGATTCACATCAATTTCCAAGCAGTCGGATTGTGCTAAAAGTGTTGATTTTTCATTTGTTGGGCTGATTCCGGGTTTTTGGGCTTCGCTTTTCAAATCAAACCCTCGGTTTTCTGGGTTTTTTTGCTCAAGGATGATGTTGTGTTATGATCAAGTTCGCTGGTGACTGGGTTTTTCTGGCTTATTTCGCCGGTGACGGGTCTAGTTCAGTGGGTTCGGGGTGCGTTTCAAAGTGGTCGGCGAGTCAGTTGGTTCGGCGATTTCAACCCCTGATTGGCGTTCTGTTGTAGGGGCTTTACTCTATTTTCTAGGTCCGATTTATCCGGGGGTTTTCTTGCTTGCTTGCGGGAATTTGCTTGGAGGTTGAATTCGATTTTGGGTTGGTGGCCCTGTTTTTCAGATTCGTAGTTGAGGTATTTCCCTGATGTTCTTCAATTGTAAAGGAAGGTTGATAATTATTATTTGCTTCCCTTTTGTTATCTTTGTGTATTTTGGGAATGCTTCTTTGGTTGTAACTACTATCTAGGCATATTGTATTGCTTTTTCAGCTTAAGCTTCCTAGTGATTAGTGTTGTTGGTTGATGGTCCATGGTAGCGATCCTTTGTCCTGTTTTGTATTGTATGCATGCCATGTCGTTGTCCTAGACAACTAGTTTCTGGGTTGTTATTTAGTTGTGATATTATGATTATGCCTATTGATGGTGGACAGTTGCTGGAGGTTGGCTGTCATATTTGCGTTTTGGCTTAGTTAGCTTGCTTGGTGTGTAGTGGGATGAGACCCTATTTTTATTGTTGTCCTAGCATGAGGTGTTAGCTGATGGCCTGTGTTGTATGATAGGTGGTTTTCCTATTGCTACCTTGTTTCTTGCTTCTGCCTGGACTCCTTTTCATGCCTCTTCCATTGTGGTAGTTGTTGCTCTATTTTCTGTCTCGACATCCTGTGCTTCATGCTTTGCTTGAGCCTCCTTGTGATTGTATTGCTGGTTGATGGTTCATGGCTGCGATCCTTTGTCCTGGTCTATACTGCATGTATGCTATTGTTCTGTCCTGGTAGGCTGTTTACGGGGTTGTTATCAAGCGGATTTTATGGTGATGCAGGTGGAAGATGTTCCTTTGTTTTATTTGGTGGAGGTTGGTTGTCATGGTTTAGTCTTGGTCATTTTAGCTTGCCTGGTGTTTGGTGGGTGAGGCCCCATTTTTAGTGCTATCTCCTAGCATGAGGTGCTAGTTGATGGCTTGGATTGTATGGTGGGTAGTATCCCTCTCTCTACCTTGTGTCTTGCTTTGTTCGGGCTCCTTCTCTGCCTCTCCTGCTGTGGTGGTTGTTGTTCTATCTCTATCTACGCATCTTTTGCTATTCTATTGTACTTGAGCCTCCTTGTCTTTGTGTTGCTGGCTGATAGTTCATGGCTACGATCCTTTGTTCTGGTTTGTACTGCATGTATGCTATAGTTCTGTCCTGGCAGGGTGCCTACAGGGTTGGTATCAAGTTGTTTTTTATGTTGATGCTGGTGGATGGTGTTTGCTTTGTTATTGCTTTGGTGTGGTGGAGGTTGGTTGTCATGGGCGAATCTTGGTTATTCTAGCTTGTTAATTGTGTAGTGGGTTGAGGCCTTATTTTTAGTGTTGTTCCCTAGCATGAGGTGCTAGTTGATAACCTGGATTGTATGGTGGGTGGTGTTCCTATTACTTCCTTGCTTGCTGCTTCTACCAGGTCTCCTTCTTATGCCTCCTCTGTTATGGTAATGTTGCTTTACCTTTGTCCTGGCATCTTATGCTTCTCTGTACTGCTTGAGCCTCCTTATGTTTGTGTTGCTGGATGATGGTTCATGGCTGCGATCTTTTGTTCTGGTTTGTACTGTATGCATGCTGTTGTTCTGTCCTGGCGGGCTGGCTGTGGGGTTGTTATCAAGCTGCTTTTTATGAAGATGATGGTTGATGGTGTTTCGGGGTTTTCCAAGACTGGAACCGGACGCCTGTACCTGCAAAACAAACGGATGCTCCGGACGATTGGAGATCCGCCTCCGACGGTCAAGTTAGTACTTGATTAAGGAGTAATTAATGCGGAAATAAAAGTGATAGGGTCTCTCTAGGTGAGAGTGTTAAATGTGCGTAACCCCCCTTAATGAGGATTAATGGAGGTATTTATAACCTTGGGAAACGTGCCAATCCTAGGTTTAGGTTAACCTAGGGCTGATTGGGCTTCCCTTGGAAGTTGGGCCTAGGTGGCCGGTTTTTCCATTAGGCATGGATGATGCCACGTGTCATGACATAATAGGTCCAAGTTGGACAAATAGGCGTGTGCCACGTGGCAAACCCTGATAGTTCCAACTGGAGGACACTTGGCAGGACCTGATTGGCCCACGTGGCGCATTCCGATTGGTGGGAGCAAAATCCCCTAATCATTTGCCCCTCACAGGTGGCACGTGACTGGTAACGTGTTACCTATGACAGGTGTCGCACCGTGACGGTATTTTATGAGAGATTCTCCCGCCCAAATTTTGAATTTTGGAAGTGACCCTTCGCCTTCTCACTTTGCCTATATAAGGATGTGCTGACTTCAGCCATTTTCACACTTGAGAACTTTTTAGAGAGAACATTCGGACCCCTGAACTTGCTCTGACATTTCAGACTCTTTCTGCCTACCGCCTGCTCTGACAAGTCGACTACACAGGATTTCTAGAACTCCGTCAACTTCACTCGTTCAGGTAACCGTCGGTTCTCTTACTCTTAATTTTCTCTTTATTTTATTCTTTTTTGGAATGGCACCACGGAAGCACAGGACACGACCTAGGTTAGTGATCAGCCGGTCACCGGGGACGGCAAAATCTAGGACTAGGAGTGCCGCCTGCCCTTTTCCGGACCCATCTTTGCCCTTTATACAAAGTCCGACTGTCTCTGTGTCTATGCAGAACATGATGGCCAGAACAAAAAGGACTGCTAGGATCTCGAACTCAGACGGCTCCTCCCACAGTGTGCCGATTAGTGAAACATCTGACCAGGCGCCAGATGTGGAAGTGAACCAAAGCGGCTTGAAGGCCGACAGTTCTGAGGGAGGAGTCAAAGTGACCCCTTCCCATTTTACAGTTGACAAGTCTACATTCTCTCCTGCTCCTTTTGAAGGAGAGAAGGCAGGACCCTACTACTACACTGTCCCACGGGGCCGGATCACGACCATGCCAGAGAGAGTGGGGAGCTTTATTGCGAACCACACAATGGGCCTCGGCTTTTTAGTTTTCGTGCCGGATCCAGAAGACACAGTCGTCTGACCGGCTGGTACTAGTTATGATGGCGCCTGTTTTGGCTGCTACGAGGCGGCCATCAGGGCTGGGCTGCGCTTCCCACTACATCCGGCTGTTCAGCGGATCTTGGATGGGTATGAGTTGGGGTTATGGCAGTTAGCCCCAAACTCCTGGGTCAACGTACTCTGCTATGTGGCCGGGTGCGAACTACACAGGGTGGAGCCAAACTTCGAGGCTTTCGCCCACATGAACTACCTCAGCCGGACCCCTAAGGCAGGAAGTACCAGCTGGTATCAATGACGAGCCACAGAGGCTACCTCATGACAAGAGGTAATGCAAACAAGTGGAAGGATTGGCGAAGCACCTTCCTTATCATTGAAAGTTCAGACACAGAGCTGAACAAGCGCTTCAACAGGTGGAACAGGAATCCGCCTCTTCTTGCAGGCGGTCGCAGCATGCCGCTTGTTCCCCCCAAAGCTAAGAAAGAGATCCTGGATAAAGGACTCTTTAAAGTAGAGTAGAGGGTCGACTCTACTACAGGGGTACGAGAGCAAGTACCCCTGCACTGCGTCCCGAGCTTCAAATGGCTCTATGACGAGTACTTTTTGGCCGCCTGTGGCCTCAGCAGTCGGTGCTCAAGAGGTAGCCGGTCTGTCGAATACTCTGTTTTTCCATGCATTACTGTTACTGTTATGACTTTTTTTTTTAACTTTGCTATTTGTTCTTGCAGCGGACGCCATGAGCAAAATTACCGCCTCCAAGACTTCGGCGGCCATGTTGCGAGCCTCTATCATGCAACAATCCTCAACCGATTCCCCCAACAAGGGGGCGCTTTTGGTGAGGTCCGAACCTTTCACTCTCTTTTTGGAGTTGAGTTTATGCATATACTGACCGAGTGTGTTTTTTTTTTTTTTTTAGACGGGCACTCCAAGAGCCTCTTCTTCCCAACAGCCGGACTCCAAGACCCGGAGGACGACTGTTGCGAGCTCTCCTGGTACTTCCAGGAAACATGCGGCGGCTGAGAAACAGCCGTCCACTCCTTCTAAAACTCCAATCAGGCCGCCTAGAAGTATGAAGTTGTCCTTGTGAATTTAGACTTGCTCCCTTCTTTACTAGGTCTAACCCGTTTGTTTATGCTTGATGCAGCCGACCCTCAGGAGCCAGACTTGGTCGAGGTGGCCAAGTCTATGATCAAAGTCGTCCCTCCGGCAGAGAGGGAGGCGGTCAGGGGTGTCGGCACCCTTGACCTAGACGGGATTGCAGGAGTCCTTGCTGAGGTATACTTAGCATATTTTTGGGTATTTAAATTCCAGGACGCCTGTTTTTTGTTTGAAAACTGACGCCTGTTCCCTTTTACATAGGCCCTGCTCCGAGTGAACGGCCTTCGCAAGCCGCTTGACAAGAAGAACAAATAGGTAAAGGCTGCAAAAGCTATGGTCGCCTCTGACTGTGATAAGGCAATGTTTCGAATTGCCCAAAATGAGGTTTTGACAATTGATATTCTTTATTATCAGGCGCAGGCTACTTCTACTATCCGGGCTCAGTTAGAGGCGGCCCAGAAGAAAAATAATGAGCTGGAGGCGACCATCAACAATCTCAAGGCCGAGCTGAGACCTCTTCGCCAAAAAATGTCCTCATACGACACCTTGGAGAAATCCTTGGCACACGTTAAGGAACGCCTGGTGACCCAGGAGAAGAGTCTTACTCAGGAGCTCTCGGCAAAGGCCGAGCAAGAAAAGAAGGAGCTGGTCCGAGAGATGATGGAAGACTCTGCCCTAATCCAGCGCCTGACCTGGGGCCGCCTCTTCCCCAATGCCGACTTTTCCTCCTGGGAAAAAACGTACCGCCAGTGTTCTGATAGATATAATCAAGAGATCCTGGCGGCTGCTGAGGACGAGGCGTTGGAGGAGGAGGAGTCGGTAGTGGCGCTTGTGCCGCTTGGGGTGGATGCATCGAAGACGGATGCAGCTGAAGCCAAGTCCAGCAAAAAGAGTGCTCACCAGGCGGCAGCTGCTATTATTGAAGATCTGCCCCCTTCTTAAGCTTTATGTCTTCTTTTTACGGCCTGCGTACCGTTTGTTTCTGTTTACCCGGCCAGGGGGCCGGGGTTCTGAATATTTGGCCGGTCTTAATGACCGGCTTCTTTTTGTATCTTTTACCCGGCCAAGGGGCCGAGGGTATGAATATTTATGCCAAAATGTTTCGTTTTTGTTTTGTTTCGAATTTGTTAAGTATCGAAACTCTGATATCCAATTGCATACTTATACCGACTGTTTTGCATGGCCGATAGTTGCGGACAGGTACGAGGTAGTTAGTCACGCCACCTATGCCCCTGGACGACTGCTTGTTTGTTTCCAGGCTAAGCGATCAGTCGGCCACTTTAAAGACTGGATCCCCTTCAACCAAGTAGGAAGGTGGTTTCCTACCTGTCTTGTTTGTTTTGTTTTTTAGGCTAGAGACTCTAGTCGGTCCAGGCCGACTGTTCCCCGCCACATTTAATCTAGTGTGAACAGGCGCTGTATGAACACCTTTTTAGTTTCATACTAAATTTTTAAGAAGTGACAAAGTAAACATGGTTGTTACCTAGTCGCTGAGTGACTGATTAGTAGAGGTTTCAAGCGGTGGGTACCGGTTGTTCCCCTTTATTCGCCAATGTTTGTTGGCTATTAACTCATAAAATACCGACTGTTCTTATCCCAAGTACTTCAGTCGGTTGGTTGACACGGATAGTTAGTGCGAACACTTGTTTGACCTGATTAGTCAGGTAAGTGAGAGGTATCCTTGTCCGGGAAACGGCTACGTGGTTGTCTTGGTTAGACAGTCGTATAGGTGTCGTGTAATGATTTTATAGAACAATGTTCCACCCAAAAGGGAGCTTCTCTCTGCGACGAATTTCATCCGGATGGATGCCGTCGGACGCCTGCTATAATGTTGGGACAGGTCGAATTAAACTTATATTTGGATTAGTTGGTTGGGCGCCTGGTCTGATCATTTCAACCATGAGCCTTTGATAGTTCTTGGTGAACTGTGTTATGGGAGATTAGCCGGTTGTGTGGAACAAGCGGCGTGCCCCTCTTAAGTAAAAATGAAAATTAAACATGGAGAGTAGCCGACTTTTTGTCAGTAGGCATGCCCCTCTTAGTACAAAATTGAATGAAACAACAAACTTTTATTAAGTAGCCCTCAACTATTTACATCATTCAAAAGAAATATTTCTTAAGATTATCTACATTCCAGGTTCGAGGCAACGGTTGGCCGTCTGGTGTTTCCAGACGGTAGGTACCGTCCCTGACCTCTTCATAGATTCGGTAGGGTCCTTCCCAGTTGGGAGTTAATTTGCCAGACTCATTAGCCCTACCAACTGCTTCAATTTTTCTAAGTACAAAGTCCCCCACTTTGAGTGGACGCCTGTGTACTTCTTTGTTGTATGATCTGGTCATTCTCAGGCAGTAAATTTCATGGCGCAAGACAGCATTGCCCCTCCTTTCTGGGAGTGAGTCTAATGCCAGGCGCATGGCTTCCTAGTTTGCCTCTTCGTCATATAGCATTACTCGAAGAGTCGGCTCGTAGTGTTCAATTGGAAGAACAGCTTCCGCACCATAAGTTAGGAGGAATGGAGTTTCTCTAGTCGCCCCTTTTTCAGTCGTCCTAATGGCCCAGAGAACATGTGGTAATTCATCCGCCCATAGGCCGCCTGCTCGTTCAATCTTTTTCTTGAGACCGTCTGAGATGATTTTATTAAAGGCTTCTACTTGGCCGTTTGCTTGTGGACGGGCGACTGATGCAAAGTGGTGTGCAATTCCTTGGTCACCCAACCAGCTTTTGAGAACAGGCGTCTCAAATTGGGGACCATAATCAAAAACCATAGACATGGGAACCCCGAACCGAGTGATGACATTTTTCCAGATGAATGAAATTACATCCTTCGTCTTGATTCCCTTTACAGCCTCCGCCTCCACCCATTTAGTGAAGTAGTCGACTGCAACAAGTATGTACCTCCTTCCGCCTGTAGCAGGCGTATAGGGACCCAGAATATCCATGCCCCACTTAGCAAACGGTAGTGGGCTATGAATGGTAGTGAGGTCAGTAGCCGGACGGTGAATTAGTTTGCCAAACCTTTGGCACTTGTCACATTTTTTCAACATCTCCATTGCATCTGCTTCTAAAGTAGGCCAAAAGTAGCCCTGCCGCCTTGTCCGCTGAGCAAGGGATCTACCGCCTATATGGGAAACGCAGTAACTAGAGTGAAGATCGTCTAGTATCTCTCGTCCCTTTTCTGGAGTGACACACTTTAAGTAGGGTTAAAGGTACCCTCTTTTGTGAAGTTCTCCCCTTATCATTTCAAAACTAGCTGCTCGTTTTTTCAGCGCAGCCGCCTGGTGATGATCATCCGGCGGGGTACCGTATGTCAGATATGCCCTGATTGGATCCATCCAGGTTGAGCTTCTGTCTAGGATTCCAATAGGGTATTCCTCGATGCTTCTCTTCTCCATTACTTCCCAAAAAACAGTTCGAGGAGTATCAGAAGAGGCGGATGATGCTAATTTTGAAAGTGCATCCGCCTGGTTGTTTTCTGATCTAGACACTTGAGTCAGATGAAAATCTTCAAGGGATCCGACTGCTTGTCGTACCGCCTGTAAATACTTGATCATGGCCGGATGAGTTGCTTCGTATTCGCCATTATACTGACTCACTATCAATTGTGAATCGGAACAGGCGTTTATCTTTCGTGCCCCTACCGCCTTGCACATGCGGATTCCGGCTAGTAAAACTTCATATTCTGCCTCATTGTTTGAGGCCTGAAAACTGAAGCGTAGAGCATACTCGTACCTGTCGCCCTTTGGCGAATGACATATGACGCCTGCTCCACAACCATTTGAAGTAGAGCTTCCGTCCACATATATCTTCCAGACTTGGTCTGGATCTCGAGAATCAGGGGGACGAGTCATCTCAACAATAAAGTCAGCAAAGGCTTGCCCCTTCACTGCTTTTCTAGGATCGAAAGTAACTTCGAGGCTCTGTATTTCTATGGCCCATTTGATCATCCGGCCTGACGACTCCATGGTGGTCAGTGGCCGCTTGATAGGTTGATCTGTATAAACGACGACTGCATGTGCCAAAAAGTAAGGCTTCAATTTTTTAACAGCCATGAAGAGTGCAAGACCAAATTTCTCCACTAAGGGATACCTCAACTCGGCATTTTTCAGTACATGACTGACAAAGTAGACCGGGAGCTGACAGCCGTCTCTTTCAGCAAGAAGAACAGCGCTTAACGCATGATCAGAGACGGCCAGGTACATGTAGAGTACTTCTTTGGGCAAAGGGCTGACCAGCCTCGGCAAGGAGTGCAAGTGAACTTTCAATTTCTGGAAGGCCGCCTCAGCATCCGGCCCCCATTCAAACCTTGCCTTCTTCTTAATGGCCTGGAAGAAGTATAAGCATTTGTCGCCTGATCGGCTTAGAAATCTTCCCAAGGCCGCCAGACAACCTGTTAACTTCTGAGCTCTCGAACGATACGAGGCGACTGCATGTCGATGACCGCCTGCACCTTCTCAGGGTTCTCCTCTATTCCTCTCTAATTGATAAGGAATCCGAGAAATTTCCCAGACTCAACTCCAAATACACATTTCTTGGGATTGAGCATGACATGGTGCCGCCTGAGTGTGGCGAAAGTTTCTTGGAGGTCCGACATATGATCTATCTGAAGCTTAGACTTGACAATCATATCGTCAATGTATGCCTCGACGTTTCTCCCAATCTGATCAAAGAACACAGTGTTTATCATTCGCTGGAAGGTGGCCGGGGCATTCTTAAGACCAAACGGCATGACCGTGTAACAGTATAATCCTTGATCAGTGACGAAGGCCGTCTTCTCCTGATCTTTCTTCCATAAAGGAATTTGATGGAAACCAGAGTAGGCGTCCATAAAGCTCATCAAAGCATGGCCGGCTGTTGAGTCGACCAGGTTATCAATTTTAGGCAGAGGGTAACTGTCTTTGGGGCACGCCTTGTTTAAGTCTGTGTAGTCTACACACATTCGCTAGGTGCCATTCGGCTTTTTAACAAGCACCACATTTGCAACCCAGTCTGGGAAGTAACATTGCCGAATGAACCCTGCATCAAGTAATTTTTTAACTTCAGCGGCTGCCGCCTGACTTCTTTCTTCGCCATGGTTCCGCTTCTTCTGCCTTACCGGCTTCTTTTTCGGATCCACAACCAGTTTATGTACCGCCAGGTCAGGACTAATGCCTGGCATTTCGTGGACTTCGAATGCAAAGATGTCCTTGTATTCTTTTAATAGTTTGTGAAAGTCTTCACCCAGGACTCTCAGAGCAGTTGTCCCAACTTTGACTGTTCGGTCAGGACGCGAGTCGTCTAAGATCAGGTCCGTATGCTCACCAGCCGGCTGAGGGCGGAATTCATCCGACCGCTCCTCTGCCAATGATTGCTATTTTCTGTCTTTTCTAGCGGCCCCCGCCTGGGCTGCCTTTCTCTTCTTGTCGCCTGCTTCTTGAACAGGCGCACTCTCCTTGACATTGTCAAGGTCTGTTTTTCCACCACTTGACCCAGAGGTCATAACAGTGGGCTTGATATCCGAGAGACAGCACTCTCGGGCCATCCTCTGATCACCCCTTAGGGATCCGACTGTTCCATCATCCCTCTCAAACTTGAGCAACATAAGAGATGAGATTATAACAGCTTTGGAATTATTCAGGGTTGGTCGTCCCAGAATCATGTTGTAGGCCGAGAGTTCTTCTACTACCAGGAACCGGACTACGATGTCTCGTCCTTCCCCTTTTTCACCCAGGCGGATGGGTAAATCCACTCGTCCCACTGGGTGGACGACTCCTCCTCCAAACCCTATTAAAGGGTGGGATGCCGAATGTATGCAATCAGTCTGATATTTGAGTTTTGACAGACATTTTCTACTGATAAGATCTGAGGAGCTTCTGGTATCTATAAGGATTCGGCCAACTCTCTGGTTGGCCACTTAACATTCAATAACGATAGGGTCGTCATGCGGCCCCCTTACCCCTCCTAGATCTTCTTCAGTGATGACTATCTCTTCAACTTCAAATTCTTCCTCAGTATCATGGTCCGACTGAACTTGAGGGTCGTCCAGGGGACGCCTCTCTTCAGGAGTCGGTACAGACGTGGATGCCATCTCAGAAGTACTCTCCCCACAGACGGCGCCAAAATGTTTCGGGGTTTTCTGATGTCCTGCGGGAGAGTTACAATTCCGAGACTAGAACCGGACGCCTGTACCTGCAAAACAAACGGATGCTCCGGACGATTGGAGATCCGCCTCCGACGGTCAAGTTAGTAATTGATTAAGGAGTAATTAATGCGGAAATAAAAGTGATAGGGTCTCTCTAGGTGAGAGTGTTAAATGTGTGTAACCCCCCTTAATGAGGATTAATGGAGGTATTTATAACCTTGGGAAACGTGTCAATCCTAGGTTTAGGTTAACCTAGGGCTGATTGGGCTTCCCTTAGAAGTTGGGCCTAGGTGGCCGGTTTTTCCATTAGGCATGGATGATGCCACGTGTCATGACATAATAGGTCCAAGGTGGACAAATAGGTGTGTGCACGTGGCAAACCCTGACAATTCCAACTGGAGGACACTTGGCAGGACCTGATTGGCCCACGTGGCGCATTCCGATTGGTGGGAGCAAAATCCCCTAATCAGATGGTGTATGCTTTCAAGCTAAGTTGATGCTTTATTACTCACACCTTTTTGTTATCCTTGGATGTATGGGTTTCTACCCACTTTTGGTTGTAGCTTCGGTTTCCTCTCCTTTGGTAGTTAGAGGTTCCGTAGTTGTTGTTTTTGTTTTGCCTTCGGGCTTTGGTTTTGTTGCTTCTTTGGCCCAAAGGGCATGTACCAAACTTTCATTTCTTGTAGTTCCTACTCATATGGGTAGTAACACTTTACTTTTGGTAATAAAATTCTTTATTTACCAAAGAAAAAAAAATATCAAATAAGGAAAATAAGAAAGTGAGATAAATAAAGCCTAAAACTAGGAAAATTATTAGAAACTAAACCGTAAAATAAGTATAAAAATACCTTAAAACAAACATAAAGGTCACTTATCAGCGCGAGAGCGCGACCATAATGCTCGGGCGCGCAGCCATTTTAGAACCGGCACAGAAGGAAGTAAATTTAAGAATCGAGGCAGAGAGATTTGCGCAGGTTGTGTGCGACCTGTGCACGGGCGCACACTCCCTTTCGCGGGCGCACACCCAAGGCGCAAGGGCGCACAACTCAGCCAGCAAGCCCCAATCCACAAAGGCGCGGGCGCGCAGCCGCCTTGCGCGGGCGCACGGATACCGAGCACGGGCGCACAACGAGCCCTGTTCAACGTTTTTGCACGTATCTATTTATATTCGAGGCTTGTTTTTGGACGGGACTTCGGGAGATTATTAAATCTTTTTCTCTAGTTTTAGGAGAGCTTCTCTCTCTAGGTTTAAGGGTTAGATTAGATAATTTTTAGAGAGAGAAAATAGATTGTTATTCAAGCATCCTTTATTGTATTTAACTTTTCTCAAGTTTTAATATTCAATCAATTAAGCAAGAATCCAAGTTTTTATCTTTCATTAATCCTTTCTTTAGTAATCTCTTCTTCTTTCCTTTAGTATTATTTGTTTGTTTTATTATTACTTATTCTTGTCAATCTTATTAGTTTATTGATTTCATTGATTTTAATTATGTTTTGTATTGAGTTTCTTGAGTTTATTTCTAGTTTTGATATTATGTTTAATTTCCCTTCTCTAGGCTAAACTTTTACCTATGGGAAGGGGGTGGAAGATATGATTTTGTATTGGATGAATGATGATGGTTGGATTGAACTTATGCCATATATTGATGAAAGACATGATTTTTATTAGCTTGAGATTATTGTTGCACTCTATTTGATGTTTTCTAGTTTAAATGCATGAATGTGATTTGAACTAGATTTGGATCATCTCTATTTTAATGATTGCATGAGAATGGGTTATTAAAGTGGAGTTTTTATGGATTGTGCTTCTTTATTCTCTTGATTTGATTGTAACTAATAGGATGCATGATAATAATCCTTATTAGTGTAGACCTCTTTCATTGATTTGCCTAGACTATTGCATGAGAATGAATTGTTTAGGTAGAATCTTGTGTTCTTTGGCATGTGTTTCATGATAATCACCATTATTCCCCTCTTTCTAATCATATTGGACACCCCCGTATCCCTAGCGTCATTTTCCCTTGATTTTAACCATCATTTTCGTGCTTATTTGTAGTTTTAGTGTTCTTACTCAACAAAACCAACTAAAACAATCCCCTTTTCACTCTTGCATTAGTGATTATTGATGTTGAATTAGCGTGCTTCCCTAGTGGTTCGACCCTTTACTTGCCACTAACTAGTTTACTGTAGGTTTATGTATTATAAATAATTAATTTGGTTAGGGTAGTAGCTTAACGACCTATCTTATCCCGATCAAATTTTGGCGCCGTTGCCGGGGAAGCGGCTTGTTTAACATTTATTTTTGCTATTGTTAGAGTCATTTTATTTGCTTTCCTTTCTTTTATTTTGCTTGCTTAATCCTACTTGTCATTGTTAATCGTGTGCTTAGCTTTGTTGTATTCAAAGAGAGATATGGCAAGACAAGAGGATGACCTTCTTTTTATGGAGTTTGGAAATCCGGAAATCTATGAGCTCATGAGTGATATACCTCTCCCGACCACCGAGACTAATTTCACAATCCATCCACAATATGCTAGGATGGTGCAAATTGAGCAATTTTCCGGAGGCGTAAGTGAAGACCCCATTGAGCATTTAGACCGATTCCTTGAGTTGTGTGCAATGATGCAAACAAATGAAGTGAGCCAAGATTACATTTGTATGCATCTCTTTCGGCAATCTCTCATCGGAAGAGCAAAGAAATGGCTCAAGCTTTTGAAGCCCAACTCTCTCACCACATGGAAGGAAGTTGCGAAGGCCTTTCTCAAAAGGTTCATTTCCGATGAGCAAATCGAAAAAATGAGGAGGAAGATAGCTTTGTTTGAGCAAGAACCGGATGAAACTCTTGGGGAAGAATGGGAAAGGTGTAAGGATTTGATTAGAGCATGTCCTTATCATTAATTCAACCTAATTTGCTCATGAGATTCTTTTATGATGGCTTGGAGCCAATGTCAAGGACCAATCTAGATGTGGGTGCCGGTGGCCAATTGATTAAGATCCCTCAAAGCCAAGTTGAAGCTACAATTTAAGAAGTGGCTACTACCTATTCTTGGAGAGGCCAAAGAAGGTCCCAAGGGAAGCAAGGAGATCTTTATGAGTTAGAGAAAGTCGCCCAACTTAAGCACATAGTTGAGCTCTTGAATGAAGGTCTTTCCAAGTTGAACTCAAGTGTTAGTTTGTGTTCAAAACCTTCACAAATCATTGATTTCTCATGTGCTTGTTGTGGTGGGACGGATCATGATGCATCGTATTGTAGAGAGTTCAATCCCAAGCAAGGTGAGGCTTTGACTTTGAGGGAAGAAGATTTTGTAACCCAAGCTCTAATCCCAACAACTTCAACAACCTCCTAGGCAAGAAAACTCTTACCCCCAAGATGGACCTCTCTTCAATCCACCGACCCAAAACTTTTCCTACCTTTCCAACCAAGTAGAGAACTCTCAAGATCAAATTCATGACCTATGTCCTCAAGCCTATGAAGAAAAATCCCCACCCTACCACACACAAACCCAAATTCTTCAACAACGTCAAATTATCACTCAACAATTCCGAGAAATCAAATCTTACAATGAAGTTGTTGATTCCCAACTAGCCAAAACTTCTTCTCTCCATTTAACCACAAAACTCCCCTTACAATTATCTACTAACCCTTCACATACTTATCAACCCAAAACTTGCAAGGAGGACAATGTTGTAGATGATGTGGTTGAGAAGAAGGTTCAAGAACAAAATGAGGAGCCATTTGATTTTAGTGAACCAAACAAGTTTGAAGGCTCGGTTCCCTTTCCTTGTAGGCTAGTTGAGAATGTCCTTTTGAAGAGCCCTATGGCGGTGAGCGTATGTAGTGTTGATGTGGTCGATGATGTGTTGGCTAATGAGAGCTTACCTCCACGTGATGATAAGGTGACAATGAGGTATGATGACTTCCTTGAAGTTCCCGCTTGGTTTGAAGGATCTGTTAAGGAAGGTGAGGTTGCCCTTCCTAATATTGAGGATTCCAAGCTCGATCCCCCTTTTAGAAGGAAAAGAAAGAAGAGTGAAAAAAGAAGAAGAATCAACAAGGCTCTTGATTCATTCCCTCCTTTTCCTATTGGTGATGTGAGACCTCAAGGAGTGCTAGTTCTCAAGCTTGGGGGCATCTATGATTCAATCCTTAAGTTGATGAGGGTGATATTCTTTAATCCACCTTGAATGAGGTGAAGGGTCAAGCTAGAGACCATAAACAAGCGCTTCTCGGGAGGCAACTCGGAAGATTTCTAACCCTTTCTCTCCCCCCACCTTTCTTTTTCTTTTTGTTTTATTTCTTTGTGTTCTCTTTTAATATTCTCTTTTGTGTCTTGTCTTGCCTTGTAGGTTTCTTTTTGGAAGTTTGGAGCGGAGTGACATTTGGTGAACTCTATTTTATGCTCCTTAATTCTTTAAAGTCAACCTCCCGCTGAGACCTTTCTTATTTTTACTCTTTTACTCTTTCTTTGAGTGCTTAAATTAGGACTAGTTTAGGAAGAAGTTGAATGGTTCAAGGTTATTTGCATTGGTTCTATCAATCTAAAATAAATGAAAGTTAAACTCATTCAAACAAAGTTAATTGAATCAAATGAAAGTCAAACACATTAAAACAATGCTTTTTGAATTAAATGAATGTACAACACATTCAAACAAATCTTTTTAAATCAAATGAAAGTCAAACACATTCAAACATAGTTTTTTGAATCAAATGAAAGTCAAACACATTCAAACAAAGCTTTTTGAATCAGATGAAAGTCAAACACATTAAAAAAAATCTGTTTGAATAGAAAAAAAAATCAAACACATTCAAACAATGCTTTTTGTATCAAATAAAAGTCAAACACATTCAAACATATCTTTTTAGATCGAAATACAGTTAAACTCATTCAAACAAAGCTTTTTGAATCAAAAAAAGTCAAACACATTCAAACAAAAGTTTTTGAATCAAAAGAAAGTCAAACACATTCAAACAAAACTTTTTAAATCAAATGAAAGTCAAACACATTCAAAAAAATCGTTTTAAATCAAATGAAAGTCAAACACATTCAAACATAGCTTTTTGAATCAAATGAAAGTTAAACACATTCAAACAAAGCTTTTTGAATCAAATGAAAATCAAACACATTTAAATAAATCTTTTTGAATCGAAATAAATTCAAACCCATTCAAACAAATTTTTTTGAATCAAATGAAAGTCAAACACATTCAAACAAAGCTTTTTGAATCAAATGAAAGTTAAACACATTCAAACAAATCTTTTTGGATCGAAATACAGTCAAACACATTCAAACAAAGCTTTATAATCAAAAGAAAGTCAAACACATTCAAAAAAAAAATTTTAATCGAAAAAATTAAAAACACATTCAAACAAAGCTTTTTGAATCATAAGAAAGTCAAACACATTCAAACAAAGCTTTTTGAATTAAATGAAAGTCAAACACATACAAGCAAATTTTTTTAAATAATATGAAAGTCAAACACATTCAAACATAGCTTTTTTAATCAAATGAAAGTCAAACACATTTGAACAAAACTTTTTGAATCAAATGAAAGTCAAACACATTCAAACAAAGATTATTGAATCAAATGAAAATTAAACACTTTCAAACAAATCTTTTTAGATCGAAATTCAGTAAAACACATTCAAACATAGCTTTTTGAATCAAATGAAAGTCTAACACATTCAAACAAAGCTTTTTGACTCAAATTAAAGTCAAACACATTCAAACAAATCTTTTTGGAATGAAATACAGTCAAACATGATTTGGGTATTTTATACCCGGCCAGGTGGCCCAATCAGAAAGTGCCACGTGTCCTTCGTATAGGTGCCATTTGGACCTATGGAATGATGATACATGGAGGGTGGAGTCTTGTCCGTCCTACGTGGACTGAAGGTCCAGCAGGGACCATTCAGGTGGCAACACGTGTCACACAAAAAGTGCTTCAAAATCCTTTGGGCACAGTGACACGTGTCACTCAGGCATTGGCCCTGGGATGGCGGCCTTCTAAGGTCCAAATCCCGAGGCGCCGCAAAACGACGTGGCTTAATTACTAGGTCACCAGATTCTAGGAAGGCACACTTTTCAAAAGGACCCTATAAATAGGGACATTATGTCATTTATGACAGAGTGAGAATTTTTGACACACAATACGAGACAATACGTCACTTATCTCACTTTACCTGAGCTTGGAATCCAAGCAAATAACTTTACTTCTGCACGTTTTATTTCCGAACGTTTGCTGACTTAATCTTCGGAGGCGGACCCCCAACCATCCGGAGGTCCGTTTGCTTTGCAGGTACAGGCGTCCTCAGTTGAATCTAGTTTCAGTGTTGTAACTCTCCCGAGGGATAAAAACCCTGAAACATTTGGCGCCGTCTGTGGGGAGACTACCTCTGAAATGGCTTCACAAGAACCTGTACCAAATCGGGAGGCCATTCGGCCTTCAAATGATGTACTTGTCCAAACGGATCATGACTCAGGTGACGACGCTGATGTCGAAACCTATGTGGATCCAAATGGATCCCTCATCTCTAAACGCATCCGCAGTAAGGAACGGCGAGAGCGTCCCCATGTTCAGGCAGGACCAAGCAAAACTGTTGGTCAGCCAAAGAAACCCTCGGGGCGGCCGGTTGATCCTTCCCAGGCGGCAGGATCAACTCCCGTCACTCGGGATGAGCTAATGTCACTCCTGAGCAGCCTCAGGGGTGAAATCAAGCAGCTCGCTTCAAAGGAGTCGCCTACTCCTAGAAAGGAGCGTCCGGAGGTCATATAGATCGGAACCCGGAGCAGTCGGCCAAGAAGCCAGCCCAAGCTGGCAAACAGAAGTCGGTCAGGGACCGTCAGCCGACTCCTCATCTTGTTCCTAAGGAGAAGGCCAGGCCCCAATTTGACCTTAGTCGGCTCCGTTTCCCAGAAACGGGCGCAAGAAAACCCATCCGGCACATACAGCCGGATGGTAGCAAGAAAACGTTCTCTGACGCTCGGCAATACATTGAGAAGAGGAGAACCCAGCAATCAGAGTCGGCTTCAACGTCGACTTATCCTGATAGCTTTCAAAATACCTCTGTGAGGTGTTTTCAGTCTGTACATAAGACCCCAGCAAGCAGCCAAAGGGTTCAGTCTGGACCGCATGTGATTCAGTCCGCCCAGTACATGGCACAACCATTATACCAGGCGCCAGTCGTACCTTACATGCAACCTACCCTCTATGGAGGACAGGCGGAATACGGCTATCAGCCGATGGACTGGCAGCTTAGGCTGCAACACCTTGGAGATCAACCCTCTGCTTTCTCTAGAGAAATAACTGAAGCCGTGCAGCCGACTAAAGTGAAAAATGTTCTGGTTGGAGCCTATGACGGGACCTCCAACCCAGAGGACCACCTGTTGGCATACACCCACCTCATGTATTTACAAGGGTTGGATGATGCCGCATGGTGTCGTTGCTTTCCAGCCACTCTGAGGGGCATAGCCCATCAGTGGTTTGGCAACCTGCCGGCTGGCTGCATAAATAGCTTCAAGACGCTTGCGTTCTTGTTTGCATCAAACTTCTCTATGAACATCCCTGCCAAAAAGACAAGTCTTGACTTGGGCAATGTACAACAGGGAGATAGAGAAGGTTTGCGATCCTACGTCAGGCGGTTCAATCTGGTCCGAATCAAGATTCATGGGCTGTCTGATGAGGTCGCCTTCACAGACTTCTTTAAGGGTCTGAAGGACGGGTCTACTTTTAAGTACGAACTCGTCCGCAAACAAATCTTTACCCTACAAGGAGCCTTGCGAGAGGCGAAAGCCTACATACAGGCAACCGAACTCTGCTCCTCCAATAAGCAGTCGGACCATAAGAAGCCTGACTGGCAGAAAGAGAGTTGGCCTACTCCGCCGGCTCCTAAGCTAGAAGAGAGCAAAAAGAAAAAGCAAGTCTGGGCCATTGATAACTCTCATCAACCGGCCCAGAAGAAGAAAAAAGAGTGGAAACCGTACGTCCCAAGGTACGAATTCCACAAGGACTACTGCTCCATCCTTTTGGAAATTAAGGATCGGCT
Source organism: Chenopodium quinoa (assembly GCF_001683475.1). Lineage (NCBI taxonomy): Eukaryota > Viridiplantae > Streptophyta > Magnoliopsida > Caryophyllales > Amaranthaceae > Chenopodium > Chenopodium quinoa. The sequence goes on along the minus strand of NW_018743943.1, from coordinate 68,209 downwards.
AACTCTTGAAAAGCCGACTGCTATGAAAGGTTCCGCTGAAAATCGGAACAAGAACAAGCATTGACATTTCCATGAGGATGTTGGCTATGACACGAACGACTACTTTAGTCTCAAGCAGGAGCTCGACCGTCTGGCCGACAAAGGGCAGCTGAAGTCCTATGTGAAGTCCAAAGTGACTTCAAAAGCAAATCTGGGGCAGTCCAAGAAAAAGACTCCCTAGCCTGCTGTGAGTGCCGAAACTGATGAAGAACCGGTGTACACCATAGCAAGCGGATTTGCCGGTGGTTGCCCGACCATTCGGGGGTACCAAGGACCATCTAAGAAAGATGGTCAATTCTGTTGAGGAGGGGGATACAGCTAGCACATCCACCTTCCCTAAAGTTGTCATCACCGAACAGGACAGAGGCAAAGTCCGTCGGCCGCATGATGACCCTGTTGTCATTGAGTGTAAAGTCGCCAACCAGCTGGTTGGCCGAATTCTGATTGACACAGGAAGTTTCTCTGACCTCATCAGCCTCAAATGCTTGTCCAATCTCAAGTACAAACCGGATAGCATAATGGAGGTCACCCACACCTTAGTTGGGTTTGGGGGAGGACTTGTGCACCCAATCGGACGAATTAACCTACATGTCCGCCTGGGAAGCAAGGGAGACGGTCGGCACATGACCATCCGTTTCCTAGTGGTTGAAGAGCTCACGGCTTACAACCTCATCTTTGGCCGACCCACTCTTAATGAGTGTAAGGCCGTCATCATCCCTGCTCTCATGCTACTCAAGTATGAGAAGGATGATGGAACAATTGGTTCCCTTAATGGGGACCAAAAGACGGCTCGAGAGTGTTATCTCTCGGACGTCAAGCCTGCGGCCGCAGCATCCGGCCGGGGCAAGAAAATGATTGACCTCGACGATGACGAGGAAGAACAATCGGCCCTACCAGCCGGAAAGAAAAGAAAGACTGATCAGCTAGTGGTGGTCAAAAAAGAAAAGCAATAGAAATCACTGATCGGGGAAAGGTCGGATGATCTTCGTCCCCAGCCTACTGGTGAGCACATTGATATCCCTCTGGATGACAGCCGTCCAGAGCGAACTGTTTAGGTGGGGACGATTGCCTTCGCAAAGTTGGGTGAAAACCTTCACCAGCTGCTTAAGGAATTCAAAGAGATCTTTGCCTTTGTAGTGGAGGAGATGCCAGGCATCAGCCCGGATCTCGCTGTCCACAAACTCGCCGTGGATCCTAAAAAGAAGCTTATCTGGCAAAAGAAAAGGAACCACGGCGAAAAAAGAAATTAGGCGGCAGCTGCCGAAGTAAAAAAGCTGTTAGATGCCAAGTTCATTCGGCTGTGCAACTTCCCTGAGTGGGTAGGTAACGTTGTGTTAGTAAAAAAGCCGAATGGAACTTGGCGGATGTGTGTTGATTACACAGACCTCAACAAGGCATGTCCAAAGGATAGTTATCCACTGCCTAAGATCGACAGTCTGGTCGACTCAATAGCCGGACATGCCCTGATGAGTTTCATGGATGCCTATTCAGGTTTCTATCAGATCCCCCTGTGGAAAAAAGATCAAGAAAAGACGGCATTCGTCACTGATCAGGGGTTGTTCTGCTATACGGTGATGACGTTTGGTTTAAAGAATGCGCCTGCTACCTTCAAACGAATGATTAATACGGTCTTCATTAATCATATCGGAAGGAATGTAGAGGCGTACATTGATGATATGATAGTCAAATCCAAACAGCAGGCGGATCACCTTGCTGATCTCCGAGAAACATTAGCCACACTTAGGCGGCACAAGGTCATGCTTAACCTAAAAAAGTGTGTCTTTGGTGTTGAGTCTGGGAAGTTTCTCGGATTTTTGATTGACCAAAAGGGGAATAGAGGCCAACCCTGAGAAAATACAGGCGGTGATTGACATGCAGTCGCCCCGTACTGTGAAGGAAGTGCAAAAACTAACAGGTTGTCTGGCGACCCTGGGGAGATTCCTCAGTCGTTCAGGCGAAAAGTGTCTCTACTTTTTCCAGGCAATCAAAAAGAAGACAAACTTTGAATGGGGGGATGATGCAGAGGCGGCCTTTCAAAGGCTAAAAACTCATCTGCACTCTTTGCCGAGGCTTGTCAGCCCTTTGCCTAAAGCGAAGCTCTTCATATACTTAGCCGTCTCTGATCATGCCCTCAGTGCCGTCCTCTTAGCTGAAAGAGACGGCATCCAGCTCCCGGTGTATTTCATAAGCCATGTTTTGAGAAATGCGGAGCTTCGGTACCCCATGGTTGAGAAATTCGGCCTTGCCCTTTACATGGCCATCAAGAAGCTTAAACCTTACTTCTTGGCGCATGCGGTAGAGGTCTATACTGACCAACCGATCAAACGGCCACTCACAACCTTGGAGTCTTCTGGACGAATGCTCAAATGGGCGATTGAAATGCAAGGATTAGAAATCACTTAAGAACCAAGGAAGGCAATAAAGGGACAAGCATTCGCTGACTTTATTGTTGAAATGACAAGGCCGGTTGTTCCGGACAATACAGACCAGGTTTGGAAAGTGTATGTGGATGGGAGCTCCACTGTGAATGGCTGTGGTGCGAGGATTATATGTCAATATCCTAAAGGAGATAAGTACGAATACGCACTACGGTTCAAGTTTCAGGTCTCTAATAATGAGGCCGAGTATGAGGCCCTGCTGGCCGGCATCCAGTATTGCAAGGCGGCTGGGGCGAAGAAGATATCCACTTGCTCTGATTCTCAACTGGTTGTACTCCAAGTTAATGAAACGTTCGAGGCCACTCATCTGGCCATGATAAAATATTTGCAGGCGGTCAAGAGTGAAGTTGGGTCACTTAAAGAATTTCATCTAACTCAAGTGCCCAGGTCTGAAAGTCAAACACATTCACACAAAGCTTTTTGGATCAAATGAAAGTTAAACACATTCAAATATATCTTTTTGAATCAAAATGAAAGTCAAATACAGTCAAACAAAGCTTTTTTAATCAAATGAAAGTCAAACACATTCAAACAAATCTTGTTGGATAGAAATACAGTAAACACATTCAAACAAAGCTTTATGAATAAAAAGAAAATCAAACACATTCAAACAAATCTTTTTATTTCAAATGAAATTCAAACCCACTTAAACAAAGCCTTTTTAATCAAATGAAAGTCAAATGCATTTGAAAAAGGTTATTAAATCGAATGATAGTCAAATGCATTCAACGAAGCTAATTGAATCAAATGAAAGTTAAACACATTTTAAACAAATCTTTTTGAATGAAAGGAAAGTCAAACACATTCAAACAAAGCTTTTTGCGTCAAATGAAAGCCAAACAAATTCAAACATAGCTTTTTGAATCAAACGAAAGTCAAACACATTAAAAGAAATCTTTTAAAATCGAAATAAAGTCAAACACATTCAAACAAAGATTTTTGGATCAAATAAAACTCAAACACATTGAAACAAAGTTTTTTAAATCAAATGAAAATCAAACACATTCATACAATCTTTTTGAGTCAAAGGAAAGTCAAGCACATTCAAACAAAGTATTTTGAAATAAATGAAAGTAAAACTCATTCAAACAAAGTTAATTGAATCAAATGAAAGTCAAACACATTAAAATAATGCCTTTTGAATTAAATGAAAGTACAACACATACAAACAAATCTTTTTAAATCAAATGAAAGTTAAACACATTCAAACATAGCTTTTTGAATCAAATGAAAGTCACACACATTCAAACAAAGTTTTTTGAATCAAATGAAAGTCAAACACATTCAAAAAAATCTTTTTGAATCGAAATTAATTCAAACACATTCAAACAAAGCTTTTTGTATCAAATAAAAGTCAAACACATTCAAACAAATCTTTTTAGATCGAAATTAAGTTAAACTCATTCAAACAAAGCTTTTTGAATCAAAAGAAAGTGAAACACATTCAAACATAGCTTTTTGAATCTAATGAAAGTCAAACACATTCAAACAAAGCTTTTTGAATCAATTGAAAGTTAAACACATTCAAACAAAGGTTTTTGAATCAAATCAAAGTTAAACACATTCAAACACAGCTTTTTAAATCAAATGAAAGTCAAACACATTCAAACAAAGCTTTTTTTAATCAAATGAAAGTTAAACACATTTGTACAAATATTTTTAAATTATATGTAAGTCAACCACATTCAAACATAGCCTTTTGAATCAAAAGAAAATCAAATACATTCAAACAAAGCTTTTTGAATCAAATGAAAGTCAAACACATTCAAATAAATATTTTTGAATCGAAATAAAGTCAAACATATTCAAACAAAGCTTTTTGAATCAAATAAAAGTCGAACACATTCAAAAAAGGCTTTTTGAATCAAATGAAAGTTATACACATTCAAACAAATCTTTTTGGATCGAAATACAGTCAAACACATTCAAACAAAGCTTTATAAATGATGTGAATCAAGAGGCTAATTCTTTTGAAGGGTCCAAGACACTTGTAGAAGGTCCAAATAGCTTCATTATGGGCTGCCCAAACAAGAAAATAAACAAGATAATAAACAAGGAAAGATCCAATAGCTTAAATTGGAAAGAAACGAGCACGAATTACAAAGAAGAAGAAATTGCGAAGTTCACTTCCGACGAGCACACATGCTGCCACGCGCCGACTCCTGGCCTACGCGCCGACCCCCTAGCTCCGCCTTGGACCCATTTTGACATTGGTCAGGCGCGTGCACCACCTTGGTGGAGCGTGCAAAGAGTTTCGGCGACAGAACGAAAAGCATGATTTTCTTTACTTAGTTTTTTCTAGAGTTTTTGCTTGCAAGTTTTTACCTTTCACTTGAAAGGGTTTTTCTTGGTTTAATCAATTAGGAATATTTTTAATTTCTGTTATTTTATTTTATAATAATTTCTAAGTCAATTAGGAATTGTTTTAAGAAGTTTTAGGTTAATTAGAACTAGTCTTATTACTAGTTTCCTAGTTCCATTAGAATTGGTTTTCCTATTCTATCTAGGATACTTTGGGATCAAGGCTAGGGTTTTTTCTAGTTTGAATAGACTTAGGAATAGTTAGTTTTAGTCTATAAATAATGTAATTTTCGCGATTTTTCAATAACATTCGAAAATCATTAAAATTCAAGTTAATTGTTTGTTTTGCTTAATTGCTTACAAATTCTTTTGCTAGTTTTCAATTCAAGGAGTTGTTTTGATAATTAGAACGTTCAATTCTTAGTTCTAGGAGTAGTCTAAGTTTTGTTCATCAAAGTACTTAGTTCTAGGAGTGGTCTAGGTAATTTGAGAGGCGTTGAATTCGTTCTAGGAGTGGTCGTTTTCAAAGTCATATCCGGTTCGTTATTCTTAAGTTGTTCGATTTTCTTAGGAAATTAGAAGGGCTTGTGTTACTTGTGTGATTTTAGATTCTTTATTAAGTTAAGGGGTTTAAATCCACATCAATAAATCAAAAGAAAGTCAAACACATTCAAACAATTTTTTTAATAGAAAAAAAAAGTAAAAAGCTGGTCAAACACATTTAAACAAAACTTTTTGAATCAAAAGAAATTCAAACACATTTAAACAAAACATTTTGAATCAAATGAAAGATAAACACATTCAAAAAAAGCTTTTTGAATCAAATGAAAGTTAAACACATTCAAACAAATCTTTATAGATCGAAATTAAGTCAAACAAATTCAAACATAGCTTTTTGAATCAAATGAAAGTCAAACACATTCAAACAAATTTTTTTGAATCAAATGAAAGTCAAACACATTCAAACAAATCTTTTTGGATCGAAATACAGTCAAACACATTCAAAGATAGCTTTTTGAATCAAATGAAAGTGAAACACGTTTAACCAAAGCTTTTGATGCAAATCTCGAAAGTCCTATTAGCCCTAGTCACAATTCTCATTCAAGTCCAAGCACAAGTTCAAGTTACGGTTCATCCAAAGAAGTGATACTTGCGAAATCATTTGAAGACCAAACCTTGGATTCTTTTGCTGCCCATGGTCCGTTTGGTTTTAATCATGGATTTACTTGCTTAATTGCTCATTAAGCACGTTAATTGAAGCATTTTGAACAGCCATTTCAGTTGAGAGGAACTTAAGGAGAAACTTCAATGCATGAATAAAGAAAGGGGCGTGAATCAAGGGGGGTTACAAATGCATCTCCAACGGTTTTCTTGCTGAATTTGTGGCAGATTGCTTAGCTCATTTACATGCGTTTAACAAGGACGTTAAGGGGCATATGAAGACTAAGAGGCTGCTGCACTTAGACGTAATTTAGGCTTAGTTTCAATTTCGTTGTTTAAAGCTTTAATAAATCAGTTTGCTTCTTTAAGTTAAGCAATGATTGTTAGTTCTTTTAGTTGCTTATAAAAGGCATGTAATTGTAGTTTGTAATCAGATTTTGATCAATGAAAAAGAGCTTTTGGTTGAACTTAAAAACTGATTATTTGTTTGTGAAATAACCGGTTTTTGTACCAAGTTAGACTTGAAGAGATTGAGTGGTCAAGTGAGTAATCCTTCCATACAATTTGAACTTAGTAGGTTGAGTGAGAAATCCTTGCCTTCATATCCTTGTTTGTTAAGTGAGTAATCCTTACAAACCTACACCTAAATTCTACATAAACGTACCTAAACACCAACCTAAAATCAATCCTTTGCTTAAGCTTGATTCATTAACTTGTTTAAACTAATTTCATCTATTAGTTTTTACATCAGCTTTTTGAATCAAATGAAAGTTAAACACATTCAAACAAAGCTTTTTGAATGAAATTTTCTGTCCAAATGGATCAAGCAAACCCAAATGAAACCGTTGACCAAAGGAGACTTAGAATTATGGAGGAAAACCAACAAAGGCTCTTGGAAACCAATGAGCAATTACATGGTAATATAATGGCTCTAATGGCTCGTTTGTTGACACAAGAACAATGGGATGGGCGTCAAAACCCTCCTAGATATGATGACAAGAGTCTAAAGGTGGATGTAGACCTTTTTGATGGTACTCTTGACCCTGAGAAGTACTTGGAGTGGGAGCAATCACTTGAGAGGTACTTTGAGTTCAAAGACGTTGAGGAAGATGAACAAAAGTACAAGATTGCTAAGGTGAAGATAGCCAAGTATGCTGAAACTTGGTTGAAAGGAGTCCAAAGAAAACGAGAAAGCAATGGGAAAACTCGTATTTCTACATGGACCAAGCTTAGGAAGAAACTTAGGGGACGTTTTGTGCCTTCTAATTACAAACAATCCATGTATGTTAAATGGAGTACCTTGCAACAAGGTAGTAGTAGTGTGGAGGAGTACATAAAAGATTTTGAGAAACTTTCCATTGTGTGCGAAATAGAGGAAAATGAAGAACTCAAATTAGGGAGGTTTATGGCTGGTTTGGATAAGGACATTTATGAGAAAGTAGAGGTGCAACCCAATCTGACCTTTGATGAAGCTTGTAAGCTTTCGGTGAAATTTGATAATCAAAGGAAGAAGAAGAAACCTTCGAACTCTTTTGACCCAAAATTCAAACGTCCATTCAATCCACCAAAAGAAAACTCTTCTTTCCCAAATTCCACCAAAAGAAACCCAAGTTCCTTTGACCCAAAAGAAAAAGGCAAAGCTGTTGCCAAAACCGGGGACTTGAGTGACATAGTGTGTTTTAAGTGTCATGGAAGAGGACACTATAAGAGGGATTGTCCTAATACTAGAGCTTTAACCATGAGAGAGCTAAAAAATATGATGGCTCAACCTTTTAGCCTAGATGAGGAGTTAGAGGATGAAAATGTTGTTGAAAATGACCCTTTGGAATCTTATGATTCTAATGAAGAGGAGGAACAAGGTGATGATTGTTTCCCCGAAAAAAACAGCCTAGTCTTCAGGAGAGCTTTACAAATGCAAGTTGAGGTTGAAAGAAACCCTTTGCAAAGAGAGAATGTCTTTTTAACCAAATGCAAGGTTAATGGAGATGTTTGTGACTTAATTGTTGATAGTGGTAGTGAAGCGAATGTTGTATCAAGTGACCTTGTGAAAAAACTTGATTTGAAAACCACTAGACACCCTACCCCTTACAAATTGAGTTGGCTTGATAAGAGTAAGAGTACGGGAGTTAGGAGACAATGCTTAGTAAAATTTCAGATTGGTTCTTATGTTGATGAGATTTTGTGTGATGTCATTCCTATGGATGCATGTCACGTTTTATTAGGAAGACCATGGCAAAGTGATAGAAAATCAATCCATGATGGTCTAACTAATACCTATACTATCACCCACCAAGGCAGCAAGAAAGTGTTGCATCCCTTACCACCACAAAAAAAGATTCCCCAAACACAATTCCCACCACCACAAACACCACAAAAAGAGCCCAAAAGAAAGGAAATCTTGTTACTTTCTTTCAAAGAATTCGAAAAGACCTTAGAGAAGGAAGATGAGGTGTTTTTGTTTTTGTCTAAGGAGGAGCATGAAGGGTTTGTTCAACAAAACCCTAGGTTGGCCGAATTAGTCAAAGCTTATGAGGATGTTTTTCCTAATGAGTTACCTTTAGGATTACCTCCCATTCGTGGGATAGAACATCAAATTGACCTAATTCCGGGAGCACCCCTTCCTAACAAACCACCTTATAGATGTAATCCCATGGAAACTAAAGAGTTGCAAAAACAAATTGAGGAGTTGATGCAAATGGGTTATGTGAGAGAGTCTATGAGTCCTTGTGCTGTTCCTACCTTGTTAGTGCCTAAAAAAGATGGAACATGGAGGATGTGTATTGATAGTAGGGCTGTTAAAAATATAACCATTAAGTATAGGTTTCCCATTCCTAGGCTTGATGATATGTTGGATGAATTGAGTGGGGCTAGAGTGTTTTCAAAAATTGATTTGAGAAGTGGGTATCACCAAATTCGTATGAGGGAGGGTGATGAGTGGAAAACAGCTTTTAAAACCAAGCATGGGTTGTATGAATGGCTTATTATGCCATTTGGTTTAACAAATGCCCCAAGTACTTTCATGAGGCTTATGAATGAGATGTTGAGACCCTTTTTGGGGAGGTTTGTAGTTGTTTACTTAGATGATATTCTCATCTATAGTACAAATGAGGAAGATCATTTGAGGCACTTGGAAGAAATCTTTAGAACTTTGAGGGAGAAAAAATTGTATGGGAAGTTGGAGAAGTGTCATTTTTTGCTAACAGAAATTGTTTTTCTTGGTTACATTGTTTTAGGTGATGGAATCAAGGTGGATCCAAGCAAAATAGAAGCCATTGCTTCGTGGCCTATCCCAAAAACCATAACTGAAGTTCGTTCATTTCATGGACTAACCTCTTTCTATAGAAGGTTCATTAAGAACTTTAGTACCCTCATGGCTCCTATCACCGAGTGTACAAAGAAAGGAACCTTCCAATGGAACCTTCAAGCCCAAGAGGCGTTTGAACTAGTGAAAAACAAGATGTGTGAGGCACCTGTTTTAGCCTTACCTGATTTCATGAAACCCTTTGAAGTTGAGTGTGATTCAAGTGGGAAGGGAATAGGGGCTGTCCTAATCCAAGAAAAAAAAACCCATTGCCTACTTTAGTGAGAAATTGAGCCAAGGGAAATTGAACTATTCCACTTATGACAAAGAATTTTTATGCCATGGTTCGAGCCTTAGATCATTGGTCACATTATTTGAGGCCACAACCATTAATCTTGCATTCGGATCATGAGTCTTTGAGGTTCATACATGGCCAAAAAAAATTGAATGCTAGGCATGCTAAGTGGGTAGAATTCTTACAATCATTCAACTTTGCTACAAAATATAAGCAAGGGAAAGCCAACATCGTGGCTGATGCATTGTCAAGGAGGCATACTCTTCTTGGAATCATGGAGGCTAAGGTCCTTGGTTTTGAAATTATGAAAGAAGCTTACAAAGATGACCATGAACTTATGGAAATCATTGAAGCTTGCAAACATGGAGTAAATGGTCAATTCGTGATGGTGGACGGTTTTCTTTTCAAAGGAAACAAACTTTGTGTTCCTAAAGGGGCAATTCGTGACTTATTGATAAGGGAAGCTCATGGAGGAGGCCTTGCTGGTCATATGGGTATTCAAAAGACCCTAGAGATCTTGCAAAGTCATTTTTATTGGCCTAAGATGCTAGCTAACGTGCAGCAAATCCTAGCTAGATGTTCTACATGTCAAAGGGCTAAAATGACCTTTCATAGAGGTGAATACAAGCCTTTGCCAATTCCCGAAAGACCTTGGGAGGATTTGAGTATGGATTTCATCATGGCCTTGCCTAGAACAGCTCGTGGAAAATATTCAATCATGGTGGTTGTTGATCGGTTTTCGAAGATGGCCCATTTTATTGCTTGTAAAAAAGTGGATGATGCTTATAACGTGGCTCAACTTTTTTTCAAGGAGGTGGCTAAGTTACATGGTTTGCCTAGAACCATTTTTTCAGATCGTGATACAAAGTTTGTGAGCCATTTTTGGAAGTCATTATGGAGGCTCGTGGGTACCAAACTGCTTTTCTCAACTAGCCATCATCCACAAACGGATGGTCAAACTGAGGTGGTGAATAGAGTTCTTGGAACATTGCTGCGTGCCTTAGTGAACAAAGGAGGGAAAGATTGGGATCTTAAGCTAGCTCATGCTGAATTTGCTTACAATAGAACTCCAAGTAAAACCACGAAATACTCACCATTCGAAGTTGTTTATGGGGTCAATCCTTATGTTCCTATTGATTACATTGCAATTCCTAAGGACAAATTTGTTCATGGGACAGCCAAGGAGCACGTTGAGTTCATGATGAATGTTCATAAAGACGTTAGGAAGAACATTGAGAAAGCTAACGAGTCCTACAAGAAGCAAGCAAACAAACACTTGATCAATGTGAGAAAATTCGAAGTGGGTGATCTTGTTTGGATTTTTCTTCGAAAGGAAAGGTTCCCTAAGCAACGAAAGCACAAGTTGATGCCAAGGGAAGAGGGTCCTTTTCAAATCATGGAAAGGATCAATGATAATGCATACAAAGTTGATCTTGGAGGGCAATTTGGAATTTCATCAACCTTCAATATTGGTGACCTAGCTCCTTATTTAGAAGATGACGAGTTGAGGACAACTCCTTTCGAAGAAGGGGAGGATGATGCAAATCTCGAAAGTCCTATTAGCCCTAGTCACAATTCTCATTCAAGTCCAAGCACAAGTCCAAGTTACGGTTCATCCAAAGAAGTAATACTTGCGAAATCATTTGAAGACCAAACCTTGGATTCTTTTGCTGCCCATGGTCCGTTTGGTTTTAATCATGGATTTACTTGCTTAATTGCTCATTAAGCACGTTAATTGAAGCATTTTGAAAATCCATTTCAGTTGAGAGGAACTTAAGGAGAAACTTCAATGCATGAAAAATGAAAGGGGCGTGAATCAAAGGGGGGTTACAAATGCATCTCAAACGGTTTTCTTGCTGAATTTGTGGCTGATTGCTTAGCTCATTTACATGCGTTTAATAAGGACGTTAAGGGGCATATGAAGACTAAGAGGCTGCTGCACTTAGACGTAATTTAGGCTTAGTTTCATTTTCGTTGTTTAAAGCTTTAATAAATCAGTTTGCTTCTTTAAGTTAAGCAATGATTGTTAGTTCTTTTAGTTGCTTATAAAAGGCATGTAATCATAGTTTGTAAGCAGATTTTGATGAATGAAAGAGAGCTTTTGCTTGAACTTAAAAACTGATTATTATTTGTGAAATAACCGGTTTTTGTACCAAGTTAGACTTGAAGAGATTGAGTGGTCAAGTGAGTAATCCTTCCATACAATTTGAACTTAGTAGGTTGAGTGAGAAATCCTTGCCTTCATATCCTTGTTTGTTAAGTGAGTAATCCTTACAAACCTACACCTAAATTCTACATAAACGTACCTAAACACCAACCTAAAATCAATCCTTTGCTTAAGCTTGATTCATTAACTTGTTTAAACTAATTTCATCTATTAGTTTTTACATCAGCTTTTTGAATCAAATGAAAGTTAAACACATTCAAACAAAGCTTTTTGAATGAAATGAAAGTCAAACACATTCAAACAAATCTTTTTGGATCGAAATACAGTCAAACACATTCAAACATAGATTTTTGAATCAAATGAAAGTCAAACGCGTTCAAACAAAACTTTTTGAATCAAATGAACGTCAAACACATTCATATAAATCTTTTTGAATCAAATTAAGGTCAAACACATTCAAACAAAGCTTTTTGAATCAAATGAAAGACAAACACATTCAAACAAAGTTTTTTGAATCAAATGAAAGTCAAACACATTTAAACAAATCTTTTTAGATCGACATACAGTCAAACACTTTCAAACAAAGCTTTTTGAATTAAAAGAAAGTCAAACACATTCAAACAAAGATTTTTAATCAAAATAAAGTCAAACACATTCAAACAAAGCTTCTTGAATCAAATGAAAGTCAAATACATTCAAACAAAGCTTTTTGAATCTAATGAAAGTCAAACACATTCAAACAATTCTTTTTGAATCGAAATAAAGTAAAACAAATTCAAACAAAACTTTTTAAATCAAAAGAAAGTCAAACACATTCAAACAAATCTTTCAAAATCAAATGAAAGTCAAACACATGCAAACATAGCTTTTTGAATAAAATTAATGTCAATTAAATTCAAACAAATCTTTTTGAATAAAATGAAAGTCAAACACGTTCAAACAAAGCTTTTTGAATCAAATGAAAGTCAAATACATTCAAACAATTCAAAGATCCTCAATTACCACTCAACAAGGTGATGAAGGCTAGAACAAATGAAGCTCACAAGGGATTATAACCAATCTAATACCAACCAATGGTTTCAAATCCACTATAGAGAACAACTCCATCTTACCACATTCCCGTGAACCTAAGGCTTCATGGTCCCCTAAAAGTTCTTAACCCGGATACCTTAGGATATTGTATCCTAGAGTAAACTAAGGACACTCTCAAACCATGCACACATTTACCACTTAGGAAGGAAAACATTTAAGAATGCAATTCCCAAGATAGAATGTCCAAAACAAGAACAAACAAAACACCTTTTGCCAAAATTGCCTTGAAAGTAAACAAAAATATTTTTAGATTTTTCACAATAAAAGAAAAGACATGGAAATGCATATACTCAAGTGCATGACATAAATGAATCAACATCCCACCAAACATGATAGAATACCCTCTCCCCAAGTTTGATTGAGACAATATACTCAAATATAAACCAAATAATCCAACAAACCAACACAGGTCCAATTAGTCACAAACCATTAGACAAAGAGCTAGGAAAGATATTACCGGATATTGGTGGGTGTAATTACCCGCAAATGAACAAATTTAACCTTTCAAAGCCGATTTCCTCTTGAATTGAATCTCGATTTCCATATGCTAGCAAAAATAGGCATTAGACTTCCTTAATTCTTGATCTAAACCAATGCATAAGTGTATATCAAGTTATGTACCTAGCAAGGGGCACACAAACATTTCCATGAGAGAAAATCTAATCTAAAAAGAAACAAAAATGAAAGCAATAAAAACCTCGGGTTACTTCCCGAGAAAGGCTTGTTTAACGTCCAAGCGAGACCACTCTAGTAAATAATATTGCAACGAACGCAAGAGCTTATCAAATGCACTACTACACATTTCGTATGATAACAAGTAGGCAAATGACGGGAGGAGGAGGTGCAACAAGATTATTGCACGTAAGTGAGGAGGAAGATGCCAAAAGAAAAATCAAAAGAAAAATCAAGAAAATAAGAAGAGAAAGAAGAAGAAAAATAAGGTAAACTCTCCTCAAAATATTTTTGGGTGGCACAATCACCCATTTCCTCAATAAAGGGAGGGTAAGAAGGAAGAGTCTCATCAAATAAGAGAAGGTCCTCAATAGGCTCTTTAACAAAAGAAAGGAGGAACATGGGATAGTAGGAGATGTGGTCAAATTTCCTTGAGAAAGGGACATGAGGAAGGGGAGGAGAAACAATGTTCTCACATAGCATCACATCACCAATGAGGGCATGAAAATCAGTTATAGAATCCTCAAAAGAACACTCATGACTCACATCTCCCTCAAACAAAAACTCTCCAATAGAAATAACCTCATCCTCCTCTCTATCACAACGATGAACAACAAATCCCTCAAGATCCTCAAAGCCTAGAGTCTCTAAACCATGCATGAAAGGATAAAGGTTTCTCTCAAACTCATCCCTTTTCCATGAGGCATTGCTAATGAACTCTCTCAAAAGGCTATAATGCTTTGTTACACCTTCAATGAACATACTAGCTATAACCTCAAATGAGTCCAAAGACTCATGGATAGAAGTGTCACAAACATGCAAGGTAGACTCATCAGGATGGGGAAGGGGGTTAGAATCCTCAAAAACGACATTTTCTTCATTCTCAACTCTTCCACCATCACTCAAGGGACTCTCAATCTCTCTTGATTCCTCAAACTCACCATCATCATCCTTATGAACTCCCTCATTCAAACATGAAGATGGCTCTCTCTCATCCTCACAAAGGGAAGCTCTCAAAGGGGGTGAATAACGGGAAGGATGGCATTCAAGCTCAAATGGGGAATGAAAAGGATCAAAATCCTCAAAAATCCTCTCATCACAAGAAAATCTCCCCTCACCTTCACACCCTTGCCCCACATCATCCTGAACAACACTCTCACACTCCAAGTGAGATGCCTCACGTCCATCTAAATCAATCATAGCACTCATCTTTTGGGCAAGCCTCACTTCTCTCAATTTTTGTTCCTCTTGAAGCTCTTGGAGTTGTTGGGTGAGATACTGCATTTGAGAGAGAATTTGGGCATCAATGTTATTGGGTTGAGGTTCATGATCAAATTCAAATTACATATCATCAAAATTAGCACAAACCTCATCAAAATGAGCATAAGAGGGAAATGGGTTAACTTGCATATTTGGATCATCACAAGGCACATTAGAAGTATCAAGAGAATACTCATTCATGCCCTAATAAGCTATACCACAAGCATCACTAAGAGAACTCCCATGGTAACTAAGGAAACCATCTAGTCTTTCAAAGTAAGCATAGAAGGGTTCACCATCAAATTGAGGAAAAGATAAGCATGCCATTTTTATATATAAAAAAAAGGGAAAGCAAACAAAAATCAAATAACATACAAGAACCTAGCTAATCTAATCAACACAAACAAATAAACGCCTTAGTCCCCGCCAACGGCGCCAAAATTTGATCGCGGATAGAAGTAGGTCGTTGGTTTACTAACCCTAACCAAATTAGAAATTTATAATACCTAAACTTACACAAAACTAGTTAGTGGCAAGTAAAGGGTCGAACCACGAAGACTAAGTGTAACAATTTGTGCAAATTTGATCTGTGTCATTTATGGCACCTTTATGATATGTTTTCTTTATATTTCTATGCTCCTTTGAAGTCGTTTATGTCGTGGTTTTATAGAATAATGCTCGATTCGTGTGTTTTTGTGTTAGTTTAGAGAAATGCATGCTTTTAATGGCTTTCTTATCATTTTATTCATTTCTCAGCTAATTCTCTTGCTTCTCCGTTTCTTTGTCTTGTTTTGTAGGTACGTCGCGGGCTATATGCATGGGAATTGAAAATAGAATCCACTAGGATCAATATGCACATTTCGGAATTGAATTTGAGTTTAAAACAAAGGAAAACGAAGGATTGCAAAGTATCAAATAGGACCTTTGTGCATTGTTTCAGTCATATCTCAAGTTATACAGATTGGATTAGGGTGATTCAAGTTGGGTTGGAAACTAGACTTGAAAATCTTTCCAATGATAGGTGGCACGCCTTCATAAAATTCTTAGAACGGAAGTTACAGCCTTCTGAAGTTGGCCCTGGAAAACTGCCGCGGGCGCGGGGTTGCTACAGCTCCAAAACTGCCGTATTTGGGTAGTAAGCACCCGTGGTTTTCCCGAGGGCTCCTCGAGGGCGCGGGCTTGGGCCGCGGGCGCGGCTATCGGGGTGTCCGTTCCCCTCCGCGGGCGCGGCCGATTTCTCTGTGGGCGCGGGTTTCTGGTTCTTTTACGATTTTAAGCTTCTTTTCTCCTTTTGTTTATAAAGTTTTTGGTTTTCCTTTATTCTTCATTCATGTAAATCTTTAGTTTTAGAATAGTTTTATCTCTCTTAGGTTGAGAGCTTCTCTCTCTAGATTAGGCTATGATTAGGGGATTTTTCTCCCACCAATCGGAATGCGCCACGTGGACCAACCAGGTCCTGCCAAGTGTCCCCCAGTTGGAACAGTCAGGGCTTCCCACGTGGCACGCGCTTATTCGTCCACCTTGGACCTGTTATGTCAAGACATGTGGCATACTCCATGCGTAATGGAGAAACCGGCCACCCAGGCCCAACTTCCGAGGGAAGCCCAATCGGCCCTAGGTTTACGTAAACCTAGGATGGGCACGTTTTCCAAGGTTATAAATACCTCCCTTAATCCTCATTAAGGGGGAGAGAACAGAAGCATTACGGAAAAAACACATTAATTACACACAGTAATAACCGGCTGATCTCGCTAACAAAGCAGATTACCTACATTAAACACTCTCACCTAGAGAGACCAAATCACTTTAATTTCCGCATTAATTACTCCTTAATCAGGTACTAACTTGACCGTTGGAGGCGGAGCTCCCAGGAGTCTCCGTTATTTTGCAGGTACAGGCGTCCGGTTCCAGTCTCGGAATTGTAACTCTCCCGCAGGACATCAGAAAACCCCGAAACATTTGGCGCCGTCTGTGGGGAGAGTACTTCTGAGATGGCATCCAAGTCTGTACCGACTCCTGAAGAGAGGCGTCCCCTAGACGACCCTCAAGTTCAGTCGGACCATGATACCGAAAGTGAATTTGAAGTTGAAGCTCATACAGCTTCAGACGGGACCCTAAGGGCCCGACGTACCCGTCATACCGAAAGGAGGGAACGGGAGCATCTTCAAACAGGAAGCGAGCCAGCAGGCGCACCGCCTGTTCGGCAACAGCCGACTGATGGGTCTGCTCCCATCACAAGGAACGAACTCATGACCTTCATGAGGGACTTCAAGGGAGAGATTCAAGAGTTGATCAACAAGAAGCCGCCTGCTCCAGTCAAGGAGAAGTCAGCCAAGAAACCCTCCACTTCACTGAAGAGGAAGCTTGTTCAAGGGCGAGAGGCGACTCCTCATCCTAAATCTAGGAAGCGGGAGCCACCTGCCCTTGATTTCACAAAATTCCGTTATCCTACAGGAAATAGGAAACCTATTCGTCATATTCAGGCGGACGGGTCGAAGCAAACATTCACAGATGCTCGGCTACTGCTAGAGCAGAAGAAGAGTGACCGATTGTCAGAGTCGGCCTCTACTTCAAATTTTCAAGACAGTTTGCGAAATGCCTCGATGAGGCATACTCATTCATACCGTGAGAGTCAGTCAGGCGGCACCTCCCGTCAGTTCGGCTTTCATAGTGACCAGGCGGTACCAAACTTACCATTTGTGCCGCAACAACAATATTTTTTGCAGCCACCTCCGTTTGGTGGACCTGCAGCAAAAAACGTCCATTCTATGGACTGGCAGCTACGGTTGCTTAGACTTGGTGAACAGCTGTCGGCCTTCTCCAAGGAAATTACTAAAGCCGCTCAGCCGGCCAAAGTGAAAAATGTACTAGTAGGCGCCTATGACGGCACTACTAACCCAGAAGACCATCTGATGACATTCACCAACCTGATGTACCTTCAAGGGTTGGATGATCCCACTTGGTGTAAGTGTTTCCTTAGCGACTCTCAAAGGAATCGCACAGCAATGGTTCGGCAACCTGCCGACTGGTTGTGTAAATAGCTTCAGGACGCTTGCTTACTTATTTGCCTCCAACTTCGCCATGAACATCCCTGCGAAGAAAACGACCCTTGATTTGGGAACAATTCAGCAGGGCGAGAAGGAGGGGCTTCGTTCTTACATCAGGCGATTTAACCTGATGAGAATACAGATTCAAGGGTTATCGGATGAGGTAGCTTATACTGACTTTTTCAGAGGTCTCAAAGACGGGTCTACCTTCAAATTTGATTTGGTTCGAAAAAGGGTGGCGACTCTTCAAGAGGCCTTGATTGAAGCAGAAGCCTATATACAGGCGACTGATCTTTGTACGATAAAACAGTCGGACGGGAAAAGGTTCGACAAAAGAGAAGGACGACAGAAACAGTCGTCTAACAAAGATGAGAAAAGAAAAGAGGTCTGGGCGGCTGATTCCTCTAGACAGCCGGCCCAGAAAAAGAAAAAAGAATTCAAGCCATACTCCCCAAAGTATGCGTTTAACAAGGATAACCAGTTTATCCTAAAAGAAATCAAGGGACGGATCTCAATTGAGAAGCCGGTCCCCATGAAGGGTTCTGCAAACAACCGGAACCAAGATAAATTCTGTGCTTATCATGATGATATTGGTCATCACACCAATGACTGCATCAGTCTCATGCGGTACCTAGACCGCCTGGCTGAGCAAGGTGATCTTGACACTTATGTCAAGAAATCTACGGGGAACACTTCCTCAAAAAAGCAGTCGGCCAAAAAGAATCAGCAGGCCAACAGCTCTGATACAGATGATGCAGTCGTCTACACCATTGCAGGCGGCTTCTCAGGAGGCGGCCCCACTATTAGGGGCAACAAAGACAATATCAGGCGGTTAGATGTAAATTCCGTTCACCAAGAACGGCCGTCCAAATATTCATTTCCTGAGATTGTCATCACTGAAGAAGATCTAGGAGGGGTAAGGGTGCCGCATGACGACCCTCTCGTTATTGAATGTAAAGTGGCCAACCAGAGAGTTGGCCGAATCCTCATAGATACCGGAAGCTCCTCAGATCTCATCAGTAGCAAATGTCTGTCGAAACTAAAATATCAGACTTATTGCATACATCCGGCCTCCCACCCTTTAGTAGGGTTTGGAGGAGGAGTCGTCCACCCACTGGGACGAGTAGATTTACCCATCCGCCTGGGCGAAAAAGGGGAAGGACGACACATGGTAGTCCGGTTCCTGGTAGTAGAGGAACTCTCGGCCAACAACATGATTCTGGGTCGACCTACCCTGAATAATTCCAAGGCTGTTATAATCCCATCTCTTATGTTGCTCAAGTTTGAGAGGGATAATGGAACAGTCGGCTACCTAAGGGAAGATCAGAGGATGGCCCGAGAGTGCTATCTCTCGGATGTCAAGCCCACTATTATGACTACTGGGTCAAGCGGTGAAAAAACAGACCTTGACAATGTCAAGGAGAGTGCGCCTGTTCAAGAAGCAGGCGGCAAAAAGAGAAAGGCATCCCAGACAGGGGCCGCAAGAAAAGAAAGAAAATAGCAATCATTGGCAGAGGAGCGGCCGGATGAGTTCCTCCCTCAGCCGGCTGGTGAGCATGCGGACCTGATCTTAGACAACTCACGTCCTGACCGAACAGTCAAAGTTGGGACGACTGCTCTGAGAAACCTTGGTGACGACTTTCACAAACTATTGAAAGAATACAAGGACATCTTTGCATTCGAAGTCCATGAAATGTCAGGCATTAGTCCTGATCTGGCGGTACATAAACTGGCCGTGGATCCGAAAAAGAAGCCGGTACGGCAAAAGAAGAAGAACCATGGCGGAGAAAAAAGTCAGGCGGCAGCCGCCGAAGTTAAAAAATTACTTGATGCAGGGTTCATTCGGCAATGTTACTTCCCAGACTGGGTTGCAAATGTGGTGCTTGTTAAAAAGCCGAATGGCACCTGGCGAATGTGTGTAGACTACACAGACTTAAACAAGGCGTGCCCCAAAGACAGTTACCCTCTGCCTAAAATTGATAACCTGGTCGACTCAACAGCCGGCCATGCCTTGATGAGTTTTATGGACGCCTATTCTGGTTTCCATCCAATTCGTTTATGGAAGAAAGATCAGGAGAAGACGGCCTTCGTCACTGATTAGGGGTTATACTGTTACACGGTCGTGTCGTTTTGTCTTAAGAATGCCCCGGCTACCTTCCAACGAATGATAAACACTGTGTTCTTTGATCAGATTGGGAGAAACGTCGAGGCATACTTCAGAAAGATCATCTGTCGGACCTCCGAGAAACTTTCGCCACACTTAGGCGGCACCATTTCATGCTCAATCCCAAGAAATGTGTATTTGGAGTTGAGTTTGGGAAATTTCTCGGATTCCTTATCAATCAGAGAGGAATAGAGGCGAACCCTGATTAGGTGCAGGCGGTCATTGACATGCAGTCGCCTCGTACCATCCGAGAGGTTCAGAAGTTAACAGGTTGTCTGGCGGCTTTGGGAAGATTTATAAGCCGATCAGGCGACAAATGCCTATACTTTTTCCAGGCAATTAAGAAAAAGACAAGGTTTGAATTGGGGCCGGATGCTGAGGTCGCCTTCCAGAAATTAAAAGTTCACTTGCATTCCTTGCCGAGGCTGGTCAACCCTTTGCCCAAAGAGGTTCTCTACATGTACCTGACCGTCTCTGATCATGCGTTAAGCGTTGTTCTCCTTGCTGAAAGAGACGGCTGTCAGCTCCCGGTCTACTTTGTCAGTCACGTACTGAAAAATGCCGAGTTGAGGTATCCCCTAGTGGAGAAATTTGGTCTTGCACTATTCATGGCTGTTAAAAAATTGAAGCCCTACTTTTTGGCACATGCAGTCGTCGTGTATACAGACCAACCTATCAAGCGGCCACTTACCATCATGGAGTCGTCAGACCGAATGATCAAATGGGCCATAGAAATACAGAGCCTCGAAGTTACATTCGAGCCTAGAAAAGCAGTGAAGGGGCAAGCCTTTGCTGATTTTATTGTAGAGATGACTCGTCCTCCTGACTCTCAAGTTCCAGACCAAGTATGGAAGGTATATGTGGACGGAAGCTCTACTTCAAATGGTTGTGGAGCAGGCGTCATATGTCAGTCGCCAAAGGGCGACAGGTACGAGTATGCTCTACGCTTCAGTTTTCAGGCTTCAAACAATGAGGCAGAATATGAAGCTTTACTAGCCGGGATCCGCATGTGCAAGGCGGCAGGGGCAAGAAAAATAGACGCCTGTTCCGATTCACAATTGATAGTGAGTCAGTACAATGGCGAATACGAAGCAACCCATCTGGCCATGATCAAGTATTTACAGGCGGTCCGACAAGCAGTCGGCTCCCTTGAGGATTTCCGTCTGATCCAAGTGCCGAGATCAGAAAACAACCAGGCGGATGCACTGTCAAAATTAACATCATCCGCCTCCTCTGATACTCCTTGAACTGTTTTTTGGGAAGTAATGGAGAAGAGAAGCATCGAGGAAAACCCTATTGGAATCCTAGACAGAAGCTCAACCTGGATGGATTCAATCAGGGCATATCTGACAAACGGTACACTGCCGGATGATCCTCAACAGGCGGCAGCACTGAAAAAACGAGCCACCTGTTTTGAAATGATAAAGGGAGAACTTCACAAAAAGGGGTACCTTCAACCCTTCTTAAAGTGTGTTACTCCAGAAAAGGGACGAGAGATACTAGACGATCTTCACTCTGGTTACTGTGCTTCTCATATAGGTGGTAGGATGCTTGCTCAAAGGGCAAGGCGGCAGGGCTACTTTTGGCCTACTTTGGAAGCAGATGCAATGGAGATGGTGAAAAAATGTGACAAGTGCCAAAGGTTTGGCAAACTAATTCACCGTCCGGCTACTGATCTCACTACCATTCACAGCCCACTACCGTTTGCTAAGTGGGGCATGAACATTCTGGGTCCATATACGCCTGCTACAGGCGGAAGGAGGTACATACTTGTTGCCGTCGACTACTTCACTAAATGGGTAGAGGCGGAGGCTGTAAAGGGAATCAAGACGAAAGATGTAATTTCATTCATTTGGAAAAATGTCATCACTCGGTTCGGGGTTCCCATGTCTATGGTTTTTGATAATGGTCCCCAATTTAAGACGCCTGTTCTCAAAAGCTGGTTGGGTGACCAAGGAATTGCAAACTACTTTGCATCTGTCGGCCGTCCATAAGCAAACTGCCAGGTAGAAGCTTTTAATAAAATCATCTCAGACGGTCTCAAGAAAAAGATTGAACGAGCAGGCGGCCTGTGGACGGATGAACTACCACATGTTCTCTAGGCCATTAGGACGACTGAAAAAGGGGCAACTGGAGAAACTCCATTCCTCGTAACTTACGGTGCGGAAGCTGTTCTTCGAATAGAACACTACGAGCCGACTCTTCGAGTAATGCTATATGACGAAGAGGCAAACTGGGAAGCCATGCGCCTGGCATTAGACTCACTTCCTGAAAAGAGGGACAATGCTGTCTTGCGCCATGAGATCTATCGCCTGAGAATGACTAGATCATACAACAAAAAAGTACACAAGCGTCCACTCAAAGTAGGGGACTTTGTACTTAGAAAAATGGAAGCAGTTGGTAGGGCTAATGAGTCTGGCAAACTAACTCCCAACTGGGAAGGACCCTACCGAATCTATGAGGAAGTCAGGGACAGTACCTACCGTCTGGAAACACCAGACGGACAACCGTTGCCTCGAACTTGGAATGTAGATAATCTTAAGAAATATTTCTTTTGAATGATGTAAATAGTCAAGAGCTACTTAATAAAAGTGCACTTACTATTCTAATTTGTACTAAGAGGGGCACGCCTACTAACAAACAGTCGGCTACTCTCCATGTTTAATTTTACTTACGAGGGGCATGCCGTCTGTACCTTTACAGTCGGCTACTCTCCATTGAGTTTTTCACTCTATCTTCAGAGGGGCATGCCGTCTGTACCTTTACAGTCGGCTACTCTCCATTGAGTATTTTACTCACAATAGGGGCATGTCGTCTGGGCATATAGTCGGCTATTCTCCATAAGAAGATGGCCGACTGATTCCAAACACATAGCCACCCCCCTAATACTTAACTAAAAAGATTAGGGCCAGGCCGACCCTGTGCCTAACAGGCGGCTACCCTCCTTTTACTTAGCACCTACGTTCACCAAGAACTTACCAAGGCCACAGGCCGAATGATCAGACCAGGCGCCAAGCCAACTGATCAAATGTACAAAACTAATACGACCTGTCCTAACATCATAGCAGGCGTCCGACGGCATCCCTCCGGATGAAATTCGTCGCAGAGAGCAGCTCCCTTTTGGGTGGAACATTGTTCTATAAACTAATTACACGGCACCTATACGACTGTCCCCAAGGGCAACCACGTAGCCGTTTTTGAGACAAGGATAACTCTATCACTAACCAAACCAGTGGTAGCAGTTGACATCTGAGTCAGATGACCGCCTGTATTACTTGAGATAAATGCAGGGGGTACCTATTGAGTTAATAGCCAACAAACATTGGCGAATCAAGGGGTCTAGCCGGCCTACGCCGCCTGGTACCTCTACTTCTCAAGCAAAAGTGACGGCGACTGAGTAACTCCAACGTTAACTCATAGTCACTCCCTCAAATTTGGTATGGAACCTAAAAGGTTTGAGTAGACCACCTGTTTTTTGGCTAACAGGGGCACTCAAACCCCTATTCCTACTAGGTAACCTATTGAGTTAATAGCCAACAAACATTGGCAAATCAAGGGGATCATCCGGCCTCCGCCGCCTGGTACCTCTACTACTCAATCTAGATTGTGACGAAGACTAAGTAACTCCTATGTTAACTTAATAGTCACTCAAACTTAGTCAGACCACTTTCCTACTTGGTTAAATTTACAAATGACAGGACCACCTACCTAAAAAGGATCCAGACAAAATAGTTCGAATACTGATTGGATAAATGGCCGACTGATCGTCTATCCTGGAAACAGACAACCAGTCGTCCAGGGGCATAGGCGGCGTACTAACTATCCGTACCTGTCTGCAACGTTCGGCCATGTAAAACAGTCGGTCTAGTGAACAATTGGATATTAGATATGGAATACTTAGACAATTTGAAGACAAATTTGAAGCAAAACAAAAATTCATTAAAAATAAGTCGGTCATTAAAGACCAGCAAAATATTCAAAGCCCCGGCCCCCTGGCCGGGTAAATACAAAGCAAACGACACGCAGGCCGTGGAAAGAATACATAAAGCTTAAGAAGGGGGCAGTTCAGTATTAGAAGCTGCCGCCTGGTCAGCACTCTTCTTGCTGGACTCGGCTTCAGCTGCATCCTTTTTTGATGCCTTACCCCCAAGCGGCACAAGCGCCACTACCGGCTCCTCCTCCTCCAACGCTTCCCCCAACGCCTCTTCTTCAGCAGCCGCCAGGATCTCTTGATTATATGTATCCGAACACTGGCGGTACGTTCTTTCCCAAGAGGCAAAGTCGGCACTGGGGAAGAGGCGGCCCCAGGTCATGCGCTGGATTTGAGCGGAGTCTTCCATCATCTCCCGGACCAGCTCTTTCTTCTCTTGCTCGGCCTTCTCCGAGAGCTCTTAGGTAAGACTCTTCTCCTAGGTCACCAGGCGTTCCTTTACGCTGGCCAAGGATTTCTCCATGGCTTCGTAAGAGTACATTTTCAGGCGAAAAGGTTTCAGCTCGGCCTTGAGATTTGTGATGGTCGCCTCCAGCTCGTCATTCTTCTTCTGGGCCGCCTCTAACTGAGCCCGAACAGCGGCGGTAGCCTGCGCCTGATAATAAAGAATATCAATGGTCAGTACTTCATTTTGGGCAATTTGAAACATTGCCTTATCACATTCAGAGGCGGCCATAGCTTTTGCAGCCTTTACCTCTTTGTTCTTCCGATCAACCGGCTTGCGAAGGCCGTTAACGCGGAGCAGGGCCTAAGTACAAAAAAACAGGCGTCAGTTTCCAAACAAAAAATAAAACAGGCGTCCAGAAATTCAAATACTCAAAAATATGCTAAGTATACCTCAGCAAGGACCCCTGCAATCCCGTCAAGGTCAAGGGTGCCGACACCCCTGACCGCCTCCCTTTCAGCTGGAGGAACTGCCCTGGTCATAGACTTGGCCATCTCTACCAAGTCAGGCTCCTGGGGGCCGGCTGCATCAAACATAAACAAACGGATTAGACTTAGTAAAAAAGGGAGCAAGTCTAAAATTTACAAGGACAACTTCATACCTCTAGGCGGCCCAGTTGGAGTTTTAGAAGAAGTGGCCGGCTGTTTCTCAGCCGCCACCTGTTTCCTGGCAGAACCAGGAGAGCTCCCAACAGTCGTCTTCCGGGCCTTGGGGTCCGGCTGTTGGGCAGATGAAGCTCTTGGAGCACCCGTCTAAAACAGAAGAAAAAAGTTAGTATATGCATAAACACTCCAAAAAGAGGGTGAAAGGTTCGGAGCTCACCAAGGGTGCCCCCTTTTTGGGGGAGTCGGTTGAAGCTTGTTGCATAATAGAGGCCCGCAACATATCCGTCGCAGTCTTGGAGGCGGTGATTTTGCTCATGGCGTCAGCTGCAAAAACAAACAGCAAAGTTAATAAAAGATAAACAACAAATGTATGGAACAACAGAGTATTCGACAGGCCGACTACTTCTTGAGCACCGACTGCTGAGGCCGCAGGCGGCCAAAAAGTACTCGTCATAGAGCCACTTGAAGCTCGGGACGCAGTGCAGGGGTACTTGCTCTCGTACCCCTGAAGTAGAGTCGACCCTCGACTCTACTTTAAAGAGTCCTTTATCAAGGATCTCTTTCTTAGCCTTGGGGGGAACAGGCGGCATGCTGCGGCCGCCTGCAAGAAGGGGCGGATTCCTGTTCCACCTATTGAAGTGCTTGTTCAGCTCAATGTCTGAACTCTCAATGATGAGGAAGGTGCTCCGCCAGTCCTTCCACTTGTTTGCTTTACCTCTTGTCATGAGGTAGCCCCTGTGGCTTGTCAATTGATACCAGCCGGTACCGCCTGTCTTAGGGGTCCGGCTGAGATAGTTCATATGGGCGAAAGCCTCGAAGCTCGGCTCCACCCCGTGCAGTTCGCACCCAGCCACATAGCCGAGTACGTTGACCCAGGAGTTTGGGGCTAACTGCCATAACCCCAACTCATACCCATCCAAAATCCGCTGAACAACCGGATGTAATGGGAAGCGAAGCCCTGCCTTGATGGCCGCCTCGTAGCAGCCAAAGCAGGCGCTATCATAACTGGAACCAGCCGGCCAGACGACTGTGTCTTCTGGATCCGGCACAAACACTAGAAAATTGGGGCCCATGGTGTGGTTTGCAATAAAGCTCTCCACTTTCTCTTGCATGGCTGTGATTCGGCCCCGAGGTACCGTGCAGTAGTAGGGGGTATTTAGCTCTCGGTAAGAGGCGGATGGTTCCGCCCAATTGTCCCCCTTCTCAACTGCGTTAGAAATTCTCGCCTCCTGCAGGCGGCTGTTTTTTCTCTTCTGTACCCAAAGAAGCATGGCCAGAAGAGCTTGACTCGGAATCGTCCTCCGACGAGTCCGAAGAGGACGACTCCTCCCCTCTCCCGGAGGGGCCCGCCTCCTCTCTTTGAAAAGGAGCAGATTTGTTAACTGTTGAAAGGGAAGGGGTCACTATGACTCCCCCCACAGAATTGCCGGCATCCAGGCCACCTTGTTTCATTTCCACATCTGGCGCCTGGTCAGATGTTTCACTAAGCGGCACCCTGTGGGAGGAGCCGTCTGAATTTGAGATCCTAGCTGTGTTTTTCGTTCTGGCCATCCTGCTCTGCATAGACACAGATACAGTCGGACTTTGTATAAAGGGAAAAGATGGGTACGGAAAAGGGCAGGCGACACTCCTAGTCCTAGATTCAGCCGTCCCCGGTGACCGGCTGATCACTAACCTAGGTCGTGTCGTGTGCTTCCGTGGTGCCATTTCAGAAAATAAAAAGAAAATTAAGAGTAAGAGAACAGAGTTACCTGAACGAGTGACGGTTGATGAAGTTCTGAAAATCCTGTGCAGTCGGCTTGTCAGAACAGGCGGTAGGCAGAAAAGGTCCAAAATGTCAGAGCAAGTTCAGGGGTCCGAATGTTCTCAAAGTTTAAAATGACTCAAGACAACTCTCCCTTATATAGGCGAAGTGAGAAGGCGAAGGGTCACTTTCAGAATTCAAAATTTGGGCGGGAAAATCTCTCGTCCTTTCGCCGACTGACACCTGTAGCAGGCCGTCGCCTGTTACAGTGCGACACCTGCCACAGGTAACACGTGACCAATCACGTGCCACCTGTGAGGGGAAAATGATTAGGGGATTTTGCTCCCACCAATCGGAATGCGCCACGTGGACCAATCAGGTCCTGCTAAGTGTCCCCCAGTTGGAACAGTCAGGGCTTCCCACGTGGCACGCGCTTATTCGTCCACCTTGGACCTGTTATGTCAAGACATGTGGCATACTCCATGCCTAATGGAGAAACCGGCCACCCAGGCCCAACTTCCGAGGGAAGCCCAATCGGCCCTAGGTTTACCTAAACCTAGGATGGGCACGTTTTCCAAGGTTATAAATACCTCCCTTAATCCTCATTAAGGGGGAGAGAACAGAAGCATTACGGAAAAAACACATTAATTACACACAGTAATAACCGGCTGATCTCGCTAACAAAGCAGATTACCTACATTAAACACTCTCACCTAGAGAGACCAAATCACTTTAATTTCCGCATTAATTACTCCTTAATCAAGTACTAACTTGACCGTTGGAGGCGGAGCTCCCATGAGTCTCCGTTATTTTGCAGGTACAGGCGTCCGGTTCCAGTCTCGGAACTGTAACTCTCCCGCAGGACATCAGAAAACCCCGAAACAGGCTAGATTAGGAGTAGTTTTAGAGAGAGAAAGTGAGGAATTTCAATGGTGATTGAGAGATTGAAGATGCAAGTGTGACAATTGTGTTGGAGATCTTCTTAATTATCAATGAGAATTTCTAAACTCTATCTCATTCAATTGCTTTGTTTAATTTGATGTTTGTTTGGTTTGATTTTGATATTTGATGTTTGATTAGAGTAATTGCTCTTGATATTTTGTTGCCCTTGTTCTCTATAGTTGATAGTTGATTTGATGATGTTGTTTGAGTAGTTGTTGGCTCGGAATTGGGTGAAACTTATATGATTGATTAATTGTGATTAATTTTGGAATTGTGTTGATTAATTGTTGAGATTAAAGTGATTAGTGAAGGTTTGCATGTGTGTAATTCAATTTGGCCTTGAGAATTATGCTAGATTGCATTGTAATTGCTAATGACATGAACAATTGATTTAGGAATTGCAATTATCAATTGGTTTTGATTGTGATTCTCTTAGTTTGTTATTCATAGTGAACCCTAGCTTAACAATTAGGAGATAGCTCTTTGATTCCTATTGATTGCTCTTATCATTTAGTCCTCACAACCTTTGATTGGCATGCTCTTCCCAAGTTGTTGCAATTGACATGATTACTTGTTGATCCCCGTTCCTCGTGTTTTATTTCCGTGGTTACTTGTTTTGTTAGTTGTTAGTATTCTCTCTTACCTTCCTCTTCGACCTAGCTTAGGCGCATAATTGAAAGTGCTTGAACATTACTGTTCCTTTGGGTTCGACCTTTGACTTGCCTCTATACTCGTATTTAGGTTTGTTAAGTGTTTATAAATTTAGTTTTACCGAGGGAAGATTAGATAACGACCTAGTTTTCCACTTGTCAAAATGGCGCCGTTGCCGGGGAATGCTATTGGTGCTTAGCTTTTGTTGTTGTGTCTACTTCATTTTAATTGAAAAATATAAAGATTTTGTTTCTTTAGGCTACACTTGTAGCCGTGCTACTAATATTTTCTTTGAGTTTTGCATGTATAGAGCTCGTGATCGATCCATTGTGTCTTTTGACCCGGAAATCGAAAGGACTCTCTCAAGGAGAAGAATAGCTAATCGATCCTTGGGGTATAGTTCTTCAAGTGAAGAAGAGCAAGGCATGGGAGAAAATCCGAGAGTATCCTTGAAGGAGCTAGGAATACCCGGTTCTTATAGGTTTGAGAGCGGTATAGCTCCGTCTACAACACCGGCAAATGATTTCGAAATTCGGCCGACCATGATCACCTTAATTGAGGGGGGGCAATATAGTGGGGCTAAGAATGAGAGCCCGTTGAACCATCTTAAAGAATTTGAGAAATATTGCAACACCATCAAAGTCAACGGAGTTTCTCAAGAGTTCATCCGCCTCAAGTTGTTCCCCTTCTCTCTCATAAGAAGATCCTTAGAGTGGCTAGATAAAGAGGTGAAGCCCAACTCCTTGAGAACATGGGATGATGTTACAAAGGCCTTCTTGTCCCGCTTCTACCCTCAAAAGAAGACGGCGGAGGCAAAAGCCTTGATTCAAGGGTTCAAGCAAAGGCCAAATGAAAGCTTTTACGAAGCATGGGAGAGATACAAAGAGTATCAAAGGGAGTTCCCTCACCACGGAATCCCAACATACCAAGTGGTCCAAATCTTCTACGGCGGTTTAAGTCCCCAAGGCAATTCATGCCTTGATGGGGGGGCCGAGGGTCCTATCATGAACAAGACCGAAGAAGAAGTGGTGGACATTATTGATGACGTGGTGACGTACTATAGAGATTGGCAAGATGGGGAGAGGGACTCTTCAAGCAAGCAATCTTCATTGTACTCGGTGGACCATCTAAATGCGATCAACAACCTTTCCTCCCAAATGACAAACTTGGGAAAGGAGGTGACCGCAATCAAATCCAAGTTGGAGAGCGCTTCTTCTTCTTCTCAAGCTTCGAATATTCCCTCCCAATTTAAGGGGAGAGGTACTCTTTCTAACTCTCAACCCCCTCCCTCTTCACATAATATGCCTATGGGTTGTTTGTTTTGTGATGCATGTGGATCGTATGATCATGACTCTAGTAATTGTCCTAATGAATGTGTTGATGAGTTTGATAACAATGAGAGTGAGCATGTGAATTATGTGTCAAATAATAATGCTCAAAGGTTTGATAACTAAAGAGGTTAATGGAATAGGAATTACCAAAAGCAAGGCAATTTTGACAACTATAACAAAGGTGGTTGTTTCGGGGTTTTCTGATGTCCTGCGGGAGAGTTACAATTCCGAGACTGGAACCGGACGCCTGTACCTGCAAAAAAAACGGATGCTCCGGATGATTGGAGATCCGCCTCCGACGGTCAAGTTAGTACTTGGTTAAGGAGTAATTAATGCGGAAATTAAAGTGATTGGGTCTCTCTAGGTGAGAGTGTTTAATGTGTGTAATCTGCGTCCTCCCCCTTAATGAGGATTAAGGGAGGTATTTACAACCTCGGGAAACGTGCCAATCCTAGGTTTAGGTTAACCTTGGGCTGATTGGGCTTCCCTCGGAAGTTGGGCCTAGGTGGCCGACTTCTCCATTAGGCATGGAGTATGCCACGTGTCATGACATAATAGGTCCAGGGTGGACGAATAAGTGTGTGCCACGTGGCAAGCCCTGAGAGGTCCAACTGGGGGACACTTAGCAGGACCTGATTGACCCACGTGGCGCATTCCGATTGGTGGGAGCAAAATCCCCTAATCATTTGCCCCTCACAGGTGGCACGTGACTGGTCACGTGTTACCTGTGACAGGTGTCGCCCTGTAACAGGCGACGGCCTGCTACAGGCGTCACTCGGCGAAAGGCCGAGAGATTCTCCCGCCCAAATTTTGAATTCCGGAAGTGACCCTTTGCCTTCTCACTTCGCCTATATAAGGGAGTGTTGTCTTTGGTCATTTTCACACTTGAGAACTTTGTGAGGGAACATTCGGACCCCTGAACTTGCTCTGACATTTTGGACCCTTTCTGCCTACCGCCTGCTCTGACAAGCCGACTGCAAAGGATTTACAGAACTTCATCAATCGTCACTCGTTCAGGTAACCGTCGGTTCTCTTACTCTTAATTTTCTCTTTACTTTATTCTTTTTTGAAATGGCACCACGACCTAGGTTAGCGATCAGCCGGTCACCGGGGACGGCTGAATATAGGACTAGGAGTGCCGCCTTCCCTTTTCTGGACCCATCTTTGCCCTTTATACAAAGTCCGATTGTATCTGTGTCTATGCAGAACATGATGGCCAGAACAAAAAAGACGGCTAGGATCTCGAACTCAGACGGCTCCTCCCACCGGGTGCCGATTAGTGAAACATCTGACCAGGCGCCAGATGTGGAAGTGAAACAAAGCGGCTTGAAAGCCGGCAGTTCTGAGGGAGGAGTCAAAGTAACCCCTTTCCATTTTACAGTTGACAATTCTACATTCTCTCCTACTCCTTTTAAAGGAGAGGAGGCGGGCCCCTCTAAGAGAGGGGAGGAGTCGTCCTCTTCGGACTCGTCAGAGGACGAATCCGAGTCTAGCTCTTCTAGCCATGCTTCTCTGGACACAGAAGAGAAAAACAGTCGCCTACAAGAGGCGAGGCTTTCTCACGCAGTTGAGAAGGGGGATAATTGGGCGGAGCCATCTGCCTCTCACCGAGAGCAAAATACCCCCTACTACTGCACGGTACCTCGGGGCCGGATCACGACCATGCAAGAGAAAGTGGGGAGCTTTATCGCAAACCACACAATGGGCCCCGGCTTTTTAGTGTTCGTGCCGGATCCTGAAGACACAGTCGTCTGGCCGACTGGTAGTAGTTATGATGGCGCCTGCTTTGGCTGCTACGAGGCGGCCATCAAGGCTGGGCTGCGCTTCCCACTACATCCGGCTGTTCAGCGGATCTTGGATGGGTATGAGTTGGGGTTATGGTAGTGAGCCCCGAACTCCTGGGTCAACGTACTCGGCTATGTGGCCGGGTGCGAACTGCACTGGGTGGAGCCGAACTTCGAGGCTTTCGCCCACATGAACTACCTCAGCCGGAACCCTAAGGCAGGCGGTACCGGCTGGTATCAATTGACGAGCCACAGGGGCTACCTCATGACAAGAGGTAAAGCAAACAAATGGAAGGACTGGCGGAGCACCTTCCTTATCATTGAGAGTTCAGACATAGAGCTGAACAAGCGCTTCAACAGGTGGAACAGGAATCCGCCCCTTCTTGCAGGCGGCCGCAGCATGCCGCCTGTTCCCCCCAAGGCTAAGAAAGAGATCCTAGATAAAGGACTCTTCAAAGTAGAGTTGAAGGTAGTCCCGAGCTTCAAATGGCTCTACGACGAGTACTTTTTGGCCGCCTGTGGCCTCAGCAGTCGGTGCTCAAGAGGTAGCCGGCCTGTCGAATACTCTGTTGTTCCATGCATTTCTGTTATGACTTTTATTAACTTTGCTATTTGTTTTTGCAGCGGATGCCATGAGCAAAATTACCGCCTCCAAGACTGCGGCGGCCATGTTGCGGGCCTCCATCATGCAACAGTCTTCAACCGACTCCCCCAACAAGGGGGCACCCTTGGTGGGCTTCGAACCTTTCACTCTCTTTTTGGAGTTGTGTTTATGCATATACTGACTCTTTTCTTCTTTTGTAGACGGGCGCTCCAAGAGCTTCTTCTTCCCAACAGCCGGACTCCAAGGCCCGGAGGACGACTGTTGCGAGCTCTCCTGGTTCTGCCAGGAAACATGCGGCGGCTGAGAAACAACCGGCCACTCCTTCCAAAACTCCAATTGGGCCGCCTAGAAGTATGAAGTTGTCCTTGTAAATTTTAGACTTGCTCCCTTCTTTACTAGGTCTAATCCGTTTGTCTATGCTTAATGCAGCCGACCCTTAGGAGCCTGACTTGGTCGAGGTGGCCAAGTCTATGATCAAGGCCGTTCCTCCAGCTGAAAGGGAGGCGGTCAAAGGGTGTCGGCACCCTTGACCTAGACGGGATTGCAGGAGTCCTTGCTGAGGTATACTTAACATATTTTTGAGTATTTGAATTCCAGGACGCCTTTTTTTTTGTTTTTTTTTTGTTTGGAAACTGACGCTTGTTCCCCTTTTTACATATTTTTGTTTTGCTTCAAATTTGTTTAAGTATTGAATATTCTGATATCCAATTGCACACTATATCGACTGTTTTACATGGCCGATAGTTGCAGACAGGTACGGATAGTAAGTCACGCCATCTATGCCCCTGGACGACTGGTTGTCTGTTTCCAGGCTAGGCGATCAGTAGGCCATTTATCCAATCGGTATTTGACCCATTTTAAAGACTGGATCCCCTTTAGGCAGGCGGTCCTGTCATTTGTAAAATTAACCAAGTAGGAAAGTGGTTTCCTACCTGTCATGTTTTTAGGCTAGAGACTTTAGGCAATCTAGGCCGACAGTTCCCCGCCACATTTAATCTAGTGTGAACAGGTGCTGTATGAAGACCTTTTTAGTTTCATACTATATTTTTAAGGAGTGACCAAGTAAACATGATTGTTACCTAGTCGCCGAGTGACTGAGTAGTAGAGGTTTCAAGCGGTGGGTACTGGTTGCTCCCCTTTATTCGCCAATGTTTGTTGGCTATCAACTCATAAGATACCGATTGTTCTTATCCCAAGTAGTCCAGTCGGTTGGTTGACACGGATGGTTACTGCGAACACTTGTTTGACCTGATTAGTCAGTTAAGTGAGAGGTATCCTTGTCCGGGAAACAGCTACGTGGTTGTCTTGTTTAGACAGTCGTATAGGTGCCGTGTAATGATTTTATAGAACAATGTTCCACCCAAAAGGGAGCTGCTCTCTGCGACGAATTTCATCCGGATGGATGCCGTCGGACGCCTGCTATAACGTTGGGACAGGTCGAATTGAATTTTTATATTTAGATCAGTTGGCTTGACGCCTGGTCTGATCATTTTAGCCATGAGCCTTTTATAGTTCTTGGTGAACTGTATTATGGGAGAGTAGCCGGTTGAGTGAAACAAGCGGCGTGCCCCTCTTAAGTAAGAATAAAAATTAAACATAGAGAGTGGCCGACTGTTTGTCAGTAGGCATGCCCCTCTTAGGTAAAAATGAAAACTAATTATGGAGAGTAGCCGACTGTTTGTTAGTAGGCGTGCCCCTCTTAGTACAAAATTGAATTAAACAACAAACTTTTATTAAGTAGCCCTTGACTATTTACATCATTCAAAAGAAATATTTCTTAAGATTATCTACATTCCAAGTTCGAGGCAACGGTTGGCCGTCTAGTGTTTCCAGACGGTAGGTACCGTCCCTGACCTCTTCACAGATTCGGTAGGGTCCTTCCCAGTTGGGAGTTAGTTTGCCAGACTCATTAGCCCTACCAACTTCTTCCATTTTTCTAAGTACAAAGTCCCCTACTTTGAGTGGACGCCTGTGTACTTTTTTGTTGTATGATCTAGTCATTCTCAGGCGATAGATCTCATGGCGCAATACAACATTGCCCCTCTTTTCAGGAAGTGAGTCTAATGCCAAGCGCATGGCTTCCCAGTTTGCCTCTTCGTCATATAGCATTACTCGAAGAGTCGGCTCGTAGTGTTCTATTGGAAGAACAGCTTCCGCACCGTAAGTTAGGAGGAATGGAGTTTCTCCAGTCGCCCCTTTTTCAGTCGTCCGTATGGCCCAGAGAACATGTGGTAATTCATCCGCCCATAGGCCGCCTGCTCGTTCAATCTTTTTCTTGAGACCGTCTGAGATGATTTTATTAAAGGCTTCTACCTGGCCGTTTGCTTGTGGACGGCCGACAGATGCAAAGTAGTGTGCAATTCCTTGGTCACCCAACCAGCTTTTGAGAACAGGCGTCTCAAATTGGGGACCATTATCAAAAACCATAGACATGGGAACCCGAACCGAGTGATGACATTTTTCCAAATGAATGAAATTACATCCTTCGTCTTGATTCCCTTTACAACCTCCGCCTCTACCCATTTAGTGAAGTAGTCGACTGCAACAAGTATGTACCTCCTTCCGCCTGTAGCAGGCGTATATGGACCCAGAATATCCATGCCCCACTTAGCAAACGGTAGTGGGCTATGAATGGTAGTGAGGTCAGTAGCCGGACGGTGAATTAGTTTGCCAAACCTTTGGCACTTGTCACATTTTTTCACCATCTCCATTGCATCTGCTTCTAAAGTAGGCCAAAAGTAGCCCTGCCGCCTTGCCTGTTGAGCAAGCGTCCTACCGCCTATATGGGAAGCACAGTAACCAGAGTGAAGATCGTCTAGTATCTCTCGCCCCTTTTCTGGAGTAACACACTTCAAGAAGGGTTGAAGGTACCCCCTTTTGTGAAGTTCTCCCTTTATCATTTCAAAACAGGTTGCTCATTTTTTCAGTGCTGCCGCCTGTTGATGATCATCCGGTAGGGTACCGTTTGTCAAATACGCCCTGATTGGATCCATCCAGGTTGAGCTTCTGTCTAGGATTCCAATAGGGTCTTCCTCGATGCTTCTCTTCTCCATTACTTCCCAAAAAACAGTTCGAGGAGTATCACAAGAAGCGGATGATGCTAATTTTGAAAGTGCATCCGCCTGGTTGTTTTCTGATCTCGGCACTTGAGTCAGACGAAAATCTTCAAGGGATCCGACCGCTTGTCGTACCGCCTGTAAATACTTGATCATGGCTGGATGGGTTGCTTTGTATTCGCCATTATACTGACTCACTATCAATTGTGAATCGGAACTGGCGTCTATCTTTCGTGCCCCTGCCGCCTTGCACATGCGGATTCCAGCTAGTAAAGCTTCATATTCTGCCTCATTGTTTGAGGCCTGAAAACTGAAGCGAAGAGCATACTCGTACCTGTCGCCCTCTGGCGACTGACATATGACGCCTGCTCCACAACCATTTGATGTAGAGCTTCCATCCACATATACCTTCCAGACTTGGTCTGGATCTCGAGAATCAGGGGGACGAGTCATCTCAACAATAAAGTCAGCAAAGGCTTGCCCCTTCACTACTTTTCTAGGCTCGAAAGTAACTTCGAGGCTCTGTATTTCTATGGCCCATTTGATCATTCGGCCTTACAACTCTATGGTGGTCAGTGGCCGCTTGATAGGTTGATCTGTATACACGACGACTGCATGTGCCAAAAAGTAGGGCTTCAATTTTTTAACAGCCATGAAGAGTGCAAGACCAAATTTCTCCACTTAGGGATACCTCAACTCGGCATTTTTCAGTACATGACTGTCAAAGTAGACCGGGAGCTGACATCCGTCTCTTTCAGCAAGAAGAACAGCGCTTAACGCATGATCAGAGACGGCCAGGTACATGTAAAGTACTTCTTTGGGTAATGGGCTGACCAGCCTCAGCAAGGAATGCAAGTGAACTTTCAATTTCTGGAAGGCCGCCTCAGCATCCGGCCCCCATTCAAACCTTGCCTTCTTCTTAATTGCCTGGAAAAAGTATAGGCATTTGTCGCCTGATCGGCTTAGAAATCTTCCCAAGGCCGCCAGACAACCTGTTAACTTCTGAACCTCTCGGATGGTACGAGGCGACTGCATGTCGATGACCGCCTGCACCTTCTCAGGGTTCGCCTCTATTCCTCTCTGATTGATAAGGAATCCGAGAAATTTCCCAGACTCAACAACAAAGACACATTTCTTGGGATTGAGCATGACATGGTGCCGCCTGAGTGTGGCGAAAGATTCTCGGAAGTCCGACAAATGATCTTTCTGAAGTTTAGACTTGACAATCATATCATCAATATATGCCTCGACATTTTTCCCAATCTGATCAAAGAACACAGTGTTTATCATTCGCTGGAAAGTGGCCGGGGCATTCTTAAGACCAAACGGCATGACCGTGTAACAGTATAATCCTTGATCAGTGACGAAGGCCGTCTTCTCCTGATCTTTCTTCCGTAAAGGAATTTGATGGAAACCAGAGTAGGCGTCCATAAAGCTCATCAAAGCATGGCCGGCTGTTGAGTCGACCAGGTTATCGATTTTAGGCAGAGGGTAACTATCTTTGGGGCACGCCTTGTTTAAGTCTGTGTAGTCTACACACATTCGCCAGGTGCCATTCGGCTTTTTAACAAGCACCACATTTGCAACCCAGTCTGGGAAGTAACATTGCCGGATGAACCCTGCATCAAGTAATTTTTTAACTTCGGCGGCTGCCGCCTGACTTCTTTCTTCGCCATGGTTCCGCTTCTTCTGCCTTACCGGCTTCTTTTTCGGATCCACGACCAGTTTATGTACCGCCAGATCAGGACTGATACCTGGCATTTCATGGACTTCGAATGCAAAGATGTCCTTGTATTCTTTCAATAGTTTGTGAAAGTCGTCACCCAGGACCCTTAGAGCAGTCGTCCCAACTTTGACTGTTCTGTCAGGACGCGAGTCATCTAAGATCAGGTCCGTATGCTCACCAGCCGGCTGAGGGCGGAATTCATCCGACCGCTCCTCTGCCAATGATTGCTATTTTTTGTCTTTTCTTGCGGCCCCCTTCTGGGATGCCTTTCTCTTCTTGTCGCCTGCTTCTTGAACAGGCGCACTCTCCTTGACATTGTCAAGGTCTATTTTTCCACCACTCGACCCAGCGGCCATAACAGTGGGCTTGACATCCGAGAGATAGCATTCTCGGGCCATCCTCTGATCTCCCCTTAGGGACCCGACTGTTCTATTATCCCTCTCAAACTTGAGCAACATAAGAGATGGGATTATAACAGCCTTGGAATTATTCAGGGTTGGTCGTCCCAGAATCATGTTGTAGGTCGAGAGTTCTTCTACTACCAGGAACCAGACTACCATGTGTCATCCTTCACCTTTTTCACCCAGGCGGATGGGTAAATCCACTCGTCCCACTAGGTGGACGACTCCTCCTCCAAACCCTACTAAAGGGTGGGATGCCGGATGTATGCAATCAGTCTGATATTTTAGTTTCGACAGACATTTGCTACTGATGAGATCTGAGGAGCTTTCGGTATCTATGAGGATTCAGCCAACTCTCTGGTTGGCCACTTTACATTCAATAGCGACAGGGTCGTCATGCGGCCCTCTTACCCCTCCTAGATCTTCTTCAGTGATGACAATCTCAGGAAATGAATATTTGGAGGGCCGTTCTTGGTGAACGGAATTTACATCTAGCCGTCTGATATTGTCTTTGTTGCCCCTAATAGTGGGGTCGCCTCCTGAGAAGCCGCCTGCAATGGTGTAGACGACTGCATCATCTGTATCGGAGCTGTCGGCCTGTTGATTCTTTTTGGCCGACTGCTTTTTCGAGGAAGTGTTCCCCGTAGATTTCTTGACATAAGTGTCAAGATCACCTTGCTCAGCCAGGCGGTCCAGATACCGCATGAGACTGATGCATTCATTGGTGTGATGACCAACATCTTCATGATAATCACAGAATTTTTTTTGGTTCCGGTTGGTTGCAGAACCCTTCATGGGGACCGGCTTCTCAATTGAGATCCGTCCCTTGATTTCCTTTAGGATAAATTGGCTATCCTTGTTAAACGCATACTTTGGGGAGTATGGTTTGAATTCTTTTTTCTTCTTCTAGGCTGGCTGTTTAGAGGAATCAGCCACCCTGACCTCTTTTCTCTTCTCATCTTTGTTTGACGACTGTTTCTGTCGTCCTTCTCTTTTGTCGGACCTTTTCCCGTCTGACTGTTTTACCGTACTACAAAGATCAGTCGCCTGTATATAGGCTTCCGCTTCAATCAAGGCCTCTTGAAGAGTCGCCACCCTCTTTCGGACCAAATCAAATTTGAAGGTCGACCCGTCTTTGAGACCTCTGAAAAAGTCAGTATAGGCTACTTCATCCGGTAACCCTTGAATCTGTATTCTCATCAGGTTAAACCGCCTGATGTAAGAACGAAGCCCCTCCTTCTCGCCCTGCTGAATCGTTCCTAAATCAAGGGTCGTCTTCTTCGCAGGGATGTTCATGGCGAAGTTGGAGGTGAATAAGTAAGCAAGCGTCCTGAAGTTATTTACACAACCAGTCGGCAGGTTGCCGAACCATTGTTGTGCGATTCCTTTGAGAGTCGTTGGGAAACACTTGCACCAAGTGGGATCATCCAACCCTTGAAGGTACATCAGGTTGGTGAATGCCATCAGATGGTCTTCTGGGTTAGTAGTGCCGTCATAGGCGCCTACTAATACATTTTTCACTTTGGCCGGCTGAGCGGCTTCAGTAATTTCCTTGGAGAAGGTCGACGGTTGTTCGCCAAGTCTAAGCAACTGTAGCTGCCAGTCCATAGGTTGGACATTTTTTGCTGCATGCCCACCAAACGGAGGTGGCTGCAAAAAATACTGTTGTTACGGTACAAACGGTAAGTTTGGTACCGCCTGGTCGGTATGAAAGCCGGACTGACGGGAGGTGCCGCCTGACTGACTCTCATGATACGACTGAGTATGCCTCATCGAGGTATTGCGCAGACTGTCTTGGAAGTTTCAAGTAGAGGCCGACTCTAACAATCGGTCACTCTTCTTCTGCTCTCTAGCAGTAGCCGAGCATCTGTGTATGTTTTCCTCGACCCGTCCGCCTGAATATGACGAACAGGTTTCCTCTTTCCTGGAGTAGGAAAACGGTATTTTGTGAAATCAAGGGAAGGCGGCTCCCACTTCCTAGATTTAGGATGAGGGGTCGCCTCTCGCCCTTGAACTGGCTTCCTCTTCCGTGAAGTGGAGGGTTTCTTAGCTGACTACTCCTTGTCCAGAGCAGGCGGCTTCTTGTTGATCAACTCTTGAATTTCTCCCTTGACGTCCCTCATGAAGGTCAGGAGTTCGTTCCTTGTGATGGGAGCAGACCCATCAGTCGGCTGCTGCCGAACAGGCGGTGCGCCTGCTGGCTCACTTCCAGTTTGAAGATGTTCCCGTTCCCTCCTTTCGGTATGACGGGTACGTCGGGCCCTTAGGGTCCCGTCTGAAGCTGTGTGAGCTTCAAATTCAAATTCATTCTCAGTATCGTGGTCCGACTGAACTAGAGGGTTGTCCAGGGGACGCCTCTCTTCAGGAGCCGGTACAAACGTGGATGCCATCTCAGAAGTACTCTCCCCACAGACGGCGCCAAAAATGTTTCGGGGTTTTCTGATGTCCTGCGGGAGAGTTACAATTCCGAGACTGGAACCGGACGCCTGTACCTGCAAAACAAACGGATGCTCAAGATGATTGGAGATCCGCCTCCGACGGTCAAGTTAGTACTTGATTAAGAAGTAATTAATGCGAAAATTAAAGAGATTGGGTCTCTCTAGGTGAGAGTGTTTAATGTGTGTAATCTGCGTCCTCCCTCTTAATGAGGATTAAGGGAGGTATTTATAACCTCGGGAAACGTGCCAATCCTAGGTTTAGGTTAACCTTGGGCTGATTGGGCTTCCCTCGGAAGTTGGGCCTAGGTGGCCGACTTCTCCATTAGGCATGGAGTATGCCACGTGTCATGACATAATAGGTGCAGGGTGGACGAATAAGCGTGTGCCACGTGGCAAGCCCTGAGAGGTCCAACTGGGGGACACTTGGCAGGACCTGATTGGCCCACGTGGCGCATTCCGATTGGTGGGAGCAAAATCCCCTAATCAGTGGTGGTTATAGAAACCAAGGGAACCAAGGTTCTCGTGGTAGCTATAATAACCAAGGTTATAGTGGCCAAAATCAAAGCCAAAATTATGGTAATATAAAGCAAGGTTATGGAAATCATAACCAAGGTAGTGGTAATCATAATCAAGGTGGTGGTAACCATAATCAAGGTTATGGTCAAAATCAAAATAGGGGTACTTGGAACAATCAAGGGAGGGGCAATTTTCAAAATAATGCTCAAAGAGGTCCCCCACCCGGATTTGTTCCAAGGACTCAAGGAGAAAAATTCCTATTCACAACCTTCTTCACCTAGGACCAATTTGGAAGAAATAATTGAGAACCAAACCAAGTTGTTGAACACATACATGGCCGTTAGTGATAAAAAGTTCAATGAAATGATGACCCACAATAAAATGCTTGAAAACCAAATTTCTCAACTTGCTAATGCTTTTAAAGATCATGCAAGCCCTTCTTCTTTACCTTCCCAAGGTCTTGATCCCAAGAAACCCGTGAATGCTATTGTTACAAGGAGTGGTAAGGTTCTTGAGGAGAGATTGCCTAGGAAGGGTGAAGATAAGGAGATTCCTAAGGAAGCCTTGGTTGACAATGAGGGGGATAGGGCATCATTGGATGAGGTTGTGGTTGAGACACCTAGAGAGGTGAGAGTAGAGAAATAAATTGTGAAACCCAAGCTCCCTTACCCACAATAATTCATGAGACACAAATTGGATGAACAATTTGGGAGATTTATTGATATGCTAAAACAACTTCATCTTTCTCTACCTTTTACCGATGTGATCAACCAAATGCCAAATTATGCAAAATAATGCCAAATTCCTCAAGGACATTTTGAGTGGGAAAAGAACTTGTGAGGTTGTGGAGACTATCAACTTGACCGAAAATTGTAGTGCTATCATCATGAACAAAATGCCACCCAAATTGAAAGACCCCGGAAACTTCTCCATCCCTTGTGCCATTAACAAGAAGCAAATTGATAATGCCTTATGTGACTTGGGAGCTAGTGTGAGCATAATGCCATATTCGGTTTATCAAAGACTTGAACTAGGGGAACTCTTACCTTATAACATTACCTTGCAATTAGCCGATAGGTCAATCAAGTTTCCAAAAGGTAAGGTAGAAGATGTTCCATTTAGGGTTGGGAAGTTTGTGTTCCCGGTGGATTTTATTGTGCTTGAAATGGATAAAGATGCTACCATTCCAATCATTTTAGGTAGACCCTTTCTTGCTACGTCGGGTGCTATGATTGATGTGAGGAGTGCAAAGATTTCCCTTAAGGTAGGAGATGAGGTCATTGAATTTGATTTGAATGAAAGCATGAAGTATCCATGTTCTTCTCTAGAAAATTGCATGATGATTGATTCACTTGATCATGTTGTGTCTTCCATGCATGAGCACTTGCTCACCTCTAACGATGCTCTTGAGAATGTTTTGTTGAAGAAGGACAAAGTAGGTACACCATGCAAGGAAGTGGCATTCTATGAAGAATTGCTTAATGGAAGCATAGAGGAAGTGGATGAGCAAATGTGCTTGAAAATCTCAAGCCAAGAAGCTTTGCAAGCAGCCACATCAAAAGAAGGTAATGGTGTGCCTATGGTAGAGCTCAAACCTCTACCATCACACCTTAGGTATGAGTTCTTGGGCCCTCATTCAACTAACCCCGTGACAGTTAGTGCATCCTTGAGCGTGAGCCAAGCTCAAGCGTTATGTGGTGTTTTGAGAAAGCACCAAGGTGCTTTGGGGTACACCATTGATGATCTTAAAGGTATAAGCCTCGCCTTGTGCCAACACCACATAACACTTGAGGAAGGCGCCCTTCCTTCTATCAAACGACAAAGAAAACTACATCCCCAAATGGGAGAGGTAGTTAAGAAGGAGATCACCAAGCTATTGGATGCGGGAATCATATTCCCCATCTCTAGCTCAAGGTGGGTCTCCCCCGTGCATGTCGTTCCAAAGAAGGGGGGCATCACCGTGGTTGAGAATGAGAAGGGTGAGCTCATTCCAACTAGGACGGTCACGGGTTGGCGGATGTGTATAGACTATAGACGTCTAAACATATCCACCAAGAAGGATCACTTCCCTCTTCCATTTATTGATCAAATGCTTGAAAGACTAACAAGGCACAAGTTTTATTGTTTCCTCGATGGATATTCGGGATTCTTCCAAATCCCCATCCACCCCGATGATCAAGAGAAAACTACCTTCACATGTCCTTATGGGACCTTTACCTATTGAAGAATTCCCTTTGGGTTATGCAATGCACCCGCTACATTCCAAAGGTGCATGATGAGTATTTTCGGGGTTATGTTGGAGGAGGAAATGGAGGTCTTCATGGATGACTTTTCGGTGGGGGGTGTTTCATTTGAGGAGTGCCTTATGAACCTTGAGTAGTGTTTGGAAAGATGTGTGAAGGTCAATCTTGTTTTGAATTGGGAGAAATGCCACTTCATGGTGGAGGAATGTATAGTGCTTGGGCACAAGTTTTGAAATAGAGGCATTGAGGTGGATAAAGCAAAAATAGAAGTGATTGAGAAACTTCCACCTCCGGTGAATGTCAAGGGAGTGAGGTCGTTCCTTGGTCATGCGGGTTTTTATAGGAGATTCATCAAGGATTTTTGACTTACTGCTAAGCCCCTAAATGACCTTCTTCAAAAGGATGTTGAGTTCATTTTTGATGACAAATTCTTGAAGGCATTTGATAGATTGAAGAAGGCCCTAATCTCCACTCTTATTGTTCAAG
Source organism: Chenopodium quinoa (assembly GCF_001683475.1). Taxonomy (NCBI): domain Eukaryota; kingdom Viridiplantae; phylum Streptophyta; class Magnoliopsida; order Caryophyllales; family Amaranthaceae; genus Chenopodium; species Chenopodium quinoa. Next base: position 25,309 of record NW_018743943.1, on the reverse strand, counting down.
CCCCAAGGTGGGATCTTCCTTTTGAATTGATGTGTGATGCGAGTGATTGAGCGATTGGAGGTGTTTTGGGACAACGTGTAGACAAGAAGCTTCATGTGATTTACTATATGTCCAAGACACTCAATGGGGCTCAAAAGAACTACACGACAACGTAAAAGGAATTTTTAGCAATTGTGCACTGTTTTGAGAAATTCCATTGTAACTTGTTGGGTTCCAAGACCATAGTTTTCACGGATCACGCGGCCCTCAAGTATCCCTTTGCCAAGAAAGAGTCAAAGGCTAGGTTGATTCGATGGGTGCTTGAATTGCAAACTTTTGAGATTGAGATTAGGGACAAGAAGGTTGCGAAAAATGTTGTGGCGGACTATCTTTCTCGCCTTGAGGGTGATCAAATTCATGATGATGGTTCACAAATTGAGGATAGAATGCTTGATGACTTCTTATATGCCAAAGAGGTGAAGGAACTTCCATGGTATGCTGACTTGGTGAATTTTCTAGCATGTGGGGAGTTTCCACCCTCTTTCTCAAAGAACCAAAGGAAGAAAATCAAAAGGGAGGCAAGACATTACTTGTGGGATGATCCCATCTTATACAAACGAGGGGTTGATGGCTTACTTAGGCGTCGTGTTCCAAATGAAGAGGTGTCTAGTGTTTTAAGGATGTGCCACTCGGACCCTAGTGGTGGGCATATGGGTGTTTCCAAGACCGCTACCAAGGTTCTTCAAAGTGGTTTATGGTGGCCACATCTCTTCAAGGACTCATGGGGCTTTGTGAAGTCATGCGACCGATGTCAAAGGGTTGGGAATATCTCCAAGAGGAATGAGATGCCTCAACAACCCATTCTTGTGTTAGAGGTGTTCGATGTTTGGGGGATTGACTTCATGGGACCATACCCATCTTCATATGGTAATCAATTCATACTTATGGTTGTGAACTATGTTTCTAAATGGCTTGAGGCCATTGCCTCCCCTACTAATGACCACAAAGTAGTGTTGAAGTTGTTCAACAAAATCATCTTCCCAAGGTTTGGCGTGCCTAAGGCTGTGATAAGCGATAACGGATCTCATTTTGTTCACAATGCCTTCCAAAAGATGTTGAGGAAACATGGAGTGCATCAACGGTTCGGCCTTCCATATCATCCTCAATCGAGTGGCCATGTCGAGGTCTCCAATCATCAAATAAAGCTCATTCTTGAGAAGACGGTTGCAAGGAATAGAAAGGATTGGTCGGACAAGTTAGATGATGCTCTTTCGGCTTATAGGACGGCTTTCAAGACGCCTATTGGTACCACTCCATATCGCCTTGTCTATGGCAAATCATGCCATCTCCCGGTAGAGCTTGAACATCGTGCCTTGTGGGCCATCAAGAAGATAAATTTTGACTTAGCTAGTGCGGGTGTTGTAGCCAAGCCTAACAACTTGGTTATGGACATTTCTTTGGTTCAAGATGTAGCATCATGTATTGGTGCTATGCATTCTATCCATGGGCAGCAAGATATTCAATCCCTTGAATTTCTTGTTGTTCTTATTAACTAGTTTATTCTAGTTCTTTTTATGCTTTGAATAAATTGTAAACTTTAGTCATTTTAAGTTTGCAAATTAGTTATATTTTTTCTTAGTTCTTTTTAGCTGATTTTAGTTCGAAAAATATTGTCACATTCACACAAAAGTACAAGTGCAAAGATACATCAAAATGGCAGCCATTTAAGCTTGGAATCCAAAATTCTTTTACCAGGAATTTCAAAGCTTTGACTTGGGAGTTACAATCAGTTTTCAAAGAGGAATTACAAGCCATTACAAGCCTTAACTTCATCCTTCAAGTGGCCGTTGATATCAGTCAACATTGGAGCATCTTAAGCCTTAATTTCAGCCTTCAATTGGCTGTTTAATTCTGTCAGCTTTTGGAGCAACTAAAGGGCGTCCAATTACACCCTTGTCCACATACATTCAAGCTAATTTCAAGGCTTGAACCAAGGAGGAGTTACACTTCTTTGCTGTTTGAATTTGGGCGTGAATATTGGAGGAAATACATCTCCAACTTGCTGCTTGAATGGGCGTGAATTAAGGGGAGTTACACTCTCTTATTTTTGATTTTATTTCATCCTTAATTTGGAGGTTATAAGCCACCATTTTCTCTTTGATGTATCTAGTTAAATTAGGCTTCTTTTATTAATGTATCTAGACAACAAAAAGCTGATTTGTACTTAGCTTTAGCTTAGGCGTGTAACAAGTGAGCTGAACATCCACTTAAGTTAGCTTGTACTCAAGGATGCTTGTTTACTATAAATAGCAAGCAAATGTGAATGAAAAAATCAGATTATTCAAACAAAAAACTTGTCTTACATTCGTTTCTTGGATTAGAAACAAAAACCTGAAATTCTTGGATTTGGAATTTCGTTTCCTTTGCTTAGTTAGCTAGTTTAGGCTACTAGTTGGCTTGTGATCTTAGGAATCCAAACCGTTTCTTAGTGGTGTGACTTTATCTAAGAAGCCTTTGGTTCTTTAGCCTTATCTATCCCTTGTGTATTTCGAGTGTTACTCCAAATATACAACATCGGGGGAGAATAGGTGGTTGGATCTTCATGAGCTAGAGGAACTTCGACTTGATTCTTACGATTGTGCTAGCACCTACAAAGCTCACTCCAAGGAGGTTCATGACAAGTTGATCGAGAAAAAGGAGTTTTTTGTAGGTGACAAAGTCCTCCTCTACAATTCAAGGATGAAGTTGTTCCCCGGAAAGCTCATTTCAAGATGGAGTGGACCATTCTTGGTGAAAGATGTTTTTGATAATGGTGTCGTGGAGATTTCTCCTTTGAACTCCTCATCTTCATTTAAGGTTAATGGTCATCGGCTCAAGAAGTACTATGATGGAGTGTTTGTTGGACTTGTTCATAAAATGATTCTTTTTAAGCCACCTTGAGATGGTGGTGCACGTCGAGCTAACGACGTTAACAAAAAGCGCTTACGAGAGGCAACCCGAATTCTCATCTTATTTCTCTTTCCTTTCTTTTCTTTTATTTTTCCTTGATTAGTTTTTTATCTTATTTTGAGTTGGTTTTGTGTTTGTTTTGTAGGTCGCCTATTATCATCACTTGTTAGAAAGAAGGCTCCCCGAGGGCTTGGAGAGACCTCGGGGGCCTCTTCACCTTTTTGAGGCAGTTCAATCCAGGGACTTCCCGCGTTTGCCCCGCGGACTCTTTGCAGGCGCGGGAAGTTTTGGAGAGGCCTCGGAAGTTTTAGAGAGGGCGCGGCCCTCATTTCAAGCAAAATAGGGACTTCATTCCAGGAACTTCCCGCGGTTGCCCCGCGGTCTCTTTGCGGGCGCGGGACGTTTTGTAGAGGGCGCGGCCCCCCGTCAGGTAAAAAATTTGAAAAAGTTCCAGGAACTCCCCGCGGTCTCTCCGCGGGTGCGGGAGCGTTGCCGCGGGCGCGACAGAGTCGGGAGAGGGTGCGGCGAACTGAGTTTGTTAACCCGGGCGCACCCCCTCCTCTCTCTCTCCTCTCTTATTTTCTCTTCTTCTCCTTATTTTCCCATTTCTCTCTCTACCTCATCTCAAACCCTAACCCCAAAACATCAATTTCACACTTATTTCTTCAAATTTTGCCTAAAATTTTCACAAATTCTTCCATATTCCTCCATTTTCATCACTCCTACTCTACTTTCTCCTGGTTTTTCGGGAAATTTTGGGTCTTTAAAGTGCTTTGAGCTTAATTTGAGTCTCCAATCTTGGTATACTTCTAACTTTGTATTATTTTTGTCAATTTCAATTGATTTCTTTACATTGGTTTGTTTACCTTGATTTTGAGCATGATTTTTGTGTTTTATGGTTGATTTATGGGAAATTTGGTATATTTGGGTGATTGTTACTTTTTCTTGTTGATTCATGAATATATTGATGATTGATTGTTGATATTATTTTTTGTTGTTGGAATTTTTGTTGTTGTGTTGATTGGAACAGGTACCTTATAGTTTGTGGTGGATTGGTTGGATTTGCAAGAAGGGTTGTGAGTAATTTTGGTGGTAGTTGTTTTGTTTGAGGGGTTTGTGTTGTTCTTGTGAATTGTGTGAATCTTGTCAAAATGGATTCGTTAAGAAGATTAAAAAGTAGCAAGAAACGCTCAAACCAATCCCCCGGCCAATCCTCAAACCCTCAACCCCAACCGCATTCCCCAACACAAGATGATACTCCTCCTCCTCCTCTACCCCCTTTCAAGTTTTGGAACCGGTCTAAACAAACCCCCATCTATAACAAAATGAAAGAACGGAAGTTTAGACCTTCCCGCCATTACTTTCGTGAGGACATGGCCAAGCTAGGAACTGAGAATGACCTTGACATCATTCTAAACAACCTAAGCTTGGGTGAGTTTATAAAGTCTTCCCCTAGAACCTATTTGGAGCCTTCCATTGAGTTTTTCTCCACATTTGAGTTCAATAAGGTGGGGGAAACCGACATTATTATTTCCTTCCAACTCTTCAATGTCAAACACACCATGAACCTAGCCGAGTTCAATGTAGCCCTTTGTTTCAACCCCAATGGTGATATCTTCGAGCCCCTTATCTCCCTAGCCAAACTGAGTATAATGAGGTTTCTTGGTGGAGAACCATAGCCCACAAGAGGGAGTTTGATTCGAAGAAGTCTCTTGCTAGTGAGATTATCCATCCGGCCCTTAGGATCCTTCATAAAATTCTTGGGTATTCGGTCTTTAATAAGCAAAATTTGGGGAAGTTATCTTGAGAGGAGATGATGTAAAAACTAATAGATGAAATTAGTTTAAACAAGTTAATGGGTCAAGCTCAAGCAAAAGATTGAGAGAAGGTTGGTGTTTAGGTACGGTTTTGTAGGATTTTAGGTGGGTTTTGGGGTTGGAAAATGGCGTGGCTATTTGAGGGATATTAGGAATGGAAAGGTTTAGGTTTGTAAGGATTACTCACTTAACAAACAAGGATATGAAGGCAAGGATTTCTCACTCAACCTACTAAGTTCAAATTGTATGGAAGGATTACTCACTTGACCACTCAATCTCTTCAAGTCTAACTTGGCACAAAAACCGGTTATTTCACAAACAAATAATCAGTTTTTAAGTTCAAGCAAAAGCTCTTTTTTTTTCATTGATCAAAATCTGATTACAAACTATAATTACATGCCTTTTATAAGCAAAAACAAAACCAACAATCATTGCCTATCCTAATGAAGCAAAAGCCTGATTTATTATAACTAGACAAAAAAACTAAACTTAAGCCTAGAATTACGCCCACATGAGGCAGCCTTTTAGGCTTCACATTCCCCTTAACTTCCTTCAGTAACCTGATTTAAATTAGCAAAGAAAACAGCTACAAGAATTCAGCAAAACCGTTGGGGTAACACTTGTAACCCCCCCCCCCCCTTGATTCACGCCTCCTTCATTTATTCTTGTAATGAAGCTTCTCCTTGAGTTCCTCTCCATTCCCACGGCTCTCCAACTGAAATGGCTTTTCAAAATGCTTCAATTAACGTGCTTAATGAGCAATTAAGCAAGTAAATCCATGATTAAAACCAAACGGACCATGGGCAGCAAAAGAATCCAAGGTTTGGTCTTCAAATGATTTCGCAAGTATTACTTCTTTGGGCGAACCGTAACTTGGACTTGTGCTTGGACTTGGATGAAATTTGTGACTAGGACTAATAGGACTTTCGTGATTTGCATCATCCTCCCCTTCTTCGAAAGGAGTTGTCCTCAACTCGTCATCTTCTAAATAAGGAGCTAGATCACCAACATTGAAAGTTGATGAAACTCCAAATTGCCCTCCAAGATCAACTTTGTATGCATTATCATTGATCCTTTCCATGATTTGAAAAGGACCCTCTGCCCTTGGCATCAACTTGTGCTTTCGTTGCTTAGGGAACCTTTCTTTTCGAAGAAAAATCCAAACAAGATCACCCACTTCGAATTTTCTCACATTGCTCAAGTGTTTGTTTGCTTGCTTCTTGTAGGACTCGTTAGCTTTCTCAATGTTCTTCCTAACTTCTTTATGAACATTAATCATGAACTCAACATGCTCCTTGGCTGTCCCATGAACAAATTTGTCCTTAGGAATTGCAATGTAATCAATAGGAACATAAGGATTGACCCCATAAACAATTTCGAATGGTGAGTATTTCGTGGTTTTACTTGGAGTTCTATTGTAAGCAAATTCAGCATGAGCTAGCTTTAGATCCCAATCTTTCCCTCCTTTGTTCACTAAGGCACGAAGCAATGTTCCAAGAACTCTATTCACCACCTCAGTTTGACCATCCGTTTGTGGATGATGGCTAGTTGAGAAAAGTAGCTTGGTACCCACGAGCCTCCATAATGACTTCCAAAAATGGCTCACAAACTTTGTATCACGATATGAAACAATGGTTCTAGGCAAACCATGTAACTTAGCCACCTCCTTGAAAAAAAGTTGAGCCACGTTATAAGCATCATCCACTTTTTTACAAGCAATGAAATGGGCCATCTTCGAAAACCGATCAACAACTACCATGATTGAGTCTTTTCCACGAGTTGTTCTAGGCAAGGCCATGATGAAATCCATACTCAAATCCTCCCAAGGTCTTTCGGGAATTGGCAAAGGCTTGTATTCACCTCTATGAAAGGTCATTTTAGCCCTTTGACAAGTAGAACATCTAGCTAGGATTTGGTGCACGTTAGCTAGCATCTTAGGCCAATAAAAGTGACTTTGCAAGATCTCTAGGGTCTTTTGAATACCCAAATGACCACCAAGGCCCCCTCCATGAGCTTCCCTTATCAATAAGTCACGAATTGCCCCTTTAGGAACACAAAGTTTGTTTCCTTTGAAAAGAAAACCGTCCACCATCACAAATTGACCATTTACTCCATGTTTGCAAGCCTCAATGATTTCCATAAGTTCATGGTCATCTTTGTAAGCTTCTTTCATAATTTCAAAACCAAGGACCTTAGCCTCCATGATTCCAAGAAGAGTATGCCTCCTTGACAATGCATCAGCCACAATGTTGGCTTTCCCTTGCTTATATTTTGTAGCAAAGTTGAATGATTGTAAGAATTCTACCCACTTAGCATGCCTAGCATTCAATTTTTTTTGGCCATGTATGAACCTCAAAGATTCATGATCAGAATGCAAAATGAATGGTTGTGGTCTCAAATAATGTGACCAATGGTCTAAGGCTCGAACCATGGCATAAAATTCTTTGTCATAAGTGGAATAGTTCAATTTGCCTTGGCTCAATTTCTCACTAAAATAAGCAATGGGTTTTTTCTCTTGGATTAGGACAGCCCCTATTCCCTTCCCACTTGTAGGACAGCCCCTATTCCCTTCCCACTTGCATCACACTCAACTTCAAAAGGTTTCATAAAATCAGGTAAGGCTAAAACAAGTGCCTCACACAACTTTTTTTTCACTAGTTCAAACGCCTCTTGGCCTTGAGAAGTCCATTGAAAGTTCCCTTTTTTTGTACACTCGGTGATAGGAGCCATGAGGGTACTAAAGTTCTTAATGAACCTCCTATAGAAAGAGGTTAGTCCATGAAATGAACGAACTTCTGTTATGGTTTTTGGGATAGGCCACGAAGCAATGGCTTCTATTTTGCTTGGATCCACCTTGATTCCATCACCTGAAACAATGTAACCAAGAAAAACAATTTCTGTTAGCAAAAAATGACACTTCTCCAACTTCCCATACAATTTTTTCTCCCTCAAAGTTCTAAAGATTTCTTCCAAGCGCCTCAAATGATCTTCCTCATTTGTACTATAGATGAGAATATCATCTAAGTAAACAACTACAAATCTCCCCAAAAAAGGTCTCAACATCTCATTCATAAGCCTCATGAAAGTACTTGGGGCATTTGTTAAACCAAATTGCATAACAAGCAATTCATACAACCCATGCTTGGTTTTAAAAGCTGTTTTCCACTCATCACCCTCCCTCATACGAATTTGGTGATACCCACTTCTCAAATCAATTTTTGAAAACACTCTAGCCCCACTCAATTCATCCAACATATCATCAAGCCTAGGTATGGGAAACCTATACTTAATGGTTATATTGTTCACAGCCCTACTATCAATACACATCCTCCATGTTCCATCCTTTTTAGGCACTAACAAAGTAGGAACAGCACAAGGACTCATAGACTCCCTCACATAACCCATTTGTATCAACTCCTCAATTTGTTTTTGCAACTCTTTGGTTTCCATGGGGTTACATCTATAAGGTGGTTTGTTAGGAAAGGGTGCTCCCAGAATTAGGTCAATTTGATGTTCAATCCCACGAATGGGAGGTAATCCTAAAGGCAACTCATTAGGGAAAACATCCTCATAAGCTTTGACTAATTCGGCCAAACTAGGGTTTTGTTGAACAAACTCTTCATGCTCCTCCTTACTCAACAACAAAAACACCTCATCTTCCTTCTCTAAAGACTTTTCAAATTCTTTAAAAGAAAGTAACAAAATTTCTTTTCTTTTGGGCTCTTTTTGTGGTGTTTGTGGTGGTGGAAATTTTGTTTGGGAAATCGTTTTTTGTGGTGGTAAGGGATGCAACACTTTCTTGCTTCCTTGGTGGGTGATAGTATAAGTATTGGATAGACCATCATGGACTGATTTTCGATCACTTTGCCATGGTCTACCTAACAAAATGTGACAAGCATCCATAGGGATGACATCACACAAAATTTCATCAACATAAGAACCAATCTGAAATTTTACTAAGCATTGTCTCCTAACTCCCGTACTCTTACTTTTATCAAGCCAACTTAATTTGTAAGGGGTAGGGTGTCTAGTGGTTTTTAAATCAAGCTTTTTAACAAGGTCACTTGACACAACATTTGCTTCACTACCACTATCGACAATTAAGTCACAAACATCTCCATTAACCTTGCATTTGGTTAAAAAGACATTCTCTCTTTGCAAAGGGTTTCTTTCAACCTCAACTTGCATTTGTAAAGCTCTCCTCAAAACTAGGCTGTTTTTTTCGGGGAAACAATCATCACCTTGTTCCTCCTCTTCATTAGAATCATAAGATTCCAAAGGGTCATTTTCAACAACATTTTCATCCTCTAACTCCTCATCTAGGCTAAAAGGTTGAGCCATCATATTTTTTAGCTCTCTCATGGTTAAAGCTCTAGTATTAGGACAATCCCTCTTATAGTGTCCTCTTCCATGACACTTAAAACACACTATGTCACTCAAGCCCCCGGTCTTGGCTTTTCCTTTTTCTTTTTGTGAAAGATCAAACGAGGTAGGGTTCTTTTTGGTAGTGGAATTTGGAAAGGAAGGGGTTTCTTTTGGTGGGTTAAATGGACGTTTGAATTTTGGGTCAAAAGAGTTCGAAGGTTTCTTCTTCTTCCTTTGATTGTCAAATTTCACCGAAAGCTTACAAGCTTCATCAAAGGTCAGATTGGGTTGCACCTCTACTTTCTCATAAATGTCCTTATCCAAACCAGCCATAAACCTCCCTAATTTGAGTTCTTCATTTTCCACTATTTCGCACACAATGGAAAGTTTCTCAAATTCTTTGATGTATTCCTCCACACTACTCCCTCCTTGCTGCAAATTACTCCATTTCACATACATGGATTGCTTGTAATTAGAAGGAACAAATCGTCCCCTAAGTTTCTTCCTAAGCTTGGTCAATGTAGAAATACGAGTTTTCCCATTGCTTTCTCGTTTTCTTTGGACTCCTTTCAACCAAGTTTCAGCATACTTGGCTATCTTTACCTTAGAAATCTTGTACTTTTGTTCATCTTCCTCAACGTCTTTGAACTCAAAGTACCTCTCAAGTGATTGCTCCCACTCCAAGTACTTCTCAGGGTCAAGAGTACCATCAAAAAGGTCTACATCCACCTTTAGACTCTTTTCATCATATCTAGGAGGGTTTTGACGCCCATCCCTTTGTTCTTGTGTCAACAAACGAGCCATTAGAGCCATTATATTACCATGTAATTGCTCATTGGTTTCCAAGAGTCTTTGTTGGTTTTCCTCCATAATTCTAAGTCTCCTTTGGTCAATGGTTTCATTTGGGTTTGCTTGATCCATTTGGACAGAAACTCCCCCTACCTGGCGCGCCAAATGATGTAAAAACTAATAGATGAAATTAGTTTAAACAAGTTAATGGGTCAAGCTCAAGCAAAAGATTGAGAGAAGATTGGTGTTTAGGTACGGTTTTGTAGCATTTTAGGTGGGTTTTGGGGTTGGAAAATGGCGTGGCTATTTGAGGGAAATTAGGAATGGAAAGGTTTAGGTTTGTAAGGATTACTCACTTAACAAACAAGGATATGAAGGCAAGGATTTCTCACTCAACCTACTAAGTTCAAATTGTATGGAAGGATTACTCACTTGACCACTCAATCTCTTCAAGTCTAACTTGGCACAAAAACCGGTTATTTCACAAACAAATAATCAGCTTTTAAGTTCAAGCAAAAGCTCTTTTTTTTTCATTGATCAAAATCTGATTACAAACTATAATTACATGCCTTTTATAAGCAAAAACGAAACCAACAATCATTGCCTATCCTAATGAAGCAAAAGCCTGATTTATTATAACTAGACAAAAAAACTAAACTTAAGCCTAGAATTACGCCCACATGAGGCAGCCTTTTAGGCTTCACATTCCCCTTAACTTCCTTCATTAACCTGATTTAAATTAGCAAAGAAAACAGCTACAAGAATTCAGCAAAACCGTTGGGGTAACACTTGTAACCCCCCCTTGATTCACGCCTCCTTCATTTATTCTTGTAATGAAGCTTCTCCTTGAGTTCCGCTCCATTCCCACGGCTCTCCAACTGAAATGGCTGTTCAAAATGCTTCAATTAACGTGCTTAATGAGCAATTAAGCAAGTAAATCCATGATTAAAACCAAACGGACCATGGGCAGCAAAAGAATCCAAGGTTTGGTCTTCAAATGATTTCGCAAGTATTACTTCTTTGGGCGAACCGTAACTTGGACTTGTGCTTGGACTTGGATGAAATTTGTGACTAGGACTAATAGGACTTTCGTGATTTGCATCAGGAGATTATGGTGTTATGGATGGCTACCAAGCCGGAGTTAGGGTCAAGGATTAGTTTTGGCTATATCTTCATGAATTGTTGTAAGGAGATAATGCATGGGGTCAAAACGGGTGAAATTCATTGTGGGGGCATGGTGACACGTCTTGTGTCGTATTTTAAGCAAGAGGGGTTCTTGAGGTCTTGCACTCCGGTTGGAAGGAGTGAAGACATGTGGATTAGTTTGAAACAAGTTAACACTTTGCATTTCATAACTAGCACTAGGAGAACCGGTACTTACTCTTGCCTAATCCCTAACCCGACCGCCACCTCCATCCTTCGTGAGGCTAGAAACATTTGGATGGTCCCTAGGGACAATGGGAGGATTGAAGATGAGATGTGGGAGGATGATGAGATTGATGAGGGTGATGAGAATGATGAGGAAGAGGAGGAAGGAGGAGGAGGAGAATATGATGAAGAGCAACAACAACCACCACTACAACAACAACATGAGCATTTTCATGATGATGCTCAAATAGGAAGAAGAGAAAGACGACAACAAAGACAACAACAACAACAAAATTTCCAAGGACATGCTTATCTCCGAGAGTGAAGGCTATGAGAGCCAACATGGAGCGCATGCAATTGAGCATGCAAGGTATGTACTTAGACCACCAAACTCTGTCTTATCAAACTAGCGCCTTGTATGACGCTAGTGTGCGTAGGGGGGAGGTCACACCTCCAGTCAACTACATTTATGTGCCGCCCCAACAAGGGCCGGTACCTTCATGGGGTGGTGACAACCTTCCTACGTACCCATATTGGCCCGGGGTTGAGGACCCCGATGTGCCAAGGCGCAACTTCCCACCTTATGATTATAGGGTCTCAGGGGGGAGTGATTATCGGGGTGATCCCGCATACTACTATGTTCACCACAGTCACCCCGAGCTCCTTGGTCAGCGTGAGCCCTTTGACCAATTGACCCAATCCCAACTTGACCTATTCAAGGGTCACTATGGATTTCCTCCCGGTTACACCGGAGGTTGGGATACGGGTGATGATGGTGTCGGCCCTAGTGGCCAATAGTCCCCTTATGCATGTTTGTTTCCCTTTTTGTTCTCCCCTTTCCCTATTTTGCATGTTTGTAGGCATCGCGGTCGATGCCTTCATTTTGTGAGGGGGGAGGGTCAAAAAGGATGTTTTATGGTTGGTTTGGGGGAGGCACCTGGGGCTAAGTGGGAAGTCTTTGATATGGTTTTTGGTGGATTTTTTTTTTTTGCTAATGGTCTCGTTGGTTTGTTGCTTGTTGTTGTTTTCTTTCAGTTCATGATGTTTTTGGGAGTTTCTTGAAAAAAAAAAGTTTTTGATGATGATAGGTTTCTCTAGGTTTTTGTATATAGTTTGTGTCTAAGTGTTTTATCGTTTGCTTTTGTTTGGAAGTTACTAACAATTTCATTTTGTATATAGCCTTTTTCTTTAACTCACCTTGCTCGTAGCCTATGCTTTGGATTGCGGAGCCTTTTGGAGAAGAACGTTCCTACTCCTTGGGTACTTTAGTTTAGCACGGACGCTTAATGAGGCCTTTCTTATTTTTACCTCTTTATTTTCACTTCTTTATTTTCTTGGTTGCTTAGATTAGGATTAGATTTAGGGCAAGTTGAATGGTTCGAGGATGTATGAATTTAACAATTAGAATGCTTGTATGTCGATTGGGATAAACGTGTTATGATTGCATCTTTTCCCTTTTCCTCTTTCCCTTTCTTTTCCTTGTCTAAGTTTTCCATCTTCTCTTTTCTTTTCTTTCCCTTTCTTTTATTCTTGTTTGTGTGCATAACTTTTTGAGGCTTTATTTTCACTCTTTCTCTTTTTGAAAATTGGACTTGTATGCAATGGACTTTTGCTTTTGAATAATAGTCTTCCTAGGTAATAATGGTATGCACGGTTTGAGATTACGTTTGGTTGATTCTAGGATAAAGCTTGCTAAGATAGTTGTCTAGAACTAGGGGGATCATGAAACCGGATTCTACTCGTTTGTGGCATGTTGGTAGTTGCTCCCTATCTTTGATTTGACAACCTTAGTGAGTTTTTGCTACAACCATGTGAGATGTATATTTGTTCAAGCTTTCATCAAATTCTTGCATAAGCGGTATGGATCCTTGATTTTCGCAAACCTAATCTAGAATCTTAGCATATGATTCCTAAGACCATGACCGAACTACCTAGGGAGGACAAAGGCAACTTTTCGGGGAGGTATTTTCTTTTTCTAGGATAATCCCTTTATGTTTACTTTTTTTTGGTTTGGGATACATTTGCCTACTTGTTACCCCTTTGAACCTTTTTCCCTCTTTTCAAGCCGCATAATTAGATATCTTGAACCTTTTGTTTCGTTCTCCTTCTTTTTGGTTTTTGTGAAGCAAGGGTCGATGTTTGGTGATTGTGGTCAATGAAGTTGGAGTTTGGTTCGAATTAGTACACATAATTGAGTTGTTTATATTTGGTAAATAATGGCAAATGCTTATGTAAAAGCCATCCTTAGTAAAAGAGGCAAGGATGTTAATAAATGCATATTTGAAAAAGCCGTCGGAATTAAAAAAGGGAAGGACTAATGCTTTTAAGGAGTACGAGAAAATACAAACAATTTTATAAATGAGAAAATGCAAAAAAAAAAAAAAAAGAAAAACCATAAAAATTAAAGTGTCTTTCTCCTCTCTATGCATTGAGGACAGTGTTTCTTTTAGCTTGGGGGGAAAGCGTTTGCGCTTTTTGTTCTTATGTTTGTAGATTGTTGCTTTGAATAAGCTTGGGGGTGTTAATACGTTTTTGTTTGGTGATTACTTAAGTTTGGTGGTGAGATTTGGCCGGTCTTTGATTCACAATTAAGGATAACCACCAAATTTTAAATTTTAGCCTACCTTAACCCTTCTTGCCTTACGTTACAACCTTTTGGAAGACCTTTGGGAAGACCTTTGGACCTAGGAGTTGAGTCTTTCATCGGTGGAGGGAATCATGGGTTGTAGACTAAGGAAAGGGGATGCGAAATCAAGATGTCGAGTAGCCCAAAATATTGATCTTTTTCCGGTTCCTTCGCGGAATCTATGAGATACTCACTAAGGGGAGATATGAGATTAGTAGGGGGAACGCGGTAAGACCGTTTGGGATGAAAGTGGAGTGTGATAAATAGTTCATATGCTTAGCATATTTATGTTTCAATCAACCTTAGGTATCTTATAACATGCATACCGTAATTCACTTTAGAAATATTGTTATTCATTTGAATTATAGTCTTTGTAAAGTCCATTTCGTAAAGATTTTGTTTCCTTTTTCCTCTTTCTTTTCCTTTTATGGTTTGCCTCTTGGGGGTTTAGTGGATAGTTATGGGTAAACTCTTAGGATACCCTTACGAGAGCATCACTCGTCCTCTAGGGCGATCTAGGGGTTTAAATGGCTTGTTGTAGCTAAAAACAACCGTGATTCCTATGACACTGAGTCTTAGTGTAAATTCTCGCCCCTCTTTTTCTTTTTGCTTCGAATAAGCCCTTCTTTTTCCTTTTTAGCCTTTGTTTTGCTCGGGACGAGCAAAAGTCTAGCTTGGGGGAATTTGATGAGTGTCATTTATGACACTCATAGGGTAGTCTTTTAGGGTTATTTCTTTCCCTATTTCATGCTTTCTTCTCTTATTTTTGGTCCTTTTTCCTTTAGTATTTTCTTTCTCCTTTTTTCTTTATGGTTCTCGTGTTTTTCTCGTGTTTTCCTTTTATTTGGCTCTTTTTCCCTTTTATTTCCTTTCTTTGTTTGCTTGTGTAGGTACTTGGAGAATCACCTTTGCAAAGAATCAAGTTGGGACCTTAATGACCAAGCAAGGAAGAAGCATTTGGCTAGAGAGGGCTTAGAGAGGCCTTGGAGAGGCCTCGGAGAGGTCTCCAAGGTATTGCCAGCAGGCCGCGGGCGCGGGTCAGTGAAGCCGCGGGCGCGGGCTCAAGAAGCACAAATGGCAGATTTTGGCAGGAACTTTCCGCGGTTGCCCCGCGGGCTCTCCGCGGGCGCTGGAAACATGGAGAGGGCGCTCCGTCTCAAAGAGACCGCGACCCCCTGATTGAGTTTTGGGAGCAGGGGATTAGCCGCGGGCGCAGCATCTGTGGCCGCGGGCGCGGGTTTATACTGCCGCGAGCGCGGGTGTTAGAGAGAAGTTCTTTGTTTTGGATTTGTAACTCAACATTTGATCAATCAAGTTTGGATTTCTTCATTTTCAATCATCAATATTAGTGAGAATCTCTTCCTTCTTTCATCTCTTCCTTACTTGCTATTTGATTTATGCTTGTTGCTTGTTTTTCTTTGCATTTGAGTTTGATATTGTTGAATATTTTGATTTCTCTTAGATTTTGATATAGAATGATGATCAATGCAATTTCTAGTTATTTGTTTTTGAATTTTACCATGATTAGTTGCTAGGGAAAGGGGGAATCATGTTTGATTAATGAAATTGCTAGTTGATGCTCTTTGATTGATTGATTTTTTGCAATTAAATTGGTTGACATAGTTTTGCATGTGATTGATTAGACTAGGAGTGATCAACCTATAAGATTAATCTAGATTGCATTGCAACTCTTAATGACATGAACAATTGATTTGAAAGTTGCTCTAATTGATTGGGTTTGCTTGTGATTCTTCTTGATTTGCCTTTCATAGTGACACCAAGATTGGCCTATAGGAGATAGCATTTGAACTCTCTTGATTGCTACTATTGTTTGTCCATTGCAATACTTAAATTAATTGATTGAGCTCTAAACTAGCATTATCATTGAATTTGCATGTGGAACCCATATCCCTAGTGTTTAGACCTTTGATTTACTTGATTAGACTTGTTTTAGTTTACCATAGTGCCAACCATAATCTCAACTCCATCTTCGAGGTAGCTTGACTTAGACTCTAGTTTTCATCATTGCATTCCCTAGGGATCGACCCTTAACTTGCCCTAGATTCATATAAGGTTGGTTAGGTGTTTACAAATTTAGTTTGACTTGGGGGAAGGGTAGATAATGACATACATTTCCCTCTTGTCAAAATTACACTAGTAGGAAAGGTTGCGAGATAGAGAGAGATTAAACCAAACACTACTAAGAGCAAATAACTAAAACTAGGGAAAGTGGAATCCAATTACATCAATGCAATCAACAACATCATACAATTAGATGAAAATGACCTCGATTAGGAACATCAAAACATTTAACTCACTCTGGCACAATTAATCATGTTAATTATCCTACTAAACTGATTCACCCTCGTGCAACTAGCCTAGCAAAGGTATGGAAGAATTTAGGCTCTCAACCAACTCACTCTCGCACAATTGATTGAAAGCACAATTAAAAGCATAGAATCGATTAGCTAGAAATATTCTAATCCATAAAAGCATCATCCATACACAATAATCAAGAAACAATTTCATACTAATCACAATCAATGATTCAATTCATTAATATAACCTTCATCCAATTCCCTAGAACAAGACGTAAGCTAACATAATGAAGATAGACATGGAAAACAAGGTGAAATAAGAATAAAAACAAGATCAAACAAACAAACTAACTAATCTACTAAAATCAACAAACAAAAATCAAAAACTAAGAAATAAGCAAAGCAATAAAGATGAGAGACAGTTAGAAAATGCTCATTGAATAGATGAGAATAAGTTCCACAAAGTTGCTTCTTCAACCTCTCAAAACTCCATGGAAATCCAAGCTTTCTCTCTCTAAAACTACTCCTAAAATAGAGAGAGAAAATCCTAATCTAACCCTACGAGAGAGAAGCTCTCCTAAATCTAGGGAAAAAGATCTAAAGGAAAATGATGTTCTTTCGTACAAAAACAAGGCTCGCAAATATAAAGGAAGTCGCGAAAAAACTGAACAGGGGCTCACTGTACGCCCTCGCACAAATCTGTGCGCCCGTGTATTTGTGGGTTGTGCGGCTTGTGCTTAACTGTGTGCGCCCGTGCTGCTGGTTGTGCGCCCGCGCACAAGTCGCACGCAGGCCGCGCAAAACTTTGTGCCTCGATTCTGCAATTTCGCCTCTTTTGCGCGGGTTCTGACAGGATTGCGCGCCCTTGAACCTTGCTTTCGTAGATTCTTCTCTCATGCTTCTTTGGCTTCTTCTATGCAATCTAAGAATTCAAATACCTAAGGCAAGCATTCAAGAATATACGCGATTTCATTAAAAACACATCAAGACATGTATGCACGCATTATTTGAACAAAACAACTACAAAAAACCAACAAAACAACTACAAAACACCCTAAGACAAGCTAAAACAAGGCATAAACACTATCCTAGGAGTGACATAAATGTCACTCATCAAATTCCCCCAAGCTAAACCTTTTCTCATCCTCGAGGAAGACAAAGATAAAGGGAGAGAGTTATTCAAGCAAAGCTAAGACACTAAAGGAGATGAGAATGTACACTAACTCACTTTGGTAGGAATCACGGTCCATTTTAGCAACTAAAGACAAGCCCTTTAAACCCCTAGATCGCCCTAGAGGACGAGTGTGCGCTCGTGAGGGTTTCCTAAGAGTTTAGCCCACAACTCTATACAAAAACCAAGGCAAGGCGATAAGACGAAAAGGAAAAAGAAACATAAAAAGAGAAAGAAAACACAAATTCATATTTGGACAAGAGATAAGAACAAGCACCAATGAATGCAAACCTTTCTATATAGACAAATGTATGCACGTTCCAAGATGTCTGTAGTACCCCGTATTTTTATACGTATTTTATTTAAAATATATATTTTATAAGGGTATTTAAACAATTTTAGCATTTTAATTATGATGTTTTAATTATTTACCCCATGTAAGTTGGGAATATTTAACTAAAGGAAAGTTTGTTTAATTAATTATTTAATAGAAGTTGGGGTTTTATTTTAAGAAGTTATGATTTTTAACAAGTTTTAGTAGGGAAGGGATTAGGAAAAACTAAAGGAGGAAAGTTTAGGGTAAAAGGGGTGATAGAGAAGGGGTATAAATATCCCTCTTAGGAGGCAATTCAACTTTGCCAGAGTGGAGGAAACCCAAGGTAAACTTCTCTCCCTTTTCTCTTTATTTTCTTCTTTCTTTTTTTCTTTTTCTCTCTCCTTCCCTTCCCCTTCTTGTTGCGCACCACCACCACCTGCAGCCACCACCACCGGTGGGCCGCCGACCACCAGCACCAGCCGGCAGAAGCGGCGACCACCGGCAGTGGCGCCGGCCTGCAGTCGGCAGCCGCACATTTCGAAAAAAAAGGGGGGTTTTAAAAAAAAAATCAAACCTTTATTACCCAAATCTAATCTAGGCTTTAATCTAATTGTAAATTATGAGTTTGGAGATTTAATTTTGATGTTTGGTTATTGTAATTATGTTAATTAATTTTCAGATTTGGTTTTTAATTAAAAAGCCCCAATTTTGAAACCCTAGGTTCTTGATTCATGAGTTATTGAAGGATTATGATGTATAATAGGGTAGGCCTTTGTTTTAAGTGTTTTAAAGCTTAATTACAACAAGTTTTAATTATAATAAAGTGCTGGAATTTTATGTAGAACACTTAATATTATGTTTTTTGAAGAAATTTTAATTACCCATTAATTGGGACTTAATTATAGTGTTTTAAATATAATTTCAGCTTACTTTAATTAAATTATGAGGGGTTTTAAAATAGTATATATTGCTGGAAATTTTTTTAGAGTGGATATTAATTCTCTATTATGAATTTAATGTGTAGGAGACTTTGAAGTAAGCAATTTCTACTAGTCGTGACAATTTTAAAATCGTACTCAAGGTACGTACGCGTACTTAGCATATTTTGATGATGTAGAATCATTCTAGGTTTGATTTCAATCAATTACAAGTAGTATCATGCTAAGGTTTATGTATGGAATTGTGAATTTATGGTGTTTGTGATTGAATTGTGAAGCATGAATTATTTGTGATGGTTGTGGATTGGAAAATTATATTTTGGGCATGTCGTGTTTGAACCATATTTTTATTTATGGCATTTTAGAAGGCATGATTAATTAAACTACATGTTTAATTATGTTTGGAATATTGAAAAGGAATTTTATTATGGTTCAAATAATTTTTATTGATGCTTTAAGCATGAGGAAGGAGCTATATAAGTGTCTATGTACATAAGGAATAAATTGTATGTTGGTGCCTTTGTGCACTTAAGGTGTTTTTAACACCGAGGGATAGGATTTTTGGCGCATTATGCGTTTAAGGTGTCTTTGACACTGAGGTAGAATTAAAAAGGGTTCAACATTAAATAATATGTGCTCACTAAGTGTTCAAGAATTAATTTGGTATGTTTAGTTGATTGAATAATTATTGTTGATTGTTTTCTGATTCTTAGAGAGTCATCACCAAGTCCAATAAAAGGTAAATAACGTAAAGTGAAAGAGATTACACACCAAAACTCTTGGAACGTATATACCTTGAGTATGAACAATGGGGGAGTTATGGGGTTTTATATTTAACCATAACTTCTAATGGAGTACAGGACGTTGTACATTCCTTTTTATTTATTATATTGCGCAGGTAAGTGTGTTGATAGGTGAAAGCATTTTAGTGAGGTTAATTTACGCTTATGTACTCAGCTTTGCTGATTGTGTGTGTTTGTGTGTTTGGCCATGTCTTTACCTTGGCCCTATGATGACCCATTTTTAATGGAGAGTAGTGGAAACAAGTAGAGGTAAACTTTTCAGGTATTGAAGTATAATCATGATGGGGCATGAGAGAAGAGTGAATCTTACTACTTTTCATTAGGTTACGAGGTGTTTTATGCTTTATTTATTTATGACATATTTTATGTGGACTAACACAAAGGTTTGGTTTTGAAAACGGTTTTGAATAAGGGCCTTTAAAGGTTCCAAGTTGTAGTTTGATTTTATTTGACTTTGTTTGTTTGGTTTTAAACTTTATTTTCGTTTGGTTGACTTTTGAGTTGACTTGTTTAAACGGTTTTTAATTTTGAGTCTTCCGCTGTGTATCTTTGATAATTGCCTTAGTCGTTTTCACGGTGGCGGTAATGTCTTATTTATTCCTAAATCGTATGTTAAAGAGTAGAATGGATATTTAAAGGAAAGGAGTTTCTAGGGTGTTATAATGTCAATGGTTGATTGAAACATAACATATGCTAAGCATAGAGAACTAATGAGGACTCAATCCACCCTAGCCCCAACCAATCAAGCCGCGTTCTCTCCAATAGTTTCAAATCAACCCTTAAGCTAGTTTCTCATTGTAACACCCTAAAAATTCCTTTAATTTAAATACACATTTTACTCTTTTTAAAATACGTTTTAGGAATATCTAAGACATTACCGCCACCGTGAAAACGGCTAAGGCAACTATCAAAGATACACAGCGGAAGACTTGAAAACCAAAACTATTTAAATAACACAATTTAAAAACCAAACCAACGAAAGTAAAGTTGAAATCAACAAAACCAAAGCCAAATAAAATCCACTACAACTTGGAACCATTTAAGGCCCTAATTCAAAACCGAAACAACCAAACTTTTGTGTTAGTCCATAAAGTAATATAATAAAATATTCAATGCATAAAACACATCATATCCTAATGGAGCGCATGATTCTCTCTTCACTCATGCCCCGTCATGAACAAGCTTCAATACCTGTAAAGTGTATCTCTACTTGCCCCCACTACTCTCCATTAAAATGGATCATCGTAGGGCCAAGATAAAGACATGGCCAGACACAAACAACACACACAATCAGCAAAGCTGAGTACATAAGCGTAATTAAACACACTAACATGCATTCTCCTATCATCACACACACTTACCTCATTGCACCTGTTTACAAGCACACACAACAATCAACAAGACACATTAACTAGACACTAAATAATTCATTTAGCGTTGATTACGCATCGAACGGGTTTCCAACTATACCTCCCCCAATAAATTGAGGTTAACTGACACGGGAGCTAACCGTGCCAGCAACAAACCTGTGCCACACATAGGTGGCGGAATTCCAGCGCATAATAATAATAAAAAGGAATACACAGCGTCCTGTACTCCGTTAGAAGTTATGATCAAATCTAGAGTCACATAACTCCCCCCATATGTTCATACTCAAGGTATATACGTTCCAAGAGTTTTGGTGCGTAATCTCTTTCACTTTACGTTATTTACATATTATTAGACTTGGTGATGACTCTCAAAGCATAACAATTTAATCATCAATAATAATTCAATCACCCAAACATACCAATTTAATTCTTGAATATTTAGTTACCACGTAATATTTAATGTTGAACCCTTTTTAATTCTACCTCCGTGTCAAAGACACCTTAAACGCATAAAGCGCCAAAAATCCTATCCCTTGGTGTTAAAAACACCTTAAGTGCACAAAGGCACCAACATACAATTTATTCCTTGTGTACATAGACACTTATATAGCTCCTTTCTCATGCTTAAAGCATCAATAAAAATTATATGAACCATAATAAAATTTCTTTTCAATATTCCGAACATAATTAAACAATTAGTTTAATTAAACATGCTCTCTATCATGCCATAAATAAATATGCAGTCCATATAATCATGCCAAAATATAATTTTCCAATCCATAAACCATCACAAATAATTCATGCTTCACAATTCAATCCAACACCAATAATTCACAACTCAATACATAAACCTTAGCATAAATACTACTTGTAATTGATTGAAATTAAACCTAGCATGATTCTACATCATCAAAATATGCTAAGTACGCGAACGTACCTCAAATAAGCCCTTAAAGTGGTCAAATACACTACAACACCTCTCGAATCACGTCTCCTACATAAAGGGACAATAATACTATATCAATTGCTCTTGTATACACAATTTCCAGCAACTTAAATCCGCTTTAGACTATTTAAAATAATCTGAAAATTATTTAAAAACCCCTAATTAAACTCTTCTTTAATGGGTAATTAAATCCTTTTATAAAATCGCAAATCTACTACTTTAAATAAAATTCCAGCAACATATTTCATCAAAACTCCCTTAAAAACTTGGTTAAAACATACAATTGTGCCCAATTAATCAATAAAATCAATAGATAAACAAAAGCCCCAAATCAAAAAGTATAAGAACCCTAAAAATTACATCTTTAATAAATTAGAAACCCTTACTTTAATTATATCCAAATCTGAAAATAATACTTATAATAATAATCTGAAATTATATCTTTAAATTAATTAAAACATGATTTGATACTAAATTAATCATTTTGAAACTAATAAAATCAAAACTAAACTAATAAGTAAAAATAAGAAAAGGAAGAGGAAGAGAGGAACCAAGCCAAAAAGGGGTGGTGGCTGGCGGCCTGCTGCTGGCCGGAGGTGGCAGCGGCGCCGGCGGACAGCTGCGGTGGAGCCGCTGCAGCTGCGAGGTGGTGGCAGCGGTGTTCCTATGTGAAGAGAAAGAGGGAATTAAAGGAAAATAAAGAAGAAAAAGAAAAAGAAAAGAAGGAAAAGAGGAGAGGGGAAAGGCGTGGCTGCTGGGGTCGCCGGCAGGTGGCCGACGGCGGCAGTAGCACGGGGTGCGTGGCTGCTCTGTTCTCACGGGGAGGAAAAGGAAAAGAAAAGAAAAGAAGAAGAAAAAAAAGAAAAGAAAAGGAAAAGAAAAGAAAAGAAAAGGAAAAGTCCATTTTGACCATTTGACTTTTTGTGTGGTAAAATTTTGGGGATAAGTAGAGTATTTATAGTGTAGAGTAGGTTAGGGTAGGTTTGGGCTTCATAAAAATAATGGACTTAAATGATGAAGTAGGTGGCCCAAAAGTAAAAACAAGATGATTGGGTTCAATAAAGATGGGCTACGTTTGGATTGAATGCTTATTAACCCAAATATAAATACTTGCTTTATTTATAATTCAATAATTAAAATAGTTTGATCCAAAATATATTTTATAATTAAATAAATAATTTATAAAATACATTAAAAATACGGGGTATTACAGTCTACCCCCCTTAAAAGAGGTTTCGTCTCCGAAACTTAGGTACGAAAACTTTAAAAAACTCGTTTAAAGGCAAATAAATACTTAAAATCTCAAAAACTTTTCTTAATAATTTTAGTTGTTGTACTTTTGTGATACTTTATTTGTACCTCATCTATTCATTCACGCACAAACTAGTGTGTAAAGTAACCTGTTTCGGGGTTTTCTGATGTCCTGCGGGAGAGTTACAATTCCGAGACTGGAACCGGACGCCTGTACCTGCAAAACAAACGGATACTCCGGATGATTGGAGATCCGCCTCCGACGGTCAAGTTAGTACTTGATTAAGGAGTAATTAATGCGGAAATTAAAGTGATTGGGTCTCTCTAGGTGAGAGTGTTTAATGTGTGTAATCTCCGTAATCCCCCTTAATGAGGATTAAGGGAGGTATTTATAACCTCGGGAAACGTGCCAATCCTAGGTTTAGGTTAACCTTGGGCTGATTTGGCTTCCCTCGGAAGTTGGGCCTAGGTGGTCGACTTCTCCATTAGGCATGGAGTATGCCACGTGTCATGACATAATAGGTCCAGGGTGGACAAATAAGCGTGTGCCACGTGGCAAGCCCTGAGAGGTCCAACTGGGGGACACTTGGCAGGACCTGATTGGCCCACATGGCGCATTCCGATTGGTGGGAGCACAATCCCCTAATAATTTGCCCCTCACAGGTGGCACGTGACTGGTCACGTGTTACCTGTGACAGGTGTCGCCCTGTAACAGGTGACGACGTGCTACAGATGTCACTCGGCGAAAGGCAAAGAGATTCTCCCGCCCAAATTTTGAATTCCGGAAGTGACCCTTCGCCTTCTCACTTCGCCTATATAAGGAGTGTTGCCTTCGGTCATTTTCACACTTGAGAACTTTGTGAGAGAACATTCGGACCCCTGAACTTGCTTTGACATTTTGGACCCTTTCTGCCTACCGCCTGCTCTGACAAGCCGACTGCAAAGGATTTTCAGAACTTCATCAATCGTCACTCGTTCAGGTAACCTTCGGTTCTCTTACTCTTAATTTTCTCTTTACTTTATTCTTTTTTGAAATAGCACCACGGAAGCACACGACACGACCTAGGTTAGTGATCAGCCGGTCACCGGGGACGGCTGAATCTAGGACTAGGAGTGCCGCCTGCCTTTTTCTTGACCCATCTTTGCCCTTTATACAAAGTCCGACTGTATCTGTGTCTATGCAGAACATGATGGCCAGAACAAAAAAGACTGCTAGGATCTCGAACTCAGACGGCTCCTCCCACAGGGTGCCGATTAGTGAAACATCTGACCAGGCGCCAGATGTGGAAGTGAAACAAAGCGGCTTGAAAGCCGGCAGTTCTGAGGGAGGAGTCAAAGTGACCTCTTCCCATTTTACAGTTGACAATTCTACATTCTCTCCTGCTCCTTTTGAAGGAGAGGAGGCGGGCCCCTCTGGGAAGGGGGAGGAGTCGTCCTCTTCGGACTCGTCAGAGGACGAATCCGAGTCTAGCTCTTCTGGCCATGCTTCTCTGGACACAGAAGAGAAAAATAGTCGCCTACAAGAGGCAAGGCTTTCTCACGCAGTTGAGAAGGGGGACAATTGGGCGGAGCCATCCGCCTCTCACCGAGAGCAAAATACCCCCTACTACTGCACGGTACCTCGGGGCCGGATCACGGCCATGCAAGAGAAAGTGGGGAGCTTTATCGCAAACCACACAATGGGCCCCGACTTTTTAGTGTTCGTGCCGGATCCAGAAGACACTAGTTATGATGGCGC
This sequence comes from Chenopodium quinoa, assembly GCF_001683475.1. Lineage (NCBI taxonomy): Eukaryota > Viridiplantae > Streptophyta > Magnoliopsida > Caryophyllales > Amaranthaceae > Chenopodium > Chenopodium quinoa. The sequence continues at coordinate 565 of NW_018743943.1, read as the reverse complement.
CTGCTTTGGCTGCTACGAGGCGGCCATCAAGGCTGGGCTGCGCTTCCCACTACATCCGGTTGTTCAGCAGATCTTGGATGGGTATGAGTTGGGTTATGGCAGTTAGCCCCGAACTATTGGGTCAACGTACTCGGCTATGTAGCCGGGTGCGAACTGCACGGGGTGGAGCCGAACTTCGAGGCTTTCGCCCACATGAACTACCTCAGCCGGACCCCTAAGGCAGGCGGTACCGGCTGGTATCAATTGACGAGCCACAGGGCTACCTCATGACAAGAGGTAAAGCAAACAAATGGAAGGATTGGCGGAGCACCTTCCTTATCATTGAGAGTTCAGACACAGAGCTTAACAAGCGCTTCAACAGGTGGAACAGGAATCCGCCCCTTCTTGCAGGCGCCGCAGCATGCCGCCTGTTCCCCCCAAGGCTAAGAAAGAGATCCTAGATAAAGGACTCTTCAAAGTAGAGTCGAAGGTGAACTCTACTTCAGGGGTACGAGAGCAAGTACCCCTGCACTGCGTCCCGAGCTTCAAATGGCTCTACGACGAGTACTTTTTGGCCGCCTGTGGC